>NC_139517.1:112295205-112895205 GCF_947247035.1 Vipera ursinii | reverse complement strand
CTGTGGGAAAACCTCTCTCCAAGGAACTAGTCCCCAGTGCTAAAAGGTTGGGCTTTAGACTAGCCAAACCCAAGTACTGCAGCCACTAATCATCTTTGTTGCTCTTCTCTGTACTCTTTCTAGAGTCTCAATATCTTTTTTATATTGCGGTGACCAAAACTGGATGCAGTATTCCAAGTGTGGCCTTACCAAGGCATTATAAAGTGATATTAACACTTCACATGATCTTGATTTTATCCCTGTGTTAATGCAGCCTAGCATTGTGTTGGCATTTTTGGCAGCTGCAGCACACTGCTGGCTCATATTTAAGTGGTTGTCCACTAGGACTTCAAGATCCCTTTCACAGCTACTACTGTTGAGCAAGGTACCACCTATAGTATAGGTCCTATACTATACCCGTGCATTTAGTTTTTCTTGCCTAAATGTGGAGAACCTTACTTTTTTCACCATTGAATTTCATTTTGGTAGATAGTGCCCAGTGTTCGAGTCTGTCCAGATCCTCCTGTATCTTAAGTCTGTCTTCTGGAGTGTTGGCTATTCCTGCCAGCTTAGTGTTGTCTGCAAATTTGATGAGTTCCCCATCTATCCCCTCGTCCAAATCGTTGATGAAGATGTTGAAGAGCACTGGGGCCAGAACAGAGCCCTGGGGCACCCCACTACACACTTCCTTCCATGTAGATGCAGTTCCATTGAGGACCACACATCTATTGTCATTGCCCAATGCTTCCAGATGAACAGTTCCTTCTTTCTTAGTTTCCCCCTGTTTCCAAGGATGTTGGACCAATTTTTGGATCTGGACAGACTCAAACACTGGGCACTATCTAACAAAATGAATTTCAATTGTGAAAAAAGTAAGGCTCTACATTTAGGCAGGAAAAATCAAATGCACAGGTATAGTATAGGTGATACCTTGCTCAATAGTAGTAACTGTGAGAGGGATCTCGGAGTCCTAATGGACAGTCACTTCAATATGAGCCAGCAGTGTGCTGCAGCTGCCAAAAAGGCCAACACAGTGCTAGGCTGCATTAACAGAGGGATAGAATCAAGATCACATGAAGTACTAATACCACTTTACAATGCCTTTGTAAGGCCACACCTGGAATACTGCATCCAGGTTTGGTCACCATGATGTAAAAAAGACATTGAGACTCTAGAAAGAGTACAGAGAAGAGCAACAAAGATGATTGGGGGACTGAAGGCTAAAATATATAGGGAACGGTTGCTGGAATTGGGTATGTATAGTTTAATGAAGAGAAGGGTGAGGGGTGACATGATAGCAGTGTTCCAATATCTCAGGGGCTGCCACAAAGAAGAGGGAGTCAAGCTATTCTCCAAAGCACCTGAAAGCAGGACAAGAAGCAACGGATGGAAACTAGTGAAGGAGAGAAGCAACCTAGAACTAAGGAGAAACTTCCTGACAGTTAGAACAACTAACCAGTGGAACAACCTACCTCCAGAAGTGGTGAATGCTTCAACACTGGAAGTTTTAAAGAAGAGACTGGACAGCCATTTGTCTGAAATGGTATAGGGTTACCTGCCTGAGCAGGGGGTTGGACTAGATGACCTCCAAGGTCCCTTCCAACTACTTCTTCTTCTTCTTCTTCTTCTTCTTCTTCTTCTTCTTCTTCTTCTTCTTCTTCTTCTTCTTCTTCTTCTTCTTCTTCTTATTATTATTATTATTATTATTATTATTATTATTATTATATCTTAGTTTAGACTGTGTTTTTTTAGAATTATTAGCATTATTCGGAAAAAATAATATCTTAGCATTTCTTAAGTGTCGAATGCACAAACTTTGCACATGAGGGCTTTGGCTGAATTATTTTGATGCTTGGACAAAAGTGTCAAATTACAGAAGGATTTGGGGATCATAAAGCTTTGCTATATGAAAAGTAAGCTTTAATGGTTTCCAGTGTTTATATTCTAAATGAAGATATTCTGTCTTGGGCTGCAGTATTATTCTTTTCTCAGGGCTTAGATTAATGCTGGGGTTGAAAGGTATCTTGCAGTTTCCCCTCAGATTCTTTTACCAGTAAAAGAGGCTTCTGTTTTCTTATCTTATTTGTAGGATGGTTTTGAATTTCTTTTGATGGATTTCTTTTGAGCTGACTTCAATGCTGGAAATAACGGAAAATATCACTCTTGGTATTATTTTATTTTATGCATCTTTCTAATATGCTGAAGTCTTCCTAGATCTCATGCTTCCCAGACTGAAAAAAGCAGTATTGGAAGAAAAGGATTTTTCTTGGAAGACAAATGGAAGGCAGGGAGGTAGTAAACTGCTGGAAACATGATTATTCAATAAAAAGTTGGACATTACTTAGCCATTTTGTAATTCCAAAACAAAACAAAACAAAACAAAAACATAGAATTGCATGAGATCTGCTGGGGAAAAATGCATAGTGATGGGTCAGCTTAAAAAAACAGCCCAAAATGTAAAGATAAGCACTATAAAATTTCATCTCATTTCTTCCTTCATCTCACTGCAAGTTGATGAACTTCTTTCTGCACTTATAAAAATTATCAGCTTTATGTCAAATAATCCTGTCTTCATGTGATGTGTTGTAAGAATGTTGGCCTCCTAATTTTCTTTAAGAAAAGTACAAGGAAGTTGTTAGGCTAGCCTAAAACAGGGTTGGGGAGATTGTGTTTCATTATATTCAGTGAACCATTCCAACTATTATGCTATGCTAATCCTGTGTTTGAAATAGGCATGTTATATGCATTCAGCCAAAATACAGATTGAAAAGTGATACCATTCAGAAGTTTCAATTTGGAGGATACTTGATACTGAGCTTGTTGGGTCTGGTTTGGAGATTTGTTTGATAAGACTGTACAGGTAGTCCTCAACTTACAACTATTCATTTAGTGACCATTCAAAGTGATAACGGCACTGATAAAAGTGTTGTTTTTCACCCTTACAACTGTGCTAGCATCCTAAAGTCACATGATCAAAACTCGGATGCTTAACAACTGACAGGTATTTATGATAGTTACAATATTCTGGGATCATGTGTGATTTTGTGATTTTCTGATTTTCTGACAGGCAAAGACAGTGGAGGAGCTAGATTCACTTACCTGTGTTACTACTAACATAACAACTGCAGTGATTCACTTAAGTGCATAAAATGGAATAAAGCTTCCTTAACAACTGTCTCGCTTAAAAACAGAAAAATTGGGTTCAATTGTTGTCATAAGTGGTGGACTACCTATATTACATAAATGTTCCTTCTCCAGTCTACCTGCATCTATTAAAATCACTAAATATATACATGAGTAAAGTGTAGGGTTTTCAACTATTGTTCCTTATGCAGCCTAAGGGAAGGGGATAGGAGAAATGCTAGAATATTCTTATTTCTGTCTTTTAAAAATAGTTTCCTCTGCTGGGCTCACATGGCTGTTTAATCAGTAGTTTTGGAATTTTTAGACTAGCTTTTAAATAGAATTGATTAGTATCAATGGTGAAAGATTTCTTATTAGTATTTACAGCTATGAATCATTTTGGTTATCAGGTTGCTTGCTTGTCCTCCTTTGAAGCAAATGCCTTTTCTAGCCTTGTTCTTATTTCATTTTTTTCCCACTTCTTTTAGAATACTGAACAAAGCCAGTCACAAATTCCAAAGGAAACGGTAAGAGTTTTGTCTTTGACATGTCAAGGAGGGTTGCAATGATTTTTGAATTAATAATGTTGGCATACTCTATCATAGGAGGTTTTGAAAATAGCTTTGTTCACAATGTATACTGCAGGTGGCTCTCTCCAGCCTTAAATTTAATTTCATGTTATGTGCTATATTTACAGTAAGGTAAAGGTAAAGGTTCCCCCGCACATGCGTGCTAGTTGTTTCTGACTCTAGGGGCAGGTGCTCATCTCCGTTTCAAAGCCGAAGAGCCAGCGCTTGTCCGAGGACGTCTCCGTGGTCATGTGGCTGGCATGACTAGACACCAAAGGCGCACGGAAAAGCTTACATATATTCTGCAATATTTTAGGAATTAGAAATTGTGGCCTTGTTTCAAATCTGTATATTCAAATGCATTATTTAGATAAATAATTTAGATGTGGATAAAAATGATATCTCTAATTCCAGAAAATCATTTGTTGACCAAAATTCTACAAGTGATTAAAAAAAAGAATCTTGAGACTGAACTACAATTTTTGTCATCCCCAGTCATCAGTTTCTGGGTCTCAGGACATGTGTTCCCAAAATACAACTATTTAAGAAGGAGTATTATATTTATTTTAAAGCTGTGAGTGATTTTCATTAACAGATGAGCTAGTTGTTAATAGATTGTATAAGTAATTTAAAGCAGGGGAGTTCATGATTTTGGTTTTGCTTTTTGAGATAATTTTTAATAAGAATTATAATGTTCTTAGTAGCCAAATGGTCTGTAATAAATACCAATTATATGAAGTTTGAACTTTAAACAGAGCCGCACTCATTTCTTTTCAAAATCTCATGTAATTACTCATATTAACTGGTAATATCAACACTAGAGGGTTTCAGATTGATACAACTGTTTCAAAATATTGATGCTTATGGAACATCACTAGCATAGTGAAAATCTTTTAAGGTAAATTTAAAGCAAAGGCACTAAGCATACATTTCAGAATGTAGTGGTTCCTTGGTAGGGACTCTTCAGGGTAGATTAAAGAAAGGTCTATAAAAATAATAGTCACATATATAACTTTCTTATTGATGAGTTTGATTCTGATTAGTAATTACAATAACAACAGCACTTAGTCTTATATACTGCTTCATAGTGTTTTTTTAGCTTTCTCTAAGCAGTTTTTGGGGTCAGCATATTGCCCCCAAACAATCTGGGTCCTCATTTTATCCACTTCAGGAGGATGGAAAGCTGAGTCAACCCTGAGCCAGTCAGGATAGAACTCCTGGCTGTGGGCAGAGTTAGCCTGGAGTACTGCATTCTAACCACTGTGCCACCACGGCTAATAGGCATATGTGGAATAACAACACATTTTATGGTCAAACAGCACTAAGTACATTACTACTAATATTTTTCTTTCTTTATATACACATTTTTAATATTGTTTTAAGCAGTGCTAGTGATGCTTTACAATAGTTGTCTTTGAGAGTTTTCTTTTAAACCACCCTGGATTTCTCAGAAACTTTAACTTCAAATTAGATGTAGATTTAATAAATTAGGCTGAAGAAACAAATGTTTACATACATCTAAATCCCACAGACCTACTGCCTCCTAGGCGCATACTACAGAGAAAATAAGGCATTGCATTTCTAGCCAGCATAGCCAAAGGGTGATGGGAACTGCGGTCCATGACACCCTGCTTTCTCCTTCTTCTCACGCTTTCTCTCTAGCCACCACAGAGTTCCAGGCTGCGGCTCTGCATGATTGCTGCGTTTCCCTCTCTGGCCCTACCACGTGGTGGAGAGGGCGACTGGGAGCCGGCAGCTGCGCGCTCTGCGCCTTTCATCCCACAGGCTGGGCGTGCCCTGGGGTGCTAGGCAAGCAAGGAAAGGCCCTGCAAAATGGGGCCAGGCATAGGGAGGCTGCCTGGCAAAGCAGAGCAACTGGAGGAGAAGCCCGGCAAAATGGAGTGTGGCTGGATGTGATGGGGTTAAGCTGGGAGGGGCGGGGTGGGCTGAGGCAAATGAGCTGTAGCTGCTGCTGCACACCACCCGCCCCTGACCACTTGCCATTTCTGTGTACATGTTTCAGGGCGCCCAGTTAGGTTGCGGTGGGCCAGGGCTGGGGCAGCGCGGGTCGGTTCCTTGCCATTTCTGGGACAGCCCCCAGGGGCCAAATCTGGGCCCTCCCCGGGCCGGATCCAGCCCGCGGCCCTTGTGTTTGACATGTCTGAGAAAGAGTTTTGGTTTAAGTGGATTATATCTATTGATATTTACTTAAAACTGATAAAATGTAAAATATTTATTTATTTGATTTTGTGGACCTTGAATGGGTCTTGGGAACCCCCTGGCTCCCCAGACCACATGTTGAGAGCCACTGCTCTAAATAATTTATATCTATAATGTGAGTGTTGAGGTGAATAAATATCTCTTTGAACAGCCTACTACATGATGATTTTGTATGCCAATAAGTATCTGTTAAGAGAAAACTTGGTGACATATTTCCCCCTCTGTTTAAATCTATTCTGAATATCAGACAGAAGTCAGTATGCTGAACTTGTTTCATAGTGTGTCACATGTGGATTCCATTCCCCTCCCTATTTGGTTCTACATGATTCCCCATTTAGGTTTCCTTTTTCTAGTTGTCAGATCCTTCAGTTTCTTATAGTTTTTTTACCATTGTTGTAGTCTCTCTTGTGCTGTTAATGGTGAGTGTTGCTGTCATGAGGCTGACAGCAGGAGAAAGCAAAGCTGAATTACTAGCAGTAAGAACACTGGGAAAATCACACAAACTTAGTGTTTGCCTTTCCTCCCCCTACACTATCTTTCAAGCATTTGCAGCATATGCTGAAGGGGATGTCAAATGGTATTTGGGGTGAAACTGAACCACTTTAGAAGTTTATTTTCAACAAAACAATAAAAGTATGTCTTTAATATTTATGTAGTAACATTTTAGCACTTGAATTTTCATAATGAGGTCATTGTAGAGCACCGGATGCATTATACTGAAACCGCGCCCACCCCATTGCCGGCAATGGGGGAAAAGTCGTGATATGTCGCACAATGTCACATGATGTCGCATTCCTGGTATAATGAAAGGAATACAGTATTTTGGCAAATTCTGGACAATATCTGTGATGTCAGTAAAAAGAAACACTTTTTTTTACTGATCTCATTTATGCCAATTGCAAGTTAGCAATAGCACTTAGATTTATATACCGCTTCATAATGCTTTACAGAATTCTGTAAGCAGTTTATAGAGCAAGCATACTGCTCCTAACAATCTTCATTTTATCGACCTCAGAAGGATGGAAGACTGAGTCAAGTTATGAACTTTTTGAAAATTTTGCCACCAGACATAAGTATCATTTTTTTCTTGCATCAAGATGGCAAGAGGAAAGATATCTTGAAATCAAACTTTATTTTCTTATTTACTTTTCTAGGGAATATAGTACAGTAGATTTTGAAACCCAAACATTGAGATCTGGTCTTGAGATTCAATTAATTAGAGAAAGTCAATCACACACCAGTTTTGAATATGACTGGTTATCTTAAATTGGAATATAGATGAGAAGGAATACCTTGCTATAGTCAAGGGACTCAAGTTAAGTGGGGGAGAATTTGTTTGTTTGTTCATATCCTGCCTTTATTATTTTTATAAATAACTCAAGGCAGTGAACATACCCAGAAAAGGTTATATGTGGATGTGTCAGCCTTCCCAGGTAGACCTGATGGGAAAACATGACCAGATGACTTAATTCTATTTTATTGTAAAATTACATTAACAGAATTTTACATGTCTTATGCTACAAATCTTCCATCATCTGTTTTATACCCTATTTTTTAAAATGAGAAATGTTTACTTTAGGTTTACACTGTATGGAGGTTTTCGTGCATGCTCCATCTTAGAGAAGGGAGCCACTTTTGTCAGTTTTCTGCAATCAGAGAAAGATCCTACACAAGGAGAATTCAGAATCATATACAAGCCAGGGTTCAGACTGTTCAACCTACCACTGGTCTCTATCTGCAGTCACATAAAAGGATAATGACTCCGTTGAATCAAACTTTACATCTGATAATTTCACAATCATAGTTGTATGTCATTCGGTATTCACCAGATCTAGCATTGTTTAGTTTTTCTACAGAACTGAGTTCTGAATGGTGGTACCACCTGCTATGGCTTGCACTCAAGAATACACTAAGAATCCCTGAGCTAAATGAAAGTGATCTTTCAACATATACTATTATTTATTTATTTATTTATTTATTTATTTATTTATTTATTTATTTATTTATTTATTTATTTAAATTTCTATACCGCCCTTCTCCCAAGGACTCAGGGCGGTGTACAGGGCAATAAAATTAAACTGACAATGAAAGATATTCCATATTTCCTTTTTTAAATACCAGTGAATTTTTTTAAATCATACTTAAAATGCATGGAGTGCTAGTCCAACTGAGAGTATGTTGCCTATTAAAATATTCTAGAGGAAATACAGCCAGGCAGCCTACTTTCTGCATTACTATCAGTTTGGCTTTGTGGATTTCCCATATGGCAGTTCAGAACCTATGTTTTAAAGAATTCAGCCTAAAATGGAACAGATGAACCTTCTGCTTAAAGCATGTTGATTATTTTAATGTGTAAGAGATCAACTGCAGTATAAAAAAACAGTAATTTGTCATTGCATTTCTGTTTCAGGATAATTATCTTAATCTTGTTTCAGTGTGTGTAAATAAATTGTTAATTATGATATGAGAAATATATGCCAATTAACCTTTGTTCTGTTTCTCAAAAGTCAATAGAGTATTTTGCATTTTGAGTTGCATTTTTCTCTGTTTTTCTCAACCTGTGACCTGTTCGTTAGTTTCACCTATAGTGGTTGGAGAATACTTTGCCAACAGATATTAGCTTCAGTGATTAAATCTAAGTGGATCTCTGGGAACTTAGGAAAATGCAAAGAATTTTTGATGTGACTTTTCACAATGACCTGAATTTCCAGATGGAGCATTGTAGGATATTATAAGACTTTGCTGTGTATTAATTTAATCAAACAATATTGTTTATCCATTGTATCTAGAAAAAAATCCATGCAATATATTACTGTTTACTGGTTACTAAGACTTATAATTATGGACGCGGTGGCTCAGTGGGTTAGGATGCTGAGCTTGTTGATCAGAAGGTCGGCAGTTTGGCGGGTCGAATCCCAAGTGCCGCGTAGCAGAGTGAGTGCCTGTTACTTGTCCCAGCTTCTGCCAACCTAACAGTTCGAAAGCATGTAAAAATGCAAGTAGAAAAATAGAGACCACTACGGTGGGAAGGTAACAGCGTTCTGTGTGCCTTTGGTGTCTAGTCATGCTGGCCACATGACCACGGAGATGTCCTTGGACAAGGGCTGGCTCTTCGGTTTTGAAATGGAGATGAGCACTGGCCCCTAGAGTTGGAAACGACTAGCATGCATGTGCAGGGGAAACTTTACCTTTACCTTTAAGATTTATAATTAGCATGTTCAAAGAATATATACTATATTGGTAATCCTCAGGCTATGACTGTTTGAGGTTATGACAAGGCTGAATGAGTAGTATTTGGTGATATGATCACAATTCAGGCACTTGGCAACCGGCTTGCACTTAAGATGTTTGCAGTATCCTCTGGTTATGTGATCAATGTTTGCAATTTTCCATGCTGGGTTCCCATAAGTAAAATCAATCAGAAAGCCAACAAGTAAAATTGCTAGTTGCTCCTGCTACTTTTTTCTCTGGGTATCTCAGGCAGTATAGTCAGTATATGAAGAATAATGGGTTGAGAGATCCATGATTTATATCCAAGCAAGAGTTTATTGAAAAACTTTCTCATAAGCTATGTAAAGCATAGTTTATGAGCATAGCCTATGTAAAGCATACCATAGCTTTAAATAGATTGGTTCATTCCTAAAATATCCCTAGGATGCTCCGAGGGACATTTTGGAAGTAATAAAGATAAAGCAATAAAGATCACCCACATTATAGGATTGTGTTTAGATCAAATCTAAATCTAATACTCTGAGTTAAGAAGAAGGTGGGTAGAGGAGCAAAGTAGCTAAGCCCTTGCTGATTGGACCCTCTTTGCTTTTAAACTGCCAGAGGCTGCTGGGAAAAGCTACAATACTGTGAATTAAGAAGATTTTATTTATTAATTTAATTTAATTTAATTTAATTTAATTTAATTTAATTTAATTTAATTTAATTTAATTTAATTTAATTTAATTTAATTTAATTTAATTTAATTTAATTTAATTTAATTTAATTTAATTTAATTTAATTTGTATACCGCCTTTCTCCTGAAGGACTCAGGGCGGTGAACAGGGCAATAAATACTAAAATACAAAAATACAAAAGTTAAGAAGAGATTAAACCATAATGCCCAGTACAACAAATAAATTACATAAAAACAGTAATAAAACCCAAAACCCATCAGACCAGGCTGGCTTGTTCAAACAAATAGGTCTTTAGATCACGTCGGAAGGAGCGAAGGTTGGGTGGAGGAGCAAAGTAGTGGCCCGTGCACCTAATGGTGCGCGAATCATATAACTAAAAATAAGAAATAGTGGTGGTACATCTGATATTCCTTTCATCTCAGTATGTCTGGCTTAGTTCAGTGCAACACTTGTTTTGCAGCTGTCTTTTGCAGCACTCTTTTCAAATTGGGAAACTGTCCTATCTGTACACAAATCACTAATCTACAAGGACAGATTATTTATCTAGGGTCAGTAATCTGTGCTCTTCAGGCAGAAATCAGGTGTTCAGTTCAGCCCTCCTACTCTACTGAGCCTCCACGCTGTCTGCCCCCTCTACCACAAAGATCCTGCAGGAGAAGGGCAGTGTGGACAACCGTGGGATCTGGCAGGGTGAGAGCTATGAACCATAAACCCAAAGCTTTAGCTGTGTCCCTGCATAACAGATACAGTGCCCTTGCTGACCTTAACAGGGACATTAAGGAAACAGGTCAAGGTAATTGTGATGATAACACAAATAAGCAGGGGACCATGGTCCGAGATGAACTTGTTTTTGACAGGGAGAAGTGCTAATCAGGTATTACACATCAGTCATGCAAGAAAAGAAAGGTACCCAAAAAGAGAAGCCACCTTCTGGTTGGTGATTCAGTTATAAGGGATGTAAATTTAGGAAAGGATACAGAGGTTTCAAAAGAGGTCAGGTGTCTTCCAGGTGCTACTGCCAGTAGGGACAAGAAGCATATTTTCAAAATAGTCAACAATGCCAGCAAAGACTGTGATGTGGATGCCATTGTACATCTTGGCACTAATGATCTGTCCCAAAACAATGTACTCTCTGTGCAGAATGATTTCCAGAGCTTGGGGCAGGAATTCAGCAAAATATAGGGTCACTTTTTCAGAGGTCTTACCAGTGTATAAGGAACAAAATGGAAAAGGCCAGAGCATAGCAGAATTTAATATGTGGCTAAAGGAGTGGTGTAAAGGAGAAGGCTTTGGTTATATTAGTCACAATGGCTGTAGCTGGTCCAATGAAAAAATGTACAAAAGAGATGGTCTGCATCCATCCAAGAAAGGGACTGAGTTACTTGGCAATAAATTCACAGCTTTTCTGGAGGAATATTTAAACTAAAAAACGGGGACAATGAGTTAATTGATACAGAATATCACTGTCCCCGGCAATCTAAGAAAATAGGGGAACTCAGGCAACACACAAGTTATGTAGCAAGTAAACACAGGATCAGTCCTAAAGGACTCAAATGTCTATACACCAATGCGCAGAGTATGAACAGTAAGCAGGGTGAACTAGAAATTCAGGTAAATGAGGGCAGATATGATATTGTTGCCATTACGGAAACATGGTGGGATGAAACCCAGTGGAACACACAGCTAGAGGGATTTAAATTATTTTAAAGAAACAGACTAAACAAAAGAGGAGGTGGAGTTGCTCTATATGTAAGAAATAACTTTATCTCTACAGAAATAGAGCACAACAATGATGAAAACTGTAAACATGAATGCATTTGGGTCAATATAAAAGGGGGGAAATGACATTGCCATAGGTGTATACTATAGGCCGCCCAACCAAGCAGAGGAAATAAATGAACATTTTGCTAGTCAGCTAACTAAGGTATGTAGGAAGCACATCACAATAGTAATGGGGGACTTTAATTACCCTGATATCAGCTGGGAGACAAACTCTGCACCAAGTGGAAGATCAAACAGATTCCTGACAAACCTAGCAGACAACTTTTTCTACCAAAAAGTAGAGAAGGGAACTAGGGGATTAGCCATATTAGATTTAATTCTCACTAACAGAGATGAAATGATAGAAGGTGTCGAAGCCACAGGAACCTTGGGGGGAAGTGATCATGCAATATTGGAATTCAACATTCTGGAGGCACAAGCAATAAAACACAGCCAAACTAGAGTCTTGGACTTTAAAGAGCTAATTTCAATAAACTTAGAGAGACCTTGGGAAGAATTCCATGGATGAGAATCCTAATGGGAAAAACAACTCAAGAAGCTTGGGAAATTTTGAAAAGTGAGATAAAAAAGGCCCAGTCTAGCACAATACCAATGAAAAAGAAAAATAACAGCTCTCAAAAGAAACCAGCATGGCTGCATAAAGAACTCTCTGATAAATTGAAAGATAAAAAGGACAAGTATAAGAAGTGGAAAGAGGGGCACATAACTAAGGCAGAATATCAGCAAATAGCCCGTGCCTGCAAAGATGAAGTGAGGAAAGCTAAGGCTCAAAATGAACTACGGCTTGCAACCAAAGTAAAAAATAACAAAAGAAGCTTCTTTCAACATATAAAAAACAAGAAAAAGGTTAAGGAAATGATTGGTCCATTAGTGGGAGAAAGTGGCAAGAAGGTGACAAGCAACAGGGAGAAAGCAGAACTATTTAACTTGTTTTTTGCATCTGTCTTTACACAAAGGGAAAAAAACACTCCAACCTACCAAAAACAGTGCCATAAAAAACAGAATAGAAATGCAAGTTAAGATAGGCAAGAAAATGGTAAGTGAGCACCTGTCCATCCTACACAAGTTCAAATCACCAGGACCAGATGGATTACACCCCAAGGTTCTCAAGGAGCTGGCAGACGTGATCTCAGAACCACTGAACTATATTTTTCAAAGATCCTGGAGCACTGGGGAACTACCAGAGGACTGGAAGAAAGTTTTATGTAGTTCCCATCTTCAAAAAAGGGAAAAAATAGATCCTGGAAACTACAGACCTATCAGCCTGACCTCAATACCTGGGAAGATTCTGGAAAAGTTAATCAAACAACAAATCAGCGAGCACCTTGATACAAACAAAGTCGTCACTAAAAGCCAACATGGTTTTGTCAAAAACAGATCATGCCAAACAAATCTTATTGCATTCTTTGACCAAGTGACAAAATTAGTGGACCAGAGGAATGCTGTAGATATAATTTACTTGGACCTCAGTAAGGCATTTGATAAAGTAGATCACAACCTACTACTTGATAAGATAGAAAAATATGGGTTAGATAGCATCACCACCAGATGGATTCGTAGCTGGCTGACAGGCCGTACTCAGCGTGTGGTCCTCAATAGAACTGCATCTACATGGAAGGAAGTGTGTAGTGGGGTGCCCCAGGGCTCTTTTCTGGGCCCAGTGCTCTTCACCATCTTCATCAATCATTTGGATGAGGGGATAGATGGGGAACTCATCAAATTTGCAGATGACACCAAGCTGGCAAGAATAGCCAATACTCTAGAAGATAGGCTTAAGATACAAGAGGATCTGGACAGACTTGAACACTGGGCACTATCTAACAAGATGAAATTCAATGGTGAAAAAAGTAAGGTTCTAAATTTAGGCAGGAAAAATCAAACGCACAGGTATAGTATAGGTGGTACCTTGCTCAATAGTAGTAACTGTGAGAGGGATCTCGGAGTCCTAGTGGACAGTCACTTCAATATGAGCCAGCAGTGTGCTGCAGCTGCCAAAAAAGCCAACACAGTGCTAGGCTGCATTAATACAGGGATAGAATCAAGATCACGTGAAGTACTAATACCACTTTACAATGCTTTGGTAAGGCCACACCTGGAATACTGCATCCAGTTTTGGTCACCACAATGTAAAAAAGACATTGAGACTCTAGAAAGGGTACAGAGAAGAGCAACAAAGATGATTGGGGGACTGAAGGCTAAAATATATAGGGAACGGTTGCTGGAATTGGGTATGTGTAGTTTAACGAAAAGAAGGGTGAGGGGTGACATGATAGCAGTGTTCCAATATCTCAGGGGCTGCCACAAAGAAGAGGGAGTCAAGCTATTCTCCAAAGCACCTGAAAGCAGGACAAGAAGCAACGGATGGAAACTAGTCAAGGAGAGAAGCAACCTAGAACTAAGGAGAAAGTTCCTGACAGTTAGAATAATTAACCAGTGGAACAACCTGCCTCCAGAAGTGGTGAATGCTCCAACACTGGAAGTTTTTAAGAAGAGACTGGACAGTCATTTGTATGAAATGGTATAGGGTTTCCTTCCTGAGCAGGGGGTTGGACCAGATGACCTCCAAGGTCCCTTCCAACGTATTATTACTGTTGTTGTTGTTATTATTATTATTATTATTAAATCTACATAAAATTATGATGCAAATATTAAACTTTGCTTGAAGAAAAATTCTAAGTGTGAATGTGTGAGAGAACAAAATTTTTATTTGTGTTTGTGAGACAGATTCATTTGACACTCTGAAACTTGGTTTTGGTGGAAGATTGTTTCTTATGATTCTGCTGGTTATCCTACTGATAAGCTCTCTGGAGGAATAATAGGAAGTTTAGTCAACTCCCCAACCTTCTTCTTGGTGTCCACCTGATTTGTTGTATTTCTGCTCCCATAATTCTTAAGCATCTTCACTAAAAGTCATATTGAACCCACTTTTCCAATAAGTGAATCTCAGTCTAGATGCTTTGACTAAGACTGATTGAAACTCTCTTTACAAATTTGTTTAGTTCCATTTTAAACCCCTACATCCCAATCTTGTAAAGGAGTCTTTGTTTGGGACTGAAATTTAGACAACATTTAGATTATGAGATATGCATTTAGTCAGATGGGCAGTGGTACATCTGATCATGGCATCTAAGCAGGGGCCTTTGCAACTTTTATTGCAGTTAAACAGTGATAAATGATGGATAATAGAAAGGATGAAACCACTGACTTTAATCCAAACTGATATGGTAAGAAAACAATGTGTTCTAACTATTTACCTCTTGGTACTGTTATTTTAAACTGCACTGAGATTTATATTACTTAACTAACACAAACTTTGGTAAAGGTAACCACCTGGCTTATTTCAGAACATGAATATTGCATATAACAAATGCTTCTTCTATAGTATCGTATCATTTGGTATTGGTTTCTTATTACTGAATGGGGAGATATTAATTGGTGATGAGGCTGGCAGAAGCGTTCTATGTGTTGATTGGGAATAATATTGCTTTTAGAGAAATAAAAGAAAATGCAGTCTTTTGTCTTTGAATAATGAGAAAGTGGTCATGTTAAATACGAGGTACATCCATTTGGGTGGTGTTGAATAGTTTCAGATTTTTAAAATGAAATCTTTTTCTAAAATAGCTTTTAGAAGATGGAAGAGAGAGATTCATTCCCCCAAATGTGTTTAGTTTCTTTCTGTAGCTATTTATGCAAAGGTTATTGGGAACAATAATGCCTAGAACTAATGCAATTACCCCTCAGGAATAGTTTTATCTAACATGCATTATCTCTTCACTGCTTAATTTGAATCTCAGAATTAATCAGTGGAGTGTTGGTGAACAATCTTTTATTTGTGCTTAATTTGAGAGCAACTGTTAGCTCTGTAGTACATCTCTGAATGCAATGTAAAGTGTTCCATCTATTTAATCACATACACTTGTTTCTTTGTGGATGAGTTATCACAGGCTGTTTTTGAATAAAGATAATTTGATGGCATAGTTCTGGAAGTACATTTATTTTTAATATTAAAATTAACATTCATATTATCACAGAATATATAGAGATGGTCTAGTTCAGCCCCTTGCTCTTCACTATTAGAGAATACCTGAAGGTTGACCATCTAGCCTCTATTTAAGCTCCTCTAGTAGAGGAGAATCCAGCATTTCCTGCTCCATTGCTGGGCAATTTTAGCTTTAGAAATCAATCCTTCAAGGAAGTACCATAAGAAATACGTGAATTCTACTATATCCGTATAGGTTACAATAACAAAATTTTGAAAGTCTGACACTGATTCTTTTCCTTCCCTCTTATTTCCAAGAGAGTCAATGTAGGGCCATCTTTCTCATGCTTTCTTGTTTTCCTAAGTTGAGCTCATGTTTTATTAATGGTTGCCACATAATTTTTCTGCAGTATTCTAGCTGGAGTTTGAGCAAAACAGAATAGAGAAATGCTTTCTTCTGATCTTGACCTTATTCTGGTTGATGTAGCCTAGAACTGCATATACTTTTTTGCAGCTGTCTCAGAGTGCTGCCTCACAGTACTGCCTCAATGTTTGGCTCATAATCTTTAGTTTGTGATGCACCAAGGTACTCAGTTTTTTTAACACATAGATTGCTGCCCTATATAATATCCTACGTCTTATGTTTTTTCTCCCCAAATGTATCACTCAACATTTTTCTTTGTTGAAATTCATCTGTTTTTCCCCCATTCTCCCCTGCCTTACCCAATTTAAATCTTATATTGGTCTGCACATTCCATGCATCTGATAAAGTAAACTGCAGCTTGCAAAAGCCTTTTAATAAAATTTGTTAGAAAAAATGCTATCAGATTCTTAATTGTTTTGCCATTATAGACTGAGAAGTCACCTTTCCTATTGAATCTTAATAGTATCTTCAAATGTGTTTCATAATCACACAAGTCATTTGTAAAATATTACACTACGAAGCCCTGCTTTATACCTTCAGTACTTTCTTCCAGCTTGATGTAGAACCACTGATGTACATTTATTTCTACTACAGTCATTCAACCATTTATTTAATGGTAATATACTCTAGCCCTTACCATCTTCTGTATTAAAATTTCCTAGGAGATTTTGCAAAATGCATTACTGAAATCAACATTTACTATGTTCACTGCATTCCTAAAGTCAACTAAACTAGTCAGACTATTGCAAAAGATCAGGTTGCTTGATGTAATTACTCTTAATAAAGCCATGTAGCTTCCTGTCAAGTGATGCCTTCTTTTCAAAAAGTTGTGACAGCTTAATAATCTGTTTGAGAGTTTTGTTTGATATCAGCATGAAACATATTCCAGATTTTTGTCTTCAGTGCGTATGCAGAATTGATTTACAGTGTGATCCTATGTATGTCTATTAGAAATAAATCATACTGAGTTGCCATCCTACATAATTCCAGACGGACTTCTTCAAAAATTATCATTGCACTCTTAGCTAGTTTTAAAAAGTTTAATTTGCAACAAAAGGAGTCACAACTGTGTCTATAAATCTTTATGTGAATTGTAAATAAGACAACCATTGCAAGTATAACCTTTATCCTCCTACCAGTTGTTCTCTTGATTTTATTTTGTGTTCCTTTTGGCACAAATGTATCTCATGATACATTACAAGTAGACATGGACTTACAACAGTTCATTTAATGATTGTTCCAAGTTACAACGGCACTGAAAAAAGGGACTTATGACCATTTTTCACACTTATGAGCATTGCAGCACTTCCATGATCATGGCCTGGGTCCGGGCTATTTGAGGGAACACCTGCTGCCGGCATCAAACGCCCTTCGCCCAGTGCGCTCCCACAGGGAGGGTCTGCTCAGGGTGCCGCCGGTGAGAGATTGCCGGCGGGTGACACCCAGGGATAGGGCCTTCTCTGTGGGAGCGCCTGCCCTCTGGAACCAGCTGCCGGTGGAGCTGAGGACTGCCCCTGACATCCGATCATTCCGCCGGGGCCTGAAGACCTGGCTCTTCGAGCTCTCTGGCCCAGGCTGAGGAGAAATTTTTAATTCGGGTTTTAATGTATACAGGGTAATTTAATATTTTTAATTGGTTTTTTAACTTTTGTATGGTGGATTTTTAACTCCCTGTAAACCGCCCTGAGTCCTCAGGGAATAGGGCGGTATATAAATGTAACTAACTAACTAACTAAATAAATAAATAAATAAATAAATAAATAAATAAATAAATAAATCAAAATTCAGACGCTTTGCAATTGACTCATATTTATGATGGTTGCAGTGTCCTGGTCACATGTGATCATCTTTTATACCTCCTGACAAGCAAAATCAATTGAGAAGCCAGATTCACTTAACAACCATGTTACTAACTTAACGACTGCAGTGATTCACTTAACAAGAAAGGTCTTAAATTGGGCAAAACTCACTTAAGAAATGTCTCACTTAATCCACTCAATTTTGGGCTCAATTGTGGCCATAAGTTGAGGACTACTAATAATCATTTTGTTTATTGTCTAAAATTGTGAAGTAGTAGTAACTTGAATATGCATATGTATCCAGCTGATCAAGTAATTAATTACTTGATTTAGTTGGATAACAAAACAAATGATAGATAATACATTGTAGAGACATTATTATAGAAGTGGGAGTTTCTCTTAAGTAGATGTCATTTGTCTTGTATTGCTTAGGTTATGCACTATTGCTCTGTGTCAACACAGATATTCCAAACTGTTTCATATTTTAAATATTACTCCGTAATTGCTTAAATAGCAACTCTTGTTAGCCATTTATAACATTAATCCAACTCTCTACCTTTCTCAGCCTAATGCTTTCCACAGAGGTTGGGACTATAATCCTCCAAATTCTGAGCCAGAATGACTTTTAGTCAAAGAAAGTTCTGCTATGCCGTGGTATCAAGAGTAGATCTTTGCAAGCCTTTGTTCAAGCTTTCCCTCCTCTCATTTGTACCTATTTCAAGTATCCTGTATAACTTATTAGATTTTATTTAGAATTCATGGGGTCAGTATAAGTCCTTGCTAGAAGAGGAAGACAATCTTTAACTTAAATCTTAATGCAGCACACTTTGGGAGGCACTTTGAGATGGAAAAATCTTACACATTTTCTGGTGAGGCAATACTCTGAGCAAAACAGAACTATTCCCTCTATAACTTTTGAGTAGCGTTTGAACAGAATTCTGCCAGAACAAATCAAAATCGGTATACCCTGAGTCATAGAAGTCTAGCTAGGAAAAAAAGGTAGAAATCTCACAAGCTTTGTTCATGTGCTTTGCCTGTCAAACAAAGAGTTTGGGGTATAGATATCACAGGAGAATTACAAGCCTGGATTTGCCCAGACTATCCCCTAAAAATCCAATTATCACATTTGTATACCCTTCTCCACAGGACAGATATACTTGAGGCTGTCATTTCATCCTCTCAACAGACTTGTGAGGTAAATTAGGCTGAGATGTAGTTGTTAGTGAAGTAGGTTGTGCTGAGAGAATAGCTCTCCAGAGAAAGACAGATCGTACACTGATAATAATTGCATTTCAACTCATATATTGGATTTATGTTGTTTCAACTCTGTCCTGTCTTCTGCAGCCTGCCCTCTCAAATTCTGCTTCAGCGGGTGCAAAGGATTTGAACTGTGTTCAGTGCAACTTGGTTCTGGCTGCTGAATAGCTTTTGCAAGAAATAAAAAAATAAATCCATGTCACTATATTAAACTATGGTTTTACCTTTTTGAATGACTTGCCTGGTTAGTCAAATCAAATGTTCATTATGGTCATACACCCAGCATAGTAGCTTGATTCTCTTTCTCTCTTCAAAATGGCATATTAAGAGGTTCATGCAATTTATTGGTCAGTCTTTGCTTAATATCCAGCTTTCAATGATGGCCAGATCCAGTGTGACAAAAATCTTTTCTGTCCACACAGATTTCTCTTGCATTAGTACTTTAATGTATCTATCTGCCATCTTCCTGAGTGAATGAGAAATGTTATGGCCATTTGGAAACATGTTTGCAACTTTCTGCTTTGAGAGGAAAATAGAGAAACATTTCTATAAAAGTGAATTTGTCATATAGCAAGCTAGCAACTAAAAAGTTGTATGAGTACAACATGGGTTGTCAGCCTAAGGTCTTCAGTTGAAAATGACAAAAGCAGCATGGCAATGCTATTTTCACCCTCTGACTGACACTGCCTGCATATCAATACGTATTTCAGCTGTTGGGATGGCTACCAAGCAAGAATGGATAAAAGATAAGAGGACTACAAGGCACAGGAAGCAAAAGTAACATGGAGTGAATGTGAAAATGTGTGGGCTTTCTTTGGTATGAGCTGGAAGATAAAACTGTTCCAGAGCTGTGGGTATCAATGGGAGATTTGAGTTTAAGACCAAGAAGTCACCTATACAGCTTTATCACTCACCCAATTTTATTGCAAATTACATACTTGGGCACCTTCATTTAGCTGAAGTGACTTTTTCTTTAGAGCAGCAGTTCTGAGCAGAGTATTGTGAAGTTACTAAATATTTCAAATGTGGTTTGGTAGTATTCTTGAGGGAGCTGAATCTTGTTCAGTCATTGCACTAAATAAATTGATGGGGATGTTTTATTTTATTTCTGTTGATAAAACAAGATGCAATAAATTTCTTCTGCAGTTCATTAAATCGCCAAAATGGTTTCAACTTATTTTTATTAACACAAAGAAAATTTTAATTTAGAGCATATCAAGATAAAATGGACGTTATTGCAAATCAGTTATTATGTTATCTTTTTCATTTCTGGTTTACAAATGCCACATTTCACAATTCTGGTGGTGCCTAACTTATTTTTAAAACAATATTAAATGTGAGAAAATAAGTCCTGACCCGATTTTTTTTATTTCTTTAAATAGAAGATTCCTTTCCTTTCCTTTCCTTTCCTTTCCTTTCCTTTCCTTTCCTTTCCTTTCCTTTCCTTTCCTTTCCTTTCCTTTCCTTTCCTTTCCTTTCCTTTCCTTTCCTTTCCTTTCCTTTCCTTTCCTTTCCTTTCCTTTCCTCTCCTCTCCTCTCCTCTCCTCTCCTCTCCTCTCCTCTCCTCTCCTCTCCTCTCCTCTCCTCTCCTTCCCCTTCCCCTTCCCTCCTCTCCCCATCCCATCCCATCCTATCCCATCCCATCCCATCCTTTCCATCTCATTCAGTCCAAATGAAATTTGCAACTGGAATTTATTGCAATTGCAGTCCAACCTATTCTGGAAAACTTCAGACATATATAAGTTTCCTAAATAAATGTGTTGATATTGTTATCTAGTGACACCTTAATGGCTATGTCTGCACAATTGCCTTATTAAGGCAGCTAATCATTGCTCACAGGTCTTACCATGCTCAAACACAAATGTATTCACAAGATTACAATATGTAGCTTGTGGGAGCGTTTAGTGTGTAAAATACAGTAGCAAAATGGCACATAATCTTATCTTCATCACTATATGTTTGACGCCTCTGTCTCTATGCAGTATACAGAAGGGTGGATATCTCTTATTATTTATTTGGATCTAAGGCAGCCTACTGAAAGGAACAAAGGTAGAGTGTGTGAAAAGAGAACAGTTGTGAAAGGAGAGTAGACAAAAGAAAAGTATACTGGCAGTAGTGCATTGCATAGAATTTCTCTGGTACTCAGAGTAAAAGAACTTGCTGTTTACCTGATTGTATTTCAGATGTTCTTTTTCTGCCATTTCTTTGAATATTATTAATAATCCTACGCAAATGACTAATTGGTATTTATCCATTTGCTTGCTGTTTGTAATTTTCTTGCTGCTTAGAAAACATAGATATTCAAATGCCACTATTTCAAAGGGCAAATGAACTTGCAGAACATTAGGTTTAATGCATCCAATGATAGTTTCCTGTTTGGAAATTAAGCAATTGTATTTCGTAATAATCCAGAAAGTACCACATTTAAATCTGGGTGCATATATTCTCTTTCTCTCATACACACATTTTTCCCTCTTGTAACATGCAGACTGCCACATCTGGTTCTAGAAATTACTTGATGGTGTTGGCAGATGTACCATTCTTACAAATTTCCCTACAGAATATTAATAGGAATTACAGCAGTAGTATTGTACTGCCACCATTTTTCAAAATATTATGTAGTTGTAGTTAAGAATAATTACAAGCAATATTAATATTAATATTATTAATAATAATACTAATAATACCATGTTGAATTTTTTCTAACAGAAATCAGAAGAAGATGAACTTGTTCTTACTGCTGATGGCACCAGAGAATTCCTCACTTTTGAGGTTCCTCTTAATGATTCTGGGTCAGCTGGACTTGGTGTCAGTGTGAAAGGTAACCGGTCAAAAGAGAATCATGCAGACCTTGGCATCTTTGTGAAGTCCATTATTAATGGTGGAGCAGCTTCTAAGGCAAGTGTATTTCAGACATGTCAGATAATGTTCCATAATCCAGCATCTCTTAGGCAATCCACTATTTATTTCCTGTTCCTTCCGCCATTTCCCAGTTTTCCATTTGAATAATTAGTATGATGATGATGCAGCAAATGCTAGCTGCACTTTGGATGCTCTAAATATAATAATATATAGTTTAGGTTTACAACATGTCTATTCTGATAATATGTTTTTGCTAAAGCAAAACACTAAGGGTTTTAATTTGAGGAATTGTGAGTCTCCCGGAATGGAATCTGTCTGAATTTGTTCCTCATATTGTAGTAAGTAATAGTTTATTTGGTCGATTTTGGCTTAAACTATTGGGGAAAAGTAACCATTTTGGTTTATAAGCTATGGTTTATGACTTAGCGTGCATCTAGCTGTTGTGACCTATTCAGCATGATTTAATATAATGGGTGATCCCAGTCAGAGTGTGTAATTGTATGTGGGAAAAGAGAGATAGGGGAATGCTGTCTAGGAAACATTCAGATAAGAGGCAGCACAGCAAAATGATCAGGGCAAGAAACTCAGGAGGGACTCTTTCTGGTATTTTGGGCTGTGAAAAAGATGGCGGGAGAATCTTGTTTTGATAAATTTTATGATTTCACCCTTGCTACATAGACAGGAAATAAAACCTTATCAGCCAGTTCTACTTTTTGTAAAGCTACGTTAATAGAAATCTTACAAGAGATTCTGTCAGCATCTCCTTTTTACAGTTGACCTTTATCTCAAAGCAAGAAGGGCCAAAAAGAGAAAGAAATGTGATGAACTGATTTCATTACACATGTCAAGATTATAATCTGTGAAATTACAATTAAGTTTTCTTTGCATAACTTTTTCAGTTATAAGAAATTACTTGCATCTAAAGGTAATAAAATTAGGTGTGTGATTCACTTAACCATCTTGCTTAACATTGGAAATTTGAGTCACAATTGTCTTAAGTCTTCTATATTAGTAGATCATTAAATTATTGGAGATGCAGTAAGAACAATACTTTATTAAAACATATGTTTTTATAATGTTCCAAAGTTATGTTTTGGTAAAAAGTTATTATATACATTAATTTGATCTTAAGGAAAAGTTTAATGTTCCTATTTAAATATTCATGTAATATTTTTGAACATACACATTATTTTGAACATTATTTTCATGTGTACTACATGAAAACTGACAGCTGTACAATGGAAGTGGATGCCCTGTGTCCTTACTTTTGCCAAGAGATTAAATATGCAACATTAGATATTTAAGCTATCCAGTGAATTGACTATATTATTTGCAATTTATGAATGAATATATGCACTATATGCACTATATTTGGATGATTCTGATAAAATATGGTCATCTTTTATTGAACCTGTTATGTAATTTCTCTTTGTCTGTCTATCTGTCTCCCTCTCCCTCCCTCCCTCTCTCTCTCACACTCACATGCACACTCACACATATGCATGAAAAATTCATAATTTTTGTTATGTTTTTTCTGTTCGGTTTTGTTAAATTACTAAAGCCTAAAAGAAACTTTTAATAAGTCTCAATTTCCCTTTTATTTGTTAGGATGGAAGACTCCGAGTGAATGATCAATTAATCGCAGTAAATGGAGAATCATTGTTGGGAAAGACGAACCAAGATGCCATGGAAACTCTGCGGAGGTCCATGTCCACGGAGGGAAATAAACGGGGAATGATTCAACTGATTGTTGCAAGACGAGTGAACAAATGCAATGAGGTAAGAAACATTATGACTCTAGCAAAATAGCAGAGGTAGAAGTATACCTTCCAATAATAGGAAATAAAAGCATTTTAGCCATGTCAGAAATGAATGGATTGTTGTTGGCATCTCCAAATGGAAATAAATATAACTTCACTTCTATTGCATTTTCATGGGCTACTATAATGAAAAGTAATCTGGATTTCCAGGAGGGAGGGGCTACATACCAGAGGACAAAGAGACAGCAAAGTTTAGATAATTTGGTTGGGAGGCAGAGGGTCAAGGCGAGGGTTAAATCCCAAGAAGTTAATGATGCAAGAACTTTGCTTCAGGTTGGCAAGATTTTTGTCTGTAGGTGAGGAACAGTAAAGGAAACTGCTTTGAAGAAAGTCTCCATGTCCTTCTTGGTTCTAACAGCTAGTGTCAGGAATACGCAATTTTGGCTGGGAAAGTCTAAATATTTATGATAGATTGAGAATATGGAGCATTTTATGGGTTTATGTTTTATGAGAAAACATTAAAATTAGTCAAGTCTTGAATAATAGAAGAGAAGAGTGGGGCTTACACACTTAGCCAAAGATTTAGAAGATTATGCTATAAGATAGTTTGTCTAAAATAAGATAGGACTAGCAGATGAAGACTATAACTTTCAATAGCTTTGCTTTTTTCTCATAATTCAAGAACTATACTCCAGAAATACAATGTTTGATATTTTACCCATGTTTTCTTGAAAGGTTTTGGATGCATCTTTTGTAAAATGAAGTGGATTTCATATATATTTCAGCATGGGCAAAAAGATCCTTTGATGTCTTAACTCAGCTTTCATCACCTCCAGTGACATGGGCAAAGTTAGCAGATTACAATATTAATCATCAAAAACTACAGATTTTACCAGTTTGATAAAAGTACAGTTCTGCTAGCTAAAGAGCAGAATTCAGAATATATTGTTAAACCACATTTTGAGGTTTTTTAGTTTTAATGGCATGGTTTTTGCAAATATACAACAGATTTTTTAGCTTTTTACTATAACTTGAATAGTGTAAAATTAGGACATATATAAATATATATGCCTAGATTGTAAGTTCTGGGCAAGACTCCAAATCCCAAAACCTCTTATTGTTATCTTATATAACAAGGGCAACATATGCACATTATAGTGTAGGGTTATCTAATTTAACTGCATAATTTCACAATAAGGATTTCTACTATTGTATTCTATTTGCTGATGAAAATACATATACTAATATCAAATATTATAAGAAACATATCATTGAAAGAAATATTCATGCCCTGAATTAATCTGTATACAATTCAATGCATTTTCTCAAGGCATTTCAAGACATTTAATTACTTGTAGAGAATCAATAAATGGCAAAGAAATTATAAAGATTTGGCAGAACATCTTACAAATATCTGTTCAATGCTGATTACAATGATTTACTAACCACTTAACCATGAGAAAAGATGGCAGCCAATAAATTTTATAATTTTTATAAACAAAGTTTCTGTTCTTTTGTAAAACCAAACATTTGTTGTTTGAGCTGCCTGCCTTGTTTCTGTAGGTTCCAGCCTTGTGCAATCTCAGAAAGAGCGTTTTTAGTGAGGAGTTTATACTTTGTGCCAAAAAACCCCTAGCTAGGCTCTATTTAATTTAAGTGTGTATGAATAAAATATTTGAGATTTGAAATGCAGCAATGGAAAGCTGATTTAAGTTAGTTTGCATTATTAAGAGAGAAGCAATATCATTTCCTCAAGGCATCAAAGCAATTTTTTTTACTCTGAAAAATCCCAGAGATCTTGAAATTGAAATTGTTATTTATGCTGATTGAAATCCTACTAGCTTGGGTTAATGTTAGAAAATAATAAGCCTTATCAGGGTTCTACAACTACAACATGAACGATTATGTTATACTTGTTCACACACACATTCTGGATTCCAAGTGTTGTAATTTTGTAAGCCTGGACTTTTGAAGCATGAGGAAAATTTGCAATCATGCTACTAGAGGTAGAACTTTGTTTTGAGAAACATAGCTGTTGAGAAAGTAAAAATTCTACTTTGTGTATTTAACTAAGGAGCTACTTTTTATAGTAATTATATTACTGAGATTACTGAGTCTGAGATTTGAATTGGAATGTTTGTGGTAAATATAAAAGGGGAAAACTCTTAAAGGAGGATCATAGAAATATATTTAAATATTTTAAATATTTTCTATACCATGTTTTAAAAAACTTCTTCCAAATTATGAAGAGAGTGCCAAGGAAAGTTAATTTGCCCTAATGAATGAATGAATGAAGGTTGATAGTGTTTCAAATGACTTGCTTCACTGTTTTATTATTGCGTGTATCTCATGTATTCATTTGAAAAGTCTTAGCTTTAATTCTGAAAATCCAAATGGGACCAATTGAATGGCTTCCAGAATGACCATCTCTGACATATTTCTAGTCCAAGTTTTCTTTCACAACATATTTATTTGACAGTGTTTATAGCTTTCATCCTGCTAAACATTAGACAAATGCTAATTAAAAGGAACCTAACAAGGCAGACTAATTTTTTAACTAACTGCTTTTCCAGGAACATATTTTCTCATATATTATTAATAGAAGCTCCTGGCAGGGATATTGTTGAAATAAGTATTTTTTTCAGATAAGAACTAACCTAGTTACAGGGGTAACAGGCATTATTTATCAAGTAGCCTGCATTTTTAAGTAGGTTTTTCTTACCTGGATGATAAAAGAGCAAAGAGTGAAGTATTGTTTCCTTTTAAAAGTATGGCATTGTCACATAAGGACTAAAAAAAACCTTTTCTGTTGTGAACAGCAAGCTTGTACCAGTCTGGATTGTATAATTATGTTTTAGTGGCATTCAAGTGGCTGAGAATGCAGCTGTGGTTGAGGCTGTATTTCTTGTTAGCTGTAACAGCTTGAAAAGAACAAAAGGTAGCAGCACTTAAAGAAGAGTAGTAGAATGCATAAGCCTTATAAGTAAGAAATCCATATTTTAAGACATCAAGACATTTAGAAATGCCATAGAAATGAAATTCTGTTTCCTAAGATTGGGGTAATTAACAAATTTAATAAAAAAAATAAGAGCAATTTTATTTTGGACCACTTATAAAACTAAGAAGTGAGACAGGCAAATCAGAACGAGGAGGTGGTCAGCACTCCAAGGAACTGCCCAGCTGCAAGTCCTAGAGCATAGGTGTCAAATTTGCCGTGTCATGTGATGTATCGTGACATATCGTGACGTTTTTTGCATTGCTGGAGCTGGGGCTGGCGCGGTCTCCATATGATGCAAGCAGCCCGTGGGCCGGCAGTTTGACACCCCTGTCCTAGAGGGATGCATTGGGAAACTTTTCTGGATTTTTTTTGTCTCTGGCCACTGCCAGACTTGACATTCTGAACTCAGTTTTACCTGTGACAGTTTCTTTTTCACAGCAGACTTGGTCCTATTATTTTGAAACAGTTATTATGCTAATAGGTAGACAAACAGTCTAAAACATACAGAGTCCATGGTGCTTTCTGAATTTAGTTGTTTTCTTGCATATACTTCATTACCAAACTAAGTATGACTATCAGTGCTAGAATGATGCATTGATGATATTACCTATTTTTGTAATGAAACATCTGCAAGAAAATCACCAAGCTCAGACAGCACCAAGGACCCCACAGTTCAACCCTGATGTATACATATACTCTTCTATTGGTAACTCAAAGCCTTTCCATGATTTTCTTATAACATTTTTGGACTGGATAGAATAATGATATGTGATAATACCACATTCTTATTACCAGGTTTTTTTTAATGGAAAAGGCTCCACATATATTTTTCAGTGGTACTTAAAGTACTATAAATTGCAGATATAGTGAGAAGCATGCTAAGAGACATAATTATATTGACTAACTGATATTAAGGGACAGCGGCAACTCCAGATAATATCTACAGAATCCCCAAACTAAGAATTGTAAAAATAAATTTATTCTAAAATTAAAAACATTTCAGAGTTCTGTCATAACATCAGATTTTATAAGATTTTTGGCACTTTATGTGAGCTCTTGTAAAATTGGACAATCT
Source organism: Vipera ursinii (assembly GCF_947247035.1). Lineage (NCBI taxonomy): Eukaryota > Metazoa > Chordata > Lepidosauria > Squamata > Viperidae > Vipera > Vipera ursinii. The sequence goes on along the minus strand of NC_139517.1, from coordinate 112,867,473 downwards.
CCTTTAGGGTTGGATACAATTGGACAGAGAAAACCGTTATCTTTACTTTAAAATGTTGAGTATTCTACTTTTCAAAATTAATTATTTTTATTCAGTCCATTTTTATTGCACAAAATTATGTGACAGCATTCTATATTTGAAAGCACTGCTAGCTTCTGCTATGCCATGTCTATCTGGATTAGAGTTATAAAAATCTGGATATCACTGGGCAAAAGCAGAGATATTTTTTTTGAATTTTTTTAAATTAGTTTTTATAGGAAGGTAGGGAAATGGGGATTTGGGATAGGGTAGAGGAAAGGTTAAAGGTAAGGGTTTGGGTTTTCCCCAATAACATTCAATATTTATCAAACAGCTTGTTCTCTGGGTAAATATATATAAAGAAAGATAATGAGGCTAACAATAACACTGATAGATATAATAAATTATCAAAAACAATACTAAATTTTCAATGTATGATAACATTCTTAGTCAAATAAATTCAAAGTTGCATATCACATTCCTTTCTCTCTAACTCGTTTATCTAGCCATTGATAAAATTTATTCCAAGTTCTGTAATAAACTGAATACTCTTACTCTTTAATCTCTAAAGTTAATCTATCCATTTCTGCACAGTCCAATATTTTCTTAATTAATACTTCTTCAGTTGGTGACTTTTCATTTTTCCAATATTGGGCATACGTAATTCTCGCTGCTATCAATACATGTAATCAGGGTTTTTTTCTCATAGAACACTTAGAACGGCGTTCCGGCACCTTTTTTTCAAAAAAAAAAAAAACAATTGCACAAGCTGTGCTGCTATTGGCTTAAACTTATTGCAGGCTTTGCTCTTTTATGACTCATGGACTTCAACTCCCAGAATTCCTGAGTCAGCTATGCTATTGGCTTTTGGAAGCCAATAGGAATTACTGCTGAGCTTGCCAAAAGACCCGGCAAATGTTGCACAGGCAAGTTGCAGTGAAGGCTCCCCAACTACACCATCTCAACTAGGTAAGTAAGATATTATTTGCAAATAGGATATCCAAGTATGACTCAAGGAAATGTTCCCTGCATGAAGGGAGTAGTGGTTTATTTCACTTTGTTTTACTTTTCAAATTGCTGCAGGGAAGAAATGATGATTAGAAAAAGGCAGGAAGTTATTTTTATTAGGAAGAATTCATTTATCCCATGCTAGATCTTTGGGAGCTTAGTACCACCAGCACAGAACATTTGCTTTTCTGAAACTTCATTCAAATTCAATTCCTGATAGGGGCATTTGAAAAAAAAGTTATTTATTAAATTTATATGCTGACTATCTGACCAGGATGACTCTGAAGTCTAGGAGAGGGCTTGCAACTTCTGTTTGTAGTTATCCATGTTTCTGCACACTGAGATGATTGGCCATTGTACAAATACAGAGCCTATCATGCTTTTATATTTATATGGAACAGATACATTACCTGAAATTTTTGGAATGTGTAAAAAATTTGAACCAGCCCAGAAACTCATTTCCCATTGTTTGTGTATATAGAAAGTAAACCCTGAAATAGATTTGGAAAGAGCAAGGACTTTGATTAAATGGAAATGTTGCTAAGCATAGAACTGTTGAGTTAATTTGCAGCTGTTTCTGCTGTTTTCTTTTTATGTGCTTATGATTTTACATCACATTTTTACATCAGCCAAATTGAATAGGAATAAGATTGTGACTGAAAGAATACTAATTCTGAAATATAGTAAATATCTTTAACAAGTAACAATAAATTTAGCTTTAGTGTAATTTGCTTGTTTACTGTAGCTAAAACTGGAAATTATATTTCTAAAGCATTAGTTTGGATCATTGGGAAGAAAAAAAGATTTAATATTTATGATTCAAAAATATAAATATGTGAGGAACATGTTTTTAAAGACCTTTGCAGCTTGTTCTCATATATACCCTGCCACAAAGGAATAACTAAAATTATGAAATTTAGAATCTACCAAGCTTCCCTCCCATGGGCAGAAGACAATCCATGGGAAATGTGAATCCATAATCCATAGCTTTAGCAGCAATAATAAATCTAATTATGCTGTGCATATTTAAGTTAGCCAAACTCTGGAACAGTGGTAACAATCTTCTATCACAATGGCAAGCCCTTTAAGATTATATATTGTTAATCATATAAGTGAAGAAATGAGGAAAACTGTGGTTAAAGTAATTGTTTGATCCAATAATAAAATTTCATTGATAATTGATGAATCAACCATAATAAGCAAAAAAAACCCCTACCCTCATAGTATTTGTTCAATACTGTATCGAAGGTATGGGAATGAATTCATCAGTAAATTTGTTTTTGGACTTGGTAGAACTTGAAAAAGTAACAGCAGAAGGAATATTTGATTCCTTACTCCAATGTCTTTACTCTTATGGGATGACAGAAGATTATTTGAAAAAATATTTGATTTCTCTGGCATGCGATGGCGCTGCTGTGATGATGAGATATAAAAGTGGAGTGAAAAAATTGCTGTCAGAACGTTTTCCTTCTATTATAGTTTGGCATTGTGCTAGAATTATCAGACTAGAATTATCAGTACGTGATGCTGCCAAGGAAACTTCAGGAATAAATAGATTCAAATCATTTATTGATAAACGGTATGTCATATACCATGCTTCACCAAAGAATAGCAGAGAGTTGCATTCATGTGCAGAATTACTGGGGACTGAGCTGCTGAACATTGGAAGAATTTTAAGTACCCGATGGGTGTCATCTAGTTTGCGTACAGTTTTGGCTGTATGGAATAATTTTGAATCCCTTGTGTATCATTTTGAACAAGCAATGCATGATCCTACAAGAGATAAAAATGATAAATGCACTTACGATGGCTTGAAAAGAAAAATAACATTTACAGAATTTTTATTGGACCTAGGATTGATGTGTGACGCTCTCCAAGAATTGTCAGATTTAAGTTTGGATCTACAGGACCGCAACATCAACTTGTATAAGGCAAATAAGAAAATAAAAATACTGGTACAAGTTTTTGAAGAAAAAAGACAAAACTTTGGGCCCTATTATAAATGTGCTGTTGCTGCTGTAAGTGATCTTCGCTTTCGTGGAGTTTTACTTCACAAAAGAGATTCAAAAAAGGATCCTCCCATTGACCCAAGTATATTTTATACAAAATTGAAAGAGTCAATTGAAAAAAGATTACTTGATAGTAAAGACAATGCATTGGCATATTGGTCTCGCGTACTTGATTAAAACATTGGCCTGAAGATGTTAATACTCAACTGACATTTGGAGAAGTGGAAATTAGAAACTTATCAATCAGACTGCAACTAAATAAAAGAGAAATGATTCATGGATCCCGTGAATATATTCTCGAAAAGACATATCCAGAAAAACTGTTGCATTTGATACGACTCTGAATACCATTCCTATTTCTTCAAGTGAACGTGGGTTTTCACAGTTGAATCTAATTGCCACCCCAACAAGAGCTTCGTTAAAGACTAAGACAATTTCAGCACTTTTGTTCATCAAACTTGTTGGACCACCTCTGAGACTTTTCAATCCTTCAAAGTACATTGGTTTGTGGTTACTCAGAGGACGACATTTGGCCACAGATACTAAGAGCAAGGAAAGGAGTCAAGAAGATTTGCCAGACGAGAATTGGACAAAAGTTTGGAATTTTCTATGAACATTTGCCTTAAATATAATAAATTAAATGTATGTTAAGAATTGAATATATAATTGTTTAATTATATAATTAAATATATAAATACAATTATATAAATAAAAGATTAACAAGATGAGAGTTCCAGCACCTTTTTTTTTTTTTAGAAAAAAAGCCCTGCATGTAATATTTAAGTATCCACTCTCCTTATAATAGTTAGGGCCTATCATTCCTAAGAGAAACAATTCTGGTTTAAATTTTATTTGTTTTTTAATCATCTTCTCTAACCATAAATGTATCTTAAGCCAAAACCTTTTTGCTTTAGGATCTGTCCACCAGATATGATAATAAGTACCTGGTCTTTGCTTACATTTCCAACAAACATTTGAAGTATTTTTAAACATTTTAGGTAGTCTCACTGGTGTCATGTGCCATCTATAAAACATTTTATACAAATTTTCTTTATATGATACAGTTTTGATTAATCTAATATTTCTATCCCATAGCTGTTTCCATTCTTCAAGCTGTGTAGTATGACCAACATTTTTGCCCATATTATTGTTGTTTATTTAACTTGTTCCTCCTCCATCTTTAAGTTAAGCAGTAATCTATAGAGTTTTTTTAAATCAGGTTTTCATCTGTTTTTAACAATGTAAGATCAAGTTCTGTCTGTTCCTTATAAAGCCCCATTGCTTTCACGTCTTTTTCATATCTCGATTGAATTTGTAAATATGGCCACCATGGTAAGTCAATACCTTGTTGTTGTAAGTCTTGTCTAGATTTCAATCTTCCTTCATTATCCAGTAAGTCTTTATGTTACAAGTTTATCATAGTTAATCAAGTTTGGGTAAGCAAAAGCTTCCATTGTTGAGAGCCATTCGGGTATCTTAGTATATTTTTTTCTTTTACTTTTTCCCATTCTAAGAGAAGTGCATTTCTTATAGCATGGTTCTGAAAATATCTATGCGCTTTATTCTTTCCCTACCAAAATTGCCAATTTAAGTTATGAAACGCCTTTTGCACATCATGAAATATCAAAGCCATCTGTTTGGCCTGGATGGACCTCATAATACTCTAAAACGTCCAAGATTGTTCTTAAATTGTTTTTTATCTGTCTTTTAGGCAGGAAACCATTTTGATCTCTGTGTATAAATTCAATCAAAAATTTCTTAGTTCTTTCTGCCATTATCGAAGCAAAAATTTTATAGTCTACATTTAGCAATGAAATTGGTCTATAATTTTTATATGTATCAAATCTACATCTTCTTTGGGAATTAAAGTGATATTAGCTTCAGTCCATGTCTTTGGTATTTTGGTTTTCAGAAGAGTTTCATTACAAAGTTCTTTCAAGATCAGAGTAAACACGTCTTGTAACGCAGTGTAGTATTCTGCAGGCAGTCCATCTGGCCCCGGAGTCTTGTCCTTTTCTTTTGCTTTTTTATAGCTTCTGTAGTCTCCATCATTGTTATTGGTTCGTTCAATATATTTTGGATATTCTGAAGAATTTTTGGTAGATTTGCTTTTATTAAATACTGCTCTATTTTTTCCTTAGAAATTTCCTTTGCTTTATAAAGTGTCTCATAATATTCTTTCACAATTTTTCTCATTTCATCATTTTGAAACTGTGTTTCTCCTTTTGTATCTTGGAGTTTCTTTATTATTTTCTTTTCTTTTTCCTTTCTCAATCTATATGCTAGTCATCTCTCTCCAGAAAGGCTCTGTGGCTATCAAAGAACTCCAATGCTTTAAGTGGTGTATCAAGTCTGTATATTTTCATATCCCAGTAGGTTAAAATCCCTTCTGGAGTCAACCATCTGAAGTTCACTCCTTTTTCAACAAGTTTCTTAGTTAAAAGAAACTTGGTAGTCTTTTCGAGCCTCTCTTATCCTTCTAGGGATTTGCATGAGAACCACAATTTCTTTTTCTTTGTATTTCAGCGGTTCATCTCTTACTTTTCTCAGGATCTCATCTCTTATAGCTCTTTTTAAAAATCTGACATGCACTGCTCTGGGCACCTTATTTCTTCTAGCATAGTTGGAGTTAACGCAATATACCTGGTCCATTTCCCCTGCCATTTGTGACTTCCCAAATTCAAGTATGTCTGCCAGCAACTCTGTCATCAGTTCTAAAGGATCCTCTTCCTTATCTTCCTGTATATTTTGAAATCTTAAAAAGTATGATGCTCACTCCATTTCTATAACAGCCAAAGAGTCTTCCAGTTCTCCATTAATTTGCATCAGTTTTTTGGTTTTCATCTTTCAGGTCATTTTTTGGATTCTTTGTTAATTTTCTGCAATCGTCTTTTTAAATTCTTCCATTTGGGAGTCTATATTAATAATTCTTTGGTTCATTTTGTCCAAATCACTTTTCAGCTCTTCATGATTTTTAGATGCTGTAACAGACTGGGCAGCATTAGCATCCTGGATTGCTTGTAGAATTGCTTGAGTGTCCTTCTGTTGGGTATCGGTCTTCTCCTGTTGTAACATTGTAGTAATTGTTTTGTGGTAGACTGGGCTTGTAGAAGTTGAGGCCGGGACAGAAGAACCTTTTTTTCCAAGTTTGGATAAGTTAGAAGTACTCATCTTTGTCTTCAAGTTGTATGGTGTCTCTGCGCAATAGACAGATTTTGTAATCCAATAGTCTCCTAATGGTTAAGAGAGAAGAACCATCAAAGTAGTAAAAATAGTAATAAATATGAAAATTCTCCCCCCCCCAAAAAAAGTGGAAGGGAGCAAAAAATAGTAGGGGGAAAAAGGCTTACCCCAAAGAGCATAAAAATGAGAAAAGAAAAAGAAAAAAAGAGAAAAAATAGAGAAGGCACACAAAAAGGGGAAAAAATAAAAGACAACAAAGACAAAAATTAAAATTAAAAAAAATGGTAAAAGTAGGTAATAAAAATAAGTAAAATAGGTAAAATTGTCAAAATACTAATCCAGAAAATTATACTCAAAAACCAGTGATAAGGATTCCAGGCTTCTCTACAGTATATTTATAATGCAAGGGAGTCCAAAATTTTCAACTTGTTTAGGCAATAGTCTATCTTGAGAACAGCAGAAACACACCAGAGAGGTCAAAAAGAAAAAAAAAAAGAGCAGGGAGTCTATTTTTCTGCAACAAAGTCTCCAACTCCCTTCAAAGGAATGTCTGGGCAAACAGCCAAGTTTCAGGCATAGATAACTTCGTTGAGGAAAGATGGATGTAGTTTTCAAATTTTGCCACTAACTGTCCATTCCCACCCATTTTGCTGAGAGAGACAAAAAGAATTTATATATAACTTACGATTTTAAAAGGTTTAAAAAAATATAAATAAAAATAAAAAGGGAGGGAAGAAGAGGGAAAAATAGAAGTTGTGCTGGCTTTCAACAAAAAACGCCCAGTTCTATCAAAACGAAAGCTTCCCAAACTTGTACGCCACAGACAGCCTTGTAACAAAGTAAAGTTTTCACTTAGCCAAAAGCTTAAACCGTCGCTTCTAATTCGGGAGGGAGGGGATGAAAGGAAAAAATTCCACCCCCCTCCCTAATAGTAAGGGCTTTGCTTTCAAGGGCTGGGAAGGTGCTTTCCTCTAAAGATCTTGGCTTGTAGGGAGAGTGAAAGGAAAATCCTCACCCAGAACAGCTGATTGCTCTTTCAATTGCCGTTCTCCTACCTCTATCAAACAGCTACTAATGGCGGAACACAAAGTGCAGTCTGTCTTTCTTCCTGCTGGTTCCAGGGGCTCTGTTGGGACCAGCGGTCTATCTACCACCTAGCCACAGTCCTCAGACATTCACCCATTGAGGGCCACCCCTACAGGGCAGCATTCAGTCCATTTGGACCCACCAGCTGGTAGAACTTGGACCCAGGGGAAGAGAGAAACAATTCCCGGAGTCTGTCCTAGCAGACATCAGCAGAAGCTCTCAGCAGAGATAATTTAATATAACAGTTTATATCAAATTCTACACAACTGGGCAATGTTGATTTATTATACAAATTTACAAAAGTTTCCTTTTCTCCTCTGTTTTAATTGCCCACCATTTCTAACAATAAAATATTATTGTGGCTATTTATTAGTCTTGTAATTACTTTTTTTAATCATACCATTTTTTGAGATTCTTTAAATTTTCCTGAATCTACTGGATCAAATTCATTAATTTTTTCTCTCTGTTCTAATAGTAAGAAAAAACTTTAAAGTCCTTTTTTCCACAAAGGAAATTACGCAGATTTCAGTAAGATATATTTAATGTTAGTTTGCAGTAAATTCAGAATCCTGGAAATTGTCATTTTTATTGAATTAATTAAAACAGAGTTTCTTTGAATAGTTAAAAAATGCATCTTCCCAGTTTTTTTCAACACCTGGGCTAAGTTGATGTTTTTGAGATAAGCTTTCAAATGACTCTTATCTCTTAATTGTTTATGTCTATTTCTGCTTCTCCCCCCCACTTTTCCCCAGTCTCCTTATAATCACTTAGTGATATTCCTGATTTTGCAGTTTATAATCTCAGCAAGCTCTAGGTAATACTTTGGTTTTCAGCATGCTAAGAGCTATGACTCTATATGATAACTTGCAAGGAAAGGTCTCAAAACAGAAAGTTCTATAATATTGCCAACAAAGTGAAGTCAATTAATTACCGTATATACTTGAGTATAAGCCGAATTTTTCAGCCCACTTTTTGGGCTGAAAAATTCCACTTCGGCTTATACTCCAGTCAACAAAAAAACTTACCGAGGACTTGTGCGCGGCCGAGGCTTTGGTGCTTCCGGGATCGCGCGCACCTCTCCCAAGCCACCGCCGTCTGGAGACCTGACGAAGTTTGGGGAGGTGCGCGCGCAAACCTCCCCAAACGGCAGGTCTCCGGACCTCCGCGCCCCGCCTGCCTGCTTCTTTCCGCTGCGGAACGAAGCAGCCTGCCTGCTTCTTTCCGCAGCGGAAAGAAGCAGCCTGCCTGCTTCTTTCCGCTGCGGAACGAAGCAGGCTGCTTCTTTCCGCTGCGGAAAGAAGGCTGCTTCTTTCCGCAGCGGAAAGAAGCAGCCTGCTTCGTTCAGGCTGCTTCGTTCCGCAGCGGAAAGAAGCAGGCAGGCTGCTTCGTTCCACTGCGGAAAGAAGCAGGCAGGCTGCTTCGTTCCGCTGCGGAAAGAAGCAGGCAGGCAGGGCACGGAGGTCTGCTTCTTTCCGCAGCGGAAAGAAGCAGGCAAGCAGAGCGCAGAGGTCTGCTTCTTTCCGCAGCGGAAAGAAGCAGGCAGGCAGGGCACGGAGGTCTGCTTCTTTCCGCAGCGGAAAGAAGCAGGCAAGCAGGGCACGGAGGTCTGCTTCTTTCCGCAGCGGAAAGAAGCAGGCAAGCAGGGCACGGAGGTCTGCTTCTTTCCGCAGCGGAAAGAAGCAGGCAGGCAGGGCACGGAGGTCTGCTTCTTTCCGCAGCGGAAAGAAGCAGGCAGGCAGGGCACGGAGGTCTGCTTCTTTCCGCAGCGGAAAGAAGCAGGCAAGCAGGGCGCGGAGGTCTGCTTCTTTCCGCAGCGGAAAGAAGCAGGCAGGCAGGGCACGGAGGTCCGGAGACCTGCCGACATTTGGGGAGGTTTGGGGAGGTGCGCGCGCACCTCCCCAAACCTCCCCAAACTTCGGCAGGTCTCCGGACGGCAGCGGCTTGGGAGAGGTGCGCGCGATCCTGGAAGCACCGAAGCAAGTCCTTGGTAAGCTCCGGGCGGTCACTTGCTTCGTGTCTCCTGAGGGAAGGGGGGGCGACTGTAGCGGGCGTGTTTCCTCGCCTGCTGGGCGCCGCGATTTGCCCGGGGAAAGCACGGGCCCCGAATGGCAGCGTGGAGCGAGGAAGCGGACAGCCAGGGCTTCCCCGAGAGCCGTGGCCACACAGGGTATTCCTGTGTATTCAGGCTTGCAAAATGGCGGATCGAGCCTCTGCTGGCGGCAAAGGCTTGCAGAGCGCGGATCCAGCCTCCGCCGGTGGCGGAGGCTTGCAGAACGGCGGATCGGCTTATACTCGAGTCACCAACTTTTTCCAGTTTTTGGGGGTGAAATTGGGGGTCTCGGCTTATACTCGAGTCGGCTTATACTCAAGTATATACGGTATTCTCATTTCTCTCTCTCTCTCTGTCTCATTCTCTCTCTCTCTCTCTCTCTCTCTCTCTCTCTCTCTGTGTGTGTGTGTGTCTCTGTCTCTTTCTCCCTCCCTCCCTCTCTCCCCCTCCCTCAATCCCCTTTCAGTAGAACTTTCCATCCTTTACTTATGTAAACCATACTTAGAAAAGCAGCAACAAAGTGCTTCTTTAAAAAGTTGAATATAGTTTTCTGTTTCCTTTCCAAAATGTTTTTGTTAGTTTATAAAAAGCAGTTAAATATTTGTGTGGCTGACAGTTGATATCTTGCTTTGAATCTGGCTTTTTATACTTTAATTACTGTAGATATTGAATGGTAACTTTTCCCATGAAAGAGGTACCATATTTGCGTACTCATTTGTAAAGCAGAGCAATTTAAAAAATAATGTTTTTGTTTATCTTGTTTATGTTGTACGGATACTAAAGCTTGCCAGTAAATATCTTTATTGGATGAAAAGCTTGGTGTTTGTGGGCGAAAATATTTTAAACTTTTATTCTGCATTATTCTGAATGATTGGTGGCCACTTAAAATAGCTACATTTTTGTTGTATAAGTTTGAAGTTATGTTCTGTCTCCCTAGAAAAATAATTCATGTTTGGGCTAATGTTCACTCTTTAAAGAAAGTTAAAATATAAATAGAGCTTATCAGTGCAGTAGATTTGATCTGCATCTTTAGGTCCTGGTTATCATTTTCCTTTTTTTCTTCATGAACAACATTTCACAATTGTAAGATTTTAATTTGTTTTAAATTTGCTTTTGAGTCTTTTACATCAGAGGTGTTGAATATTGTTTAATTTACTTTTCACCAGAGCTGTCAGTTATAATCTACAATTTAGGGCAGGAAAGAAACTAGGAAAAAAATAGATCTTCAGTTCATTGAGTCTAATCCACTTTCACGGCAAGTTTATTATTTTTCTACAATCTAACATACCTGCAATTGTAATTATATTTAGCCTTCATTGCAACAAATTTTCTTAGGTCTGATCAAACTGGAAAAGATAAGGCTACCATTTAGAACCTCATTAAGTCCTTCGGGAGAGGGGCGGTATATAAATCCAAATAATAATAATAAATATTTCATTCATATTGAATAGATCAGGGTCCCCCAATACACACACACACACACACACACACACACACACACACACGTGGGTGTGGGTGTGTGTGGGTGTGTGTGTGTGTATCAGCTTCAATTTTCAAAGGAAAATTCAGCCTAATAAATCTATAAATATTTGCAAATGGCTGGTCGTACAAATAACTCGAGCCAAATACATTAATAAGATAAATACAAACAATTTTATTATGAAAAGTATATGAATAAAATGTGTTGGGTAATGTAATAAAGCATTAAGGGAAAAGAACATAGAACTATTACAGCTCTTTTATTTTCTACAATAAAGAGACTTGCTATCTACACCACCCCATGTTCATTTAGCCAAAACTGATAACAGATTTTCTGTGCTTAGATTCATTTGCCCACATTGTACATTTTATGCTTTGTTTGACTTCATGTGAATCTGGCCCTTTCTTTTGACCATTGATCTTGCAGAGAACTGACATGATTTTTTTCATGTTACCTTATCAAAATACAAGGCATAAACATTAGTTGACTTTCAACTGGTTAGCTTCAATGAAGAATTATTTAGATTTTGAATGAAACTCAATCTTATTTAATAGTATGAGGTGATAAGTGCCAAGCATAATTAGGGTTGGTGCTGATCCGAATCTTAACCATATTTACTCTTTTCAAAGGATAATGCCTGTGGGGTATGTGACTCTGTGGTTCACACTGTCATGCATTTGTAATAACTGTAATATTAACATGTAGTATGTAGGCAATTAGAAAGGCAAAACAATGAAAGAAGCTGTTTTATTATCACCTCTTCCACCATTACTATTGCTATGTATTTCTTTTTTCTCCATCTTTAAAGCACGCAGGCCTCCTGCTGGGCAAGGACCTTTGAAAAATGCTTGTAAGGGATGGGAAAAAGAGAGGAAAATTCATATGTGGGAATACAACAGAAGTGATAGATATGCTGGCCATATTCTGAAAAGCTGACAGTTTAGGATCAGAAATACTGAAGATTCCTATAGCTACTTACTTTGCCACTGCCAAACGAAAATGACAGAATTTACTCTGAGTAGAAAAACATAGTCATTTGAAATAATAGAGTTAGAAACATTATAGTTATTTATTAATCCGTGTTGATACTTGTGTTCTTGTGCAATGATTGCATATGAAGGTATATTGCTTCACTGGAAAAGCACTCTGAAACCATATTTCTAACTATGACCAGATAGATTATTTTATTCTATTACTTACAGGGAGAAAGGTCTACCTTTTTTTCTTCTGCAGCCTGTTGGTTGCTGCCCTTTTATGAAGAAGGGAAAAATCAAGCCAACATAACAACAACAACAACAATATAAAGTTGGAAGGGACCTTGGAAGTCATCTAGTCCAACCCCCTGCTCAGGCAGGAAGCCCTATATCATTTCAGACATGCAAGAGTTCCGTCTTGTAATTCAGCTATAAATTAAAATATAGCACTTTGTTCTTCTGTGTTTCTCTTTGAACAAAAATAGAGTCTGACAACTCTGTGGGAGATATTGTGTCTGGACTAGATGGTTGGTCAATAAGCAGCATTGTCAATGCAAATAATTGAAGTCCAGGTTGAGAATTTCTAGCTTATTGGATGTCCAGCTGTTTCCAAACCTAAGGTGCTTTGTTTGGTTTCATCTTGCTGTGAAATGGGATTTTTTCCCCCCTTTTCCTGCAGTTGGAATCACCTGGGAGTCCTCTGGGGCCGGAGCTGCCAATCGAGACACTGATGGATGACCGGGAGCGTAGGATTTCCCACTCACTGTACAGTGGGGTTGAAGGCCTCAATGAATCCCCCACCAGGAATGCTGCCTTGAGTAGACTAATGGGTAAGTCAAATAGACTTGGTTACTGTGTGCTATGTTATCAAGTAGTTCATAGAGAATTGCAAATGTATTATCAGTGCTTCTCTTTCCCTCCCTCTCTCCCTTCCTCTGTTTTGTGTGGTTTTTGTGTGTGTGTATGTAGGCAGCAGCAATTTAAAAGGCTGCTTTTGTCCCTTTTCAACTTTTCTTGAAGGAAATCAATATATTGATTAAATAAGTGTTTGACCACAGTACAAATGATAAACATGAGAAGATTTAAAAAATAAAAATAAAATGAGTTTGGAGACAGGCTTTACACTACTTTGCAAGAGTCTGCCCAGACTAGCTTCATTAACTATGAGTTCAATGAAAGTTATGATGATCAAGTAAGTACCACTGAAGGTTAAGCTTTGACTACTTCTCCATAACTCTGTATGGTAATATGAACCTTATTGTTTTTGACTTTGGATGATGTTTGTTTAAGAACGTATTTTAAAAGCCACACGAGATCTTAAAATGCTAATTTTGTGAATCCTCCTGTAATTCTGCTCTTTGTAGAGTCACCAATGGACATTTTTTCTTTGCTTGTAGCAATTTATTAGTCTTGCATTTAGAAGAGTATTTACTTAGTGATCCATTTCATCTTGATTTAAAAAAATAACTGAAGAGGATTTACTTCATATGAAATATTAAAATAAATGTTAAATTTTGGAAGAATTTGGATTGATTCATAATAATAATTTATTAACAATTAACAATTGTTAATTAACAATTCTAGTACATCTTTTGCATATCTACATATATTCTGCTTATTTTCTTCTTTCCTGTGGTCAAAGAGCAACCAAAGTTTGGGCAAGGATAGTTGTTCAGTGCTTTGCATCCAAAAGGAGAAAATATGAAATATATGATTTGACATATTCAAGGGCATAACGCCTGTTGGAAATACTTTAAGATGGCTATGACTTTTCCTTGCCTTGTTCACCTATTGTCTGCATCTGCTGTGCAATGCAAGCAAATAACATATTAAGTTTACTAGGTTTCTTGCAGATGCATCCCCACATATATTCTGTCCGTTTCTAAATCCAGAGGAATTCAGGGTCCTATTATAGTCTATTTCTCATTGCTCAGTTTTTTAATTTCCGTAATACCTAGCAGGATCCAATCTGGGTAAGTCACCGGGACCATAAGTTTTGTCTTTCAAGCTTTCAGACTTGTGCTGGAGTCCATCTTCAGGGAATTTCTCTCTAGCCCTGATCATGGGTGCCAGCACGAATCTGAAAGCTTGGAACACTAAACATCTGGTCCTGGTGACTGACCCGGATTGCATCCTGCTACATTATTCTAGCATACGTATATTCGCCTTCATTCATCAGTAATACCTAATTGTTTGCCATGTGGCTGGATTCATCAGAATTGGACTTTGCTGAGATCTACATAATAGCCATTGCAATGGATGATTTCAGTGGATGAACTCCACACTAATAAAATTTCTTCACTGTTATGTTAACCTAAAAGAAATGATGATGATGATGATATCCATTCAGTCATGTCGAATACTTTGCAATTCTATTGGCCAGGTTTCTCCATATCTTCCAATCTTACACTACTTCTTTGAGTTTTTCTAGATTCTGGCTAGTGTCAGCTTTGATGGGGTCCAGCACTGTTTTCTTTGATGACCTAGTTTCCTTTTACCACTAACTCTTAAAAGAAATAGCCACACTGAAATATTAATTGATTATTACTTAAGGGTGCTATATCCAGGGTGTGTTAATTGCATGCAGTTTTCCAAGATTAAAAGTTCAAGTCTTAGACAAAAATTGGGAAGATTATTCTTAATCTCTACTAGCTGTACTTACATTTTATATGTTCCAAGCCAGATATATTTTAACTTAGTGCATATTTTCATTCCTTTGATAAGAATTCGGCAGAATTCAGTGCAGCAAGCAGATACTCACTGGACCTAATCTCTTCATATAATTTTTCTTCATATAATTTAAAATTATAGTTTGATATTTAAAACTATTATATAGTTCATATATATACACACACATAATAAAACTAACGTAAGCTAATGTAAACTAAGGAAAAGTATTTTACAGCAGATATAAGTACAATTATAAATTGACCTCTTACTCAGTAATTATAATGTAACTCTTTTCTGTTATGATCTATCCTGCCTAATTATCAAAGCCATGAATCATAAATTCATTTCTTCTGTTTTATGCAAAAAAATTCCAGTCAGCAATAAATATATATTGTATTTTTTTTCTGATCAAAGAAGTCAATTTGCCATTTCAGTAAGTTCCATTATGTTTACCATCTATTGCTTCATTGTGGGTACCGCTGATTCTTTCCATCTTTCTGAATACTTACTTCAACTTCAATAATCTCACTGAGGTTATTATGTAAAAAAAACAAAATTTCATGACTTTTTTCAACTGTTTATCCATCAATCTCCAAAGAAAAATATTTGGTCTCAATTGTATGGTAATCTTTAAGACCCTTTGTAGATATTTGAATCCATTTTTTTAGCTTTTTTACATATTTAGAAAGCATGATAAGCCACAAAAATATGTTCAGACACAACCTGAATTTGTAACTATTTCATGGTCTCAATATGGCACATCTAACAATGATCTTTTAAATCCATATTAAGTTTATCTTACCACAAATGTCTATGCCATTCAAATCTCACACCATGTACTTCTAACTCCAAAAGCCTTCTGTTTCTCTCAGCAGCACCCACTCTTTCATCCAAACCAAGCAGTGAGCTGCAAAATACAATTTCAGATTAGGTAAAATCAATCCCCCTCTTTCATTTTCATCTGTAATATATTTATCTTGTAGATTTTTCCCCTTGCTGGACAAATTTAATAGAATAACAGAGTTGGAAGGAACCTTGGAAGTCTACTAGTCTAATCCCCCGCTCATCCTATACCGTGTCAGACAAAGAGTTGCCCCATCTCTTCTTAAAAACCTCCAATGTTGGAGCACCCACAATTTCTTGAGGCAAGCCATTCCACTGGTTAATTGTTCTGTCAGGAAATTTTTCCTTAGTTCTAGTTGTTTCTCTCCTTAAATAATTTCCATTCATTGCTTCTTGTCCTGCCCTCAGGAACTTTGGAGAATAAATTGACTCCCTCTTCTTTTTAGCTATATCCTTTTGCCACTGTTTAAATAGTATAACATTTAAACAGGCACTGTCTGAAACAAAAACATCATTTTAGCAAAGACATTCATTTTATAACGTAAATTCTCAGTATTGACAATTGTAATTTCTCACATCTTAACATATTTCTTTTAACTTCATTCCATGTCTTAGCATAATTATTTTGAAGTCACATACGTTCATGTTTGTGATAGTAATTATGTTAACATCTTCTCAATCTTAAAATCCATTTTATTCATCAATTGTTTCATCTTCTATTTTCATGTTTTGCTAACATCTTTATCTTCTGTTTATTAATCTTGAAACTTGCTAATGTACCAAATTGTCTTAATTTGTCCATTAATATTTATAAGTGGAAGAAATTTATTTCAGAAGCTCATTATGGGATTATCTGTTCATTACAGCAACTTTGTGATGGCACACAGTGCCAAAAAAACAAACCCCTCCAAAACAACAACAAAGATACATTCAATTCAGTTCCAACATAGTCATTCTGTTACTATTAAAAGTCATGTTTACTTCCAATAGCATTTTGGCTTATCCATGTAATCTTTCACAAATAGGCAAGCACTATTCTTTTTATAGATTAGTGGCTTGCTTTTTACAGCCATGACATACACTTCACAGGTTCAAAAATGTTCACAGTCAAGATTGAAAAGGCAGACAACATAGAGTCTCATTTAAAGACCTTCCAGCAGAACCTCCTGCAAAGGCATCTTTCTCCAAAAGTAATTGGAAGGCCTCATTATAGGCTACATGGTCAAGATCAGGAATTATGGATCATGTTAGAAACATGGACCAGAAGGCCCTCCCTTCCTCATATATCATAGTAGGAGAATGAATCTCCATTTTAGTTTAATCATAACCAAATTTTATGTACAAACCTCATTTGTGATTAATCTTAAAGTTTGAAATAAGTTGATTTCTTAAGCTGATTTGAAGTTGGCCTTTGTGGCAAAAAACTGTAGCTAAGATTAGCTACAGTTCAATACGAGAAAGTTAATTTAAAAAGGAAGAAAAAGCTGTTTAATGATACCTGCATACCCACACGGACAATAGAGGAGAAGATGAAAAAGGGGAAAGACAATTTTTTCTGCTAAATAATAGTCTTAGGTATTTTGTGCAAATCAATAAAAAAATATCTGACCAAACATTTTGAAATTCTCATTTATCAATTCTGTGACTCATTTTTAACTTTTCCCGTTGCATTGTTATATATTCATCCATGCTAGATAAACAGCATTAGGGGAGGGGTTTCTTCAAAATTTCCTAATTTATATTATTTGTTGTTTTATCATAAAACATTTTAAAAAATTTGTACTCTTATCCAGCTATGTTCTTATAGGTACTAGTCTGAAAGTAGATAGATTAGGGAGCAACTATATCAAAAACATGAGCTTGTATTTTTTAATCAAATTGACATCAATGGACAATCTGATTAAGTAAGACAAATTGAACCATTTTAAATTACTTTTAGTGGGCCTTTAGTGATTCTTTTTCAATCGGCTTTCTTTCTAGGATTAGCCTGAAGAAGGTTATTCTTTAACTCCGTTTCAAATTACTGAAAAAGAAATGCATTTTATTTCAGATTTTAGTTTATCTGCTAAAATGTCATCACTCAGACGTTGAAATCTTAAGAAGTGCACAGAAAAGCTAGGCATGCCACTGACTACTTCTGCCTCTCAACCTTAGAATCATGATCTATAAAATGCCATAAGGTTATATAGTTTCACATTCAATTCTTTAGAGATATTATTAGCCATAAAGTTAACAATCTTGTAGACATTATGTTTGAAAATGAGTGGATTTCTAGGCTCAACCTGTCAATCAAAAAAGCTTTTGCTGAGAAAAGAATTAGCTGCTATGCAAACATGAGCACATTCATTTCAGCTTGACAGTAGTGGATCTAAGTGCAATTGAGTACCATTCCTCCTCCTCCTCCTCTTTTTTTCTTTTTTAAAGAAAACATTTTCCCTTTAAACTTGACTGGATAACCATGCTTGCTTCTTGCTTTTTTAAAGTTTCCAGAACTGTTTTTTGACTGAAATTAACAGGATTAGCTAAACTAAGAAAATTTAATGTCAGCCAAAATAGTGGGATTTCTTTACACCAACTGAATATTTTTCAATCAAAATTCTTCATAAGTGTTATGTATTGGCTTTAATTACTTGTAATCTGTTCAATGATTGCTAACTGCTGTGTCTATTTGAACTCCAGTCTGCTTGTCTCCAGGACTGTTAACTGTGTTTTTGCATGGGGATGAATGCTTTAATTTTATTGGTTGCCACCTAGCGGTGATCCGTGTATATGTAGCTGTTAAGCAGCAGTTAGTGCTGCTTCTGTTGTTGCTGAATAAACATGTTGATGTTTCACTGTTCTGCCTCGTCAATGCCTCACCGAACCTGGAACATAACAGTGGTGATGAAGGTGGGATGTGCTGCTTAAAGAAGAGACCCAGAAGTCACTAGGGGGTGAGACCAGGCATCAGAGCCCTGGCAGGAACTATGTTCCCCCCCATCTGCCAGCAAGCCATGCTGGAGACAACCATGCCTTAAGGATCCATCCTAGGGTCAGCACAGAAGCATAGCAGCACAAGGCATTGCGAGGATGAAGAAAACTCACCATGGCCAAGGTCGGCAAATTGGCAGAATTCGACGTGGCATATCCCATGGAGTGCTTACATTTCCCGCATCGAGAACTATCTGTGAGCTAACCAAGTTAGCGAAGACGGCTTGAAGGCCTCAATGTTCCTCTCTGTGTGTGGCCAGGTCACATTCGATATAGCCGAAAACCTAGTCGCTCCGGCTACACTTGAGTCAGTCGCCTACGCAGATCTTAAGAAGAAGCTCAAGGACCATTTTGAGCCCAAACTACCCATCATTGAATGGAGGCATGCATTCGAGCAGCGGGAGCAGCAGCCAGGAGAGTCTGCCGCTGAGTTCATAGCCACCCTACGACAGGCATCCCAGCTTTGCAACTTTGCAGATCTTGAAGAAAGACTGAGAGACAGATTGATTTGCAGGTTTGCAGAAGTTATTCACAAAAGAGACTCTCACGTTCCAAGATGCCCTGAAGGACGTGATGGCTGATGAAGGCACCAGAGGAGCCATCAAGGACTTACAGCCCTCCAAGAACACTCCCAACTCAGAAACCATCCACCACGAGGACGCCAAAAGAGCAGAAGACTTCGACATGGCCCTTGAGGTTGATCGATTGCAAAAGCAACCAGAGAGGAACCAGTGGTCATTTGAAAAGGCAGTTCCCTTCACTCGATGTGTGGGCTGTGGAGGCTGACATAGACGCTCGGAGTACAGGTTCTGCACAGCATTGTGCCAGGCATGTGGCAAATAAGGTGACATTGCTGCCATCTGCAGAGGTCACCAGCAGGACATATCACAATAAGAAGCATTCAGGAAAGGTACCGGGGCCCCGGGGCAATACAGAGTCGGCTATTGCTCCAGCCAAAGGAGCGTGTTCAGAACAGGTGCCTATCGCCCCCTTAAAGAGAAGCTTAGGCTAAAGGTCAAGCTTCAGAGAGTTCCATGCAACATGGAACTGGACACAGGGTCAGCCCTATCTGTAGTTTCCCAAGGAACTTTTAATCACATCTGCAGTCGCAGCGGCAAATGAGTTAAACTCAGGCCGTCTAACTTGTTGCTCACAGACTTCCAAAACTCCTGCGTAGCAGTTAAAGGAGAAGCTACGCTCAATATGCAGTTCAAAGGGTTTGTGGGTCCATTGAACGTCATGGTTGTCGAGGGCCACTGCACAAGCCCCATCACCCTAGTCTGGTTTGATGCCTTGGGCATCCAAGTAACTGGCATTCACAGAACGCAAGCAGTGGACATGTCAGCAGTTTACCAGGAGTTTGCTGATGTTTTCAGTCAGAAGTACAAGGGATCTCCAATTTCCCTCCATTTTGATCCTACCATAACGCCAATATGGATCAAGCCTTGTAGAGGGCCTTCTGCCCTCAAACCCATAATCGATGCAGAGCTGGACAAGCTCAAATGGCCAAGCAGAATGCATGATCTGAATGACCAAAGAATCTTTAAAGCGGATCGTAACCGGTGACTGGTGGCACAGGGTGGCAGATTTCTTACTCTGCCAATGCACAACACCCTGCACTTCCACGGGCAGAAGCCCAGCCGAACTTAGATGGAGACGGCGATTAATTACCAAGCTGGATCGGCGGCTTCCAGACTGAGTTGCCTAGGACACAGCACAGCCAAAACCACCATGAAGTTTGCAAGTTGGTGACTGGGTTTGGGCCTGGAATTACAGTCAAGGGGCATTGTGGGTAGTAGCTGTGGTTGCTAAGGTGTCAGGGCCATTCTCATGCAAAGTGGTTCTGGGAGATGGGTAAGTAATTCATTGGCAATCAACCAACTTCATTGGAGGCTAGCGAACCAGTCACTGCACAAGGCTCGCATGAGGGCCAACCACAGGGGTGGCGTGACAGTGGCCCGACGGCACAGTCTGCATGCACTGATGAGACTCAGCCGAGGAGATGGGCGGTTGGCCATACGTGATTTTTCCCCGGCAACAGAGACTGCTCCCACTGAGTTGAACCGGCAAGCGGCTCCAATTTCCAGCCTGGTGGAGACTATTCCTCCAATGGACTTTGGCTTGGGTCTACCAGGACAGGCCAACCAAAGGGACTCGGGTCGGCCCGAAGCAATTGGGTCTCAAAGACCTGGTCTACCCAGCCTGGCAGGCGAGCAGGTAGACTGTGACCTTCCAGCAGCTCCAAGACGTTTGGAAAGATCACGAAGGCCGCTTAAGTATTTACAGGACTATGTTCAATACTTGAGATTGTGATCTATCTAGGGGGAAGGGGTGTTATGTGTTGGCTTTAATTATTTGTAATCTGTTCAATGATTGCTAACTGCTGTGTCTTTTTGAACTCCAGACTGCTTGTCTCCAGGACTGTTAACTGAGTTTTTGCACAGGAATGAATGCTTTAATTCTATTGGTTGCCACCTAGCGGTGATCCGTATATATAGCTGTTAAGCAGTAGTTAGTGCTGCTTCTGTTGTTACTGAATAAACATGTTGCTGTTTCACTGTTCTTCCTCATCAATGCCTCACCGAACGTGGAACATAACAATAAGCATGCCAGAGTTTGAACTGTCAGTCAGCTCTGGAGAACATGAATTGTATATCTGAGAGGTTTTTCCCACTCTGTTTAGCTAACCATCTAATTCATGTTGATTGCTCTGTAGATCTAGGTAAAAGTCTGACTTAGAGATAAGAAAGCCTTTAGGATTAATTCCATCACCATAAACTCACTGGTTCAGCCTTAGGAAAGTTAATCTTTCACTTTCACTATTATCTTTGATATTTAATATCAAAATGACATAAACAAAAGGTATGTTAAACATAATTCACATTTGAACATTTCATTCAGATGGTAATGATGACTATTCCAAGAGAGGAAAGAAAAGCAGACGGAAGAAAAAGAG
The DNA here is from genome assembly GCF_947247035.1 of Vipera ursinii. Classification (NCBI taxonomy): domain Eukaryota; kingdom Metazoa; phylum Chordata; class Lepidosauria; order Squamata; family Viperidae; genus Vipera; species Vipera ursinii. The sequence goes on along the minus strand of NC_139517.1, from coordinate 112,846,226 downwards.
CCACACACTGATGATTCGTTGTACATAAATGCCTAATATGATACTCTAAAATGTAGGCCAAAGGGGAAGATAGATCTATTTTACATGTTGTTGGAGATTCCTCTAGACATTTTCAATTTTCAATAAATAGATGAAATTTATTATGGTTGCTATATCTCAATAGACATTTAGAATTGAAATACATGCCTAGAAATGCTGTTTCCAATGAAGACTTATGTCAAAATAAATAGTATTGGAATTATATAGCTTCTTAATAGTATATTTTTAAATGTAGCCCTGATTCAAGTCAGTATTGATAATGGAAGTTCACTGAAAGTCTTTGGGTTAATTGTTCTCTCTCAGTCCAACTCAACCCACAAACTTGCTGTGGCACAATTTGAGGAGGGAATGCTGAGTTACAGATCTTAATGAATAAAATAATTCTTCATCCATTTTGTGCAGGTAAATTCCAACTTTCTCCAACAGTCAACATGCCCCAGGATGATATGGTAATGATAGAAGATGACAGACTACCTGTACTACCTCCATATCTTTCAGACCAATCATCTTCCAGTTCTCATGATGACATAGGTTTTGCAACCATGGATGCTGGAGCTTGGAGTAAACCAATAGTGAATGAATCAGCAGAATGGTAAATGTTATGTTTACTTTAATAGTTACTTTTCTTTACTAAATACTACATTGGTTTCATCATTGAAATAGAAGCAGAACTATTCTTCTAGACGTCTTTGAACATTCTTAATCATTCAAGTGATGGTTGTCTCAAAGTCCTTTTTCCAAAAGGCAACTGGACTTTTTCTCTTTGAAAACATTTCACTTCTCATCCAAGAAGCTTCTTCATTTCTAAAGAACACTCTTCCTATCTCTTTTCCTTGTCAAGCCATCTAAGAACTTGTGAGAAAAACAAATTTCATATTATTATGGCATAGGATCTCATATTAGCATTTTGGAGGTAGCAATAGTTGCTAGGAGCTTCTTTGTTACCTTACATAGGAGAAATACTTCCTGATTTTTTAAAGTCTTTTTAACATAATCTTTGCTAATTGCAGAGAACAACAATAATTTGTATGTGTGGTAATTATGTTCAGCAATAAGCAAAATAAAAGACCTTTCTATGGAACTCCTACTAGGTTTGTGGTGATAATTAACCCAAGCAGGTTGAAGTATAGGTGTTTTCCAAGTCTCATATCCTCCTGAGCTTGATATAACTGTGTCAGCAATATTTTAATAACTATTACCCACAGCAAGAATCTCTGTTTGGATTTGTACAAGTCAGCTATTCCTTACACACGTGTATCAATATGCGTTGGTATTCAACCGTAATAATTTTACTTTTACTTTTAACTCTATCTTTGAAAAAGCTTTCGGTTTTTATGTTAAAAACTATTTCTTTCTCTATTATCTTGCTGTTCTCTATCACATTGCCCTACTCCTACTTTGACTTCTCAGATTCTCACCATTATCTTTCTAGAGCAAAATACCTAAAAACTGAGATTTTGGAAATGCATCTATGCATTTCAACAGCACTCCATATTTCATTCAACTTTATTTTAAAGTTGAAACCAGTTCTTGTACCATCTCCATTTGTTGATGGCATAGAATTTCATTTTACTTTTACATTTTACAAGCCCCCAATAGAAAAAGAAAGGGTGAAACTGTCTTTATGCCTGCCCTTTCAAAAGCTCAAAGAGAGTAATGCAATTGCAAACATGATAGATCTGTTTGGATCCTTATTTCTGTTGACTGCATGCTATTTGTTAAAAATGTGCACAGTAAAATAAAATAAACAGCAGCCAAGGGTAGTTTTTGTATTAATTTCCTGTTGGTAATGAACAAAGGAAGGATTGTAAAATGAAGGTGTTTTCTGTGAGTTTGCTTCAAAGAACCAAGAGATTGATGTAAAGAAAATGGAAGAAGGGTTATCCAAACAAGAATGGCAGCTGTTCTGAATCATGGCTGAAAATATATGCTTTTTCCAGCCTGACAGTATCTCCCTAATCCTTGATGAAAATGTTATGAAAACAAGGAACAATAAGGCAGGATTAATATGTGGAATTTTAATAACACTGAGGGTCATAACACGGTTACATTCTTTAAAAAGTCAACTATCGTAGGAACCTTCTTTGTTATAGTATATTATGCTGCTTGTTGATTTTAAAAGTAATAAATATAAATAAATATAACAATAGAGAGTGGCATTAACATTATCTGAAATATTAAGAACTACTAATGTGAGATGCTGTTTGGCTTTAATTCTAAGTTTTACAACAGGTTGTTAACCATTTTGGAATTGTTTTATTAAAATACAACATAATGCATTTTGTATAATTTCAGTCCACATCAATGGGATTCTTTTTTCTAGCCTGGCAGGAGCAGATATTTTGTGAAAATAGGCAGAACCTGATTCTTTAAAGCTATCTGTATTTGTACTTATTACACCTCAGCTGGAAAATTAGCATAGCAGATATAATAATGAAAACTAGTAGGATGATTGATTTGTCTATTTGTTCATTAAAATGAATTATTCCCCTAGTAATCTAATTTATTCCCTATCTTGATGGTTTAATCCTTTTTAGTGGATTATCCTCTCTGACATTTTATGACCTTTTTACCACAGTTGTTAAGTGAATCACTGCAGTTATTAAGTTAATAACTCAGTTGTTAATTGAATTTGGCTTCCTCGTTTACTTTGTTTGTACAAAGTTGGCAAAAGTGATCATATGACTCCTGGACATAACATCCTTCATAAATACATACCAGTTTTCAAGCCTCTGAAATTTGATCACATGACCATAAGGATCCTGTAACAATCATAAGTGTGAAAAACAGCCATAAGCCACTTTTTTCAATGCAATTATAACTTTAAATGGTCACTAAATGAATGCTGTAAGTTGAGGACCATCTGTAAAGCTCTTTGAGCTTTCCGGCCCAGGCTGAGAGGTTTTTATTTCCCCCCCCCTCAGGGATCAAATTTAATTATTTTAACTGTTTTTAACTCTTGTATTGTATTGATGTTTTTAAATACTTTGTAAACCACCCTGAGTCCTACGGGAAAAGGGCGGTATATAAATTCAATAAACTTAAACTTAAACTTAAATAAATGGCATTACTAGCAGTTGCTGCTTGAAAATCCCTCCATCTTCAATGGAATGAAGTTCTATTCCAAACAAGATTGAGCAACTACTCTATAATCCTCTGATTGACCAATGTGTGCAACAGAGTTTGATTTGAATTAAATTGATATTGCTACAGAGTTTGATGCAGTTTGGCTAAAATGTGAATGTTATTTATTTAAAAAAATGTATATAGTTACAATTGGAAAAAGGATTAGCTCCTCATTTCATTTATTTCATTTCATTTATTAAATTTATATACCGCCCTTCTCCCGAAGGACTCAGGGCGGTGAACAGGGCATATATAAATAGAAAATACAAAAATTAAAAGAGAATTAAATAATTGCCCAGATAAAACAGTAACAGTATAAAAACCCATTAAAAATCCTAACATTTCCCCATCAGGCCAGCTCCTCATGAAAGATTTTCAGACATTGTTCCTGCTAAACACTAGTGAGTGACAAACCCCATAATGACCATGCATGGGCTATATAGGATAAGGCTGATAAGATTTGAAGTTCAACAATGTCTAAAAGGCTACATGTGAATTGACACTATCAAGGGAAAAACACATTTTACATTGATTTCTGTTTACTTTTTCAGAAACAAAGTACTATAGCAATAGCACTTAGACTTATATACTACCCCATAATGCTTTATAGCATTCTCTAGGTGGTTTATAAATATCAACATATTGCCCCCACCAATCTGGGTCCTCATTTTAGTGACTTCGGAAACATGGAAGGCTGAGTTAACCTTGAGCCAGTAAGGATCAAACTCCTGGGTGTGGCAGAGTTAGGTAGCAGTACTAATGAGCAGTAATGCATTCTAACCACTGTGTTACCAAGGCTGTTCAATAATGCAAGACACCACCGTATACTATTCAACAAGTCAGTCCCGATTGAAGACTTACATATTTCTGGCAAATCTTAATCTATAAAGAGAAACCCTCTCTTTCTATATGGGTATTCAATCTGAAGTTTTTATGTAGCTTGTTCAGTCTACTGGTTGTTTTTTTAAGAAGTGATAAGAGCCAGCTGGAGACGCAGGCATGAAATTTCCACCTGCAACTCACTGAGAATTTCAGAATGAAGAAACTGAATTCTGAATTTCAATTCCATTATTCACATGTAGTATCTTCAGGCTTCCTTTCAGCACAATTTTTTTTAAAAAAATGCCAGGACAGTTTATGGGGTGTAAATTAATCTGACCGTTATAATATTTCATTCACTTTAAGCTCACTTTAAAAACTATATTGAAAGGGTAAGAATTCTATATTCATGGGGCTAACACAAATAAATAAATAATAAAATAAAATAAGTAAAGTACAATAAAGCAAACTAACAGTAAAGTAAAATAAAACAATAATAAAATAAAATAAAATATGTTCTCATGATTTCTAACTTTTCTTGATCTTTTATTGATAAGCTAAAGATATAACATAAATGTGTGCTTTAATTAAGTTTTCTTTATATTTATTTATTCTAATATTTCTTATAGCATACTAAGTCCAGATATGGATCCAGGGCTGGCTTTCCAACGAGAAGGATTTGGACGTCAGAGCATGTCAGAAAAGCGTGCTAAGCAGTTTTCAGATGCCAGCCAATTAGACATTGTTAAAACACGGAAATCTAAAAGCATGGATTTAGGTATTGATCATAGTCCTTCTTTTCTTTTCTCTTCTCTTCTTTGTTCATTGTTATGTTTCAACGGTATATTGAAATAATTTTGCTTGTTGTTTCCTGTTGCCATTTAAATTATTTGTAATACTATGTAGTTGATTATCCCATGGAGCTGAGTTCAATATGTGGCATGAAAAATTTTAAATATGATCAAGCCAAGTGCATTATATGTGCTTTAACAATATTAATGTTTGTTTAACATGTTATGGTTGTACAGATTTAGCCGTTGCAGGATTGTTCAGTATATACAGCAGCTGTAAACATATCTCTTTGAATAGGTAGTTTTCAGAAGATGGAAAATACAAATTCTGTAATCATTTAACAGCTGTGATGTTTAGTCCCATTACTTGTAATGACATATGTGGCTAAAGGCAATAGAGATGGACCTAAACAGGGATAGTGAATGGGATTTGGTTGAAGGAATAACCTACAGTGACAACTGCACATGCTATAAGGTAAAGGTTCCCCCGCACATGCGTGCTAGTCGTTTCCGACTCTAGGGGCCGGTGCTCATCTCCGTTTCATAGCCGAAGAGCCAGTGCTTGTCCGAGGACGTCTCTGTGGTCATGTGGCCGGCATGACTAGATGCCAAAGGCGCACGGAATGCTGTTACCTTCCCACCGTAGTGGTCCCTATTTTTCTACTTGCATTTTTACGTGCTTTCGAACTGCTAGGTGGGCAGAAGCTGGGACGAGTAACAGGCGCTCACTCTGCTACGCGGCACTCGGGATTCGACCCGCCAAACTGCCGACCTTCCGATCGACAAGTTCAGCGTCCTAACCCACTGAGCCACCGCGTCCCTGTGCACATGCTATAGGACAACTATATTTCAATTTTACAAGTGATAGAGTCCAATTTGCATGGTGTGATATAAATGATAGGAATGTGATCAAAGAGGGCAGAATTATCATCTGCTTGTGACATTGTTCATGGGTCTAGCCATTCTTCAGTTTAGTCTTAAGTGTAGTTTCAGCAAAAATATAGAGATAGCTTTGAACTGTATTAAGGTAGTGTTAAAAAATGAGAAATGGCAGAATTCTGGTCCACTGACTTGCAGTCTCAGTCTGGCTTAGACGTGGCCTTCTAAAGAATTCTAAGAGAGTCTACTATAGCTGAAAGAGTGAAAAAAAACTATAGATCCCTACAAACCAAAACATTTATTGTGGCCAAGATTTTCATTGAAATAATATCTTGCTTCATCAGAAAAGGCTGATGTTGAGAAAAGCTCAGCAATTATAAGTGTCAGCTATCAATAGGTTAGATTACTGCATAGAATGTATAAAAGATAAAATCTATGAAAATTCTAAATCATCTATCTCATAGTTGTCCCAAAGGTAATTTTTCAAAGGACAACTGGACTTCGTTTCACTTCTCATGCAAGAAGCTTTTTCAGTTCTGACTGGAATTAGAACTGAAGAAGCTTCTTGAATGAGAAGCCAAATGTCTTCAAGGAAAAACAAAGTCCAGTTGTGTTTTGAAAAAGCACATTTGGGATAAAAGGTAAAAGTTTCCCTATCAGTTATGACCAACTCTATGGTGCATGGTGCTCATCTCTGTTTCCATAGTCATGTGGCTAGCATGACTATATACCAAAGGCACACAGTATGTTGTTATTTTCCACTAAAATGGTACCTATTAATCTGCTTGCATTTGCATGTTTTGAACTACTAGGTGGGCAGGAGTTGGGGCAAATTACAGGAGCATATACACAAATCTACATACAATGTATACATACAGTATGTATAGATTGTATGTACATACAATCTATACATATGTATAGATTGTATGTACATATGTATGTATAGATTGTATGTACATATGTATACGTATATACATATGTATATGTATATGTAGATTGCTGTGACCACTTTAAAGTACTACAGATCTTAATGGAAAAACTTAGCCTACAGTGTATCTTATTTTACAGAAGTTACTCAGATAAATGCATGTCCTTCTTCTGAAATAAAATACTACAACATAATTGACAGGTTTCTCTTAAAAGTCTTCTGGAATATATTAGTGATTGGTATTCATTTAAAATTGCTGCTACCATCTTATTAGCTTAATTTCTAAATTCTCAATAAATTTATTATTCTGACAGCAGTAATTAATCTTGAAATCCTACAGGTTCATATCTCAGGGATAATGCTGAATGAAAGCTAGCAATGGTAAATCTAGTAACTCATTTAATAATTCAAATTCAGCCTTTCTAACCAAGTTTTTTACATATCCCTTGGGAAGATTCATGAGCTTTGATATGTTTTTTTAAGTGTGAGAAAATGTAATAAATATGTAGACATTTACTGTTTTTATAACCCCACTGGGGCTTTTAAAACTCAAATTGCTACTTGCTGATATGCGGTGGTCTTGCCTCAGCTAATTGAGACATGCTAGCATGTGAATAACATATTACATTTGCCTGTGATCCAGAAATGACTGACACAAAAGCATGAATTTTCTAAATATTTTTCTCTAGGACTTCATTTTGCCCCTTAAGAGTGTCTGCATAATATGACATGTTTGCATGAGTAGTGATATTGGCAAGGTCCTTCTAAATAAACAGTGGATGCATGAGGGACGTGGGCACTAACAAGGCTAACCATTATACATTTACCTTTTAACAGTAGCTGACGAGACTAAGCTCAGTACAATGGATGGCCAGAGAACAGGTAAGAATTAACTGTAGGGTGGTTGCCATAACAATTTTGGTGAAAGCAGCTTACTAAAATTACAGAGCTGCCAATCACAGTGCATGTGAAAATAATATGCCAATAGTTGCATGAATCTATTCTCCCAGAATTCAAATATTACAAACACACTAATTAGTTTACAATATTTTAGAAGAACCATAAAGATAAGAAAATTACAGCAATTTAGTCTTCCAGTTAAATATAATTCTTAAAAAGATAATATTTTGGAGAGCTTTTGGGGTGATATATCATTGGAATTCAGACTTGGCTTATGAAATCTTGAACATTTATTGAAGGCATTCCTCATGTTAAACTTTTGAAATGTTGTTCTTAGCCACAAAATTCTGTCTTTGTTCAATAGACAGTAATGAGTTGCTGTATTCACTGTTCATTCTGGCATTTCTTTGGTTTGTAAGGAATTAGAACAAAAAACCCCTAATAATCAATCTCTGTGTATCACAAGCTATGTTTTGTAGATATTTTGCTTTCTGTGTAATTGCCATGGTTCCAGATTATAAAGCATGAATTTATTAGCAATTAAAATAATGCACCAGCTGCAATTATGAACCTTCATAATTTATTGTTCATAATTTATTAATACAAGTAAACTTTGACTTACAGAATGTTGTTTTAATTAGGGCAAATCAAGAGAAGGTACCATGTTTCCCCAAAAGTAAGACCCAGTCTTATATTACTTTTGCCTCCAAAAGAGGCATTTGGTCTTACTTTCGGGCAGTGTCTTATATTTACTATGACACCTGCCTTGCCTCATGGTGGTGGCACCAACAGCCCCACCCAGCAAGAGCCTGGATGGCTGCTGGCCCACTTCTGCTGCAGCCATTCATGGCAGGAGGCCATGCAGCACATTGTGCCACTGTTGCCACAAAGAGGTGAGGCAGGTGGGGGAGGGGGTGGAGCTGTCCCACATGCCCCACACCCGCTTCCTTCAGCCCCCCCGAGCCAGACCATTCCTTGCTCCCTTTCACTCCCCTCCCGAGCCGGATTGCCATGCTACTGCACGGAGGATGGGCAGGGTAGACCTTGTCCCCCTCCACCATTTTGGAGCCAAGGGGAAGTGACAACAAAAGGCTCCACTGCCGCTGTGCATCGCTGAAGGGGCTTTCTTCACGTTCTGACCCACAGATCACCTACCTGGCAACAGCAGCCGCTGCCTCCTCTGCCAACTCTCCCATGGCTTGCATTGTGACCGCTGCCTCCCTCTGCCTGCCCTCTGTCTCTGCCACTGCAGGGAACGGGGTGGGGAACAGCTCTGCACAGTGATGCAGAGCAGAGAAGAGCACTTGCTTGCTTCTCTGCATTGCCCTGCATCTCCCTTCTCCATTCTTGAAATGGCAGCCCTGTTTCCTGTGCTTCTCCTCCTGGCACTGCTATAGAGCTTGGTGCACCATCGTCCAGCTCCTCCCTCTTACCAAAAGCCAAAAAAATTCTTCACTAACCTGCTTTCCAGCTCTGGTGCATTTCTCTCCTGCTGCAGGGAAACAGAGTTTGTGAGACAAAAAAAAGTTCAGTCAGACCTTCCAACTTCACGAGATCTTTTTTTTTTTGTCATGAGAAGTTGGAAGGTCTGGCTGAACTGTTCCACTCCCCGTTCTCCATTCTCTCCACTGGCAGTGATGGAGGACTGGTGGAGGAAGGCGGTGATCATAGTGCAAGCCACGGGAGAGTTGGTGGAGGAGAAGAAGGTGGCGGCTGCCACCAGGCAGGTGATCTGTGGGTCAGAGCGTGAAGAAAGCCCCTCCAGCAGTGCACAGTGGCAGTGGAGCCTTTCACCGTCACTTCTCCCTGGCTCTAAAATGACAGAGGGGGACCAGGTCCACCCTGCCCATCCTCCATGTGGTAGCTTGGCAGTCTGGCTCAGGTAGGGAGTAAAAGGGAGCAAGGAATGGCTTGGCTGGGTGGGCTTGAAGGAAGTGGGTGCGGGGCACGTGGGGCAGCTACACCCCTTCCCCCACCTGCCTCAACTCATTGACGCAGTGCGATGCGCCGTGCAGCCTCCTGCCCCATTGCAGCAGCCAGGTGGGACAGAGTGGGCGGGGTCCTAATTAGGACTTATTTTTGGAGTAGGGCTTATCTTAGGCCCACCCCCACAAATCAGGGTAGATCTTTTTTTCAGGGTGGGGTTTATTTTCAGGGACACGTTAGTAATTTTCCAAACTACAGAACCTATTTTTTAATTTTGAATAAGTCATCTTAGAATCTGAAAACATTACTTATTTCTAACATTAATCATTGAACAATATATTCCTTGTACACTGATTTTGTGTGCCTGTCTCTCTGTAAATAACAGAGAACTCATTTTTATTTATAATATCATCATGTGGTGAAGTGTCAAGGGAAAAACTTATTTTAAAAGAAGTAGTAAAAAATTAAGCTTTTATAAAGCAGATGCTGTAAAGCAAGATGAAAATGAGATAACAAAAATTTTACAGCCTTGTCTGTCTACGTTATACAATCATCATGCTAGAGTAGGCATTATTAAGGCACTGAAAGTTTAAATGTCAATGCTGATATGCTATTGGCTGAGCTCTACCAATATGACTGTTCTCTGAACTAATAGGCATGAATTTAAGTGATGTACTGTCAGTATAACGAGAATATTGTCTCCATTTTCTTCTTGATTCTGTATATTTCTGCTACATCTTTGCCTCCAAAGGTATCACTAAGCTTTTGTTAATAATCTTATATTCCAGTTTTATCACAGTATGCTTAAATGTATAGTCAAAATGCTTAAACATTAAGCTTCTTTTTATAATTTCTTTTTTCTGCCACATATTTGTGATTAGGTTTGAATGGTTTTATTTTCAAACATAACAAAACACACACTCACAGTTGAATTGAATCATTTACTAGTCATGACTAGCATAGAAACTGCCATCATAATAATGCATCCAGGTCTCTTTCTCCTTACCAGCTCCCCCTTTCTTTTCATTTTTGCAACCTTCCATTCTGATCTCTTTTCCCAAACCAGACTAAGAACACACTGATCAAACATTTTATAATTTCCTTCTTAATACTGTTTACTGTTCTTTTACTTACTGAATTGTCCTATGAACTTTTGGCTAAATGTGGAACACTGACACATTTTACCATATTAGCAGAGGTTACTAGTATGAATAAGCTCATTCTATTTTGATATCTGCAAAACAGAATGTATTTATCATGGAAGACTGTAAAGTACAATAGAGTAGATAATGTTTACATTGGCAGAATAAATTAGAACCTGTTTTAAAAGCTGCAATTGAGTTTATTTGTGTTAACCCAATGGAAAGTGATGTTCTTGCCTGGACGGAATCTGTTGTAATAGATTTTTAAGATTATTTTCTTTCTTCAATTGACTTGAATTGCCTAATCGTTTTCAATGCTTATAGTTCATTCCAAAGGTCAGAAGTATATTATTCAGTAGCAATTGAGTAAGGCTCATTTATTCAGTGTTATGCAGACAGGAAGTATGATGGCTTATTTCAATATTCATCTTGTCATAATGCCAACAATAAATCTCTGAGAACACCAACCAAACTTTATTAAAATAAGATGATAGATAATTGTCAGTTGAGCTAGGGCAATGAGATAAATGGTTAATGATATTTTCCAATAATTGCACTGTTTAAGTTTGTTTTTTTCCCCAAGTTAAAATGCGATTTTCTAACGTGTACTAAATTAAATAGAGACACTTATTTAATTTATCTTCTCATCAATAACAATTATTTAAATCACATGGAATGGTTCAGATTGTAATGATCTAGTAATAGAAATATCTTTGCCAGATTTGAATCTGAAATATTTATTTTAGTATTTTGTGTTCATGCCATTCAGATGAAATGCTTTTGAAATGAATATCTTCACAAGAAAATAGTGGTTAACACTTGCATAAATGGACTCCAGTTTATATGTATAAAAGAATAATCTTGAGCCATAAAGGTGTGTGACATCAAGAGTAGAATAAACTTTTAATTAGAATACTTCAGTAAATAGACTAATTAAAAGTAGCAGGATTTTGTCTAGAAAAAATATTCAAGATTCTTTGCTCAATTTCTTCTTCATCTACTCTTCTGTCTAAGTTACATTTCAACAATATTGGCCCCAGTTAGAATGCACCTAAGAATGTACATTTCAAGGCACAATAAAAGAAGCAAGATTCACATGAAATTTCACTAATCCAAAGAACTCAGGGAGTTTTGGGGAGTTTTTTAGAATGCTGAAAACCCGATAAGCAAGCAGTCCTTGTTTATTTCTGAATTCATTAGGTAGAATATTTGTGAATAACTTGAACCCACAAAAGTTACTTTTTCAGATGCTGGTATGTCCATTGATCTTTATTCGTTATGTTTTCAAATGTTTCTTTTTCATTCTGTGAAAGTCCTGTTAAACCACATTAGTTTCATTTTGATATGTAGGCTTAATCACATTTTTGAGATAGACTTTAGAAATATTTTGTGTGAGTTGAGTAGATGTAAAAAAAGATATATAATTGGGACTGAGCATGCTATAACTTTTATTTAATTTACTATCCTACAGATAATTTTAGAGAAGCCAAATGGACTTATCGGCTTACTGTACATCTTTTCTGTTGAGGTGTGAAGTATGAGGTATCCACTTTCCCACTATTGTCCAGGCCTCATGAACAGAAAGGTAGCAGTAATTCTGTGAGGCTTATCTTGAAATTTTAAATTTATACATGCAAGAAGAGCCATGCTGGGCAGATTATTGAAAGAAACAGGACAAGAGAGAATCCAAAAGAAAATTGAAAAAGATTTTAAGGATAGGATAATTGGAGCTATGATCTCTAAGATGGGAATTGATAAAGCGTTTGCTAATTAGTATTGATCCAGTGACCCAGATTGCTACTAAGCAGCTCTGAACTCTGCCTGAGGACAGATACCTGGTCCTACTGGTCTGGCTACTACAACTGTGTCTAAGTATAATGAAACATTTTTGTGCATCTCTGGCTTCTTTTTTAGATACTCCATTATTTAGGGTTGAGTAGATGAAACTTGAGATCTGCATCAGAATCTGCAAAGTCTAAATCAGGAACAATGGAGACAGTTGCTGGGGCTAGCAGTGCAGGGTCCACTTCTTGAGATAGTTTCTCATGATCTAGAAGAATTAAATTGCTTTGCAAATTATCCCATAGCTATGTCTTCATATAAATGCTTCACATAATCCCAGTACTTCAGTTTAACCAGCTGATCTGTATTGAGATGAGCATGTTTCATAGTGTTTTTTGTGGAAGGTCTAGTTGACATAAGTTATTTTATTGAACTTGGGTGGCTAGCTTGGTGAACATAGAATAGAATACTTTATTTGGCCAAGAGTAATTAGATACACAAATAGTTTGTCTCCAGTGCAGAATCTCTCAGCAGGAAGAATTTTACATTTATCCCAAGTTCCAAAGTCCCAAGCTTTGCATAGATAATAAATAATAATAAATAATAAACCTTTATTATCAAAGTACAACATGTGTACATTGAGATTAGCAATGAGAGTAGCAGTAGAGACAGCATAGCTTTTTTAAATAAATATTTTTTTTAAAATAAATCATTGAGAAGAAATATTTTGTGACAAGTGGCAAGCTGCTTTATTAATGCAGTTAAGGAAACTGCATGTAGTAGCTAGGAATCAAGCTTGACTCAAGGGTATCTTTACCTTAGATAACATTTAGGTCATTTATTTAACTTTAATTGCAAATGCATGCTTACCCACTGAAATAATCCTAGAGTAAACTCCAGTCAAATAACAAATAAAACCCTATGAAATCACAACATTCAAAACAATACAAAATCACAAAAAATGTAAACAGTGTAACAGAAATATGATAACATTTACAGAAACAGTCTAAATAATACACTTTTATTTATTAGCATCAATATCTTTGCTCTTGGCTGACATACACCTTAGCTTCCTGCAGGTTTTCCAGAAGAAATTAATTATAAAGCTAGTTGTTAGAGTGATGGCAATAAAATACCAACATAAATACATAAACAAAACCAAAAACTTTTTATAGTAATACTTTTCTTCATTTGTCTTCAGCAATCTCCTTTCATCTTATCTTTCCTTAGGAATTATGCCACTATTTTCAATAATTTCTCTTCTGTATGATAAATTTTTCCTTTTAAGCATTTCTAACCTTAGGAACCCATATTTTGACATCATTAGGAAGGATGCTAGGAGCTACAAAATGCATGGACACCTTTGAAGTGCAAAAGATCCAAATTTCTATTTGGTTCACTCTAGGTCACATTTTGCAACTTTTACACATTCACATATCTGACTGTGTTTGTTGAACAAGATATAGTGGCTCAGTTTTTTCACTATAGCTAAGACCCAAATAGGTCATATCAAGTCAAAAGAAAACAATACTCATTAGTCTTATTTGTAAACTAGGTCTACATTTAAGTTAGGTAAATGTAAAAAAAATGAGTAAACATGGTCATGAAGGTCAGGATCATGTCAGAAACTCATAAATGAATTGTTAAGCCAACCATGTAGCTTTAATGAAATATTACCTTCTTTTTTATCAGCAAATGAACTTTACCATGGGGATTAATTGTAAAACTAAAAGCTGAAGGTACATTATTTCTAAAAAATAGCTTGTAAAGGTTTTTTTTTTAAAAAAATATGAAGATTCCAATATTTACTATTCTGCTTGTAACACATGTTATGTGTTAAAGGGTGTGGGAAAAGTGGAAGAAATGTGGTCACCACAAGAATGTGGATTGAGACAATGAAATGTTTCAGCCAAAAATGTCTCCATGGAAAATGAGTCAGTGTGGTTCATGCCTGCCCAATAGTCCAGAGTTGCTTACAAAGCAAAAAGTTTCAAGTGGAGATCTGTAGTAGCTAAATATTTCTAAATAGGCTAGCCACACATCACATAAAAAAACCATCAATCATCCTAGGCTGTTAGGAGTTGTTTAAACATAGTAATAGTCAGAATCCCCAATAAAACCTAAGTACTCTGAATTTTGAGTGTAATTTCATGTAATTCAACTGTTCTTGATAGCCTTATCTTTTCTGAATAGCCTAGAGGCATGAAGGGAGAGAAATAGATTTGAGTTGTGGGAGTTACATTTCATGTATCTATTGGAATATACTCTTCCCTGTGAAAATCCAGACTACAATATGTTTGATTACAGGTAATCATCAATTTACAAGGATACTTGGACATGCCTATTAGAAGTCATGATAGTTTTTAAAGCAGGTTACCTATGTAACCAACCTAATTTTATGACTTATTTTGTGCCTGCTATTAATCAAATGCTGCTGTTATAAAGTGAACACTGTGGTTGTTAAGCAAATGACCTCTTTTGCTGAAAACAGAAATATATGTGACTGGGGGGGGAGGCAGGACATCAGGACCAAATCATGACTAACTGGTCATTAGTCGAGGGCTACCTATTTACTGTTAGGGGAAAAAAATAGCATCTCTGGTCCGGTCCTCATTTAACTTGTTGCTACATATATCAAATAGAAGAATATATACTATGCATATTTAAAGTACCCGCGTACTTCAGTAATGTTATTTCAACATTACTTGGATTAATTTAAAATCTTTTCTTTTATCTGTGCAAAGCTTAATTTCATGCCTGAAGACTATCTTTTTCAAAGAGAAGCATTCTGATTAAATCGCAAGGGTATTAGCATTTCCTAAGTTCTTAGGACTAAAAAATAGCAGCTGAAAGTTATGTTCTGTTGCAATATATTAAGAAAAACAGTAAATGCATGTGTCATAAGTTCTGAATGAAATTTGTTAAAAGAAATTTTCTGACATTAATTTATGAAGTTATGGTGGGTCATCAAAATTTGTTGAGTAATCCATATAATGCTTTCTAAGGCTCTATTCATTACTAATATCTCTGTTTAGGAATTTGAATCAGATTGGTTGTAATCTACATGCAGGTACTTATACTGAATATAATGTAATGAAATATCTGTTGGGCTAGAACTGAAGAAACCAAGGTTTACTCACTGCTAGAGCAGCTCACTAATGACTTGGGTTAGTTATTAGTATCAGTCTACCACACGTTTGATATGCTGATAATTAAATTTGAAGAAGAGGTACAACACTGATTTCAAGTTCCTGAAGGAATATGCAGTATAATTTTAAGGAATAAACCATAAGTGATATTGATAAAATTATATTTGAAAAAAATCAGGTTCTAAACCCAAGAAAGCCATATTTAAAACCTACTAGAACCATTCATTTAATATAGTCAAATTTGCACAGGGATCTTTCACCAAACCCTGAATTCTGACAATTACTTCCTGTCTAAAAGAGACCCATTGAAACAAGGAGATGCTTACACAAAAGTATTTTTAATCATCTTACTACATATTCTGCTTATGTAGGATTATTTCTTTTTTTCTTTGTGTGCAGACTGTCCACATCTATTTGGATGGCCACCCAAGTTCAACAAACAGTCTAACCATTTCTGCTGTCCATTATTAGTTTTACAGTATTCTGGGAACATGAGGTCATATCCCATCTCACTTTTCCTTTGGGATTCCCTGTCTTACATAAATATTTTTCTCACAATAATCCATACTGGTAGCAGGAAATAGTTTCCCTTGTGAACATGAATAGGCACCTAATGTAACTACTTTTTTATAAAGAGTAAGGAACCATTCAGTAATTTAAAAAAAGATTGTTCCTCATTCTAAATAGTCAGATGCAGGGACTAAGGAAGCTTAACTTTATCAGGTTAAAAGAAAAAAAAAAGCTTTCCCCCTTCCATTCATTCCAGAAGCAAATTTAGCCTTCCTTGTCTTTCTTTCCTTTCTCCCTCCGTCTTTATTTAGAGTTTAGAAAATAATAATAAGTGATTAAAATTAGTTTAATAAAATCCTTATTGAGCACCAAATGTATATGGCGGCAAATGTAAAATACAGATAGTTTTCTATACCCACTGACAATATGTACTTCCCCAGGGCAAAATGCACAGACTTAACTACAAATATTTTTCAAGCTTAACCTGAAGTTTATTTACACAGCTGGAAGTCACTGAACCTTCCTTTCCCTTTCTTCCTCATTCCACACTTGACCCCTGCCTCTACTTATTTTCAGGCCTTTCTGCTTAGTAAAATGTTGGGGATCTCTGAGATAGGATCTCTGAGGTAGAAGTATAAATTATGTGGTTTCATATTGATTACGACTTTATAGATTATTTTCTTCAGCTGTTTCCAAAATTTGCCGTTTTGTTTACCCTAATATTCAAGGCTGAATTCTATCAAAAACAAAATATAACAATTTGAAATATAATATTAATAATAAGGTTAACCAACTGTTAAAATCCTAGAGAAAGAAATGAGCCTTTTTCAGGTTTTCTAAATGGTAAGAAAGTGAGAGCTAAACACAATTTCTGAAGCGGTGCATTCAGCCTCCCTGAAGCTATGCAAGAGACGATCCTTTCTTAAAGGACACATATATAAGTTTTTGTCATTAGGGACATATTCAGACAGAGGTGCAGATTCCTACAGATTTGAACATTGAGATAGATTTAAAATGGGAAATACAGACACTTAATGAAGTAGGTCTGAAACACTGTTGGACCATAAAACTCAATAGTAATACCACCAATTGTCCTTGATAACCAGCAGAGAACCATTGCAGTTTCTTTAACATACCCATGATGTAATCCCTGTAGCTTCTAAAGGTTAGCAGCCGATTTGACATTCATTTCAGCTTTTATACAACTATCAAGGATAGTTCAATTTCATCAGTGAGGTAATAATTAGGATGAAATGCAATCCAGGCATGGATAACAAAGGTAATAACTCAGAATTGGAGCTGATTCTAATCATAATAGTGAAAAAGTGTTCCTCACTGTAGCTGCCCTCTTGAAATCCAGGAGGATCAAGGAATGCCTCCAAATTGTAGAACTATTCTTTTTCAGGAATTTAAACTGAATCTCAGTTCCCAAGTTCAAATTTTTAATTATCAACAGCATCCATTTTGTCTGGGTTTTCATTTCAGTTTGTTCTCCCACAACTAGCTGATTATAGAACTTAAACACTGTATAAGGATGCTAATTACTAAGTTGAACTTGAATGATAAGAAGCAATAGAGCTGAATGTCAACAGCATACTGATGGAATCCCACTCCAGAATTCTGAATAACCTTCCTCAACAGGAAAGCTCTCTGTCCCGATCCATATTTAGACTTAATTTTCTTGTTGCTATTGCTTTTAATAGCATTAGTTAGACTAACTTTTGGAAGCATGATTCTGTGTACCTTTTGTATTGAAATATCATATATCTTAGATTACTTTCTAATAATTGGCTTAACTTAATTGTTTTATCTTTTGTGATCTCCTTATGGATGTGGGTCTATCAACAGCAATCAGCACATATGATGCCTGCTATAATAGAACTTCAGCTAGGTAGAAACATCCTAACTTGGGTTTGAAATAGGAATATTATAATATAATATAATATAATATAATATAATATAATATAATATTATAATATACTGCTAAGCTTGTAAGCCGCCCTGAGTCTTCGGAGAAGGGCGGGTTATAAATGGAATTTAAATAAAATAAAAATATCTAATTGAAATACTAAATATATCGGTAGTGAATGCATCTCATGAAACCCTAATTAACTATAGGATATAACTTTATAAGATCCATTTCTAGTCTTTTTGGTTCAATATAGTGTTGATTTGGTATATTATAGCTAGTCTTAGGCATGCCATTTAAAAAAATCTATATTCATTATTTTAATTAATAAGATTTGTGTGTATTTGTGTTATTTATAAGTTTATATTCTCTGTATTTATTTGTGAATGTCATTTTTTTATCATTCTGTAGTATTCTCTGTTAATAATCAAGATAAAGAAATTTATATTACTTCCACTTAGTCCATAATAAGTGTCGACATGAGTTTTTATGTATAATAACTATAGTGATACAGGTTAATTAATTATAGGGTAAAAAATCTATGTAGACTAGCTCTTGGGAAAACTGTGATATTTAAGTGCAAGTTATTAAATTCTCTTCATAAAAGTAGCTAGTAAGGCAAATTTTTCCCTAGATGTTTATTTTAAGAATGCAAGCTAATTTTAGGTCAATACAATCTCTGTAATGATTGTCATTTCCAGTAGTTACATAGGATTGTTTTGTTCAGTTGAAAAAAGAAAAAAAATGAAATTAACTGGCTATGCCATTCAAATTATAATGCTGACATCTTTAATATTTGAGTTCTAATTCCCCACCCTCTTTTTTAACCACTTGGTAATTATTTTGTTCTCATTAAATTGAGTGAAAGGGTAGTGATGAGTTTGTCTTCCCATCAAATTGAAAAGTGGGATGTTGCTAACCTTATCAAATTTGTACAGTATGACTTGACAGTTATTGGTTAAACCCATAAAACTGCCTAGAATTGCCTAGAGATTATAGAGATAACATAAATAAAAATGAAAGTATTCTCTGTAGACTGTTATGGATGTGATTAATGGCCTCCTTGTGAATTCTAATTACCTTTTTTAAAAACAAAACTATTAAGGTTCTCCAACCAGAGATGTGGGCCCTTCATTAGGCCTGAAGAAATCCAGCTCTTTAGAAAGTTTGCAGACAGCGGTTGCTGAGGTGACATTGAATAGTGACATCCCCTTCCATCGTCCACGACCACGAATAATCCGAGGACGAGGATGCAATGAAAGTTTCAGGGCAGCAATAGATAAATCATATGATAAACCTGTTGCTGACGAGGATGATGAAGGAATGGAAACCTGTAAGTAAATCATGTAAATTCGTTTCTTTAAATTCTTAAAGTCTTCTGTACTTTAGGATTAAATTTTGTTGGAAAACCCAATAGCTTTAGGTTTCATAATAGAATTATAGTCATTGTCACAGACATAACTGTTATACAGAATTTTGCTTTGGTAAAACGTACATAACATACTTTATATGTATATACCAGGGGTCGGCAACCTGAAAAAGGAAAAGAGCCACTGGGAACCGGTTCCATCACACACACAAAAAAGTGGGAGCCGCTTGCGTGCGTCCATGCATGTGCATGCGCAAAAAATGTTTTACGCATGCGCAAAATGTTTTTTCTTGCGAATGCGCGGATGTGTGCGGTTGCCATTTTTTAAATGTATGATGGAACCGGTTGCGCGACGGCGACAGACCGTGTGCAGAGCTACCGCCTTCGGAGGAAGGCGGCAGCTCTGCAAACGGGCTGCGGCAGCTTTCCCAACAAGCGGCGCCACTGCCCGTTCCGAGAGGTGCGCGTGCACCTCTCGGAATGGGCAGCAGCGCCGCTTGTTGGGAAAGCTGCCGCAGCCCGTTTACAGAGCTGCCGCCTTCGGCAGCCTGCAAACGTGTCGCAGCAGCTTTCCCAAAGAGCGGCGCCGCTGCCCGTTCATGCGGAGGTGCATGCGCACCTACGCTCATCTCGGAACGGGCAGTGGCGCCGCTTGTTGGGAAAGCTGCCGCGGCCCGTTTGCAGGCTGCCGCCGGGCCGCAACAGCTTTCCCAACGAGCGGCACCACTGCCTGGTCGGGAGGAGGTGCGTGCGCACCTCTCCAAATGGGCTGTGCCACTCTCTATTTGGAGAGGTGTGCGTCCACCACTGCCCGTTCGAAGAAGTGCGTGCGCACCGGGCGGCTGTGAGCCGCAGGAGACGGCTCAAAGAGCCGCATGCGGCTCCGGAGCTGCGGGTTGCCGGCTCGTGGTATATACTTTACTGTATATTTTATAAATAAAATACATAAAGTTCTGGGTAGCTCATCTCATGAATTACTCAATTCTTGGGACAGATGCCAAGAAGGTCACCAAGTACTATCAGAAAAGTAGAAATGACTGGAAATATTTGGTTTTGTTTACATAGCCATCCATCCCATAGACATGTGACTCTGGGCTAAACTTAATAGAGTACAATATAAAAACAATTGCTATTTAGAGGACTAGAAATCACTTCTTTATAACCTTCTCTCCCTTTTTTACTTATTTTCTTATTTTTTCTTTCAAAAAAAAAATTCTTTTAACAGTTCTTTAATGAAAAATATGTTTTTGTGTGTATGTGTGTGAGAGAAGTAATCAGTTTTAGTTTGATACAAATAATTTGAATAAAGAATTGATGTACTTATATTTTGAGGAATTCTTTCAATAAGGAATGAGCTATCTCCTAATTTTGTCTACTCCACTTTCTTTAAATTCCTTAAACTCTTATAATATTAAAGATAAAAGTTTCCCCTGTCAGATTGTTTCCACTTAAGGGGCAGTGCTCATCTCCGTTTCTTAATTGAGGGAGCAACTGTTGTCCGATGCTTCCATGATCATGTGACCAGCATGACTATATGCCAAAGTGTATGGAGAGCTGTTACCTTCTCACTGTGATATCTATTTACCTACTCACATTTGCATGCTTTCAAACTTCTAGGTGGGCAGGAGCTGAGGCAGCAAATAGGCCCATATCCCATGGCACTCAGGTCTTCAACCTGGGTTGTCAGCTTTCCAGCTGACAAGCTCAGTGTCCTTAACTGCTAAGTCATTGCGCCTCCATCTTATAATATTACTGAATTGGAAATATTATTGTTCCTTATAATGTTATTGAATTGGAAATATTATGTTCTCCTCTATAATAGCAACACGAATGATTTCACTTTATTTCTTTCCCAAAATAGTTAGGCAGTGACCCAAAAAGAATTAAGTCTGAAGTCTTGGAATCCTGTTTTTTTTTTCTCCATTGGTTACTTCAGTGTATGCCATCACACTGGTTAGGTCCCCTAAGTCTTTATATGTATAAGAATATAACACAGGCCTTTAGATCCAAGTTGGAGTGTAACATAATGGTCACACTGAAGTGCATTTCATAATATTCATTATGGGCTGGGCATCAGGGAGTTAAAAGGTTGACTGAGATGCCACTAGTTAAATTACATTCAAGATTTTTTTGTTCTTTTTATTCTTTCCTTGGCCTATGTGCTTTGTATGTATATTTGTCTGAAATAATAATTTAGAAATCTTCTTTCTCTCATTGTGAAACCAATGCAATACATTACTGGAAAATTGCTGGTTTTATAAGTCTGAATATTTTTCTTTGCCAGCCAACTGACAATTTTTTTTGTTTTGTTTTGAAGAAAGAGTTACAATGAATTGTTTATAAAGAAATCTTTATGATGTCGTATTGGGAGTTCTAAAATTATAGCATGGAACATGTGATAGAGGAGTACATTGACTCTACAAACATAATATAATTGCTCCCCTTAGAAGAATAAGCTATTCATACTCTTAAACAATGTATGAAAGATAAGTTTGGTGGGAGGTACGTATAGATTTTAAGAGCTGTAATCAGAAAGTCAGAGATGACTGCTTGGGATATTCTGATCATATGAATCATAGTGCTTGTTTTCAAACTCTTGAAAAGGATGACAAGAAACAGAACCCATTTTTAGCGTGTGTAGTCTGAGAAGAAGCCATTTGAATCTGAATAAATTGGCAAAGCTTTCTTATCTCTCTTAATTGCTGGAGCTTTGGCTGGTATTAAGTAATACAATAAGCAGTCTAGACATTCAACTATGAAACAGTTTCATATTCAGTAATTATGTTTTCTTATATGCATTTTGCTTGCTTTATGGTGTAATTAGAAAAAATAGCTTCAGAAAATTCGGTCTATGGGCCTGTTCAATAGAAATTATGTACACATATGCATCAGATTCAAAAGGGCAATCTGATTTAATATTCTATCTGCAGTTATATGTGAGTCTATTAACCAGGGCTACTTTTATACTTTTATTTTTATTTAAAACAGGTGTATTTTAAAAAAAATACTGCCTATGAATGAAGAGATAATTATTGAAGTTACATAATTAATTTTCAATATAACATTAGTAAAAGATACCAAACACAGTACGAGGAATTGGTTTCATGACATAAAAGAAGTATAATTTTTGAGCTTAAAGCAAAAACCTCCACTTTTTTAATATTTATAAATGTTAAAAAAGAAGAAAAAGAGAAAAGCTCATCCTCTGATTAGGAATAGATTTATTGAACATAGCTGGCTTATACCATGCTTTTTCATTTGTCCATTCATCACTTTCTCATGACATGTAAGAATTGGCTATAATTTTCAAGATTTTATTTTAAAGTCTTTTTTTACTATATACTATGCTATGTTATGCCATGCTATGCCATGCCATGCCATGCCATGCCATACCATACCACACCACACCACACCACACCACACCACACCATACCATACCATACCATACCATACCATACCATACCATACCATACCATACCATACCATACCACAATCTCTCTCTGTGTGTGTATGTATAAAATTACATATATTATACATTATATATCTAACTTATCTAAAGGGTTCATAAATTGTTAAGTAGCAGTACCATCCTCTTTATACCTTTTCAAAATATCCCCCCAAAATTAAGGGATATATCATATCATAAAAAATATATATTCTAAGCATAGAGTATATATGCTTGGTATGTGTGTAAATAAGCATATTCTCATTACCTTTCTGGCTCCTTCTGTAGCTTTTGATCCCATTAACCCATTTGAAAGGCAGTGCTTCTGTTCCTAAGTAAGCAGTTCAGTTAAGTGTTCATGGGGAGCACTCAGGAAAAGCCTGGTGTATGACTGGATGGAACAAAGCAGGTTCAGACTGAATTGCAGCATAAGTACTATCTGGCTGAAGGGTAGTTTCAACTTCATCTCTGGGTGCAGCTGCATTTCTTTGAAGGAGGTATTGTAAAATGTGGAGACACTTCTGGACTCACCTGGTAGAGCCACAGGGTAGAGCTGTGACCAAGAAGGCTTTTGACCAGCTTTGGTTGGTTTCCATTTGTGAGTGTTTGGACTACTGCATTTCCCCAAATGCCCCTTGAATATGACTTGAAAGTTATACTTGCTGCAGAACCCTCCACTTGCCTGCTAATTGAAGCTAACTAATGAAATGTATATTACAGGGATTTTCTGGTTGCCAATTTCCAAGCCCAATTCAAAGTGATTATTATTTATAAAACATTTTATGGCACAAGTTCTTGCTACCTTTGGAATCGTCTGCTACAAGTAAAATCTGTCCACCTAGGACATGCAGGGCATATAGTTGGTCCCAACCTACCGGAAACTAAAAAGAAAGCTGTTGAGAGAAGAATCTTGGTCATGGCCTCTTGTTTTGGAAAAGTTGTCCCTTAACAAATAGAATGGTTTTAGCCTGCAAAATAATTTATGGTTCTTGTGCTTGAAACTTTTTTTTAAGAAAAGGCACTTCCTGTTCTTTCCCTCCATCCCCTGCTAAAATTTCCTTATTCTTTTAGTGGAAGAAGACACAGAAGAAAGTTCACGATCTGGTAGAGAATCTGTGTCCACATCTAGTGACCAACCATCCCATTCTCTAGAAAGACAGATGAATGGCAGTCAGGAGAAAGGGGACCGGAAAAAAATTGGGAAGGACAAGAAAAAAGATCGAGATAAGGAGAAGGATAAAATCAAAGCCAAGAAAGGAATGCTGAAAGGTCTTGGGGACATGTTCAGGTAGGAATTGCAGAAAAGCCTTAATGTTTATCTTTCATTGTGTTTTGCTGTTCATCATAACATTATTTATAGCTCACTATCCATTTCCAAAACTCAAATACTGTGGATATACTGTAGTTAAAATGCGTTATTGAATATTTTGTCAACCATTCATCATTTCAGCCTTACAAATATTATTTTATTAGAGTCCATTCTATTTTTCTGAGATTGGCACTTCTAGATAAGGGAGAATATTTTCACAAAGCAAAAGGAATACTGTACTAACATGGTTTCTTCAGAGGAGACAAGGGAGGAGAAATGATGGCCTGTGGCATAAAAAATAAAGTGTGTTCTTTACAAAATGAGGCAGTGATTCAGGTTTCATTATACTAGTATCATCATGGCTTATAACAGAGATAACCCTAGATATATTATGAAAATGTATTACTAAAATGCTACCATGGCCAAGTTCATATTTCCATAAATGGCTTCAAATATTATCATGGGAAAATATGTAATATATTGAGATTTCTGCTGTTTGGCAGTTTGATTCTCACTGCCTCAAGATGACTCAGCCTTCCATCCTTCTGAGATGGATGTATAGTAAACCTATATTTAGGAAATCTTGCATGGGCCAAATAGGAAACTTCATTTAAACTTGAAATACTAGTCTTTTAGAAATTAGTCACTGCTTTGTGTAGGACAGTGTACATCAGCAGAAGACAAAGTGATGCCTAACACCTATGTATGACCTCTAAATACCTCCTCCACTTTTTCTTTTCGGCCTTTTAGGACCTCCCAGAGTCAAAATATTTTAATCCTTTCTGGACCCAGCGATTTTAAATAACTATCATCCTGTCTCCAACCTTCACTTTTTGTCGAAGGTTGTTGAGAGTGTGGTGGCACATCAGCTTCCTCTGTTCCTGGAGGAAACTGATTATCTGGACCCGTACCAATTGGGTTTCAGGCCCGGATACAGCACAGAGACGGCATTGGTCGTGCTGGTGAATGATCTCTGGCGGGCTCAGGACAGGGGTTGCTCCTCTGTCCTAGTTCTATTAGATCTCTCAGCGGCTTTTGATACCATCGATCATGGTATCCTATTGCAGCGTCTCAGGGGGTTGGGAGTGGGAGGCACTGTTTTGCAGTGGTTCTCCTCCTATCTCCTGGACCGCTTGCAATCGGTGTTGACGGGAGGGCCTCTCATTTGTGGAGTTCCTCAGGGGTTGGTTCTCTCTCCCCTCCTGTTCAACATCTATATGAAGCTGCTGGGTGAGATCATTCGTGGTTTCGGGGTGGGGTATCATCAGTACGCTGATGATACCCAACTTTTTCTTTCCACCCCGAACCAATCCAGTGATGCCCTCACCGTGATGTCCCATTGCCTGGAGGCGGTCCGGGTCTGGATGGGAAGAAACAAGCTTCGGCTCAATCCTGCCAGGACTGAGTGGCTGTGCATACCGGCATCTCGGGCTAACCAGCCTATTCCATCTTTAATGATGGGGGGTGAGGTGTTGCCCCCCGTCAATAGGGCACGCAACTCGGGCGTCCTCCTGGATTCGCGGCTCAGTTTTGAAGATCCTATAGGAGCCGTGACCAGGGGGGCCTTTGCCCAGGTTCACCTGGTGCGCCAGTTGCGGCCCTATCTGGACCGAGATGCTCTACGCACAGTCACTCATGCGCTTGTGACCTCCCGATTGGACTACTGCAACGCTCTCTACATGGGACTGCCCTTGAGGACCACCCAGAGGCTTCAGCTGGCACAGAATGCAGCCGCAAGGGTTGTGATGGGGGTTTCCCAATACTCCCACATAACACCTCTGCTCCGCAAGCTGCATTGGCTTCCGGTTGCCCTCCGGGTGAGATTCAAGATGCTGGTGATGACCTATAAAGCCCTAAATGGCTTGGGTCCGGGATATCTGAGGGAGCACCTGCTGCCGGCATCACGTTCCCTTCGTCCTGTGTGCTCCCACAGGGAAGGTTTTCTCAGGGTACCGCCGGTAAAAGATTGCCGGCGGACAATACCCAGGGGGAGGGCCTTCTCAGTGGGTGCGCCGGCCCTTTGGAACCAGCTGCCTATAGAGCTTAGAACTGCCCCTGACCTCCGTTCATTCCGCCGGGACCTGAAGACCTGGCTTTTTGAGCTCTCTGGCCTGGACTGAGGGTATTAATTGGGGTTTTAATTGGTTTTTAACTAAGATTTTTATATTCAAGGTTTAATATAATCATTTTAATTGTTTTAAATTTTGTAATTGTGGTATTGTTTCTTTTAAAAACCTTGTGAACCGCCCTGAGTCCTATGGGAGAAGGGCGGTATATAAGTCTAATAAACTAAACTAAACTAAACAATTTGGGGAGGAGGACTTCTTTAAAAGACAAAATAGGCCCTCTCCAATTAGGTTGCTCTCTCTCTTGTTTCATTTCAAATTGTGAGAAAAGGGTGATACCACATTCACTCTAGTCCTTTCTGCCTTATACCATATGTATTCTTCCATCAGTTAGAAAACAAAGGCTGTGCTATTTTCTGTAGCAGGGGTCCCCAACCCCTTGTCTGTGGACTGATACTGGGCCATGGCATGCCAGAAATCAGTCCGCTTAAACAAGTGAAGTCCCAGCTATTCTCCAAAGCACCTGAAAGCAGGACAAGAAGCAATGGATGGAAACTAGTCAAGGAGAGAAGCAACCTAGAACTAAGGAGAAACTTCCTGAAAGTTAGAACAATTAACCAGTGGAACAACCTGCCTCCAGAAGTGGTGAATGCTCCAACACTGGAAGTTTTTAAGAGGAGACTGGACAGCCATTTGTCTGAAATGGTATAGGGTTTCCTGGCTGAGCAGGGGGTTGGACTAGATGACCTCCAAGGTCCCTTCCAATTTACCTATTATTATCTGTGTGATGCAGGCAGCACATGAAACCACAACCCCTCTGGTCCACAGAAAAACCTCTCTCCACTGAACTGTTTCCCAGTGCCCAGAAGATTGGAGGCTACTGATCTATAGAGTCTTTGGTGCTCTCTGTTTATCAATAGAGGGAGATATAACACTGAAAACCAGAGCAATTTCATTTTGCCCTCTATTGATAAAAAAGAACTGCAGTGTATGTTGGGGAAAAATTGACTATTATTAAACCAAATAAAATAATAAAATAATATTTCAGGAGAAGAAAAGTGACCATCTTTATTTTAATACATCTCAGCATGCCTAGTAAACCCAATTTTCCTCATTTTTAATTTAGTCTTGCTATCTTTGTCATGTTTGAAAATACAATCTGGGTCTATTTAGAATATTTGTGAGCAGTAATCAAACATAAGTTATTGCTCTATACTCATCTTGAAACTTTTTAATTTGTCAAAGACTCATTAGAATTGATGCAGCAATATTATAAACACTCCAGATACACAGTAAACTGGAGTAATCAGACCCTAATATTTTGCCATATGATAAAGGTATCATTAGATGTATGTAAAAATAGTTCAGCTCATATTAAACACTAGAAGATAATTATTCAGATAAAAAGATCTTTATTAGCAGATATGAATATTTATATAGCCCTGATAAATGGTACATTAATAAGTAGATGAAAATAGCTATGAGTCTGTGGATAGGAATAAATGTAGACAAAATGAAAACAGCATTACTGATAACAATAAATGAATCAATTTCACTGAGATATTTTAAAGTGATACATAAGTAGTTGATTTTATATAGAATGGAGAAACACCCAGGATGCTTTAGCAGCCTCTGAAAATTTGGTAGTATAGAATGCATTGAAGATTTTTTTTATAGAAGCTAAACCAACAATTCAGTATATTTTTAAATAAAACTAGAGGTGGGTAATATAAAAGGAATGGAATATAGAATTGAGCTATCTTATATTATCAAACAAATGGTCCTAGAAATGTTAAGGGTGATTACAATTTCAAAACTAGTTCATCAAACATTTTTTTTTAAAAAAATCATGTCTATTAAGTTCCTCAACAGTTCTTTAAATTCACTAGGTCTCCATCATAGATCTTTCTATATTGGGGACCTAATGGATTTGAAGGTACGTTAATTCTTATTGTTTTGGTCCATGCTCAATATTTCTTTCTTTTCAGTTATATCTATTACTACTGAGAGCAGGCAGGGTCTTGGAAGGAAAGGTTTAAGGATATTGTTAAATTTTAATTGATTAATTGATTGATTATTTGCTATAAGTCATTTTCAAATCCCAGTGAACAAATAGATAGGTAGATCAGGACAATCCATCTTTAACCTGCACATTTAGGCTTCCAACAGTGCACTCATCACCACATCTTCCTTCTGGTTGTCCTCATTTTCTCTTTCCTTCTCCCTTTCCCAGCATTAGACGCTTTTCCAGAGAGCTATGTCTTTGTATAATGTGTCTGAAGTAGGATAATTTAATTTTAACATTGCTTCTGTTTCTTTGGGTATTTGTCTAATCATATGATTACCTCCACTTGTAGCTTTTGTTTTATAGCCATAAATAGCAATGTAATGTAACAGTAATAGCGATGTTTATTCAGTCAGTGACCAGCAAAATTTAGAACTAAAAGCATGGAATTAAAATCAAATGAATGAAATAAGGTATTCTTTTAGGAAAGAGTTTCCATGGTAAAAATATAACATACTCTACAGGTAGTCCTTGACTTACAACCAAACCTGGGACTAGAATCTCAGTTGCTCAGTCAGTTTTGAGTCATCACTTCACACCAGCTTCAATTTTATGACAAATTTAACCATGGTTGTTAAACGAATCATATAGTCAGTAAGCAAATCTGGCTTCCCAAATTGTTTTTGCTTGTTGGAAGCCAGCTGTGAAGGATGCAAAGATGCTGCAGCTGCATAAATGCATGCTAATTGCCAAGCAGCTTTGAGGACAGGTCATAAGTCACTTTTACAAACACAACTAACACATAAACCTGAAGTGGTGAATAAAACAGGAATGGTTATTCCTGTGGTCAGATACGCCTTATTTATGTTGCAGCAGTACAGAATTTATCTCCTACACAGGTAATGAAAGGTTTCGAATCATCTAGAACAGGGGTGTCAAACTGCCGGCCCACGGACCGAATGCATCATGCAGAAGCTGCACCCAACCCATTGCCGGCAATGGCAAAACAGTCCCAATACATTGTGCGACATCACGAGTTTGACATGTCTGGTCTAGAAAATAGAAATTGCCTATCCTTCCTGAGAATTTGCAAACTAGGGTCATAATGTAACCAGGTCTAATATCCCTGTAGGATTTGCAGTATAATAATACAAGAGAAATGGATTCATTCTCCTTGTTATCTCATAGGCAGCTACACTTGGCTAATGGGTTTTTGGAATATCTGCCTTGCAGCGCTGCAGATGGAAGATACTATGTCTGGTTTGGGGGGAAATTTGCAGGCTGGGAAAAGTTAGAATGTGTGAGTATTTTTCTGGTTCCCAAGTGTCCTTTTTAAAATCCAATTTCTGTCATGTTAGAACAATTTATTAATTTCAGCCTAGAGCTCCACATTCCTTGTTCTTTGGGTGAGCACTTGTTTAGCTTGGTCATATCCTAAAGAAATTAAGTACAGTATAGAGTAGAGAACCTGTATAATGTTAACAGCAGTTCCATGGCCTGTTTCTAGGGAGAATGAAAAGTTTACATTAAAACTAGAGGGGTTCATGTTGACTGGGAAGTATTGGCTGTTTAACCAAAAATTGATCATGATCTTATAGGATCTTACTTGGATTATAGGCATGAAGCTTACTGTTTTACTATTTTGTTTGGTACAATGAGGATTGATCTCAATAATTTTGTTTGCACTGATTCCAGTATATCCTTCTTTACATAGGTTACCCCATTTATGACCGTATAAGATTTGGTGAATAATTTGAAGGAATTAATTATCCTTCACTTATGTAAAAGGAAAGTTCAGAAGCAGTTGAAAGTCTAAGGGCTAACAGCACTGCACAATTCTGGTGCATATTGCAGCTTCCTTTAGACTAATAACCACCCCAAGGTATTTAAATTTAGCAACCTCTCTGTTCCCTTCTACTGTCCAGGATTGTTGGATAGCTCTCTTAGCAAAGACCAGAATTTTAGATTTCTCAAAATTAAGAACTAGTTGATTTTGTTTGCTGTACCAAAATATTGCTGGCATTGCTCTTTTTCAGGACTTACAGGGATTTGTGAAATTATAGCAGTAGCATCAGTGTAGAGCAGGGTAATGTATTTTGTTATTTTATCTACAATTTATGTAGATGGACTTTAGCATCTTCCATGGTCTCTAAATCAGCTACAGGTACAGAGGTACCTGGGTACTCAACTGCTTTGAAACTCATTGAATTTGATATTCAATGCATTTTGATGTGAAAAATTTCTCCTAGTACTCATGATTTGTTTGGTACTCAACACACAAGCTAGAACTTGTCAGTATCAGCTGCCTTGTGACTCAGTAGTTATTCCTTATGGGAAAAATTTGTTTGTTACTCATTGTTTTGGGTATTGATTGCACTCCCTGGAACCAATTAACAATGAGTACCAAGGTACCATTGTAATAATTTTATAGAACATTATTTTTATAACACCCCTACCTTTGTATGGGTTATCATCTAGAATGTGTCTATTATTGAACAGTCTGATGACTTGCCTGTTTAAAAAATAACAATAGGTTTTGCAAAAGGTTTGCAGTTATATAATACACATATTTAAAGATGTGCCTCCTATTACTTGAAATACAGACTTCTTTATTTTCATCTTTGGATCCGCTATATATCTGAGTACAGATGGCAAGCCAACCTATTGGAAGCCAATGCAAATTAAATATTCCCTGATTACCATTAAATTGAATTCTTCAATTGCATTTGGAATGATTACTGAGAGTGTAGCTGTGCTGTTTCATCCACTTCTGCAAAAGGAAATGGATAATTTAGTTTAAAAACCCTATTTAGCTGAAATCAGATATACTGTTGTCTCTTCTTACACAGCCACTCTGAAAGTGCACAGAACATGTCCAGTTTCATAAACATATTATTTGAGCTTTGAATTGTGTATGCCTCCCACATTAGCCACCTGAGACTTCTGACTAGACATTTGGGAAAACAACAAGCACAGATTGTTCGGCCTGTGTTGTAGTTCACAATTTTTTCTGTGCCCATTTTTTTTTAATTTACTGTGTCTTATGTCTGGTACTAAAAAGTAGGTGACTTTTTCATTACATATAGGTAGAAGTGTAGGTACAGGAAAAGGTATAGGAATATACATGAGAAATTAGTAATTTCCACTATTTTAAATATTAATTCATAACTCCTGCAACTGCATTTCTGAAGCTTTACTAACTATGCTATAATTTTTCTTGATTGTAAACTTAATTTATATTCCCTAATTGTAATAGTTACTCAACACTGAAACAAAGGATTAATGCTTTTAATTAGTCTTTCAATTCATGTGATGGTTGTATCTGTGTAACTTTATTCTTCTACTAATAATTTTTAGGTGCTTTCTCTTCCTCTCCCTTCTTCCTCCCTAGGTAGCTAAGAAAGGTGGATTACAATATCTTAGCTATTGTGTGGACACTCTGAAATGTTCTCAGAATAAAAGTTAATCAAAACCTGTCCTGTCATCAAACAGAGAAAATTACATCTTCTCTGGGCTCCTAATACAAAGAGTTATAAATAGTATAGAGTGGTTAAGATAAAAATGGCCAATCGGCTGCTTATTCTAATAAGAAGCACGTATTCCATATGGAATTGTGTATACGTGGCATAAAGTGATTCAGTTATTTAATGATAGTTCCAGATTACCCACACCATTTTCAGCAGGACAGAAACCTATTGTAATTTTATCAATTTGCCATTTCTGTATCTTTCAAAGGGGGTAGCTTGCTACCTAATCATGTCCCCATTCCATAGTTTCCTTTATTGATCATTAAGCTATTAAGACCTGCTACTAAATTTGGGAGGTAGGGAAGAAAGGTAGTTTCTGATTCTCTTAGCCATCTTCCCATAAGTAAACTCAATTGCGAAGCCCGCAGGAAGTCAGAAGTCTCTCCTGCTCCCACTGCCTTTGGTCTGTCTGTTTCTTTATTTAGGTAAGGAAATACCTCTGATGATAACCTAACAGGGCCTAGGTTGTTTAGAAGATTATAGCAGGGAAAAAGTCCTGCCTGAGCAGGGAGTTGAACTAGAAGATCTCCAAGATCCCTTCCAATTCTATTATTACTATTACTATTATTACTATTATTATTATTATTATTATTATTATTATTATTATTATTATTATTATTATTAAACTTTTATTCATAAAACATAAAACTCAGTCAACTGAACACTCAAATTGACTGGCACTAATGGTTAACACAGGCTGCCGCCAGCATCCTAGGTATCAACCAGGTATCTCCTTAAAATGTAAGATGTTCTGAGTAGCACAGTTTTTTGTAGCTTTGCTGGAGTTATTGCAGGAAGTTGCAATTTCTTGATGTGTTTTGTAAAGTTTTTGGACATAGTTCCCAGTGCCCCGATGACAATGGGTATCACTGTTACACGTTTCATTCAAAATCGTGCAGTTTCAATGACCAGGTTGCGGTATTTCATAATTTTTTCCAGTTCTTTTTCTTTGACTCTGGCATCTCCTGGTACAGCTATATCAATCAGTTATACTCTTCGGTTCTCTACAACTGTGATATCTGGCATGTTGTGTTCTAAATGGCGATCTGTCTATTTGGAAGTCCCACAAGATCTTCACCCTCTCATTCTTGACAACTTTTTCCACCCTATTTTCCCACAGCTTTTCGGACACAGGCAAGTTGTATTTTTTACACAATGCCCAGTGGATTAGTTTAGCAACTCAGTCATGTCTAGCTTTGCAATCAGTTTGCGCGATTTTGCTGCACTCACATATTAAATGTGAAACAGTTTCAGCTTTGTTGTTGCAAAGCTGGCAATTTGGATTGTCAGTAGATTTTTGTATCTTCGCTTTCATGGCATTAGTTTGTAGTGCTTGTTCTTGAGCAGCCAGTATTAAGACTTCTGTTTCTTTCTTGATGGTTCCCATCTTAAGCCATGCCCATGTCAAGTTGTTATCACATTTTTCTTCAATGTTTTTTAAATGTTGTCCATGCAAAGCTTTGGTTTTCCATCTATTTAATCTATCATCCAGCCGTTTTTCCTTATATTCTGCCTTTGTTTCTGTTATTTTGATAATGCTGTCTGTTTTCACAGCCTGCAGCAATTATTATTATTATTATTATTATTATTATTATTATTATTATTATTATTATTATTATTATTATTATTATTATTAATCATTGCACAGTCAGCCAGATGTTCAGACTGGATTTGGCATTTTTGTCTACCTAACGAGTCCTTACCAAGGACCTGGGATGTGGATGCTTGATGGTATTATAGATATCATCACAGGATGGAAGCAGTTCCAATTGACTAATGGAGAATTTGTCAATGCCAGTGCTGTTCAAGTGGTGCTCCAGTTGTTTTGGGATTGCACCCAAGGCACCTATTAATATTGCTTGCCTTTGCCACAGTCTTTCTATTTTTATTTGTAGGTCTTTGTAGTTTGTTATCTTCTCCAGTTTTTTCTTGTCTATTCTGCTGTCTCCAGGAACTGCCACGTCCACTATCCAGACTTTTTTGTCTTTCTTATCGACAATTGTTAAGTCCAGGGTGTTATGTTGCAGAGATTTGTCTGTTTGAATTCTGAAGTCCCAGAGCAGTTTAACTTTATCATTTTCTATGACTTTCTCTATTTTATGATCCCACCAGTTCTTGCTTACAGGCAAATGATATTTCTAGGAGATCTTCCAATG
This sequence comes from Vipera ursinii, assembly GCF_947247035.1. Classification (NCBI taxonomy): domain Eukaryota; kingdom Metazoa; phylum Chordata; class Lepidosauria; order Squamata; family Viperidae; genus Vipera; species Vipera ursinii. Next base: position 112,812,449 of record NC_139517.1, on the reverse strand, counting down.
CACCATTGTTGCTATTTTGTCATGCCGCTGCTTGTAGTCTGTGCAATCTTCTTGCAGCAGCTTACCAGGTAGTCCACTGTTTCTTCAGCTTCTTTGCATAGGTGGCACTTACTGTCTGTTGCTGTCTTCTCAGTTTTGACTTTGTATGCATTTGTCCTTAAGGCTTGGCCTTGTGCAGCCAGAATTAGTCCCTCAGTCTCTTTCTTCAACTTTCCTACTCTTAGCCATTGCCAGGTCTTGTTATTATCTGCTTTCCCAGCTATTTTTTAAATGTATATACTAATTTCAGTGCATCTTCATCATTGTCCTTGATGCTTGATGTCAGCTTGAAGGATACCCAAGTATTTCTAGTAATCTTCCTCATCCAGACTCTTAATGTTATTTTCGTGGGGCATCTTGATTCCTTCAGTTTTCACTATTTTTCCTTGTTTGAGAGTAAAGTGTGGCATATTTGTCTAAGCCAAACTCCATTTTTTTTATTATTATTATTATTATTATTATTATTATTATTATTATTATTATTATTATTATTATTATTATTATTATTCTGAGACCTTATGGATGGACCCTTTTAATGTTCTTGACATAGAATAAATGTAGGTTGCAATTATCTTTCTGTAATGACTTTTGATTTCCCAGTCTAACTTCAAGACCTGGGTTATCATTGTGGTGTCCCCCTATAAAAGTATTTTATTTTAATTTTGTTTTGTTTTATTTTAACTTATTTGTTGTTCATTTCAGAAAATATCAAGTATTGCAGCTAGTGATGAATAAATTCTCTGGAGGAAACTGTTGTTGGCTAATTATGAATTATAGCTTTTAAATGAAATATTATTTTAAACATTTGTGAATTTCCTATTTGTCATCAAGAAAACAGCAGGTCTACTAACTTCTTCCAGCTGGGTTTTTCCCTAGAATAAATATTGAATTTTGATAACCTCTGGGGGTAATAAAGTATGGGATTTATTTTATTTATTTTTATTTTTTTATTTTAATTTCATTTATATCCCGCCCTTCTCCGAAGACTCAGGGTGGCTTACAAACTTAGCAGTAGCCTTCATTCTATGTATATGCCTGCTTATTAGGGCTTTCACACACACCCCAAGCAGCATTATTACAAAGTCAGCTTAATTGCCCCCAAAAATCTGGGTCCTCATTTTACCTACCTCGGAAGGATGGAAGGCTGAGTCAACCTTGAGCCTGGTGGGATGCGAACCTGCACTAATTGCAGGCAGCTGGTGTTACTTAAGGAGGCGTTAGCCCACTGCTCCACCAAGGATCTGAAATCTGATCCTTAATCTGAAACAAGATCATTGTTTTGTTTCATTTTTTTAATGCACCAAAATAAGTGTCAGACTGACCTACTACTGAAGACAAGTATCCGTGGCTCCTGATAACATATTCTTTCAGTGTTCTTCTTTGCTTGTCTGTGAGTTAAAGAAAAAACCTCTGACATCAACAGTACAATATCTGCCAAGCAAGCCCAGAGAGGTTTCCACTATGACAGCTGAGCTGTCTAAGACCCTTCCTGATGTTTTATAATGTTTCTCTTCCAGGCCCCACCATCTGAATATAAAATGCAAGTGTCAGGCGTGACACCTACTTTATAATCTCTGTAAAGCAAACCATTTCATAAAAATGTGTTGACAGTTCAGAGATCCAAAGTCAATTTCAGTTCAATCCCATGTTCAAGATGGGGCTTTTCCCCTTCTCATCTGCAACTCATGTGAAAATTGAAAGCTGGTGATTATTCAGCCTATAGCAAAGCATGGTAAATATTTTTTTAAAGTATGGTTCTTTCAGATGAGAAATATATTAATGTCATTCTTTTCAGTATGTTTTGAAAACATTTCTTTTGAGATTTAATTTGTGATATTGGCAGAGATTGATTATCCAAAGTGTTTAGCATAATCTTTTGGAGTAGTTTTGTAAGGATTTGTTTTGCTTTATTAACATGTAAATGTTCTTGAATTTCTAGGCATAATAGTTGCAGAATCATATATAATTCGTAGGAGGAGAGATCTGTCTATGTGTGAACATACTTATTGTTCCCACCGTAAATAAATTAAGCTTGAGTTTATCAAAAGGCATATACTTAAATGAATGGCTTTTTTATGAGATGCAATTTTCAACCATAAACATGATTATATTATATTGGAATGCTAATATATTTAGAAAATTGACTAGAATTCCAGCTTTTTTCCCTTCAGGAAACAATTATATATGTTACCTCCTGGTCCTAGCTATATTTTCTGTAAACCAAATAGGATGAAGTTTAAAACCTCACTGATCTAAAATTCTGTCCACAGTCTAAAATCTTGGAAAATCAGGTATCTCCATGAATGGAAAATACCAGACTATAGCAGAAGTTAATCATTTATACGTTATTCAGACAGTTTACATTTTTTCATTTTGCCAAAATTCTCAGGACAACTTAATAAACCCAGAAAAAATTGACCATTATGGAAACAACAAAGCATTAGTACATAAAATGAACAATACTAAAAAGGCAATTTAAAATTAGAATAAAATATAAAAGGAACTGTTATCAAATGTAAAGAATCTCCAGTGTTGACATTGACCATTTAGATTGAAATGCTTTTGAGTTCCCAATTATTGTGTGTATTGATTTTAGATCCAAGCATGTATCTGAATCTGGGTTGTAATGCTAGAAAATATGGACCCACATTGGTAAAACACTCATGACATGTGAGACAATAGTTGCAAAATGAACTTCCTGTTCTTGCAGTGACAAAATGCAACATTTAAAAGTGCTTTTCTCTTGAGAAAAAATGCTGGAACTAACGAAGAAGAGATCACCAGCTTGATGTAACCATAACACCTTAACTTCATATTCTCTCAAACCATAGTGGGCTCCTGAAGCTGGAAAAGAAAGTGCTTAAGTTTATTAATTAACTAATATTAACTCATAAAAATTCCAAGGACATTCCAGTAATCTCATTGATCCCATACATCTCTTGCCCATTGAGTTTCCATTCTTCTGCTACTCTTTATCTTTCCAGACATTCTCATTATCAACAGAAGAAAATATATGTAGTTCAGGGTTGAACTGTGGAATTCTTGGTACTCTCTGAGCTTGCTCCTTCAGAGCACTGATGATGTACCTACTTGGATAATGAAATATTTGTGGGAGGAAAACAGCAAATCTCAGAGAGCACAAAGGACACCACTATCTCTCTCTCCCCAAAAAATCTGTTATCAAGTTGCGTCTCTACACAGCATGTGAGTTTCTGCTAGTCTATTATTGCTTCAAGAAATCAGTCAGTACTTATTGGTCCAGGGTTGTCTGATAGTTTTTGGAGCCCATTTATCATCTCTAAGTCTGTAATTGAAGTTATCTGTATTCTTTCTCTTGTTTGTCTTAATTTTTAGAGCCATGACTATTGCTTCTAATATATTTAACTATTCTAAACTTTGTGGTTATAGAAATATTTTATCCTTCACTTATAGACATAGAAAAGATACTGTATATATGAATCAGTATTTATTTATTTATTTTTATTTAATTTATATCTCACCTTTATTTTTTCTATAAACAACTCAAGGCAGCAAACATATCTAATGCTCTTTCTTCCTCCTATTTTCCCCAACAACCCTGTGATGTGAGTTGGACTGAGGGGGAGCGACCAACCAGTGGCAAACCACTTTCAAAATCTTGTCAAGAAAATTGTAGAGACTTGTCATTAGAAGTCAACAAAATTCAAATGGATTTTAAAAAAAGATCAGGGTAGACCAACTCAGACACTATATGTTTTATCCATAACTCCACAAATTTCTCGTGTTATTGAATGTTGAATATGAGTAATTTCTGGCGGGCATTTCCTACCACTAACTTAAAACATGGAACACCTGTGTTACATAGTATAATATAGTTTAACAGGCATTGTAGGCCATTCCGTTTGTTTCCTTTCAGTCTGTTCAAGGTATTTTCAAATAGCATGAATCCGATCTAAACTAAGTTGCTCATGTTTCACCATGAACCTAAAATTAGCTATCTGTTATCAGCGAGTACTTTTTGTTATAAATATGGAACAGCTGTTTAATATATTTGAGCAATTGCTCTGGATAAGTCTGAAGCAATCGGTTTTGGTTGATCGGTGCAGATTAATCAAGTGCAAATTAATCAAGAAGTACTTCATTTAGATTTTCTTCTAAGTCATTCAGCTCAATGTAACATTTGCTACTGTTGTTCCATATTTGTAAAGTAAATGTAATCTAGAAGAGCCAGTTTGGCCTAGTGGTTAAGGCACCTGGCTAGAAAGCTGGAAATGCTAAGTTCTCTGCCAACGTAGGCATGAAAGCCAGGCCTTGGATCTGTTGCTCTCTCAGCCTGAAAAACTTCAAGGATGGTTGTTATGGGGAGAATAGGAAGAGGAAGGTGTGTTGGATATGTTCATCACCTTGCGTCATTTGTAAAAATAATAAAGGAGGGTTACAAATAAATAAAATAACTATTAAAATGAGACATGACTGTTATAATTCTGTAAATATATATTTTGCTATCTGTTTACTTCTCGGTATTGTTAGATTTTAAACTGAAAAGGCCAAAGAACTTGTTCAGGATCATTTCTGGGATACTGATGCTAAAATTAAACGGGCAATAGGGGTAATATGTATAGCTTAATTTATTCAGCAAAAGGGTATTCCTTAGGAAATTTACATCAATAAAGACTTTCTGTTAATTGGCAAGTAAAAATGCTGATGTATTAATGCTTTACAGATAATGAGGTCTACAGGGAATGTTTAATATTGGGAGGTTCCAGGTGAACTGTCAGGACTTTGATTAACCTTTTATATACAGGAGGATCTGGACAGACTTGAACACTGGGTGCTATCTAACAAAATGAAATTCAATGGTGAAAAAGTAAAGTTCTACATTTAGGCAAGAAAAGCCAAATGTACAGGTATAGTATAGGTCAGGGCTTTTCAACTGGTGGTATGGGTACCACCTGTGGTACATTGGCACCTGGCAGGTGGTATGTGACCATCCTAGAGAAGTAGTGGGGGAGGGGAATGAGCTGAACTGGCAGCAGCATTCACAAGCCTGAGTGAGAGACGGCTGGAGCTGCAGGCCTGTCAGAGGTCAGCAGAAGCACCAGGATCAGTGCTGGGCTCCAGCTGATCGGCGCTTCGGGGCTCAGCAGAAGCGCCAGGATCAGCACCGGGTTCCAGCTGATCGGCGCTTTGGGGCTCAGCAGAAGCACCAGGATCAGTGCCGCTTACCAGTTGATTGGCGCTTCTTCAGGGCTGTCAGGGCTCAGCAGAAGCTCCAGGATCAGCGCTGACCCTGGCGCTTCTGCTGAGCCCTGAATCAGTGCCTATCAGCTTGAGCCCTGCCCCTACCACTCAGAGGGCAGATTTCCATCATCCCCAGCCCTGTAGGGGTCTTCCTGCTGCACTGTTGCAGACAAAGGGGGGGGGCTCCGGTGAGGAGGAGGTAGAGGAGAGGATTTAAGCAAGCTTAGCAACCGGAGTGGGGATCCCACCCCAAAACAAACGTGCTTCGTGGGTAACCTCCCAGCACAAAAGAAGTGACCAAAACCTGCTGCATTCACCCAGCAGATGGGGAGGGGGAATAAAAACAAAACACACACACCCCGGTTACCAATCCTCAACAGAAATGCTAACAACAACAAAAAACTAGGACAGGAGGAAGAGCACAGCCGTGCGGGCAGGTAGGTGTCTGGGGGGGAAGGGGGCAGCTTCACCCCCCCCCCCAATGCTGCCCTCTCATGAAAGCAGGATGAAAACTCCAAGGGACGAGGGAAAAAGGTTAAAACAGAAGAGTGTCTCATGATGGCTTGCTTCCCCACTACCTTCTAGCAATTTAAATATGTAAAGACCACAAAACAAAAAAATTGGCTTTCTTTCATTGTAATTCAGAAGGTAAGAACAAGAGGATTGGGGGGGTTGTTTCAAATGAAGGGAAAGAAGAAATTTGGGTCCGTGGGAGGTGCAGCAAGTGAACAGTGATGGTGCATGTTCAGGGGGGCAATCTTGTTAAAAGAGCAAAACAAGGCAAAAAATAAAAATCCCCCACTCCAACCCCAAGAGCTGGATGCGGATGTGATCTTTTTTTTTCCTTGTTCAGAAGAGACACTCTTCTGTTTTAACCTTTTTTCCTGGTTGTTTTTTGGAGTTTTCATCTTGCTTTTGTGAGAGGGCACCTTTCGGGGAGGTTGAAGCTGTCCCTTTTTCCCCCCTCAAGCCACCAGCCGAGCAAGACACCGCCTGCCTGCGCTCTTCCCCCTGTCCGAGGTTTTCGTTGTCATGAGCATTTCTATTGAGAATTGGCTGGGGGGTGGGCTGTTTGGTTTTTATTTCCACCCCCCACCCCATCTGCTGGGTGGTTGCAGCAGGTTTTGGTTACTTGTGTCGTGCTGGGTGGTTACCTACGAAGCACGTTTTTTGTGGGGCGATCCCCTCTCCGGTTGCTAAACTTATTTAAACCCTCTTATTTATTTTATTTTATTTTATTTTATTTTAATTCCATTTATATCCCGCCCTTCTCCGAAGACTCAGGTCAGCTTACAAGCTTAGCCTTCTTCCTCCTTACAAGCTTAGCCTTCTTCCTCCTTCTCATTGGAGCCTCCCTTTGTCTGCAACAGTGGGGCAGGAAGACCCCTGCTGGGCCGGGGATGATGGGGATCTGTCCTCTGCAGAGTAGAAGCAGTATTACTATGCTCACTTTCAATCAGGTTTGATTTCCTTTCTTGGCCCCCCTCCCCATGCCTACCCTGCTTGTAGCTTCCTCTGAGCCCCTTATTTTGGGGAGTTAGCATTGCCGGCATCTCTTTGTCCTGAGCCCCTTGTGCTGGGTAACTGTTGTCATCCAAGAGTTGTTTTAAAGTTAGGAATCTTTGGGGGATAGCCAACTAGCACCCCAACATGTCCCCATGCTCCCACTTCAAGTGCAGAAGCCGCACCCCCCTCCAAAGCCCCTACAGTCACCTATCACCTTTGAGTCAACCAGAAGGAGAGAAGGGGATAGAACAGTGCAAAGATTAATATCAGAGAAACAGGCACAAGTTTCCCATTAAAAGTGTGGTAAGTGGGTGTACAGATAGTCTTCAACCTACAACCACAATTGAGTCCAAAAATTATGTTGCTAAGTGACAAATTTGTTAAATGAGTTTTCTCCCATTTTACGACTTTTCTTGCCACATTTGTTAAGTGAATCACTGCAGAATTAGTAACACGGATGTGAATCTGGGTTCCCCCATGGACTTCGCTTGTCAGAAGATCACACTAAGGGATCACGTGACCCTGGGACACTGACCATCATAAATATGAATCAGTTGCCAAGCAACTTCAAACAATCACTAAGCGAACTGTTGTAACTCAAGGACTACCTGTACTTTATCACTTTTTACCTTCTTTTTTTTTTTGGTCATCAAGTTTTTGACACCTTGCTAGGCGACTGGTGGTACTCAGATATTGCCATATCCTAAAAGTGGTACAATGGGTGGAAAGCTAGTATAGATGGTACCTTGCTCAATAGTAGTAAATGTGAGAGGGATCTCGGAGTCCTAGTGGACAATCACTTCAATATGAGCCAGCAGTGTGCTGCAGCTGCCAAAAAAGCCAACACAGTGCTAGGCTGTATTAACAGAGAGATAGAATCAAGATCACGTGAAGTATTAATACCACTTTACAATGCCTTGGTAAGGCCACACCTGGAATACTGCATCCATTTAGGTCACCACGATGTAAAAAAGATGTTGAGACTCTAGAAAGAGTACAGAGAAGAGCAACAAAGATGATTAGGGGACTGGAGGCTAAAACATATAAGGAACGGTTGCTGGAATTGGGTATGTCTAGTTTAATGAAGAGAAGGATGAGGGGTGACATGATAGCAGTGTTCCAATATCTCAGGGGCTGCCACAAAGAAGAGGGAGTCAAGCTATTCTCCAAAGCACCTGAAGGCAGGACAAGAAGTTTTTAAGAAGAGACTGGACAGCCATTTGTATGAAATTGTATAGGGTTTCCTGCCTGAGCATGGGATTGGACTAGATGACCTCCAAGGTCCCTTCCAACTTTATTATTATTATTATTATTATTACCTATGTAAACTTTCATTTTACTTTTTCTGGATTTGCCTATGGGGCCCAGTCTCAGTAAACATATGAGATTATATCCAGATTTAGTAATAATTGAATATATCCATTTATATCTATTGTAAATGGGCAACTATCATGAAGTTTGTTTATTTTTGGGGAAATCAATCCATTATGACATTGTGTGTGAAGCATGTTTTGTGTGAACCTAGTCAACTACTATATCTAATTTCTACCAGTTAATTTCCATGAGTCATACAACATTGGTCAATAACAGTTATAAATTATAATTTTGTGAATAGGATTCAATGTGCATTTTTCTTAAAATTATTTGAGAATTAATTTGGCATGTATTTTTTCTGCAGTTGTATTTCTTCCTGTTTTCTAGAAAGGCAATCTCTGATATACAAATAATCAGTGAGCCATCTCCTTCATTCTTTGGTTGAGGTGTACAGAGACAGAATATTGTTTTATTAAAGCTTTTGTTGACTCAGAAATTCTACCAAATATTTATTATAGAGTTATAAAGATGGAAAATTTCCCCCAAGTAATTTGGGGTGCTGTTTCAACAACTCATAGTTGTCTCTTGAAGTGTCTGCAATCTCTTTCAATTTAGGACATTTTCATGACAAAACTGAATCCAATAGATCTCAGTCACTGCTTTGTGTGCCTTTGCTCTTATAGCAAAATTCTCTGCTTCATCCATGGCTGTTAAAGGCATGATATCATTTTTTTTGGCTTTCTGCTTTTATTTTATTGCACTTAAAGCTAAACAAGTGTTGAGTTGGTAGACCTCTTGGCAAGAATACTATAACATAAAGCTGTCATAGCTAGCATTTCAAGTACAGCAAGTTCCTTTTGGGAGAACAACAGAGAAGATGCACATGAATATCATCCAACTATGACTGAATTCACAAGTCAGATGGTGATTTGGTTTGTTTGGTTTAGCACATCATATTGTGCAGAACTATCTATTATGAACCGTGATTATATCCTAGCATGCCCCAGTAGTAATGCTTTATTTCATGAAGCAAGGCATAGCATAATATGAAATCAAATGAACCCAACCAGTGCAGAACAAGCACCAATATGAAATAACTGTAGTTATATTTGGATGCATCAAATGCTTTTGAAATGGGATGGGGAAGATGTTGAGCATTTTCTGGAGAAGATCTTCTGGAAGAAGAATGTATGCCTTCCAGTTTTGTGGCCTTTTGGAAACTGAAAACTTGGTTCTTTTGGCCTTTGGAGATTAACATATCATGATACCACTCCTTGATTTGCTAATGTTGCTGTCACCTTCCCATGATGAGCTTTTCAAGTGACTCTGAGGCATTGTTTATCTTAAAAGTCCTTTATTAGCCCTATACATCAACAAAAGCTTGCTAGAGGAAGCTGGAATCTGAATCCCCTCCCCTTTGCACAATATATTAAACACAATTCTCCACCTTTCTATTTCCGTCATGAATCACATTCTCCAATTAATTTGAAGAATCAGTTTCTCTTCTGTTAGACAACCGCCAAGTTCTTATCTTCTCTTATTTCAGACAGCCTTGAGGTACAGTCTTCCTCCTTCCTCCTCCCAGCAATAACTCCAGCTCTTAAAATAATACACAAGTTTAACATATGAAATAGCCACTTCTTCATCTCTTGTCAAGCAAGAATATTCAATGTTAGCAGCATTGACAGTTGCATTTTAATCCTATATTAATTTTGCAGTTGTATCTTTTCTTAATTTCTATAAACCACCTAGATAAATTAATGTACCCATTGCTATAGTATTATTTCCAAGCTTCTCTTTTTCTAGTTTTTTAACCTCCACTGTTTCATTAAATTCTTTTGTTTCTATTGTTTTACTTTGAATTATGATAGATTATTTATGATGCATTTATAGTAATTCTCATTATTATTTCATTGATCTTTACAAATGCAAAAGTTAGGGCAGTATTTATTATGCTGATAACATATAATAAAATCCACTAACAAACTTTTGTTAGAAGTGACATTTCTATAGATGTTTGGAGGAAAGACTATATGTCTTGAGGTTAACAAAAGTTCCTATTTCCCAATATTTTCAGATTTTCTTTTCTAAAGATATTGAACACTGCTGCCAGAGAGAGAAAATACTTCTATAAGGACCAAAGTTGCTTTTTTCAAAAGACAGCTGGACTTTTTTTGGATTTTTCCTTGAAAATATTTTGCTCCTCATCCAAGATGTTCTTCAGTTCCCTTGTTCAGATGAGAACTGAAAAAGCTTCTTGAATGAGAAGCAAAACGTTTTCAAGGAAAAAAACTAAAAAAGTCCAGTTGTCTTTTGAAAAAAGCTCTTTGGAACAAACATAACCTGGATGATTGAGAATCTCCTTAGAACTCTTATAACTTTGATTAATATCTCTTAATGTTATTTTGGCAACCCCTTAATATTTATGGTTTATTCCTCTCCTTCAACTGTAGTTATGATGTATATTGAACAAGATGCTGTTGGGTTCTTACTATTTAAATATATATTTTTCTGATTTTTGAAGATTCTTTCTTTATGTTTCTTTTTCAGAAGAAAAATCTCTCACCTTTTTTTTGTTTCAGCATCCAAATTATTTGAAAAACTAGGTAGTCTGCCTTTTTAAAAAGCCCTCTCCAAACCCCCATTTGAAAATACCTGTAGCTTAAATTGTAAGAACACCATGGTAATCAACTGCAGTAAGTTTTGTTGCCTCTGTTATGTCAAAGTGTTGCCTCTAACAAAAGAAGCTAATGGCAGCATTCAGATGGACTCTTCTCATGCAACTGCTGACAATTTAATGAATCTATTATTATTATTATCAGAGTTATTCAAGAAGAGGCAATGGAGCTAGCATTTCTCATAATCAGTCCTTGAGCCAGATATAATTTGCAATTTGTACCATTGTATTTTGAAACAATAATGCATTTAAATGTATAGTGCATGAAATTAGAAACAGTGTGGTCCAAAGATACATTGGAGAAAAGCCACTGCCTGAATGTCCTCTCTCAGATGATCTTAAGTGGGCACTGCTAATTTAAAAAGGTCATAATACAATTTTATTAGCACCTAATTTAATTCAGAGTTGTTACCATCAAGTCTATTTGATTTCATAGACTAGATAGTAGAAATTGACTGAGTTTCTGCATATGGTGGGTCTTTTTTTTTACATACACAGCCCTTTTGTGATCTTTGTACGGCTTAAGTATGACATTAACCGTTGATGCTAATGTCCATTTGTTTTCTACAGCTAGTTTCAAGGCATGGTGTAGCAAGATGGTGGGTTTGTTGTCACTGTGAGTTGTCAGGGGGAGGCACAAAGGGAGGCTCAGCCAATATCAATGTATACAAGTTGCACTTTGACAATAAAGGTTCATTCGTCAAAGCACTCTATTTTTTTAACTTTCTTACTCCAAAATCCTGATAAGTTTTTTTGCATTTTTTAAAAATAATAATAATAATAATAATAATAATAATAATAATAATAATAATAATAATAATAATAATAATAATAAGAAGAAGAAGAAGAAGAAGAAGAAGAAGAAGAAGAAGAAGAAGAAGAAGAAGAAGAAGAAGAAGAAGAAGAAGTTGGAAGGGACCTTGGAGGTCATCTAGTCCAACCCCCTGCTAAGGCAGGAAACCCTATACCATTTCAGACAAATGGCTGTCCCGTCTCTTCTTAAAAACTTCCAGTGTTGGAGCATTCACCACTTCTGGAGGCAGGTTGTTCCACTGGTTAATTGTTCTAACTGTCAGGAAGTTTCTCCTTAGTTCTAGGTTGCTTCTCTCCTTGACTAGTTTCCATCCATTGCTTCTTGTCCTGCTTTCAGATGCTTTGGAGAATAGCTTGACTCCCTCTTCTTTGTGGCAGCCCCTGAGATATTGGAACACTGCTATCATGTCACCCCTCACCCTTCTCTTCATTAAACTACACATACCCAATTCCAGCAACCGTTCCCTATATGTTTTAGCCTCCAGTCCCCCAATCATCTTTGTTGCTCTTCTCTGTACTCTTTCTAGAGTCTCGACATCTTTTTTACATCGTGGTGACCAAACCTGGATGCAGTATTCCAGGTGTGGCCTTACCAAGGCATTGTAAAATGGTATTAGTACTTCACGTAATCTTGATTCTATCCCTCTGTTAATGCAGCCTAGCACTGTGTTGGTTTTTTTGGCAGCTGCAGCACACTGCTGGCTCATATTTAAGTGATTGTCCATATTTAAGTGATTGTCTTTGTAAATGGTTCTTTCCTTTTAATTTAATCTTTCCCAGATTCAAGGTACACTCCCACAGGTGGCATTGGGTACACTGTGGCTCTGAAGATCTCTTTTCATTTTAAATTTGCTCCATTTTAGCATGCTTTAAAACATGGGTCAATCAGATGTCTTTTCAACAGGTTTCATGCAAAGCTATTAGCATGTTATCTTCTCCTGTGGCTCTCTGCCCTCTATTCATAGATTGCCTACAAGATCTCCAGAGCTGCTTCCTTTCTGCCACCAGCATCAGGAGCACCACCACCACTGGGGTTCATATGGGCAATCTTGTGGCTTCTCCTTATCCATACAAGCTCCATTATTTTGGGCATATCATCCAGATGTCAGATTTTGTTTTTGTCTCTGTTGTTTTGTGGAGGCATGCTCGTCTGCCATATTTCTGCCCAGAATTTGACAAGATATGCAATAAAGCACATTTGAATATTGCTAGCTAAATGCTGCATGAATTTTTTTGCTAGTGGCTTAATAGCTGTCTTAAATCCTTCACTTTCAGTCTTTGTGGAGTTTTTAAGTATTTACTTAGCTAACAAACCATCAAAAAATTGATTAGGTAATACTGATTGGGAAAGAGAATATTTCTGAGAAGTATTTCATAACAGAGAAGTAAGGATGTGTTGCCCATTATGACTGCATTATCTATTACAATGAGTTTAAATTATTTAGATCACCAAACTTTGATCCCTCCCAACCCCCTCCCCACCCTGCCTCCTGGGATAAACAGACCATAACTAAGATTCTTTCAGAATTCAAACCAAGATAGATAATCTGATCCTACCAAGACTACTAAATGTGCTTGTATGTTGCATTCAGTATTTCTTATTTAGCTATTCCTAACCAATCCCAAAAATGTGTTTGATTTTGTAAGATTTTCATTAAACTTCAGTGCTCTTTTTCTGTGGTTGCTCTCATCACTGCTGATTACCAAGACTCTTATCTCTTAATAGAAGCTTTTCTCTTCCTAATCTTGCATCTTTGATTGAGTCATTGAAGCAGCAACCCTCTGTTTAACCCATTACAGTTTGCTCCTCTTTTGTATTTTATGTAAACTTCACTGACATCAAAATGCAAGCCTGATGGCATGAATTTGTGTGGTTGCTAAGGCATAGAGATCTGTAAGTTAAACAATAACTTTTAAGAAAATAAGTCTATTCCAAAGTTCAATTATATAGCCATAAAGCTTATGGCTATTGTCATATATGCATCTATTCACTTTTAAAATATGCTTCAGGCTTGTTTATATAGATAGATAGATATAGATATAGATATTTCAAAATACATATCAGTTACTCTATAGCGTTCCTTTGCAGGGAGACATGAAGTAAAAAAAAAAGTTAAAATGTATATAAAATATGAGGACAGCATAAACTGAAGCAATCAACTGTCAGCCACCACATAGCATATATGAAGACAACAAGGATAAAGTTGTTTAATTAATCACATTGCAGCAGTGTGATTAATATCAAAAGTTAAAATAAAGGAGACTAAAAATGCAATTTCTTGGCAGTAAAAGAGACAATACAGTAGAAGCAAGGCATTAGTGTATAGCAGTGGTCTGCAAATTTTCTGGCACCAGGGACCAGTTTTGTAGAAGATAATTTTTCATGGGGGGAGGGGGGATGTTTTCAAATGCAACCTAGATCCTACACAAGTGCAGATATAAAGCTTTGCTTGCTTAATTGCAGCTTGTGTGACCTGGTTCTTAACAGACTGCAAAACGATATCGGTCCGCGGCCCGGGTGTTGGGGACCCCTGCTGTATAGTGGCTATTGCAAAGTTAGGGGCTATCACTCAGAAAAATTTCCCTTGAATAGCCACCTGCCCATTTTAGCCTCTAGGCAGAGTAAATCAGTGTATCCAAAGAAGAAAAAATTACAGATACATGGAAAATTGTGAATTTTGTGAATTGTGAATTCTTGATCACATCCTTCCAGAGATATACCTTCCTTCAATTCAGACACCACAAAAGGGATATATAATCTGATGTTAAGCAGCAGTTGCCCAAAGCCCATGCTCTGAAGGTCTGCTGACCCAGGGGATAGAGGAGAACCTAGGAGGAAAGATTGCAACACCAGAATAAGATACTGGGGCCACATTCCCTAAGAGCAGCCCATACCCTGTCTCCTCCCATATTTCTCCATATCCATCCCTACCAAGATGTTTTGACCACTTAACCCACAAAAAATCCCTTTCTCCTCCAACCCATCCTGAGTGACTACAAGTTGGAGGAATCTCACTCCGTCATTCCCAATACCCAACACATCCCTGGGACTTGGGTTGCTTCAGTTTATACACCTAATTCCACTGGTATCTCAGATGAAAGTCTTGAGCCCAACTAACATTACATCTCAACCAAGTAGCTCCCAATCAGATCTCTTGTTGGCCTGGCAGGACTACCCCATTTCATCTTCAAAAACAAGGGTTATTCAATTGCTACCTCCCTGTCACAGCTCTCAACTGGGCAAAGGTCAAACTGATCCTTAATAGGGAAGGATCATCTACCAAACAAACTGAAAATCAGGCCATCCACTCTTAACATCCAAAGATTAAAAAAGTACATGGGCATTGATAAATCAAGCCACAAAAATCACTGCAATGTGGTCTCCCAGAGCTCATATAGAAGGCGTAGGCAAAATGTCCACTCAAAATGTGCAGGGGTAAACACAGCAGCCTTAAGTATAAGTTTGATTCAGCACATTGTTCCCTACCTATTCCTGCCTCTCGTTTTGTGTCTTGGAACAGACAACTTGGATCCAGGCTTACTTGTATCCTCTCCTGCTGTCTTCTCAAGTGTTTTGTATTCTCTTAATGTTTGGGTGAGTCCTAGTGTGTTCTTAAGCACTCTAGGATTTAGACACCCCCCTGGTTCTTAGTTGTCAACTAGGAGGAAAACTCAAGCTTAGTAGGTCTTAACTTGCCTGCCAAACACTGAGAAAAAGGACACACACAAAGGACACATACAACCCACTAACAGAATCTCTCCCTTGCCTGGATTCAGCTTCAGTTTTTGGCCCCAGTCCAGGCAATTACTGGCAGGATCAGATGGAAAAAGAAAAGGCTTAGATTAAAGTTCAAAGCAGATAACATTCAATATAGACATCTTTAAAATTGTTCATTTAAAAATCTAATGGAAAAATGTGTCACATATGTAACCTTTTTGTCTGCATCTATTTAAATCCTGTACCAAAAGGCCAGCCCCTATCCAAATGATGCATGGCGTTCGGTAGACCTCTAGAGGATAAAGGTTTCAATAGTTTTGGTGTAATTGCCAATAATGTCTTCTCCATAAACACTTTATGATCATTGTTAGCTATTTTAACAGGGCATTCTTGTTTCCTTCTACGGGTTATGCAGACGTCCCCACCATGCTGTCTGCCAAATGTTTTGGAATGTATTCCAGTCATCCCTTATTATTGGCTGTGCTAGCTGAAGACAATGAGAGTTGCAGTCCAAAACATATGGACATGGAAAAGCTCACCTAATTAATATGTGGAATGCATAGCTTTCTTGAATTATTGACAGCCATGTGGAAGTTCTGTCTGCCAGATTAGACAATTGCCAGATTTTATGTAGGACATCAATCATGGTATTTGGCATTATATTTTTTGAGTTTTATTTAAACATACCCTATTTAACTATTATGTCCTTTCTGGAATATCAATTAGGAAAAGCATGATCACAGCTAGAAAAGATAGAGCAGAGATAGGAATCCTCCAGATGTCGATGTTGTTCAACTCTGACCAGCAATACAAAGGATGGCCAATTGGAAGAGATACTGGAAATTTAGCAATATATGGAGTGCCCCAAAATGCCTACCATTATAGAAAATGAGGGAAAATATTATCCAAATGGCTTCAAGCAAATTAAAATAATCTCTTTGAACAAACTAAAATAATTATAAATTATGAATAAAAGTACGTGCCCCTTCATGTATTGAATTATACCCTCCATTTTCTCCAACATGACCACTAGTTGGTTAAGAACGATATTTCTAGTCCATTAAATGACAAGGTTTCCAGGTTTGACTTAATTTTTGGGAATCATGTAGCATATAAATTTAATATGTGATAAAGCTGATATAACTAAATATTTGGTTGGTCTGGGCTTTTTGTTGCTATTTTTCATTTTCAGATGAAAAATAGTTTCTTCTGACATAGTTCTCAGGATAATTGCTTTCTTATTATATGACACATCTGGTACACAAACACATGCATTTACAAGTAAATATAAACCTGTGTTCCCCTCCTGTCATTTTTGTGAGAAAAATGTATACTGCAGTTTTTTAGGTCTTGAACCCCTACCAAGTAACCATAGCAACCGACACCCAATTTGAGACAAAACCCTAGCAAGTCCATTGTTTGGGGAGACACATTTGTAGAAGATGGTGACTAGAAGCAAGCAAAGAAGAAATAAATTAACAAAAATCAAGGAGAAAAGAATGAAGGGGAAGACGTTTTATTATGCTATCGTGTAATCTAGGAAATATTTTGAATTATAATATTTAGTATGTACCAGACACCCCTGTGTAGAAGATCCATTGAACACATTGTTAATAAATTTATATCTAATCTCCACCATGCTCAAAACAGCTAGACATAAAATACTATGGTTAAAACTGAAATGTCATTCATTAAACACTAATCAGATAAAAGCACACTGTAACAGATAAATAACTACTCACCTGATTTAAATCTAATTTTGTATCAAATCAAGCTTAAATGCCAAAAAGTAAAATGTTGCCAGAAGACTCTTGGTTTTCTACAATTATTAGATTGGCCTGAAGAAATCTAGAAGCCTCCTGAATTCCAGTGGCAACCATGTTCAAGAACATTCCTTATTCTGAGGAAGTATTCTTTTATTGATTTGTTCTTCCCCTTCCCAAACCATCTTTTTAAGCCAGGAAAAGCAAGATCATATTTTTTCCAAAGATTTTGTCATCAATCATGGATAATAGAAATTAAACTGTGTTGAAAGCTAATGTTAGGTTAATGAGTTCTTTAGACTTTAGAAGATGTTTTACACACTTTAGAAACAGAATAACAAAACAACAGAGTTGTAAGGGACCTTGGAGGTTATCAAGTTCTGCTTGAACAGATGACGCTATATCATTTCAGACAAATGGTTGTTCAATCTCTTCTTAAAAACCTCCAGTGTTGGAACACCAATTCTGAAGGTAGGGCATCTATTAGTTGATTATTATCACTATTAGGAAATTAGTTTTAGATTGTTTCTCTCCTTGATTAGATTCCATTTATGATTTCTTGACTTTCCTTCAGGTGCTTTGGAAAATAGTTTGACCCCCTTATCTTTGTGGCAGCCCCTCAAATATTGCAACATTGCTATCATGTCTCCTTCTAGTCCTTAGACTAGATGTATCTAACACCTGCAACCATTCCTCGCATGTTTTAGCCTCTAGCCACCTTATCATATTTGTTGCTTTTCTCTGCACTCTTTCCAGAGTCTCAACATGTTTTTTATATTGTGACCTAAACTGGATGCAGTATTCCAAGTGTGGTCTTGCTAAGCTTTGTAAAGTTGTACTAATACTTCACATATATCTTGATTCTAGAAAGATCTTGACAGACTTGAACACTGGGCCTTATCCAACAAAATGCAGCTCAGTTCTGAGAAAAGTAATGTTTTACTCTTAGGCAAGAAAAAACAACAACAAATGCACATGTATAGAATAAGTAGCACCTGGCTCAACAGCACTAATTCTGAGAGGGATCTAGGAGTCCTAGAGGACAATCACTTAAATATGTATAAGTATGACTGCTTTAGCTGCAAAAAAAAAAAAGAGCTGTCTCAACAGAGGGATAGCATCAAGATCACATGAAGTGATAGTATCGCTTTATACTATGCTGATAAGACACTCTTGGAATACTGAACTCAGTTTTAGTTACCATAATACAAAAACGATGTTGATACTCTAGAAAGAGAAGAGCAGCAAAGATGATTAGAGAGATGGAGGCTAAACCATATAATGAACTGTTGCAAGAACAGGGATTATCTAGTTCAGGGGTAGGCTCTTTTATGACTTGGGGACTTCAACTACCAGAATTCCTGAGCCATAAAAGAGCCGAGGTTGCCTACTCCTGATCTAGTTTAATGAAGAGAAGGACTAGGCTGGCTTCCAGTTTTGGATCCCGGCGCGGCCAGACACGTGAGGGAATTGTTCCTTGCATCGCCTGGATTTCTTCATCGGGGGGCTGTAAAGGGGTTGAAAGTCACCCTGGAGGGGCGACAAGCAGAGGAGAGGTCTCTCCAGTTGGCAGTAGAAGGGTGGTGGCCCTCCCATCGGCTTGGAGCTACTCTCCAAACCAAAGAAGAAAGGATCGCCCCTCCCATGGCCCATCATTTAGTCTCCTGCAGAAGCCAAAATCACAACAAAGCACTTGAAAGCCCTTGAAAACTGGGTGAGAATTGCCTTCTTCTTTTCCTAATTGTCTACTCTTCCTGTCAAAACCTTCTGAATTTGTTTCTCCTTGCAAGGAGAGAGGGAACAGGTTTTTTCCCCACCGTCCTTAATAGCAGTCTTTGTCTACATTGGGAGAGAAAAGAAAAAGCCTTGAACTACATGATACTGATTAACTGGACTTAGTGCCTTTCTGCCTTTGGCCCAAAATTCCTATATTAATAGAAATGGACTATTCTACCTATCAATCTAAAAAAGGAGACAAAAAAGAAAAATCTCTTACAGCAAGTGAATACCATTGGCAAACAAACTTGCTTACATTTTGGACCAACCTTGGTATTAAGATAAAAACCTGAAACAGCTGGGGATGAATTTGGCTTAGAATTGTGGAGGTGGATACTTACTAATTTTTGTTTTAAAAATAGCCTCCACTAAGGACTATTTATAATTAACTACAAAATGGGGAACGATCAGCCACAAACCTCGCTTGACTATAATTGTATATTTGAAACAATCTATAGAGTCACTGAGATCGCTATCTCCAGATTAAATAATTTACATGCCAACTTTAATTTACAAACTGAAACCCAGACTGCAACTAAAGAATTTACACTTCAGAAATAACAAACTTGGAAGATGCTACTATTGAGGCAGAGGAATATAAACAACAACAAAGTACTGAAAAAACTATTATCCAAAACCTGACTTTACTCAAAGAACCTACAATTATTAAAGTACAAGGAACTACTACTATGACAGACAATCCTGATGCAGAATGCGGCCGCGCGAGTTGTAATGGGGGTCTCCTGATACTCCCATGTAACACCTCTACTCTGCGAGCTGCATTGGCTTCCGGTTGCCCTCCGGGTGAAATTCAAGGTGCTGGTTATCACCTATAAAGCCCTACATGGCCTGGGTCCGGGCTATTTGAGGGAACACCTGCTGCCGGCATCAAACGCCCTTCGCCCAGTGCGCTCCCACAGGGAGGGTCTGCTCAGGGTCCCGCCGGTAAGAGATTGCCGGCGGGTGACACCCAAGGATAGGGCCTTCTCAGTGGGGGCGCCTGCCCTCTGGAACCAGCTGCCGGTGGAGCTGAGGACTGCTCCTGACCTCCGATCATTTCGCCGGGGCCTGAAGACCTGGCTCTTTGAGCTCTCGGGCCCAGGCTGAGGAGACACTCATTTTAATTGGGGTTTTTAATAGTACAGGGTTGATTTAATATTTTTTAAATTGGGTTTTAACTTTTGTATGGTTGATTTTTAACTCCCTGTAAACCGCCCTGAGTCCTCAGGGAAAGGGCGGTATATAAATGCAATAAAATAAAATAAAATAAATAAATAAATAAATAAATAAATAAATAAATAAATAAATAAATAAATAAATAAAAAATAAATCCTAAAGATCAACAACAAACTAGGGGAAAATTAATACTTAACTTTTGACCCTTTCTAAAGAGCCTATAACTTCAGAAGTACACTACAGGCAAGATGTGATGCCGACACAGGGGACGCTGAAGACCAAATAAGACAACCTGTGGAAAGCCTGGACAGTCAACTATTAACTATAATACTGGATAAGATTTTCTCCTTAAAACAGATCAACCCATATGGAAGAATAATCCAGACTGAACTGCAGACAGAGATTTGAGAGCAAATAAAGAGCAAATAAAGCAAATAAATAAAATAAAAATAATTAACATGGCAACAATATAATGACTATAAATGGTTCAACCTTTGTACATCACTGATGGTTGGATGGCCTCCTCTGGTGCAAAGGAAGACCTACTTGGCAATTTAAAGCCCTTGGTATGGAAACCCAACTGGCAAAAAAAGAAACATAGAGTTAGATTTTAAAAATGAATTCCTAGAGAACTATTATAGGTCATTTTGTTAGTAATTAGTGACTTATTAGGATCAGAAATAGAAAATATTCGTGAGATAGAATTAAAATGTGTTTAAGTGCTTATTAGGCTTATTCCAAATATTATAAATTTATATATTGACATAATGGAAAATTGGCTTATGGATCCTATCTTTGATGTTAAAATTTTGGTTATGTATAAGTAGAAGTAGATTGATGAATATAGGGTCTCTGATTGGTAACTTGTGACGTATCAGGATATGAAACAAACAATGTTTATTAGGTAGAAGTTGGCTATTTAACTATTGGGTGTATGTTATATGATACAATCTTTGGTGTAATAAAATAAGGGAATTTTGGGTTCTGAATACTATTTGGGATGTCAAAGGCTAAAGTTGGACACTACAATTAACATCAAAATTAGATAAAATCTAATAACAAGATATAGATATACTTCATTGAAATTGGACTGACAAAATCTTTTCTAATTGACCATGCTATTATTATAAATCTGTTATTTTAAATACGTTGTATTGAATGTTGAGGGAAATAGAGAAGGATGCTATGATAATGTAACCCGAACTATGTATTGAAAACTCTGTTATTCAATTGATGACTACCCAGGTACCATGATGCTTTCTAAATATATAGGTTGTAAATTGAAAAACTAATAAAAATTGTATTTTTAAAAAGAGAAGGACTAGGGATGGCACGATAGCAGTCTTCCAATATTTGAGGTGCTATCACAGAGAAGAGGAGATCAACCTATTTCCCAAAGCACCTGAGGGCAAGACAACAGTAATGGATGCAAACTAATCAAGGAGAAAAGCAATCTAGAACTAAGGAGAAATTTTGTGTCTGGGAGAAGACTAGACTAGACTAGATAGGATAGGATAAGATAGGATAGAATAGCTTTATTGTCACTTTAAATGTACATTAATCAGCATACATTAAAATGAAATTTTGTTGCATTCAGCTCTCAAAAACATACCATTATGCATATACCTCCCCCCCACACACATATACAACACAGAGAAACATCACAGTCTAGTTTGAATGTAACCATATACATGGCAAAAAAGTATCTGAATTTACAAGATGGATGGCATAAGGAACAAAGCTGTTACAAAATCTAGTAGTTCTGCTATAAATACTTAGAAACCTCCTCCTGGAAGGATGGAACAGAAACAGACCATGAAGTGGGTGTGTGGGGTCCCTAACAATGCTTCGAGCTCTAAGTATATAGTGCTTGTAAACAGTATCCTGAATAAAGGGAAGTGAGCTTTCTATAATCATCTCAGCTGTCCTTACCATACAGCTGTTCTGTATGGACTTTCTATCTGAGGCTCTGCTACCACCAAACAGTGATACAGATTGCTCTCAATCATGATTCTGTAAAAAGTAGCCAGGATAGAATGAGAAAGATGTGCTCTCATTCAATGCAAGAAATGTGAACACTGGTTTGCATGTTTCACTAAAGATACCAACTGAAATCTGGATGGCCCTCGACCTCCGCACCTTCCGGCGCGACTTAAAAACTTACCTATTCCAGCAGTCCGGCCTGGCCTGATAGCTCTAATTGGGGTCCCAGTTTGTTTTGACTATTGTTTTTCAGTATTGTTTCATTATGTTTACCTACCTTACTCTGTACACCGCCCTGAGTCCCTCAGGAGAAGGGCGGTTTATAAAAACAAATAAATAAATAAATAAATAAATAATGTATGAAGAGACCAAATCAGATTGATAGTTATCTTCACTCCCAGGTACTTAATATTATTGACCACCAGTTAATAGAACAGTTAACCACTGGAATGGTTTGCTTCCAGAAATTGTGGATGCTTCATGACTAGAAGTTTTAAGAGACTGGACAGCCATTTGTTTAGAATGGCATAGGCTCTCTTGTTTGAGCAAGGAGTTGGACTAGAAGATCGCCAATATCTTTTTCAAATCTGTAATTCTGTGATTCTTTTTCATTTATGACAATCAAGTCAGCTCATATAAAAAGACATTTATCATTTGAAAATAAAGTGACATGAACATTTAGCTGCTGAGTGACCAATATTTTTTTCTCATGAATCAAAATACAATAAGCCAGGGGTTCCCAAAATACAATAAGCCAGGGGATGCGAAAACTTGGGTTTTCAAAATTATGGTGTATATGATTATTCATTGCCATTATTTTGAACTTTTGTAAGGGGTGTGAGAATATATCAGAAGCGTTCTATGGGGTGCAGAGTATAGAAAAGGTTGGGAACCACTGCAATAAGCCTTTGACCACCCACGTTTCCCCACCCCCCCAGGGTGATTCTCTTTAAAATTATTTGCAACAGTTCCAAAAGAAAAGGAAAAAAAAACAATTGTGGCCTATGTTTGACAGATTTCTATCAACATTATTTTAGCTGCTTTTATACTGATTTCAATACCTCCAGATTTTTAAAATCAGTAGTGATAAATGATAAAAGGTAAAGGTTCCCCCGCACATGCGTGCTAGTCGTTTCCGACTCTAGGGGCCGGTGCTCATCTCCATTTCAAAGCCGAAGAGCCAGCGCTTGTCCTCAGACAAAGGCTTATTGCAGTGTTTCCCAAGTGTTCAATAGTTTTCTTCTTTGCAACTTAAGGATTATAGAATTGTTTCAAAACCATCTAATAGAGAATTCTTGATATAATTATTATTACATTAAACTAGATCCAAAAGAAGAACCAGATGCTCAAGTAAATATCAAAAGAGAACATGGAAGTATTTTTAAAGATATAATTAAGAAAATAAACACACCTGTTTCTCCACTCTTGCAAACTGGTATGAATATTGTCTCCTTAATTCCTTAACATAATTAAGCTTTTTGTTAGGCCACTAGTTAGAATTTAGTTCCCACTGTGATAGCAATTATTTTCTAGGACTGAGTGTGTTTCTCAAAGTTATCTTAGTTCTCCTTACCCACTATTAAAAAAAAATAAACAGTACTTTTCTAGGTAAATCTGAGGTCTCAGAAAACTCCAATAGCTGAGATGAAGGACAGAGGATCCAATTATTGTGCATCAAGTATCCGTACATGTGAACCCATACCAGAATAAGGAGATGTCTCAGATACATAGTACTAATAGGGACTTAAAGACGGCTTTTGGTTTACTTCAGTTCAGAATCTCTACTGATGTAGGCAACCAACTAAGATGGCTTTCTCCAAAGATTAATTAATCCAAATTCCCTGCAGAGATTTTTCTTATCACTCTAACACACGCGTCGGCAACCCGCGGCTCCGGAGCCGCATGCGAATGGGAGGAGGTGCGTGCGCACCACTCCGAACGGGAGGAGGTGCGCGCGCACCACTCCAAAGGTTTAGAGAGCTGCACGCGCACCTCTCTCGCACCTCTGCCCGAACACCCGTTTGGAGACCTGCTGGTGTTCGGGCGGAGGTGCGGTTTGGAGACCTGCTGGTGCCGGTTTAGAAAGCTGCCACAGCCCGCAACACCTTTCTAAACCGGCACCAGCAGGTCTCCAAACCGCTGTTTGGGCGGAGCTGCGCGCACACCTCTCCAATGGAGAGGTGCTGCGCAGCTCCACCCGAACACCCGTGTCGAGACCTGCTCGGGTTCGGGCGGAGGTCCGGTGGCAGTTTGGAGGTCCCAGGGGTGGCTCCGGCGACGCCCGGGCTGAAGGAGGCGCCGCAACCCAGCGCCCGTCACCACGGAGACCCGTTGCCGCTGGCGTGCATGTGCGTCCACCGGCACCAGCAGGTCTCCAAACCGCTGTTCGGACAGAGCTGCGCGTGCACCTCCACCCGAATACCCGTGTCGAGACCTGCTGGTGTTCGGGCGGAGGTCAGGCGGCAGTTTGGAGGTCCCGGGGGTGGCTCCGGCGATGCCTGGGCTGAAGGCAGCGCTGCAACCCAGCGCTCGTCGCCACGGAGATCCGTCGCCGCTGGCGTGAAGGTGCATCCACATAAAAAAAGTGGAACCGCGCGTGTGTATGCACGCGTGCACATGCGCAAAAAACGCTTTGCGCATGTGCAAAACATTTTGTTTTATGTGCATGCGCGCGCGTGAATGCACACGCGTGGCGGCCACTTTTTTTATGTGTGATGGAATCGGTTCCCAGCTGTTCCGGTTCCCAGTGGCTCTTTTGCTTTTTCAGGTTGCCGACCCCTGCTCTAACAGGAAACTGACATGGTTGACACAATTGGTCCCAAGTATCATCGGATACTTATATCAAGAATTCTCTATTAGATGATTTTGGAACAATTCTATAATCCTTAAGTTGCAAAGAAGAAAACTATCAAACACTTTCTTAGTCCACTATCCCACAATTACTGAAATTAGAAAAATAAATTACAGTGGAGAATGGTGGTGGTGATGATGATGATGACTATGGTAATTTGGTATTCATTAATATCATATTCCTTAGTAGATTGCAAAATTGCCATCTAAAATGCTAAAGCAATGAACTTTTAAAATACAATCAATTATAAACAGTAAGAAAGTTTTGTTAGAATCAGTTACTCCATTTTCTGCAGTTACTAGTCAGTATACTGTTAAATATATTAGTTAAGCATTTTGGAAATAACAAATATTTGCTATATTTAAGAATATGATTAGCAAATGCTACTATACTAAGGGCTTCTATTCATTTTGCCAATATACATACTTGTATATCACAAGTGCCTGTAGCATTTTACAGAATTTAAATTCAAAAACATTTTAAAACTTTCTGAATATTATCATTAGCATTCTTTTTCATTTTTTGCCTTTTCAATACCTTTCTTCTATGATTACATGTGGTTATTATTTTACTTATACCTGCAAAGTGTTAAATACCTATAGCAACAGCAATGGTACTTAGACTTTATAACACTCTCTGAGTAGTTTACAAATGCCAGTATATTGCCCCCAATAATCTGGGTCCTCATTTTATGGAACTTAGAAGGATGGAAGCTTTAGTCAACCCTGAACCAGTCAAGACTGAACTCCTGGCAGTAGGCAGAGTTTGCCTGAAATACTGCATTCTAACCACTGCCTAGCCAGGCTCCTATAGCTTATAATGTAAACTGCCATCCGGTTTGATTATATTGTGTTTCCCTGGTCTTATTTTTTTTTTGTCTCCAAAAGAGGCACCAGGTCTTATTTTCGGGGGGTGTCTTTTCCACTCACCTTGTGGCAGCGGTACTGACAGCCCCACCCAGCTGGCCCACTTCTTCTGCAGCCAAAGGAACAGTTTCATTCTGCAGCTGAGAACCAAGCTATGGATTGAATCCATAGCTCGGTTCTTGGCTGCAGAGGCCTTCCGGAAAGGCCTCTGACTGTGAAATGCTAGCCAGGATACAACACAGAAGAAGTGGGCCAGCAAGGAGATTCAGGTGTAGATTCATGGGAGGCCTGGTAAATGAATGCAGGGCATGTGGGGCAATTCTACCCCCACCCATGCCCTAGCTTGGTTTTTATGTGTGTGCCTTGTCCCAAAACTAGGACGTATTTTGGGGGGTAAGGCTTATATTAGGCCCACTTCCAAAAATCAAGCTAGGGCTTATTTTCAGGGTAGACCTTAATTTCATGGAAACAGGATAGAGCAAAAAAGTTATAATAGGAGTTCAGTGTTTTGACAGCAGCCTCTAGAGGTGGACTGTAATGTTTAAAAATGAAGCAACATTACTTATCAAAAGGAAATGGTACATGTTTGATAAATTAGACTGAATTAGACTTCTCCGTCACTGCACATAAGGGATGTAGGTATCTGTCATTCTGTGACGGTTGCATAGCTGTTGCCTTTATATGTCTGCAAATGCTTATTCTGACTAGGGGGCTCTCAAACAGCATAACACAGAAAAGGAAATTGGATCAACCAACCTGCGCATACACCTCCGCAAAATGCATAGTTGAAATTTGGGAGATGAGGGTATCGGCCCATCTGCAGCCATCTGCAACTTATGCTTAACCATTAAACCCTTCTCAGTGTAGGTATGTAAGTGTGACGACTGGGCAGGAAACTCTAAATCAAGCCTAAGTGTCACATTTTCACTTTCCAGAAGAAAAATTACTGAAATGTCTTTTGCAAATATTTCCATTAATCATTCATTGATTCTTTGTCCTGTAGTATTTATTTTAATTATATTTGTGCATGATTTGTCATACAGTAGTCATCTCATTTTTAACATGAGGAGCCGTGGTGGTGTAGTGGTTAGAATGCAGTATTGCAGACTGTATTCAAAGAAGAAACAAGAAAGTCCAGTTGCCTTGTGAAAAAAGCATCTTTGGGACAAATCTCTCATCATTTTATCACACTTTGGGGAATGCAGAATATTTTAATTTGCAACTTTTATCTCAATCTGTCATAAAAACAAATTCCTAAAATAAAGTGCTTTTGTTTCAATTATACAGTAATTATAAGCTGCATTATCTTCTTTTTTTAATGCCTTCAAATATATATTGATGCCTGGCAACTGCCTGAACAAGTCCCTGCAGCTTTCTTAGCAAGATTTTGGAAGCAATTTGCCTGCTTCCTAGGGATGAGAGAGGCTGGCCCAAGGTCATCCAACTAACTGGCTTTGTGCTAAATAGAAACTAAATCTAGGTTGCTTGTATTGCTCACTTTGTTTGTTTATATGAGTTATATAACCTCCCATCACACTTATACATGTTTCTAGTTGGCTTAGAATAAAACAATTATATTGTTTTTCGGAAATTGGGTATTGTGAATATGCCATAAATCATGAAGTGGCTTATCTTTTTTTTTATTGAAGGAGACAGGAAGATTTCCAATCTGCTATTGTTCATGGTAAACAGTTCCAGGTTTTGGGTGGGGGAAGGAATTGGGTTGTACAAACAAGATGCCATGCTTTATTAATTTGGCCAAAATTCATCTTTAAGTGAAACTCATGAGATGTAGATCGTATTCTATTTTTTAAAATATATTTATAATGCCAATATCCTTACTTTCTTCAAAAGTTAACAGTAGTCTCAAATCATCTTTCAATAGCAACTTATAGTGGATGAGGCCATGTTATATTTTGAAATAGATGGCACTATGCACTTTTAGGACTAATTTTGGTGAATCAAATTTAATGCTGATCAGAGCTGAATAAAGTATCAGTATTTCATACATACACCATATAAGAATAGTTTATTCCTTAGATGTTCAAAGAGAGAGATTTTACATCTAGGTATTTTGATTAATGATAACAGCCTTTTGCATTTTATATGTAAATAAGTGTAGTAACAAAATACCTGGTTGCACATTTAATAAAACAACTTTCACGGGATGTATTTTCAAGAATTGAAACTGATATTTGTTTGGCAAGCAACATAATACTTTAAATCCAATTAGGTGGGTGCCATCTTATACCAAGGAGATAATTTTCTATGTCAAGAATGAAAATCTTACACAATTATCTATCATTTTGACAAATTAGAACTTTTATTTTGTTATTAACAGGTTTGGCAAACATCGAAAAGATGACAAGATTGAGAAAATAAAAATGCAAGGAGCTGTTACTTCAGAAGAAGAGAGAATACGTATGAAACAAGAACAGGAGAGGTAGACTTTGATCTTTTACTTAAAACTTAGTGAATTTTTATATATGGTATTTTTAGCTACAGCATTTTAATGGAACTGGAACTCATTTTGAGTCAAATGA
The DNA here is from genome assembly GCF_947247035.1 of Vipera ursinii. Taxonomy (NCBI): domain Eukaryota; kingdom Metazoa; phylum Chordata; class Lepidosauria; order Squamata; family Viperidae; genus Vipera; species Vipera ursinii. The sequence goes on along the minus strand of NC_139517.1, from coordinate 112,784,204 downwards.
CTTAGATACATGGTAGATGTCATAATTTAATAGGAGGAAGCAGAATTTATATTAGATATAACAAATTATATGATTTTTCAGAGAATGGCAAGGCATTTATTTCTTTATTTATTTATTTATGAAGGCAAGTGAAACTATGTCTGTACCACAGCTAATTGTGTAGACAGTTATGAAAATATAAATATTTTTATAAAATTGAAATACAGTTTGAATCTTTTTTGCTCAAATATCTTTGCATATCTTCATTTGTTGCAAACTGATTTTTATACCCTGACATAATTTGGATTTTAAAACTAATCACTGGAGATATTGTCACTGGAGATTTTTTTCCCCTGTTGTCCATGTGTTATAAAATGCTATAAATAACAAATGTTTTTTGCTGCAATACTTTCCTTCAGATTTTTTATTTTAATTTTGTCAGATTATTGTTCATCCAGCTATATGTAACTTTTTTGCTTAGTTTTCCAGCAGTTGTTGTTGTTAGCTGCAAAGTCGTGTCCGACCCATCGCGACCCTATGGACAACATTCCTCCAGGCCTTCCTGTCCTCTACCATCTTCTGGAGTCCATTTAAGCTCAAACCTACTGCTTCAGTGACTCCATCCAGCCACCTCATTCTCTGTCGTCCCCTTCTTCTCTTGCCCTCAATCTTTCCCAGCATTAGGCTCTTCTCCAGTGAGCCCTTCCTTCTCATTAGGTGGCCAAAGTATTTGAGTTTTAGCTTCAGGATCTGGCCTTCTAAAGAGCAGTCAGGGTTGATCTCCTCTAGGACTGACCAGTTTGATCACCTTGCAGTCCAAGGGACTTGCAGGAGTCTTCTCCAGCACCATAGCTCAAAGGCCTCAATTCTTTGGCGCTCGGCCTTTCTTATGGTCAACTTTCACTGCCATACATTGCAACTTCCCGTAGTCCTGTGCGCTCCCACAGGGAAGGCCTCCTCAGGGTCCCGCCGGTCAAGGAGTTCTGGCGGGTGATTCCCAGGGGGAGAGCATTCTCAGTGGACGCGCCTGCCCTATGGAATCAGCTGCCGGTGGAACTGCCGGGACCTAAAAACCTGGCTATTTGAGCTGGCCGGCCTGGACTGATGGGTTTTTAAGGTTTTAAATTCAATTTTAAAGTGTTGGAGCTATTAATTTAATTGTATCGTAATCTATATATTGTATCTTTTTTTAATTTGCCCTGTAAACCACCCTGAGTCCTTTGGGAAAAGGGTGGTATATAAATCGAATAAAATAAATAAATAAATAAATAAATAAATAAATAAATAAAACTGGAAAGCCTTGACTATACACACTTTTGTTGACAGGGTGATGTCTCTGCTTTTTAGTGTGCTGTCTAGATTTGTCATGGCTTTCCTCTCGAGGAGCAAGCGTCTTTTAATTTCTTGGCTACAGTCCCCATCTGCAGTGATCTTGGAGCCCAGGAAAATAAAATCTGTCACTACCTCCATTTCTTCCCCATCTTATTTGCCAGGAATTGAGAGGGCCGGATGCCATGATCTTGGTTTTCTTAATGTTAAGTTTCAACCCAAGTTTTGTACTCTCCTTCTTCACCCACAACAAGAGGCTCTTTAGTTCTTCTTCACTTTCTGCCATTAGAGTGGTATCATCTGCATATCTTAGGTTGTTGATATTTTTTCTGGCAATCTTAATTCCAACTTTTGATTCATCTAGCCCTGCCTTTCTCATGATGTGCTCTGCATATAAGTTAAATAGGCAGGGTGACAGTATACAGCCTTGCCGGACTCCTTTCCCAATTTTGAACCAATCAGTGCTTCCATGTCCAGTTCTCACTGTTGCTTCTTGGTCCACATATAGGTTTCTCAAGAGACAAATAAGATGGTCTTGTATGCCCATCTCTTTAAGAACCTGCCACAGTTTGTTATGATCCACACAATCAAAGGCTTTAGCATAGTGAATGAAGCAGAAGTAGATGTTTTTCTGGAACTCTCTAGCTTTCCCCATAATCCAGTGTATGTTGGCAATTTGATCTCTAGTTCCTGTGCCTATTCGAAATCCTTCCTGTACTTTTGGTAGTTCTCGATCCACATACTGCTGGAGTCTAGCTTGTAGGATTTTAAGCATAACTTTACTAGCATGAGAAATGAGTGCAATGGTGGGATAGTTTGAACATTCTTTGGCACTGCCTTTCTTTGGAATTGGAATGTAAACTGATCTTTTCCAATCCTGTGGCCACTGTTGAGTTTTCCAAATTTGCTGGCAAATTGAGTGTAGCACTTTTACTGCATCGTCTTTTAAGATTTTGAATAGCTCAGCTGGAATAATGTCACCTCCACTAGCTTTTTTGTTGCTCAGCTTTTCTAAAGCCCACTTCACTTCACATTCTAGGACAGACATGTCAAACACAAGGCCCGGGGGCCAGATCCGGCCCATTAAGTGGTTTCATGCAGCCCACAAAGCCATCGTGGAAACAGTGAGGAAACGGCCCCCACTGCCTTGGCCCTGGCCCAGAGCCCCTCCTTCTGCCAGAGACCCTCAGATCTGTCCCACTCCTGCCCAGGCTCCCATAGGCACCCTTGATGCGAACGATGTAGAGCTGGCCACACCCACCCAGTAGGCCATATGTACTTTAGCCACCCCCACCCAGTAGGCCACGCCCACCCAGGCCACACCCATCCAGCCCCCTGAGGACAACCACAATGCTGATGCGTCCCTCAATGAAATTGAGTTTGACACCCCTGTTCTAGGATGTCTGGCTCGAGGTCAGTGACCATCTCATTGTGATTATCAGGGACGTTAAGCTCATTCTTGTATAGTTCTTCAGTGTAATTTTGCCACCTCTTCTTAATCTCTTCTGCCTCTGTTAGGTCCCTGCCATTTTGGTCCTTTATCATGCCCATTTTTGCATGAAACGTTCCCTTCATCTCTCCAATTTTCTTGAAAAGATCTCTGGTCCTCCTTATTCTATTGTTTTCTTCTATTTCTTTGCACTGTTCATTTAAGAAGGCATTCTTATCTCTTCTAGCTATTCTCTGGAATTCTGCATTCAATTTGGCGTATCTTTCTTTTTCTCCCTTGCCTTTCGCTTCCTTCCTTTCCTCAGCTATTTGCAAAGCTTCCTCAGACAGCCATTTTGCTTTCTTGCATTTCTTTTTCTTTGGGATGGTTTTGGTTGCTACCTGTTGTACAATGTTGCGAACCTCTGTCCATAGTTCTTCAGGCACTCTGTCTATCAGATCTAATTCCTTAAATCTATTTGTCACCTCTACTGTATATTCAACAGGGATAGGATTTAATTCATACCTGAGTGGCCTAGTGCTTTTCCCTACTTTCTTCAGTTTAAGCCTAAACTTTGCAATGAGAAGCTCATGGTCTGAGCCACAGTCAGCTCCTGGTCTTGTTTTTACTGACTGTATAGAGCTTCTCCATGTTTGGCTGCAGAGCACATAGTCAATCTGATTTCTGTGTTGACCGTCTGGTGATGTCCATGTGTAGAGCCGTCTCTTGGGTTGTTGGAAAAGAGTGTTTGCTATGACCATCGTATTCTCTTGACAAAATTCTATCAGCCTGTGCCCTGCTTCATTTTTTATTCCAAGGCCAAACTTGCCTGTTATTCCAGTTATCTTTTGGCTTCCTACTTTAGCATTCCAATCCCCCATGATGATAAGGACATCATTTTTTGGTGTTAGTTCTATAAGGTGCTGTAGGGCTTCATAGAACCGGTGAATTTCATCCATTCCTGTCCATTTTAGTTCACTGATACCTAAGATGTCGATGTTCAGTCTTTTCATCTCTTGTTTGACCATGTCCAGCTTTCCTTGATTCATGGATCTTACATTCCAGGTTCCTATGGAGAAAAAATCTTTACAGCATCGGACTTTCCTTTCACCACCAGACACATCCACAGCTGAGCGTCCTTTCGGCTTTGGCCCAGTTGCTTCATTCTTTCTGGCGCTACTAGTACTAGCCCTCTGCTCTTCCCCAGTAGCATATTGGACACCTTCCGACCTGAGGTGCTCATCTTCCAGCGTCATATCGTTTTGCCTTTTGGTACTGTCGATAGCGTTTTCATGGCAAAGATACTGGAGTGGTTTGCCATTTCCTTCTCCAGTGGATCACGTTTTGTCTGCTATGACCTTTCCATCTTGGGTGGCCCTGCACGGCATAGCTCATAGCTTCATTGAATTATGCAAGCCCCTTCGCCATGACAAGGCATTAATCCATGAAGGGGACAATAACTTCCAGCAGACAATAACTTAACTTATGGATTTACAAACATTCTAGGGTGTTTTGGTTTCTCCTTGTTTTTAATGCCATAGGTCATTTAATCTCTTTACTTGCTCTTTAGATTGCTATACCTTTAACAATGAAATACACTGGGGAAGCAGATTGGGTGTAATGAATTTACTGTATGTTGCAAAAATGCAACAAAAATCCACAGGGTCAGAGAATAAGTAGATGCTCCATTAAAAAATCAATCAAGGCCACAATTATATAAAATTATTCTACCCTGACTCTATCATTTTAATAGTATTTTGCTCACACGGTATTTATCTCTAAGCCTTGAAAGTATTTTGTTCCCATTGATTAGAAGCCAAGTAAATTAATATAGCTTAATTTTCCTTTGAATGAATTGAACTGAATTGAATTGAGAGACTGCTGTTTGGTTCAGAACCAATATCTTACTATAAATAGTGTAAAAAGCAAGAATCTCCTCAGTTGTTCCTGATGTGTTATTGCAAACCAAAGAAATTTTAAATATAATTGCTTAGATATGCAATAACAAGTTTATCAAAGTAAATATCATATACTGTAGTCTTTCTAATATATATTATAGCATATAAAATCAAATATTAGCATGAACAAGATAATTATATCAGTGTAGTATGCTTACAAAGCCATTTTTTCTTCTTCAACTATCTGATGTACTTGCAGCATTCCACGTCCAACTTTTTGCCTTGGTAGATAGAGTCTGTCAATGTCACTGCGTGGGTGAAGGGCATGATTCATTGTCATTATTTTTCTGGTCTTCCTATCCATTGCTTTTAGTTCTGCTTGAGTCCAGTCCTCTATTCCAGCTGTGTATCTAATGACTGGAATTGCCCAGGTGTTGATTGCCTTCACAGTATTTCCTCCATTGAGTTTGGACTTTAAAATCTTCTTCACTCTCTTGATGTATTCACCTCTAATCTTTTTCTTGACTTCAGTGTGCTTGATGTTGTCAGCTTGAAGGATACCCAAGTATTTGTAGTAATCTTCCTCATCCAGACTCTTAATGTTATTTTCGTGGGGCATCTTGATTCCTTCAGTTTTCACTATTTTTCCTTGTCTGAGAGTAAAGTGTGGCACATTTGTCCAAGCCAAACTCCATTGCAATATCTTGGCTATATATACAGACAGTGTTCAGCAGCGATTCTATTTCAGATGATGTTTTTCCATACAGCTTCAGATCATCCATTTAAAGGAGGTGGGATAGTCTGGCAGATGTTTTTGATGTTTGATACCCATGACCTGAGTTATTCAGTATTGTTGACAGAGGAAACAGTGCAGTAACAAATAGTAGTGGTGATAATGAATCTCCTTGAAATATTCCTCTCTTGATATTAACGTCTCCCAGTCTTTCACCATTGACCTGCAACCATGTCTTTGTTGTGCCATTGATCTTTGCACAAATTTTCTGATGTTTCTACTGACTCCTGTTATTCCTAGGCACTTGATTATCCAGTCATGTGGCAGAGAGTCAAATGCCTTTTTGTAGTCAATCCCTGCTACATTCATGTTGGTCTTCCTTTTCTTGCAGTTTTCCAAGATCATTTTGTCTATTAGGAGTTGATCTTTTGTTCCTCTGCTATTGGGGCGGTTTCCTTTCTGCTCGGGTGGAAAGAGATTGTTTTCAACTAGATGCTGTTGTACTGCATCAGCTACCACACCAGTTAGCAATTTGAAAGTTGTTGGTATGCAGGTAATTGGCCTGTAGTTGCCTGGTGTTGCCCCTTTTGCTGGATTTTTCATTATTAGGTAGGTTTTCCCAGTTGTTAGCCACTGTTAAATTTCTCCTCCTTGTAGTATATTATTGAACTACTTGGCAATGAGTGGGTATATAACAGTTAGATGTTTCAACCAAAACCCATGCAGTTCATCTTCACCTGGTGCTGACCAATTTTTGATCTTCCTTGCTCTTTTTTCTACCATTTTTATTTGCATCCACCTCTTTTAACCAAGCCGCATCCTTGTTGTGTTTCTTTGGGTTATCTCATATCTGCTTCCAGAACTGCACTGTTTCTTCCTTGTCAGGTACTGGCTGATTCATTGCAGTTTCTCCCTTGATGGATTGGTAGAAACATTTCTGATTGGATTGAAATTGGAGGTTCTGCCTATAATTTGCAATTCAAACTTCGTATCTACTGATTTACTTGGCTATAGCTGTTATTTGCTGTGTTATTATTTCCAGTGCTTCCTTGATCTTCCTTGTTTCTAAGTGATATTTCTTGATTAGGTATTCTTTGGTCTTCTTGTTTTTCAGCTTCTTTTCTTTCATCTGTTCTAGCTTTCTTGCATGTGATCTTAACTTGCTGATCTTATTTTCTAGTCTAACCTTCATTTTTGTGGTGCACCGTTTGTTTGTTTTTCTTCTTTGTTGATTTTGCTTCCCAGGTATTGAGTTATAACTGCAGCTGTGCTGTACATTAGTTGGTTCGTTTCTTGCAGTGAATTAGTGCTTATACTTGATATTGCAGTATTTGCATCTTTTAATGCTTGTGCTAGCTCTTTCTTTGGAACAAGCTTCAATGCAGGCAGCCTTATTATGTTGTTTTGGTGCTGTTCTAGATGCTTAGTTATTCTTTGTTTCAATTCTTTTATTTCTTTAGTTAGAGGGCTTTGTTCTTCCTGAGGAAGAGGTGCCTGGTTTCCAAATGAGAACAGTTGTATATCTCTGCTGGATTCCTTCACTGCCAACTCTCCCTGACTTGCCTCTGCATTCTGAATTACTTCTGGCAATGCTTTGATTTCTTTGCCCGGGGTGAACCTTTGCAGTTTGTCCAATTCTGTTTCTGTGAATACTTTATTTCATATTATAAATTGGCATTGATCTGCTAGTCTCTGTTCTGTTATTTCTGATTCTGGGTGTTGTTCTTTCCAGAACTGGTGCATTCATTTTAGATATCCTCTTCTTTGTTGTACTTGATCTGTAATAACAGATCATTATTTCTTTGTTTTCAATTACTGTGTATTTGCGATGGGTAAACACCTTTTCTTCCAGTAGTTCTGCAGCTGCTGGCCCTGGTTGCTCAGCCAACAGTCCTGAGTCCTGTAACCCATTTTTCACCAGATATCCAGGAAGTCCAACATCTAGCGCAGACCTTGTTAACCCAGGTGACATCCCAGCCAGTATGGCATTCTGAAATTTACGTTTCACCATATTTTTGATGGGAGAGACACTCTTTGTCTGATTTCTCTGATGAGACCTGTCAGTATGGTTGATCCTCTGGCATAGCGCTCATCTTCCTCAGAGTACACAAGCCCCACAACCACGTCAAGGTAGTACCTCACTGGGGGTTATTGTTGTCGTCATCATCATCATCACTATCAACATATATTTATATAATGTAATGAAAATATAATGTAAATATACTTTTAGACAAGTATAAAATATTTTAAAAATGTGTTTTAAAGTTGATGTTTCTATTCAGAATCAATCAAAGCCATTTATTAGTATAAGTCAGTCATGGTTAAATTGGCAGGGGCTGTTACTGTTAACTGTTAAAAATAACTCCTTTATCAGTTACTATTTTGGAAGAAAAGTGTAGAGTCTCAATATTAAACTCAAATATTTGTTGCTAGGAAAGGGGTGTACAGGAATTATCTCACACATGTAAATTTCATGTTCTGTGAGAAGCCATTTCTAACCATTTTCATATTAGAACTGTACAGACTGCTTTTGATTTACAACAATTTGTTTGGTGACTGTTCAAAAAAGTGGCATGACCATTTTTCACACTTATGACTGATCCAGCAACCCCATCCATGGTCACGTGATCAAAATTCAGGCATTTGGCAACTGGGATATATTTATGATGGTTGCAGTGTCCTATGATCTTGTGATCTTCTGACAAGCAAATTTAATGGGGAAGCTAGATTCACTTAACACTCAAGTTTTACTAACTTAACTTTTTTATGTGGTTCACTTAACAACAAAGAAAAGTTGTAAAAAGTTGATTAGCAATGGAATTTTGGACTCACTTGTGGTCATAAGGAGAACCTGAAATATATGCAGTGGTGGAATTCAAATAATTTAACAACCAGTTTTCTCTGAAATCACAGAACCCTTTAATAGGCATATGCGTAAAAATTTAGGACAGAGGTGGGGGTGGAGCTGCCCCACGGGCCCTGCTTGGCAACCTCCCCCCTCCTTCAATGACCTGGCTACCTGCCTGCCTCTTCCCTCTCACTCCCCTCCCAAGCTGGACTGCCATGCTATGGAGGATGTACCTTACCCAATTCTCGTCCACCATTTTGTAGCCAGGAGGGAGTGAAGGTGAAAGGCTCTGCCGCCGCTGAGTAACAGCCACATCTATTGCTGGAGGGGCTTCGGTCTCCGCTGCCCCTGTTTTGCCCTGCAGATCACCTGCCTGGCAGCAGCCACCTCCTCCTCCTCCTCTGCCAACTCTCCCATGGCTTGCGCCATGACCAGGGGGCACAAGCCTCCCCTGTCGCCTCCCTCCACTAGCCATGGTATCCCTCCATCACCGCCATGACACACCTGCTTGCACACGCTTCAGACAGCAGACAAGAGCTTTGCTCTTTTTCTCCAGGCCCTTTAAAATTGCTCCCCCCACTCACCCCTTCGCTTTTCTGCCTTAAAATCCAGAGTAGACACTCAGCTAGCTTCTTAATCAGCTGATCAAGAAGAAAACATGTCAGTTCTGGATTTTAAGGCGGAAGAACGAAGGGTGGGGGGACAATTTCAAAGGCCTCCTGGGAAAAAAGAGCAAAGCTTTTTTGCTTGCCGTCTGAAGCAGAGCCGAGGTCAACCCTGCGGGAAACGGATCCGCTCCTCAAGGGCTTTGCAGAATCTCATCGGGGAAGGGGACCCTGACCTTCCTAGCCCAGCTCCAGCTGGAGTAGTTTTCCCGGAGCTTAGTGTCCTTCCATACGAAGTGTCCTTACTTTCCTCCCTTCTGCCAGAAGGAAAGCATCAGAAAATGGGGCTGCCATTTCCAGAATGGAGAAGGGCTGGCCGATGCAGGGCAGCAAGAAAGTGCATGTAAGAAAGTGTGGTGGCGGTGACGGAGGGCTGGTGGGAGGCAGCAGGGGAGCCTTGTGCAGATTTATCGTAACCGGTTCACCGAACTCAACAAAAAATTAAATATCGAACCAGTGCCAATTGGCTGAATCCCACCGCTGAATATATGTAATGAAAACTATTACATATTGATACATATGCACGTGTTGATATTTTTTCTCTTTATTCTTGTTATAAACAAAGAATGGCTGTTTATGGCTGATACTTATTAAACCTATTTAAGACTGATATCTAAGTAGCAATATTTTGTGATTTGAATGCTAAAGAACTATGGCAACATCAAAATATAATGGTTTCCTTAAGGAAGACTTTTAAAAAGAGAGTTGAAAAGTACACCAACAATGTTCTAAACAATTGTTATTTTTATTTTGCACAGATAATTCCTTTTAGTTAAACAACTTAAAACAAAATATGTGTATAATGTAGGAGTGTGTTTTTCATTATTTGTCTTTTATGTCTTACTTTAGAATATATAGCATTTAATTGGCAATAAATAGCTCCAGCACAATATGCAAGCCTCAATGGCATTATCTGCAGAAAGAGTTAGATATTGAACCTTTTGCATCAGTCTTTAGAAGCTAAAGACAGTGTGTATATACAAAATAGCAATGTCCTTTGGCATTTGTTGTTTTAAAACACTATTGCATTTTGTGTTCCTGTTCAATAGGTTTCATGTGTTGAAATGTGTATTTCTCTGTGCTGTTCACAATTCCCAAACCAGAAGGGGGCGCTCCACACACTAGTTTTGCAGTAGATCTTTTACATTCCTTCCATAATAATGGAAGCAGAAGCTGAAATATTCCAATTGGAATGTCTATCGTAATTCACAGATTGAAAGGAATGACTGAAATAAATACTCAATTTTTTATTTACTAAATAAGACCCTTCATTTTTAAGTATAATGTGAATGCTCAATTTATATTTGAAAAGATGTTGAAAATTATTTTAAAAATAATAGGAGTCTACTAATGATGTGGTGCTATCAAAATAATCAAACTCTTTAACAGAAAAGTGATAAACAAAAAAGTTCTACTTTGGTAGGAGAAATAGTGCTGAGTAATTTTTTTAAAAAATATTTAACCTCTTCTGAAAGTCTCATTACTGACCAATTATTTAGCCTTAGTCCTTTGGGCATGCACGCACACAAGACACAAACAAGCATAAATTGAACTTAGTTGTTTCGATCTCCCATTCTCAGCTGGGTTTGTGAGAGATTTCTAGGAATTGAATAAGGGATTATAATGGAAAAATATCGTTGTTTATTCATGCATCACACAATGCCAGCTAATTTTTGATTTTTATGCAGGGATTTTCTGAGACCTGAAAATTATTCCAAAGATTCATCCAGAGTAAAAAAATAATTAGAGAGGTTGGTTTAGGCTAGGTAAATATATGAATGCAAATGTGCTGCTTTATAAAGCCTTAGTAAGACCACACTTAAAATACTCCCATCTAGTTTTAGTCACCATATTATATGAAAAGATGTAGAGACTCTGGAAAAAGTGCAGAAAAGAGCAACAAAAATGACTAGGGGGCTAGAAGATAAAACATATAAAGAATGGTTGCTGGGATTGGGCATGTCCAGTCTAGTGAAAAGAAGGGCTAGGGGTGACGTGATAGTACTCTTCCAATATTTGAGGGGCTGCCACAAAGAAGAGAAGGTCAGCCTATTTTCCAAAGCACCAGGAGGCAAGACCAGAAGCAATGAACAAAAAGTAATCAAGAAGAGATCCAACCTAAGGAGAAATTTCTTAACAGTGAGAACAATTAACCAGTAGAACATCCTGCCTTCAGAAGTTATGTATGCTTCATCACTTTTAAGAATAGAGTAGACAGCCACTTGTCTGGAATGGTATAGGGACTCCTACTTGAGCAGAAGGTTGGACTAGAAGAGCTCTGTTGAAAGAAAAATATTCATCAGGGTCCAGTCCAAGCTGGGAATAAACAAAATGGAGGCTGTTTGGAACGAAGGTTCTTTATTGACTTGCAGAACCAGACAGAAATGTGGCTCTGGAGCAGCTGACCACATGGTGCTGGGAGTGGTGGGTTTTTATATACCTTCTTGGGCTTTTGTGTTTGGGGAGTTGTTCCTGTTCCTGTGGCATGAACTTTGATCTGAGGTTCAGTGTGCCCTTGGTATTCTGATGGTGGTGGGTTAATCCTATTCTGTCCTAAAGGTCATCTTCTGCTTCTTTGGGGCTGTGGCTGATGGCTATGTCCTGTGTTGGATTTTTGAGTGAGGAGTTGCTGGTTCTAATTCTATCACTCTAATATTGTTAGCTATCAAATATTGCTGCAAGGGATTTCAAAAGATCCTTTCTTAAATGGGTTTCTGCAGGTACTATTTGCTCATGAATGGGGCTGAATGGGATTATCAGATCTGCATTTCTACAGAGCTGGCCTGCTAGTTTCTGTTTGGGGCTACTAAGAAAACTGGGCCTGCTTTTCTGCCTTTAAGATCCTTTGGAGAAATATAATATTCTGCCTTTTTAATATCCCCAAAATACTTCCTTCTCTGGGAGGGGCTGACTTCCCACACCTTCAAGGTCTCTTCAGACTCTTTGTTGACAGGCAGTAAAGGCCAATTCTGTTATTCTGCCTGTATATATACATATGCTATTACTTATGTATTATGCAATTACCTAAGTGACAGTGGTAATAGCTGAAAAGCTACTGCGAACTAAGCCTTAAACAGGCTTAGAAATACATGGCCTATTGGCTAGATTGGGAAGTGAAAAGAACCTCCTAGAAGGAAGCAATTGATGCTAAGAAAGCTAGTAAGAATCATGCTTAAGACCTGGGAAACGTAATGAGATATAAACAAATACAAACATACAGGTAATTTGTTTTGAAGATTTGATCATATTCTGTGCCTGTTCTCCTGTGATTGGAAGTCCCTGTATTTCTCAGTAATAATACAATCATTCTTCATATTTCTTCAGTTCCATTCAAACTCCAATCTTTTTTTCTTTAGCAGAGTATACTAATGAATAGAAATGTTACAACAATAATAGAAGTCTTGTGTTTTTTCTGCATCATGCATCATCCATTTTAATTAGAGGAAAGAGTAGTGAGTATAGTGACAAGAGTGTGGAATTAAAATCATTAATTGATGTCAAGCTGAAGAGAGGCTGCTAACATGAATTTAGTGACAGCAGGAAGGAAATTAACCTTATTACTTTATTTAGAGCATCCGTTTATTTAATATTTTGTCTATGTAAATGCAAAGTGTTTTATTTATGACAATGGCAAAGGACAAATAATTCATTAAACTGAATATTTATTATTTCAAAGCAATGAATCTTAGAAATTATACATTTTGAAAACATACATTAAAGTTGAGAGATACATAACTTAATGTGCTTATTTTTTTTATTTTCCAAATGATAAGGGTTAACACTGATTCAGTTTTTTTAGTTGCTTTATATATGAAGGAAACCATGTGATGCAGATATACATCAAATGACTCTTCCTCTTATTATAACACGAATAGTAACAAATAGCTAGCTAACATCTTTATTCTAGTTTTATGTATAGAGGTAAAAGAGAATGCTGATTATGTTCAGTGTCAGTGAAAATTGAAGAACAACTAATAATTAATGCAAGGAATACTTCTTAAAAAAAAAGACAATAGTACTGCTTTTCAGATAGTTGCTGAGCCAAGATGTCATCATAAAAGAATAGAATTCTGTCTGTCAACAAAAGCCATCTGGAACTATGAAAGTATCAAATGAAATCAAGAGCATCAGCAGCGAGACGCCTTGTGTATTTGTAGAATGTTCAAGGAATTGGAGTTCATTTAGGGATTTCTCAGTCTGGGAAATCTGCATTTAATTTCTGTGAAGCAAAATATTTTCATAGTTTTTATGGTCTAGATAAGAGTTGATAGTAGAAGGAAATCTACTGTAGTTGTTAAACTACTGAAATTTAAAGGATGAAATTTGCTGAATTCATTCAACATACATTAATTAAAAATTGTGACCCCAAAGTATAAGCAAACATCTTGATCTTCTAGGCTGTGAACCCAGCCCTTGATTTATGGAGAGAGCAGTGTAGCCTAGTAACTTGAGAAGGAATCTATCTGGGACATAGATTTGTTGTGAGACAACACTTTGTAGCTAGATGTGGAAAAAATGGAATAGAGTCAAATAGGAATAGTAAAGGATTTAAGGAAAATTGTCACAGTACCAGGGATTAATTTAATGATAGTTTGGCTAGTAACCAAGAAAGATGCATTAAACAATTTGACCTGTCTTGAAATAGGGTAAAAATGGCCATCCATCAACATTAATAGACAATTTCAGTGAATCAAAGGATTATCTAGTTGCCTTTCCTTTAGTCATAATGTTTACTGACCAATTATTTATTTATTTATTTATTTATTTATTATTTAAACTTGTATACCGCCCTATTCCCGTAGGACTCAGGGCGGTTTACAGGGAAAAATTAAAAATACATACATACAAAGTTAAAATCGATTAAAACTAAAATTAAATTAAGTCCCTGAATTTAAAATAAAACCCGATTAATAAATAATTAAAACCCCTCAGTCTGGGCCAGAATTAATTTTATACAAATCAGAAAGGAGCCAAGTTTGAGAACTCTCCTGATGACAGACATACGTGGGGAAATCCATACTGTATAAATCTCAGCTCTTCTCAATACCTTAACTGATATCCTTTTTTCCTACAAGAAAATAATTGTAAAACATGATTACGCCTATAGTTGTATATTAAGGTTTTGGAAGGAATTAAAACAAAGATGTTTTGATTTCCCAAACTATTTTGAAGAGAACCTTTAAGCACATTACACTATACAAATCCATTTTTATACAATTTAGATAGAGAATAATCTACAGTTTATAATTTTGACATTCAGTTAAAACTGCTACATACGACCATACAAAGTTTTATATTAGTATAATATTATAGTGAGATAATTTTAATTTGATATTTGATAATTTCCATGAGCAGACCTAGAGCCACTCAATGTTGGACTTTGCTTATATTTTTATCATATCTCTTTGGGCAGGAATCTTCTTTTTTCTTGCAATTTAATCCTGTATCTGAATTGATGACTTTGTGTTTTACCTAACTGTTTTTTTTCATATAAAATACAGATAGCTGGTTAGTTCTGCTCTGTTTTATGAAATTACATCATTATGCATCTAGATATAAACTGAGCAATCTATGATAAGACTATTTGCATGATAAAAATGCATTTATAATTTTTTGTGATACCCAGTGTGTAAACTTTATGTGTATGTGCTTGCATGCATATTCACACACACTTTCCACATACCTTGGAACATACCTGATGTTATCCATGAATTATAGGACTATAGATTTAACATTTTAAAAATGTTTTCCATGAAGACGTTACTAATGCTAGAATCTGTAGCCTCCAGTTTAAAAAAAACACATGTATGAGTTAGTGAAAAATGCCAATAGTGTGTAATAAGAAAGTTATTCTGCGTTCTTGTTCTTATTCCTTGAAGATATGCCCATATGATACATACTGTTGAAAATATCTTCAGCTTTATACATATTTTCAAGGAATAACAACAAGAATACAGAACTTTGACCATCCAGCCTAAAATAGATAGTTATTGAAAGGAAATTTCAGTGTTTCTAGACACAGTGTTATTATCTTAATTAGTCTTCAAATTATATTTATATAATTGCAATACACAATTACTACAATCAATTATTTCATTATAGGTGACATTCAATAACATGTTTATATGATCAATGAATGAGTGACACTGTTTTCCATGATTCAGTTGAAAATTGTCTATGTAAAGAGATCAATATAATTGGAATTGGAATTCTTGATAAAAACCATATAGGGCAGCTGAAAGATTTGAAAGAATCTGAATGGTTAAAGAACAGAATTAGAGTAAATATAAAATAAAGTTATAAGCATATCCTTTTAATAAAATGATTGTGGCAACCATAGAGATACAGTGTGATATAGTGTGGAATACATAATGATGTAAACAGAAATGATTAATAATTACTATGTGAAATGGTCTCAAAGCTCTTATAACATTATGATTCATGTCCACATAGCATGGGAAAAATATTCAAGGGTACTTGCACTAAAGCAGTCTAGTTAAAAAAATATTATATTCAGTAACCCAATGGCTTGTTTAGTTATAATTATGCAAGGTAATATTGATATATTATATGCAAATCTGTGTAACTGGCAAAACATCTATCATGTCTATTATATTAAGTTTTCTGATAATTTTTAAGCAGTAAGGAGCTGCACTGCAAAACCCCAATGCATTTCAATACTTAAGTATTTTATCCTTAAAGCTGTTTTTTTTTCAATTTAAATTTTAGTTACCCATGAATTACAATTATTTTTTCACCCTATTTTCAAACTTATTTCTAGCCTTATTTCTCATTTCCAGAATACAAGCCAAGACCCGAGAGTTTCGTGAAAGACAAGCCCGTGAACGAGATTATGTCGAGATCCATGATTTAAACAGGACTTATGTATGTGATGCTGACTCAATGTATGCTGGAATTCCTTCATATTCCCCCATGAGTAGCAGCACAATTAGCAGTAGACCACAGAGCCCAGGGGAAGCATCGACAATAGAAGCATTATATGCCCAAGTAAAGAAAGGACGCAATTCAAAGTCTTCACCTGCAGACAGGTAGGCACCAAATCAGACTTCAGTCAATATTCTGCTTCCAATGTCTGGTTTGTAAATTTTCATTATTATTCTTGGCTATGGGAGGTGACTGTTTGTCAGCTGTAAAGCCAGAACTACATTTTATTAATGGATTTTTAAAAGCCTTTATAGGGAAAGATATTGAATTTACACAAATCAAGTCATAATGGAATGAGCAGTATGATCTTTTCAGTTGATTTTAACACAGCTCATTATCTTCTGGAAGTGCTTTTAGATTCAAATTGTGCTATTTAGCATAATTCAGGTTAAAGTCACATTTGGCTCAGCCTCTGCTAATTCAGCATCAGACATCCTAGAAATATACTGAGGTGTTTATGAGCATTTTTGTTATTGATTTTCTGGAAGGTGTTGGAATCTGTATTGGTTCCAGAATTGGTTAGGCATTTCTTTGGTCATCAGAACTAGGAATCAACAGGCACAAACTAAGAATCATTGTCAGCCCTTTGGCTGCTTCACCCATTTTAAATTAAAAAGTTTGGAACTTGAATCAGGATTATTCTTAGAACACATAATGCCCAGTTTAATATGTTGGTCTTTTTAACTCTAATAATGTACTGCTGACTGGCAATCTTCTCTGATTTAATTTGATGTATGTTTTTAGATTGTTTGCCCTACTAACAGAACACAAAATTCTGGAGATAAATTTTCTATCTTGGCTGGTGAAATATTAAACTGAAATGTTAAGATGACAAATTCCTAAATGGTTTTTTTATTATTAGCCTTTTATTATTTCTAGTATCAGAAGCATTAGGCCTATATAAGTTGCAATTGTATTAATCTTTGACTGGGTTCCAATCTGATTGGTCACATTTGGTCACCCTGAGCATTTGGTTTGATCCAACATGGTTCTTATTACACTCGTCCTTAAAAAAAGATCATCATATGATTGTGATGTATCTAAGAAATAAATAAAAGAGAAAAGAGAATACACTTTGATAACTCAGAATTTTCAGTGTTGGAATTGTAGCTTATGAATCAGGAGAGCATCTATAAGTGGGAAAAAGATAATCTAGGATGAAATGCAAAAAAAAAATTAAGTTCCAAAAAAGAGTGGAAAAATATGAAAAATTAAGAAGGAGCTAAAGAATCTGCTGTTACAGCTTTGAAAGAAATTGAAAGTCTGTTCTCATCTGCCGTGCTGGAGGTTGTCCACTTATGTAGTTGAGAGGTAAAAATGTATGTTTTACATGCCCAAAGTTCTCAATTCACTCCTAGATTTCCAGTGAAAGATTAATAGTGATAGGAAAACGTCTAACACTTCGAATAACTATTTTTATTGATAGTTATATGAGCCAGTGGCCTTGTGGCATAAAATGAATTTATATTATTATGAGATTAAGACAAACTGTTTACTCTGCTCAGTATCTAGTCTTTGGAGGGGAAATGACATTATTTCTTATTAATGTATTAGAATATCATTCCAAATATTCTGTACACAAAATCAGTTGACAATAATATTTTCCAAAATCCAAACCTGTATTCAGCCTTTCATGGCCAACATTATTCTGCTTTCTTTTTCTATTATTCTTGATGTAAAAAGGCACAAAGGCACCACTCACCAAGTAAGGGGTTATAATGTTTAATGCAGAGCACAGTATTCTAGAGACATGTTTAACATTGTATTGGTGATGACATTTGGACCAAAGATAACTTTCAAGATTTTCATCTCAACAAAACAAAAGGGAATTCTATGCAGATCTCTACACCTTTCCAAATTTCCAACTGTTGTCCTATGTGAGTGACAACACATATTTAGTTTATTTTATTATGTATGCATTGCATCATTTCAGTAGTGGTTCTAGTGGTTCCAAAAATTCAGAAGACCTTTTAAAATACTTTTGGGAGGACCTCCCCTAATACCACATGAGGATGGGAAAAGGGAAATAGAGAGCTGGATGGAATTATTTTTTTCTTCTGTCATACCAAATAATTTCTAGGGAGTTACATTCTTGTAGCAAATATTTTTATAAAGCCTAAGAAATGACTATGTGGGCCTGGTTTCATTTTTTTTCCTTTTAGATAACAGTGATATTACATAACGTGATATACATATACCATCTTTTGTGTCTCTCTGTGTGTATGTGTGTGTGTGTGATCTAACATATAGAGATAATTCCATGAAAAGACAGCTGCTAATGGACATTTACAGGCTGTTGCTATGACATCACTTCCCACCAAATAGTGCATTGTCTTCAAAAGGAATTGAAAGGAAAGAGGCATTGTGCTGCTTAAGACTTAATGGCTTCAAAATAGTAGGCTAGAATCCCACAGCTTACACTGGACACTATAATAGAAAAGTAAATAACATAATCATGGGGTTTTTTGCATTCACTATGCCATTGAGGATACCCGTTAGGAAAAAAACTTGTTGATGAAATGGTTCCTCTTCCATTAAAAGTGGAATCAAGTTGTATCTCACAAAAACTCAACTGAAAAAAAGAATGGTTAAGAAGGATAGAGAGGGAGAAAATCCATCTTATTTATTTTTAATGCACATATGATATTGATTGACATAAAAAGTGACTGGTTAATTTTGTGTTAATTTTATTTGCAGTTTAATACAATTTCTGAAAGGAATATGATTTTGTATAATTTAGAAAACCACTAGGAAAGAAGTATGAGATTTGTTCTGAAATGTTTTTAAGAAAAGGAATTTTAATAATATAAAATAATATTTTATGAGTATATGATTATATCATTTGAAGTTTCAGTCATATCATATTTTTAAGGTCTAAGAGTAATTCATTGCATATATTCTAAGCTTTTTTTCAAAATACCTTAGGCTGAAAGATATGAAGAAATAACAATTTTTCTGCAGGTGCTAAAAAGAAATTAATTTCTTCCAGAAACAGACAGGTTTGACATTTGGAAGCATAGAGTTAGAAGGAATCATTTAGGCCAATCAGTCCAACCTTAGCTCAATTCAGAAAGTCAAAGTACATAAAGCTTATTTCAGCACTGTGGTAATGCACAGATTCCCAAATGGAAAAATGTCCTTGAGCTGAGTTGGATATTCGTCTGTAAATTCCTACAAAGTACGTTAACAGGATAGGTAGTTTTCTCTCAGAATAATTAAAGTGAAAGTTTTATCAATTAGTTAATGTTACCTTGTTTCTTCAGAGCTTTGGAAGTAGATCACAAATGCAGTTCAAAGACTACTGGTCCCCCAACTATCTTAAATGAAGTCTAGACAAGCTGTCTGAATCAATCCACTTTCTTTCCTTTAAGAACAATGCTTGACTTGAATGATGAAACAAGCATAGTTAACATATATAAATATAACAATAAAATGCATACAATTGTCTGTATGTTACCTGATTTTGCAGCACTATTGTAGTTGTTCCAGCAAGTTTATACTTATCATTTGAACTTTAAACATTGGATGCCAGGAAAAGCCCTTCTACTTGGATTTAATTGTAATAAGTAAAAAATCTGAAGCTTTTCTGGTCTTGAGAGAAGCAAGAATACATAGCAGTTGATTAGAAAAAGTATTATTGGAAATACAGCTAATCATATGCATCAGCCTTCCATTTTCTTGAAGAAATTAGAATTTTCAGTTGATTTAAACTTATTTCACATGCACTTTAGGGCTTTTGTATATTATTTTTTCCTGCTGTATGCATCATGCACCAGTAACCTCTCGATCTATTCCCTGTATAGATTGATAAGACCTGTTTGCTATTCCATAAACTCAGTGTAAGGGGAAAAACTAGTACCTCTAACTTTAATGGTCTTAGGTTACTACCTACTCTTCTGCCAATATGGATGCAATAAAAATCCACTTTTAATATAAATTCATGAGGATTTATGCAGAGCCCCTAGTGTGAGGTATATTTGCTTTCACCCTATTCATTGGGTTATGATTTTTGAGGGGCTGGAAAAAGAAATCATAAAAAGTTTCATTTAAATGTCTTTGAGTCTTCATAACAGAAGTAAGAGCTGATGGGACAGCAAGATCATCTCTAGAAACATTTTCAGCTGTGGGATTTATTGTTTATTTGTTTTGTTGTTTTGTGTTTTAAAAGAGTTCATTTTATAATTGAAGACAAGACAACTGTTGGTTTGTTTTTAGTTTTTTAAACCTATTCTTTAAGAGATACTGTAAATGGGAAAATGTATGAAGAGATAAGAGAGGAATGGTTTTCCCAGAGCAGGTTTAAAAACAGGAAAAGATGGGGGGGGGGGCTCTGACATGAAGGATAGCCTACAAATGGAATAACGGAAAATCATTTAACAATCATCCTTTGTTTTAAGCTAACAATCACTCAGTTCATTTTACAAATATTTTATTCAAGTGCAGCAGCTATCAGCAGTATGCAAGAGGAGGTCTGTCAAATACAATTTGTTTTTAAGAAGTGAGTCAGAATTTGTCATTCTTAATGGATGCAGTGTTGTGGTTGGTGTGCAGAAAAGAGAAAACCACGATGTGGAAGAAAGCAGGATTTGTTTTTCCTCAGATTTAGTAATATAGTTTTTTTAATCTAAAACACAAGATCTGGGTGCAAAGGGATAAATAATTTGTATTTGAATTTATCTAGCTGTAAATTCGAAAGTCTGGGCTGTAGAAAGACACAGTTCTCCTGAAAAAATATATGTGCACACAATTTGAGAATGTTTGTGAAAACTGGGGATTTCTGTGAACATTTTACTCTATCTTCTAGGAAACCAGTTTCTGTAGAACTTTAATTTTTCATCCCTAACTACTAACTCAGGTTGGAGAGGAATATATAATTTCTATGTTTAGATTTCTTTTTGGTCGGCCCCGAGGCCTCTCGTTTGTGGAGTTCCTCGGGATTCGGTCCTCTCCCCTCTTGTTCAACATCTATATGAAGCCGCTGGGTGAGATCATTCGTGGTTTTGGGGTGGGGTATCATCAGTACGCTGATGATACCCAGCTTTTTCTCTCCATCCTGAACCAACCCAGTGATGCCCTCAATGTCCCATTGCCTGGAGGCGGTCTGGGTCTGGATGGGGAGAAACAGGCTTCAACTTAATCCCGCCAAGACTGAGTAGCTGTGCATACCGGCATATCGGATTAACCAGTCTATTCCATCATTAATTATGGGGGGTGAGGTGTTACCCCCCATAGATAGGGCCCGCAACTTGGGCATCCTCCTGGACTCACGGCTCAGTTTGGAAGATCATATAGGAGCCGTGGCCAGGGGGGCTTTTGCCCAGGTTCGCCTGGTGTGCCAGTTGCGGCCCTATCTGGACTGAGACGTCCTACATACAGTCACTCATGCGCTTGTGACCTCCCGGATAGACTACTGAAATGCTCTCTACATGGGGCTGCCCTTGAGGACCACTCGGAGGCTTCAGCTGGTGCAGAATGCAGCCGCGCGAGTTGTGATGGGGGTTTCCCGATACTCCCATGTAACGCCTCTTCTCCGCGAGCTGCATTGGCTTCCAGTTGCCCTCCAGGTGAGATTCAAGGTCCTGGTGATGACCTATAGAGCCCTAAATGGCATGGGTTCAGACTATCTTTGGGAGCACCTGCTGCCAGCATCAACTTCCTATTGTCCTGTGCGCTCCCACAGGGAGGGCCTCCTCAGGGTGCCGCCGGTCAGGGAGTTCCGGCTGGCAGCCCCCAGGGGGAGAGCGTTCTCGGTGGGTGCGCCTGCCCTTTGGAATCAGCTTCCTGTGGAACTCCGGATGGCCCCCAACCTTCGCTCGTTTCGCCGGGACCTAAAAACTTGGCTATTTGAGCTTGCCGGCCTGGACTGAGGGTTTTGGGTTAAGGTTTTAATTTTAATTATTTTGGGGCTACTTAATTAAATTTTATTTTAACCTGTATATATTGTACTGTTTTAATTTGCCATGTAAACCGCCCTGAGTCCCTCGAGAAAAGGGCAGTATATAAATAAATAAATAAATAAATAAATAAATAAATAAATAAATAAAATTTTGACCTGTGATGCTAAATCTCTCCAGTTAAAATAACCCTAAAATCATATGGGCTTATTCAAAGTTGTGTCAGTTTTGCAAACAATTCACCTTTCAGTGTTCAATGTTAGGAGAGTTATGAGATTACTTGCTTGCCTTATTTATAGTCCACTTTTCTCTTGTTAAATTAAATATATACAGGTGGTTCTCAACTTACAATCACAATGAAGTCCAACATTTCTGTTGCTGACAGTTATTAAGTGAGTTTTGCCCCATTTTACAATCTTTCCTTTCACAATTGTTAAATAAATCACTTTAATTAAATTAGTAACACAGTTGTAAAATGAAACTGGCTCCCCATTGACTTTGCTTGTCAGATGTTTTCCAAAGATGCATGTCTCCGGGACACTGCAACTGTCATAAATATGAGCCAGTTGCCAAGTGTCTGAATTTTGATGATGTGATCATGGGTATGCTGCAACTGTTCTAAGTGTGAAAAATGGTCATAAGTCACTTTTTTCAGTGCCATTGTATGTTCGAACTGTCACTAAACAAAAAATTATTGAGAACTACCTGTTCATTAAATTTTCTGAGACATACACTCAACCATAGTATAGTGTGTGGGTTGTTTCATTTTAAATAAAATATTCTGAAAAGATACAAAAAGGAATTTTCTTTTCTGATTGATTTTACAAGCCATTGTTACAGATGAAACTTATGATAACATATATATTAAATTTTATTTCTGTGATTTCCCTTATAGATGTATGTTTATAAAAGCCAAAGGCAGTGTCATCTTGGCAAATGGGAGAAAGAATATGTTTCAGAATTATTTCACTTGCCCCCCAAAATATTCTGTTTTCTGACGTATTTCACAATTCACTCAGACAGCACGTAATCTTTAGACCTTACCATTTGAATGAATCAGAAATATGAATCTGAACTATTCAGACAGATGTATTTATGTATCCACCATCTGCTACATGAGCCCCTGCAGGTGTAATGGGAGGTCACCCAGAAAAGTACATGTGAAGGAAGCTTAGAAATATAAACATATGCCACCATTCTTGAAACAGATGAATGCTTGTCAAAAATGGCATCAGTTCATTTAAGTTGTGTTAATTGAGGAGATGTGATTTAATCAGAAAGGCTTATTCATGTTTCATCAATAATCATTCTTAATATTTCATCAAAACTGGCTGATTTGCAGACAACCTTCTAGTCTTTGATTCATTATAACCGCAGACATAATTTAATCTTCCCTGCTTCTTCCTTTGCTCATGCTCTCTTTCATCTCCATGACACTGTTAAAATGTTTCTAACTTTCAAAAATTGCTAATTGATCTGAAGTATTAAACGCTGTATTTAAGGCTCCAATCTCTTTTTTACGGAGGCATTTGTTCGTAGAATTTTATTTGACAACAAATTTGAATATCATTATTAGAACAGATAGTGTGTAATTTCCCCCTGTGTATAAAATTAAAAATAACTGGTATTTTAATGTTTATTTGTTGCTATGTAGTCTATATAG
This sequence comes from Vipera ursinii, assembly GCF_947247035.1. NCBI lineage: Eukaryota > Metazoa > Chordata > Lepidosauria > Squamata > Viperidae > Vipera > Vipera ursinii. The sequence goes on along the minus strand of NC_139517.1, from coordinate 112,760,821 downwards.
AAAATAGTCCATTGTTTATAGATTCAAGGTGACATAAGAAAATCTATTTCATGCGTGAAAGTTGTTTTCACTTGTTATTCAAGGTGCTTTCTGATACCAAACAAAAGTGTGAGTGAATTCCCTGCAGAGTTCACAGTTTCAAATTAGATAGATTCTGGAGGATATGGGAATAAAAGAATATTGAAGAACAAGTAAAAGTAAAAAGAATGGAAATGAAATTCAGAAGGGTCCTTGGTTCTCTCTGAACTTGGTTGTTTTCTTGCAGACATTTCATTATCCAAATTACGTTGAAATACCCGTAATTTCAACCTTGAGCTACAAATATTCTCCTTATTGGATAAAGTTCTATCTTTATGTCTTCATTGTCTGTAGTTCTAACAGTTTTAGATCTTCAAAAGAACTAACAAAAGTAGTCAACATAACTCAAAACCTTGTATTTATTTTCAGTTTTATCTTCTCAACAGGACAAGTATCCAGAAAAAAAAAAAGGAATTATATTCTGTTTCTTCCCCTACAAAAACTCTGTTAAGACATTCCCAAGATGTCAAGGAAATTTATAAATATGTACCAACCATTAGTAACAACATCACTGATGTACCTTTCTACTAATTTTGCTATCAGAAGTTTTACTCTTTCAAACATAACTGAAGATATCCTAGAAATGTGTTATAATGCTTTGAATAGTCAATGAGTGTTCAGTTTTGGATCCTTCTAGAGAAAAGTTAGCACAATTCTTAATTGATTGGTTGGAATAATAGGAGTTATAGTCTCATCAGAAATTGGGAGGTCTGGTTCCTTTCCACAGATGGGTATATATTTTAATAGGTACTATAAATAGATATTATTTCAGTGAGTTTTTTTATAGTTTCTTGGGAAAATAAGTGGTGATGGGGAAACAAGCTTCCAGATATTGGGAAAATACAGTAGTTAGGAGGATATATTGATGTAGTCTTAAAAGCAATCCTTATTTGCAATTTTGGGTTTCTATATTTTTATATGTATGATTCAAGAAAAAGATTTTTATATAATTTCAACTCACATTTATGAAGCAAATGGAAATTTTGGAGGGAAAAAGAAGAGAATCTTGTACCTAGAAAAATACAACATGATGAAACCTTGATGAAATGATGATGAAATAAATAATAAATGAATAAAATAAGATACACACACACAGACACACACAAATGAAAATTCTGCTTCACAATTTGAGTCACTTGTTTTGAGACACATTGAGAGATTCCAGTATAGAAATTATGCCATTTGTTTATTATTGTGGTAGATCTGCAATAACTGGAATTTGGACTTACCCCTCTGTGAGTTGTATGTCTTTTAGGACTATAAAATAAAAGATCTCTGAATTTTATAATGACCCAAGGTGGGCAGAATTCACTCATAACACTAAAGTCATTATTTCAACTATGGTTTATATAGCAAGTTATTATGGCTTTTTTTACAGATGGCATTAAACTACTGTATAAGCAACATTTTACAGACCACAATGTTTGATTTTGTGCATATCAGAAGCCAAATTTCAGAGAACTATCTTAGTGTGAGATGGAAGCCTTTAGTGGCTCCTCAAAACTTAAAAGAGTTGTTGAAATTGAGGTTTTGTCTAGGGTACAACAGAATTATTTTGCATGCTTCTTGAGTCAGAACTGCTGTGTTCTGTTTGTCGTACAACTAGTATAATCCAATGCTTATATACTTTCTTGAAGAATATTTTCTTATATAACCCAATGGTAAGTCAATGGTCATCAAAATACGTTTCTATCAGTAGCATGTTTAATTCAACAAACGATATTTAGAAATTCTGTTGAGTATATAATCAGGCATTTGGGATTTTTTTTCCTTTTTTTAACAAAGGTAACATAATTGTCAGCAAGTTTGCTGTGCTTCTTCAAAAACATTTGGCGAGCAGAGTTGCTACTATGTTAGACATGCATATGTTTGGTTTAAAGCAAACTTATCTTTTTCAATTAGTCTGCATGACAGTCCACCCTAGATATCATCTGAATTTTGACAAATATTCTCTGAAAAGCTTCATTCATATAGTCATAGCTTATATTCTGTAACCCTTGAAATTGCTTTGAATAGAATGAATTTCATTAAATGTCATTTAGCTGTGTATCAGGATTTCATAGGACAATAGATAAAACTGAGTAATGGATAATTTTGCTTCACTAGACAAATCTTTGATTACATACATGTTCAAATTATTTTCACATATGTATATATTGCCAAAGGAGAAAGTTGATTTGTACATGATTCTCAGCAAATGGCACAGCATTGTGAAGTTTCATAGTTTTGGAATGAGGAAAAGAGAAAAAGAAACAAAGTCATGCTGACTTTCCTTAGTCCTGCTGTGTTGAAGGATAAGGAAGAAGGAAATTAGTCATTTATTTCCTCCTTCCCTCTTCCAGACCACATAGTCTGGCATGCATGAATGGGGAACAGGTACTTTGGGTAATGAACCATAAAGTATCTGTGAACTTTTTCATCTCTATTGCATGATGTGTACACCTTTGACCCCCACGGATAGCTCTGAGAATGTAAAAATTAAGTAGATTTCCCTTAACCCAACACTAAACTACTCTTTGATGGTTATTTGTGTTTGTGTCTGTATGTTTGTTTTAACCCAAGGAAATTATAAGTAGGCGTACAATTAACAATTGTCACTAAGAAGATAGTTGTTGGGTAGATTAGTGCTGCATGCTTCAAAAATTTGTTAACTAAGCTTTAGGAAAAGAGAGGAAGGGAGGGGAAAAATTATAGTTACTGGTATTTATCAAAGCACAACATAATAAAAAGGTAATGCTAATAATCATTTTGCCACATAAGTACTCTTTTAATGTAATTACTTTCTGGTTAAAAAGAAGCTGTAATACTGCAATGTAAGCTGTTATCTTAGAAGAACTGCTTATTGTACATATAGGAAATTGTTTCATATTAGAATGCAAAAGATATCTATGATTTTTTTTTGAATGCTGTAATAAAGTAACTTAAGAAAGTCCACCAAGGAAAGTTTCCTAATCCTTCTCACTATAGCACTCACTCTTTTGTACTCCAGAAAAAGAGTCCTTCTAACTAATTTGAGACAAATCTTCCAGAAAATGTAGTATTGCTCCAAATTAGAATATTTTGATTCTCAAATAGTATCCCATAAACCTCTTGATATTTACAGTGGCTCTCCACTCCTCCAGGAAAACTGCTGAGTCAGTTTTAAGAAATTTTCAAGTATGTTCAGTATCATTATTGATTCACAGTAATAGCAATTTGCTATAAATTTAAACTTTGTTGATGTAAAAGATTATTTTATGTGGCTACATGAGTGGCATTTAAATCTAGAAGTTCTAGTTCTGTTTCGTGCAAAACCTACAAGCTGTTAAATATTGGAAGGTTGTATTAAAATATAGAATATGAAATATTACTCTTCTGGCTCTTTGAGTAATTCAAATTACAAGCCGAACAATCTCCACCAGTAAATAATCTCCTTGTGTGGCATTGTTACCAAAGGTTACTGACGTACTTCATTTCCTCTTGTGTGTTTGTGTGTGTGTGTGTTTAGAGAAAGCTAGTTTGGCAATTTTTCTCCTATTGGTTCTTCCATTGTTTATGTAAAATGCAAAAGAGAACTGGAGAAATTAAATGGGCATTATATATCTTTATTATATTGCATGTGTAGTCTCACCAAGCACAGTTTAAATGCAGGTTAAAGTTTATTGTGTAATTTAATAATTTTAACTTCCATTTATAACAGTGAGAAATTTCTGGCAGTGTGATACAGTGCAGTTGAGTACTTCTAAAGCAGGCATGTCAAACTGCGTGCCCGCGGGCCGGATGTGTCATACCAAAATCGCGCCTACCTCATTGCCGGCAATGGGGAAAAAGTCGTGATACGTCGTGCGACATCACGTGACGTCACGAGTTAGACATGCCTGTTCTAAGGAATCTGAAATTTCTGCATTCTGATTTAGCCATTAAACTCAAGAGTACCCATTTTAACAAGCTTACAAAACATTTAGAAAAGTTGCTCATTCTACCATAACTTGGATTTATTATTAATGTTCTTGCTTTGATTATGTGTTCAGAACAACATTGACCCTATTTGTTGTATGATTCTCAGCTGTCAGAATGAATGCCAGGAAGTAGACCACGGCTATGTGGAGTTAAGGACCAGCTAAGCTATTTTTTGGAGAGGAAAACTTATATGTAATAAGCACATTTTTTTTCATGCATACTGATTGCTTACCAGTGTATCAACAATATTTAGCTTTGTGACTTTGTTTTTCATCACAGTTTTATTCCCCCAGGACAAAACACTAAAGACAATGAAGAACTATCTACTGATTCTTCTGCCACTCTGTTTCAGCCTTTGTTCTTTCCCATTAGAGCAATTAAAACAAAGATGACACAGCAGGACAAGCAATATATGTTATTTAGATTCTTGCAGTTTGGTCACATTTGTTGCGCTGTGTCTATGAGACTGTTGCAAAAGTTGATTAAGAAAATTAATGACAAGAAACAAGAGAAGAGAGCAAAGCAAAATGAGGAAAAGTTAAGTCTCTGGAAGACATTCATTGTCTAAAAACTACAGAAATACCTTCTAGAGCTAAAATTCTTCAGCTGTGAAAAGTCTGAAATTTATTGTTTTCAAAAATAAAATCTAAAAACAATGTTACCTCTGGTGGTCTGAAGCACCAGGGGTTCTTACTCATCTAAATGCTTACAAAATACATTTATACCATTTTGTTTTCAAGATCCCAGAAGCAAACGGTGAACATTACAAAGGTCAGATTTTGGACACTTGAAAGGAGGGATGTTAAGAAATAAGTTGTGTGCTAAAATATTTCTTTATAGCAACCATTTTCCGATTCTGAGGGCTTGGATTTGCTGTTCCTTAAAAACCTTAGAATCTTGAAAAAGTGTGAGAAAACTTGGTGTGTGTGTGTGTTTAAAGATAAAAGTGTGAGATAAGAAACTCTGGGAAAAATAAACAAGTTTAAGAATCAGAAAGGAAAATATTCCAGAGCTATTGTCCCATTCAGCCTTTTAGTTTCAGTCATAGGTCATGGAAGGGTCATTTGGATGCTGTATGTTTAACCCTTATAGAAATACTTAAGGGAAAACCAAGCCTCTTTGAACTCCCTTGTTTTCTAACAGGCTTTTCTCTTTTTTTGGCAGGGTTATCAAATGGCTCTTTATTTTAAATCTAGTTTGTTTATTTCTGTATTATCTTACTTAATTCTTCTGATATACTCTTCTGGGATTATACACCTCTACCAATATAGTCTTCCTGACCAGACATCATTGCAAATCTTTATTCTTCTTTATTTCTTCTGATAAAGAAGAAATAATGGGATGCTCTGCAGATGTTTAGGACTATCTTTAAACCCCAACAAGCAATAAAATCTCATTCAGATCAAGTTCTTTCATACCACTATACCAGCAGTACTCTTACTGGTGTAGAAATTTACACAAAGATGCACATACATATAACAAAATGATTTTTAATACTGTTTATTACAATTGTATTTGCATATGGTTGCAAACTGAGGAATTTGGTATATTAGAAGTTGTATAATAAAATACATATTGTGAGAATAGCCTGATCCTATGCAATATTGCATGCCACTTCTTTTGATGAATTTCACTTCATTAAACATTGTTCTAGGCTACTAGCTGGATTCAGCAAACTCTTTTAGGTCATTTTTCTGTTATATTATCAGAAGGCTTGTTCATAAACTAATTAGTAAATATAGTGGTACCTCAGCACTCATCGTTAATTGCTTCCGGGAGGCGTGATGAGTAACAAAAATGATGAGTAACAAACAGATTTTCCCCATAAGGCCATGGTAGTGAACCTATGGCACGTGTGCCACAGGTGGCACGCAGAGCCCTCTCTGTGGGCACACACACTGTCGCCCCAGTCCTAAGCCTTCAGCTGGGTTTTATAAAACCTTTTTCCTTTAGGCCTCCGCCGCCGTGTGCAAAATAAAAAAAAGTTTAATCAATCAATTTCAAATTCTTGCTGGGAAAAAAAGATCTCGCAAAATTGGAATTGATTGAACTTTTTAGTCCCACCCAATCTGCCATTACCACCACAGCACACACACCCAATGGGCCACACCTACCCAATTGCCCACACCCACCCAATGGGCCACACCCGCCCATCTGGCACATGATGATACATAAGTGGGTTTTGGGTTGCAGTTTGGGCACTCAGTCGCTAAAAGGTTCGCCATCACTGCCATAAGGAATAATATAGTGAGTCACAAGTCAGCTGACACCAACATGTTTTATTTTGTGCATTGAGTAACAACAAACAATCAGTACTGGGACAAAATTTTCACATTAGAATATATTGAGTACCAAATTCAATGAGTTTCAAAGCAGTTGAGTACCAATGTATTACTATAGATAGATTCCTATCTGCTCCTAATTTTAACCTGAAGAAAACATTAGTTTATGACTTAAACTTGAAGGGTTTTAGAACTTAAATAGTACTCTGAGATTTGAACTGTTGGATGACAACAAAATTTTGAAACCTCAAGATTTGAACTTGAACCACATGTGTTGGCACCAAAGTTATAAGATAACCTTCCAGATATTTTGGACCACAGTTACAGCCACTCTTGGCATCAGTTCTGGAAATGGACTGATAAGAAGAAGGCACCAATCCAGATATGAAGTTATTGCGCAATCCATTAGAATAGTATTTTTGCTTCAGTGAATGCTCAAGCAAAGCACCTCTTCACTGCTATGTGAAATCAAGCTTTGTTGCTTTACCTGTGATTTGCAGGAATACAGGTAGTCCTTGACTTACAGTCAATCATTCAGCGATCATTTGAAGTTACAACAGCATTGAAAAAGTTAATTATGACCATTTTTCACACTTAACAACACTTGCAGCATGCCCATGATCATGTAATCGAAATTTAGGTACTTCCTAACGGGTTCCTATTTATGATGGTTGCAGTCTCACCTTTTTTAAAAAAAACAAGTTTTATTAGTTTTTTAGTTAAAATCTACATATTTAGAAAGCATAGTGATGACTGGGTAATCAGAGATTCAGTAACAGAGTTTTCAGTACATAATTCAGGTTACATTATCAAAACATCCTTCTCAATTTCCCTTAACATTTCATGCAACCAGTTTAAACGAGTAAATTTCTAGAAATAGCATGGCCAGTTGAAAAATTTATCAATTCAATTTCATTGAAATATATCTATGTCCTGTTATTAAATTTACCTAATTTTAATTTTAATTATATTATTCAAATTTAGCCTTTAACATCCCAAATAATATTCACAACCCAAATTTCCCTTATTTCATTACAGCAAAAACTATAGCATCTAACATGTACGCAGTGTCTGAGTAACTGTGTTCTACTTAATAAACATTGTCTGTTTCACATCCTAATACATCACATGTTACTGACAGGACCGCAGCCTATGTTTATCAATCTACAACTATTTATACACAACCAGATTCTGTTTTAAATTTTAGCTAATTCTTAATTCTTAAATAGAATAATCAAATGTCTTTTAACATCAAGTGGGATCTATAAACCAAATTTCCATTATGTCAGTACACAAATTATAATGTCTAAAATAATCCTAATAGATACATCCTAGATACATCTTAGTTCTATCTCATAAACATTTTCTATTTTAGATTCTAATAGATCACTAATTACTAAAAGGATAATCTTTAATGGTTCTCTAAGAACTCACTTTTTATAAACTTATAAACTTTGGGTTTATTTTTTTGCCAATCAAGTTTCCAAACCAAGGCCTTTGAATTGCTAGATAGGTCTCCCTTCACTCCAATACATATTACCGTATTTTCCGGCGTATAAGACGACCCGGCGTATAAGACAACCCCCTACTTTTAAGAAGTTTTTCAAGGTTTTTTGTCTTAAACGCCGGAAAATACTTACATGCCCTGCCCTCCCTGTCCGTCGCAGAGGAGGCGAAGGCCCGACTGGCCTCGCCGGCCCTCCCGCTGCTCCCGCGCTTCTGCCGGCCCCCGAGGCGCAGTGTTTCCTGGGCGGCAGGCAGCGCCGGAGGGCAGCCGCCACCCCGCCACGGCCGGCGCCCCTCCTGCTTCCCCCCCCAGGCCTTGAACTTCTCCCATTCGGTGCAGGGCGGGGCAGCTCCTCCCGCAGCCTCTCTTTCATTGCTAGATGATCATGTCTCCAGTACCTACTCCCTTTGGAAAAAACATCTGCCAATCTCTGAAGTAAAGCAAGAATAGAGCAGATCTATTTGCAGGAATCTATACATTTTCTCTAGGCCTTTTCTTGTGCCTCTCACACATGTTATTTTGGCCTTTTGTGATATTTCATTCTCACACCATTTCATGGTTGTACCATTGCTTTGTATTGTTTTGCTTTGCTATTTGTCTGTTTACAAGACTTTTATGACCCTGCAATTGTTACCAAGTCCATGAGATGTATACACAGTATCTTTATAAGCAGGATTAAAACCATGCTTTGCTAAGATCAATAACTATAACAACCAATCAGATCAGTTGTACTTAAATGCCAAGACATAATATAATAGATTTAGCACCACTACAAGAAGGAACAACATCTGAACCTGATCATCAATACTGCCAGGTTTTAACCACTACAGAAGGAGTGCCTTGCAAATCTTGGGGAAAGTGATGACCAGAGTAGGGTGACTCCATGTTTCATATGTAGAGAAAAGTAAGGTTTTACACTTAGGAAGGAAAAAATCAAATTGATAGGTACAGATTAGGTGAAACCTGGTTCAATAGCAGTAACTGTGAGAGGGATCTTGGGGTCCTAGTGGACAATCACTTAAATATGAGCCAACAGTGTGCTGCAGCTGCCCCAAAAGCCAATCCAATCTTAGGTTGCATTAACAGATGGATAGAATCAAGATCATGTGAAGTATTAGTACCACTTTATAAAGCCTTAGTAAGACTACACTTAGAATACTGCATTCAGTTTTGGGCACCATATTATAAAAAAGATGTAGAGACTCTGTTCCTCTTTTCTGCACTCTTTCCAAAGATGATTAGAGGCCTGGAAGCTCTGTCAGTGGAGGCTTTTAAGAAGAGACTGGATAACCACTTGTCTGTGATGGTATAGGGTCTCCTGGTTGTGCAGGAGGTTGGACTAGAAGATCTCCAAGGTCCCTTCCAACTTATTCTGTTATTAATAAGCTACTGTGTCTAATCCTAGATTAGGAGACAATAACAGAACAGCGGGGATAAGCCTGATTGGAACCGGAGGGAAGGGTCCTCCCTGCATCAGCCTGAAACAGCCCAGAAACTCCATTTTAATCCTACATACCGAATCTTACTATCTCTCTTCACTCCTGACATGGTGGAGTAATGTGTGACATTTTGAGGTGGCCATTGATACTATCAACTTAAGAGAAAGAGAGCACAGAAAAAATGTTGCCAGAACATATTTGGAACATAGTTAGAGGCAACTGGAGAAAGATATACTGTAAAGAATTCTATTTAGCATCAAGATTGAGTTGCATTTCCTGAGGCTTATCTTGAAAAATAGGATAGGTATGAAGAACTAACTTCTTTAAAGAGCCTTTGAAACTTTATTTGTTTCAGATTGCTTTTACCTGAACTATTAGACTGAACTTTTGAGATAGTTTTAGTAGCTAGTTTAATTATTGGATGTGTTTATTAGAGAGTAAGGGTTTCTAATTGCCTTTTCTCCTCTTTGCAGCAACATCCAAGTGGATGTGTCAAAGTATACATGATTGTGGGTGTATGGTTGCAATAGAAGCTCCACCCATTTTCTCCAGGCATACCGAAGGGATAGGACTGCAGTTGTGACATTGATCTGCCATCTGCCCCTATGGATACCCATGTTCCTTTGCTAAACAACTTCAAAAAGTACTCCAAGTTTTAATAAGCCAATTTTTTAAAAAAATACTGAGATTTTGCCTCAAGAGGGAAGAGCGAGCCGGCAGGGAAGTCCTGCGTGCGCGTGCGTGTGCAGGACTTCCCTGCCGGCTCCCGTCCGACACTCTTCCCTCTTGAGGCAGCTGCTGCCTCAAGAGGGAAGAGCGAACCGGCAGGAAAGTCCTGCAAACGCACGCGCATGCAGGACTTCCCTGCCGGCTCCCGTCCGACACTCTTCCCTCTTGAGGCAGCTGCTGCCTCAAGAGGGAAGAGCGAGCCGGCAGGAAAGTCCTGCAAATGCACGCACACGCAGGACTTCCCTGCCGGCTCCACGCTCTTCCCTCTTGAGGCAGCTGCTGCCTCAAGAGGGAAGATTGAGCCGGCTCTTCCCTCTTGAGGCAGCAGCTGCCTCAAGAGGGAAGAGCCAGCCGGCAGGGAAGTCCTGCAAGCGCGCGCGTGTGCAGGACTTCCCTGCCGGCTCCCGTCCGAAGCTCTTCCCTCTTGAGGCAGCTGCTGCCTCAAGAGGGAAGAGCGAGCCGGCAAGGAAGTCCTGCAAACGCACGCGCACGTAGGACTTCCCTGCCGGCTCCACGCTCTTCCCTCTTGAGGCAGCAGCTGCCTCAAGAGGGAAGAGTGAGCCGGCTCTTCCCTCTTGAGGCAGCAGCAGCAGCTGCCTCAAGAGGGAAGAGCGTTGGACGGGAGCCAGCAGGGAAGTCCTGCACACGCGCGCGCACGCAGGACTTCCCTGCCGGCTCCATGCTCTTCTCTCTTGCGGCAGCTGCTGCCTCAAGAGGGAAGAGCGAGCTGGCTCTTCCCTCTTGAGGCAGCAGCTGCCTCAAGAGGGAAGAGCGTCGGACGGGAGCCGGCAGGGCAGTCCTGCACATGTGCGCACTCCCCGGCTGCTAAGGAGCAGCTGGGGAGTGTGCGCGTGCGCAGGACTGCCCTGCCAGCTCCCGCCAGACACCACCCACTGATTTTCCGGCGTATAAGGCGACTGGGCGTATAAGACGACCCCCCAACTTTTGAGGTGATTTTCATGGGTTAAAAAGTCATCTTATACGCCGGAAAATACGGTATTTGAATCAAAGGAGGCCATCTAGCCATCAGTGATCCACAAAACCCAAACCATTTGAAATCATTATGTTGTTGCCCTGTTAGTTCTAGTCTCTGTATTTGCTCTAAAAAGTTTATCTTCAGTTCGGTCTGGATTCCTGTTCTGTTCATCTGCTTTAAGTAAAGAGTCTTATCCAATTTTGCAATTAATGCTTGGCTATCCAGGCTTTCAGAAAACTGTCTTTGTTGATCTTCCATGTCCTCTATGTTAGCATCACTACCTTGTACGTAGTATACTTCTAAAGTTATAGGCTCTTTTGATGGAGTCAAAAGTTGAGTATTAAGTTTCCCCATAGTTTGTTGTTGGTCCTTAAGGTTATTTGCCATAGTGATAGTTCCTTGTACTTTTAGAATTGTCGGTTCTTTGGATAGTTGTTGCTTATATTTCTCTGTCTCAATAGTAATATCTTCCAATTTTGTTATATTCTGAAGTATAAATTCTTTAGTTGCAGTCTGGGTTTCAATTTGTGACTTAAAGTTGGCATGTAAATTATTAAATCTGGAGATAGACATCTCAGTGACTCTGTAGATTGTTTCAAGTATGAGGTTATAATCAAGCAAGGTTTGTGGCTGATCCTTTTCCATTTTGTAATAATTATAAATAGTCCTTGATGTAGGCTATGTTTCAAACAAAAATCAGTAAGAGTCCACCTCCACAAGTCTAAGCCAAAATCATCTCCAGCTGTTTCAGGTTTTTATCTTAATGCCAAGGTCAGTCCAAAATGTAAGCAAGCTTGTTTGCCAATAGTATTCACTAGATGTCACCAGAATACTTCAACCTTTTCAGACAGTATCTTTTTATTTATTTCTTTTTTTTTGTCCCCTTTTTTAGACTAATAGGTAGAATAGTCCATTTCTGTAAATATAGGAACTTTGGGCCAAAAGTAGAGGGGCAGTAAGTCCAATAAATCAGTATAATTTGGTAGAAGGCTGTTTCTTTTCTCTCCCAATGTAAACAAAGGCCGCTTTTAAGGAGGGTGGGGGGGAAAATCCCTTCCCTCTCTCCTCGCAGGGGGAAGGAAATTCAAGAAGCTTTTGACATGGAAAGTAGACATTTAGGAAAACAAAAAAGTAATTCTCACCCAGTTTTCAAGTGCTTTCAAGTGCTTTGTTGTGCTTTTGGCTTCGGCAGGAAACGGCTAAATGGTGGGCCATGGGAGTGGCCGATCCTTTCTTCTTCGGTTCAGAGAGTAACTCCAAGCTGATGGGAGGGCCACTGCCCTTCTACCGCCGACTGGAGAGACCTTCCCCCTGCTCATCGCCCTTCCAGGGTGACTTTCAACCCATTTACAGGGGCCCCCCAATGAAGAAATCCAGGCAACACGAGCGATTCCTTTGCACGTCTGGGAGCACCAAAAGTCCAGAACTTGAAGCTGCAGTCTCACCTTTTATGTGATCACCTTTTATGACATTTTGATAAGGAAAATGAATGGGGAAGCCAGATTCACTTAAAACCTTGTTATTAATTTAATAACTGCAGTGATTCATTTAACAATGTGACAAGATAGGTCGTAAAATGGAGCAAAACTCATTCAACAACAATCTTCCTTAACAACAGAAATTTTAAGAATATCTATAGAAGAGCGTTTTGAACATGTCCAATTGCTGCAAGTGCTAAAAAAAACATGGAGATGACATAAAGCTTTTCATTAAGGCACATTATCTCTTTCTTACCTTGATGAAATGCACCATATTGTCTCTGTAGGACTTAGTTCAGATAAATGAAAAATGCAGTACAGAGACCTGAAAAACACTACCTTTTCTCTTTCATCTTCCAAAGTTTCTAATTTTATTTTATAACAAATTTTAATATTATTTTGTCTAAACTTAGAAGCCATGGTTACAAGTTCAAACTGCAGTTCAGGTATGAAGTTCAGCATGTGTATTTGGACTAATTATATCCATGGAACATAGATTAATTTTATATTATTGTAACATTACAATATAGTTGTGTAGCTGACAGGGAGAGATTATATATCTGTATGTATTGCTTTGAGATCCATAGTGGAAAAACTGAGTTTATATAATAAATAATCAGAGGAACTAATCTGGAGAATTTAGTTTCCATCTTTGGAACTGCTTTATACAATCTCTCTGTAGATAGAAAGTTTTGTAGTCTGAACGTAAGAAAAAAAATTCATATGGAACAGAAAATTTCAGTGTAATTATCAGCATTAAACAGCATAATATTATACAGTGTTTGCATGATTTTGATCTTAATGCGAATGAGAAATCTGGCATTAATAAACGCAGACATAAACATGTATAAAAATATGGCCTTCATCTCTTTCCAGTATATTAATAAGGGGCTGGGGTAGTCCAAGGGAAAACATGATTTAGAGTAGGGCTTGATAGCATAGGTGACAGCCATCTGGATATTCTTGAGAGGTAATGTACCAGATGGAATTTATGCAAATAATTATGTGAAGTGGACAAAGTCTTCATCAAGATAGTATCAGAAAAAGCAAGTCTTTTCACCAGAAATTATGAATTTTGCTCAGCCTATAATTCAGTTATATTTAAGAAAATAAGAAGAGATCCATTCAGAACAACTAACATTTGTTCGGTGATGAATGAACAGTGAAGTGATTCATGTAGTCTAATCGTCTTCTGTACAAATACTTGATGCATTTTGATTGATGTATAATGATACACATTCATCTCTTGGTAGTGCTTTGATTATTTATACAGTATATAAGAGTGCGAGGTCAAGAGTGGAAAGAGGAAATTCTAATTCATTGTCTAATAATAATTCATGAAGAATTATATTTATTTGGTAATCTTTAAAATTCCAAACGTAATGTTATGCACAGGTTTAAACTGTAGGACAAGGTATAACGATGTGGTATATACAGATTAGGGTGTTCCAAGACATATTCCTTCTTGCCCATCAAGCGTTTGGTCCTATCTTTGTGCTAAATGGCATTTACAACTGGCCATGCCTACAGTAGCGGCCATTTTATAAATCGATGAGTCTCTTGTTTCAGCCACTTTCCAAAGGAGCTTTCCTGATGCTCTCAAAATTCCAAATATAACCCCAGCCCTAAAAGGAGCCAATCCCTAATGTAGTATATCAAGTTTTATTTGCTCTTACTTATTCGTAAAAGTACACATGTAGGAATCACTGACCTCAGCCAAAATGGGTGAAATGCACAACCTTTGCAGGAAAATTATACATAGGCTTATTAAACTAAAAGAAAAAGAATGTCTTCCCTTATAACTTTCATTCTATGTAAATGAAAGAGGTCCTTCATCTAATTATTGGGCCTTCTCCACTTTAAAATTAGAGAAAGATATTGCAAGCATGTGGAATGCTGGGATGTTGTAGCAGAAGGTTGAAGGTTTAATTTCTGGTTGGGTCTAATTCAGAGATTTTTAAGATCATACAAAGGTATGGACAATGTGAGAAAATGATTCAGTGAGCAAGTGAGCATGTGATTTTGTCTGCCTTCCACGTGAATAATTGCTAGTGCAGTATTTTAACTTTGGGAAAGTCATACATATAGGTAGTCCTTGATTTACAGTATTAATTGGGGTCATAATTTCCATAGCTAACAAATGCCGTCATAAAGCCTCTTAGTTGCATCAGGCAGTGATGGCATTCATGGCAATCCCCACTGCCACCATTAATTGAATCTCACTGGTTGCTAGGCAAGGGCCGTACCCAATCCAAGCTACAGTGCAAAGCTCCAAGTATCCTCACTATATGCATTCCACAAGACCTGCTGTGTCTGGCTGATTTTTGTCTTCTTCTTTTCACTGCTGATGAGGTGCACCTGGCTTGACTCTATGCCAGTCAGCCGTTGGCCAAGCCAGGCCTTCTTCCCAAGGCTGCTCACACTGTTCTTCAACATTCTTGTGGTGTTTCAGGAAATCTTCTTAGGCCTGGCATTGTGGTGGCAGCCAGCCGAGATTACTGAAGGCTCATCCTCTATTTCAGCTCCAACACTGTTGCCAAGAAGGAATGCAGCAATGCAAGGTAGCCAGAAGGACAGAGATGGTGAGGAGTAGTTGAATTTCCCCTGCAGTTGTAAGTGCAGATGCCTGAGTTTTGATCACATGACACAGCAAGAGCCATGGACCAGGCATAAGAACTATTTGTTCAGCTTGACCATAATTTTACTGAACAGTCACTGAATTAATGGTCATTCAGCAATGAGTACCTAAAATAAGCTTTTTATTATTTTAAAAGTATGAATGGAGAAAACTGACTTAAAATGAGCCAGAACTTTTGTCCAGAACAACTACAGCAGTTCTTCAGGAATGCTGGAAGGAATTTTTTCAGCTTTACCTAGAAATATCTGAGTTTGGACTTTAAAATCTTTTGCTTACAAATACTGCCTCTGTCTAATTTATCGTAATTGAAGAAATAACTGAAATCTATACTTTAGCTGGAGTTAAAAGGATACATAGTCCCCATTACTGTTTTAAGCCATGAGGTAATCACCAGAAAATTAAATTCCACGTCTGATTCTTCATGTGATTACCTACTCATATAAAAATGGCCAGTGCATATTTGGAGAATACCTGATCACTTCAGGAGATGGAAACTTGTTTTTTCTCAATCCTATAATTAATCCTATAATTGTGCTTTCAGAAGATTGTTTAGGAATAGGCATAGATTTCTTTTTCATCATCTCTGCATTTGATTTGTAGACACATTTTTTTTATAGTTGGCTTAGTTAAACTGGGAACATAATTGTGTCATTTCAAACGGCTACTTTTAATTACCGCTGACATTGGATGTTTACAGAAAGTGGGAGGTGTCTATTTTTTTAAAAAAACAAAATACAGTTATAATAGTTTATTTTGAGAATACATGGGACTTCTTGATTGGATTTCAACATAATCTTTGCTCACTGAAGCCATATTTAGTTAAGTCTAAACAATTTCAGTGAAATTTGTTTCCACTTTAAAGCCGTTTCAAGTCCTCTTTTAATTAATTGAAGAACAGAATATTTAGATGTGCAGATTTCATTGCATAAACAAATTGAACAATGGCTTTATATAAAAGATGACAATTCTTGTTGGAAGGAAGTTAAGAGGCTGGAAATCTAGCTACCGGTAAATTTGGAATTCTGTTCTCATGAGTAATCCAGATTTTAATAAAAGGCAATGTCATCCTCACTAGTTAAAATTTATTTATTTGTTATTACTTTGATTTATAACTCACCATCTCTAGAAGTTCAAGGTATACAAATCAGTCCCTCTTTGAACTGTACTCTTTGTTTAAAAAAGATCACCTTAAACACAAGGTTTTTAATCGTATTTTATTATTCTACAGATTTTCAGTGTATTTTATTATTCTACAAAATAACATTTGACTTGATCTATATCAGCTCTTCTAATGAGTTTTTAGCCAGCTTCTGATGAATTACTCTGTATTAATCTGTTGTTTTTTATTTATTTCTGAACTATTCTTTTCATATAATTCAATTTTTTTGTAATCTTTCCTTTTTATTTTTCTAAAAAATTAAACCTTAACCCAGACTGGTAGACTTTGAATTCTGTCATGTCATTTTTTTTCCCCTTTGCATGCCCTATTTTAAATCGATCACAAGTCAATTGCAAGCAACACGCTCATTTCTCAATGATTTTTTTTTTGTTTCTGTGTGTGTGTGTGTGTGTGAGAGAGAGAAGCAAGAGAGAGCGCACTTGTGTCAAAACTTACTTTGTAGAGCATACTGTTAGCATAGATTTTGACATTTGCTTATTAAATATGTTAAGAGTATTGACTAAATTATAAAATCCATCAGTCGTTTTGCTAGATTTGGAGATGTTAAGATTATAAAATGTACCAAGAATTCCAGGATAAAAGCGAACACATTTTTGTGTAATTACTCGTTGGAGAAGCTACAATCTGTTGCCTGGGATGGTTATCATCAGCTTTGATTAGAAGTCTTGAAAGACAGCTGCTGACACCATTAAGTTGGAAAGATTGTATTGAATTAGAGGAGTTCCTTATAATTTAAAATAATAGGATGACCTAATTAGGCAACCTGTGAATAATCCTTCAATTTAATATGAAGAATGGAATACCATATCCAAATGCATCTTCTGTATGACTAACATATGAACATCATACAGGAGCCTTTGCAAGTAAGCCCTCCATCTTCAAATCCTACCCTCCTGTTTAATTTCATTTCATTCATACAATTATTCTCATAAATGCAGATTGGTTGCATGAGCTTTCCTTAAAAATATCCTTTGGAACTGGCTTCTTATCCTCTCTTGTTTGCTTGTACAGTAATCCTTACAGCCCCAACTGAGCCCAAAATTTATTTTGTTCAGCAAGACATTTGTTAAGTGAGGTTTGCTCCCATTTTACAACCTTTCTTGCCACAGTTGTTAAATGAATCACTGCAGTTGTTAATTAGTAACACCATTGTTAAATGAATCTGACTTCCCCATTGATTTGCTTGTCAGAAGATCACAAAAGGGCATGACATGACCCAGGACATGGCAACTGTCATAAATATGAACCAGTTGCAAAGCATCCAAATTTTGATCACGTGGCCATGGGGATGCCGCAATGGTTGTATGGTCATGTCACTTTTTTCAGCATCGTTGTAACTTTGGATGCTCACTAAACAAATTGTTGCAAGTTGAGGAGTACCTGTATCTCAGAAAGAAGCAATGTTGGTTTCAGTTTATTATTCATAAATTTTGTTATAGAAATGTTAGTATTGAAACAGAGATATATTTTTCTGTTTATCAACCTTCGCTCTTTAGCTGGCTGTACATTGCATGTAAAACTTCTGTTAAAAGTGTATTTTTTAACTATCTATAAATTTAATTTAGATATATAATTCTACAAATTGACCTTAATTCCTAGTGATTCTATGTATATGTTATTGTGATTTTTTGAGACTTAATTTAAAGGAAATCACATTAGGTAAAGCTGGCAACGTAGAAAAAAAGGATGGCTGATGAATGTTTGGAATTTCCAGGACTAAGACAAAGTAAAATTAACTGTTTCTTGTCTTCTTCCTCCTCCATGATTGTAAGAAATGTGAAGTTTTATACATATGTTCTCCGATCAAAGAATGTGCCTCCGATCAAAGAATGCCGATTGGTGGCCCCCAGGGGGAAAGCTTTCTCTGTGGGCACGCCAGACCTATGGAACCGCTTGCCGGCTGAGCTCTGAATGGCCCCCGACCTTCGCTCCTTCCGGCGCGACCTAAAAACGTATTTATACGAGCAGTCTGACCTGGTCTGATGGGTTAGGGAGGGGTTTTAATATATCTTCATTATTGTTTTAATTGTGGGCATTTATTTAATTCATTTTTAACTTTTGTATTCTGTTTTTATATTTATTGCCCTGTACACCGCCCTGAGTCCTTCGGGAGAAGGGCGGTATAAAAATGTAATAAAATAAAATAAATAAAAATTATTTTGGATAATTTTTGGCCTGGAATGGAATGATTTATATGATTTATATAATGAAGAGAAGGGTGAGGGGCAATGCTTTTTTGTCATAGAACTCACCGGAACGGAGTTCCAGCACCTTTTTTTGACAGATTTTCCAAGTTTTAAAAGTAATTTTTGAAAATTTAATGTTTGGCCCACATGTACTTGAATTGCCCTGTCGAGCATAGCAGGTTGGCGGCAAAATCATTAAAACGGTGCATGTGGACTGCTTGTGTGTCGAGTCCAATGCATGTGTACTTTGTCTGGCTGCTCGGCTTGGGGCACTGCTCGGCTTGGGATTGGTCATGTGGTTACACCCTGAGTGCTTACTGCAGGTGACGACAGTTATTTTTCATTGCACAAATGACGTGTGGGTGTGTGTACAGTGATTGACTATGTGTGAAAAGTAAATAAAAGATTAACAACATGTGAGTTTCGGCACATTTTTTCTTACAAAAAAAGCACTGGCGAGGGAGGACATAATAGCAGTGTTCCAATATCTCAGGAGCTGCCACAAAGAAGAGGAAGTCAAACTATTCTCCAAAGCACCTGAAGACAGGGTAAGAAGCAACGGGAGGACACTAATCAAGGAGAGAAACAACCTGGAACTAAGGAGAAACTTCCTGACAGTTAGAACAATTAACCAGTGGAACAACCTGCCTCCAGAAGCTGTAGATGCTCCAATGGTACAGCCATTTGCCTGAAATGGTATAGGGTTTCCTGCCTAAGCAGGGGGTTGGACTAGATGACCTCCAAGGTCCCTTCCAATTACTACTACTTCTTCTTCCTATTATTATTATTATTATTATTATTATTATTATTATTATTATTATTATTATTATTATTAAACTTTTGTTCATTAAACATGAACCTCAGTCAACTGAACACTCAAATTGACTGGCACTAATGGTTGATACGGGCTGCTGCCAGCATCCTAGGTATCAACCAGGTATCTCCTTAAAATGTAAGATGTTCCAAGTAGCACAGTTTTTTTTATCTTTGCTGGAGTTATTGCAGGAAGCTGCAATTTTTTGATGTATTTTGCAAAGTTTTTGGACATAGTTCCCAGTGCCCCTATGACAATGGGTATCACTGTTACACATTTCATCCATAATTGTGCAGTTTTGATGGCCAGGTCGTGGTATTTTGTAATTTTTTTCAGTTCTTTTTCTTCTTGTACAGAGATATCAATCAACTGTACACTTTGGTTCTCTATGACTGCAATATCTGACATGTTGTGTTCGAAATGGCGATCTGTCTGTATTCGGAAGTCCCACAAGATCTTCACCCTCTCATTCTCGACAACTTTTTCCACCCTATGTTCCCACAACTTTTTGGATACAGGCAAGTTGTATTTTTTACACAATGCCAGTGGATTAGTTTAGCAACTCGGTCATATCTAGCTTTGTAATTCAGTTGTGCGATTTTGCTGCACTCACATATTAAATGTGAAACATTTTTATCTTTGTCATTGCAAAGTTGGCAATTTGGATTGTCAGTAGATTTTTGTATCTTCACTTTCATGGCATTAGTTTGTAGTGCTTGTTCTTGAGCAGCCAGTATTAAGCCTTCTGTTTCTTTCTTGATGGTTCCATCATAAGCCATGCCCATGTCAAATTGTTATCTCATTTTCCTTCAATGTTTTTCAAATGTTGTCCATGCAAAGCTTTGGTTTTCCATCTATTTAATCTATCATCCAGCTGTTTTTCCTTATATTCTGCCTTTGTTTCTGTTATTTTCATAATGCTCTCTGTTTTCACAGCCTGCAACAATTTTTATGTACTTTGATTCACATAGTCATTCAAGCTTGGTTTTTCTTCTTCTACAGTTTGGTGGATTTGCAGTAGCCCTCTGCCCCCTATTCTTCTTGGCAGGTACAATCTGTCGATGTCACTTTGTGGATGTAGAGTGTGGTACATATTCAAAAGTTTACAGGTTTTCCGGTCTAGGTTTTCCAATTCAGCCAAAGTCCAGTTGATAATTCCAGCTGGGTAGTGTATCACTGGGACTGCCCATGTATTTATGGCTTTAATTATATTTCCAGCATTCAGCTTTGATTTCAGTATTTTGCGGATTCTCCTGATGTATTCCTTTTGTGTTGACTCTTTGACTTTTCCATTCAAGATGTTATCTGCTTCCAATATATCTAGGTATTTGTAACCATCATCCTTTGCTAGTGCTTTCACAATACCTCTGTTTCCCAGTTCTTATTTTTTTTTTATTATTATTATTATTATTATTATTATTATTATTATTATTATTATTACTATTACTATTACTATTATTATTATTACCGTATTTTTTGGACCATAAGACGCACCGGACCATAAGATGCACCCAGTTTTTAGAGCAGGAAAACAAGAAAAAAATTCTTTCTCCTTCTCTCTCTCTCCCTCTCTTTCTCTCTTTCTCTCTCTTTCTCTCCCTCCCTCTCCCATTGTCCCTTCCTTCCTTCCTTCCCTCCCTCTTTGTCCTTCCCTCTCTGCATTAGAGCAGTACCCGCGGAGGCGGCCCTGCAGCCCGGCTTTCTCTTGCAGAAAGCAAGCTGAAATGGAGTGAGGGAGATTGCCAGAAATGCGAATCGGCCGATCTCGCGCTCCTGCAAACTCCCTCGCTCGGTTTCAGCTTCCCTTGCTACAAGAGAAAGCAGGCTGAAACGAGGCAGATTGCAGCAGTGCGAGATCAGCCGATTCGCATTCCTGGCAATCTCCCTCACTCCGTTTCAGCCTGCTTTCTCTTGTAGCAAGGGAAGCTGAAACCAAGCGAGGGAGAGTGCAGGAGTGTGAGATCAGCGTTTCTCAGCACGTGCCAATTCGTGCTCCACTTGCAGAGGTTGGGGCTGGCCATACGGATCACCTTCAGACCATAAGACGCACCCTCGTTTCCCCCCCCACACTTTTGGGGGGGGAAAGTGCGTCTTATGGTCCGAAAAATACAGTAACTTGCTACTTTCCAGTTCTGCATGAAACAGCCTTATTTCTATTACTTTTTCTTTTGGATTCAGAGCATCCAAATATTTCTCATTCTGCAGTTCTTAAACAAGCCTTTTGAATAAGCATAGTTTATTTTATTTTTCTCCTTTTTATAACACTACACTTCACATTGCAAACAAGATTAAATGGTACCAATAAAGGAAAATATTTGTAGCTCAGGGTTGAAATGAGGGATCCTTGGTGCTCTCTGAGTTTGGTTGTTTTCTTGCAGATGTTTCATTGCCCAACCCTGGTAACATCACAGCACTGATGATATTACTTAGTTTGGGCAACAAAACGTCTGCAAGAAAACAACCAAGCTCAGACAGCACCAAGGATCATCAAGATTAAATGGGCTGTGGTAGAGAAACCCCATGGTACATTTGGCACCAAAATCCACAATACACAGTAATTTTATTAGAAGCCGCATAAGTGGTATTAAAAATGTATGTACATTTTGTGAAATTAGACAGTACCAAAGCTGTGTTTAAGCTATTTCTGATTACAAAAAATTAACCCTAAATTTATTATGAGAACATACTGGATTAGCCATATTTCATGATACAACAAATGTGCTCTGGAGCAGAACATCATATATATAAATTCCACTCTAAGAAACCATTCATTATATTGAATTAATTTAAGGGTAGGTTTACTTTATATTAGTCATCTGGTGGAGTCAGAAACAATCTAAGTCTTTGGACCATTTGGGAATATAGCTTGCTAGATACAGTGTAATCAACTTATATGTGACTAAAAGAGTACAACTCCCCATATCTTTAAATGCCTTCAAAAACATTTGGATATTGAATGCAAAATCTTTAGAAGGTTTTAAAAATTAAAATTGGAAGACTGGACAACCAACTAAAATAGTTTGATTTGATTTATATAGGAAATCGGCAATTTACGACCACAACTGAGCCTAAAATTTATGTTGCTGAGTGAGAAAATTGT
This sequence comes from Vipera ursinii, assembly GCF_947247035.1. Lineage (NCBI taxonomy): Eukaryota > Metazoa > Chordata > Lepidosauria > Squamata > Viperidae > Vipera > Vipera ursinii. The sequence goes on along the minus strand of NC_139517.1, from coordinate 112,738,475 downwards.
TGTGAGTTTTGCCCTATTTTATGACTTTTCTTGTAACATTTTTAAGTGAATGACTGCACTTTTTAAATTAGTATCATTGTTGTTAAGTGAATCTGGCTTTCCTGTTGACTTTGCTTGTTAGAAGTTCACAAAAGGTGATCACATGACATCCAGACACTGGGACTGTCATAAATATGAACCAGTTATCAAGCATCTGAATGTAACTCACATCACCATGGGGATGCTGCAATGGTCATAAGTGTGAAAAACTGACATAAGTCCATTTTTTCAATGGCCATTTTTCCCAGTGTCATAACTTCAAACAATCACTAAATGGACTGTTGTAAGTCAAGAACTACCTCTGTTTCTGAGAAAAAAACCTGACCTGAATGGTGATGTATGGTTTTTAATATAAAGAATCAACCCAGCTGTCTCTCAGGAGTGCTGTCTTAACAGTATAAACCATTGAAATATAAAAGTCTGACTATTTGCATACATAACCTGGTAGCCTGCTATGAATGTTAGTGTAGTGTTAAGGCGAAACTATAATATTTTAGTGAAGATGTGGCTTGGAGCAAATTTCATTATAAGTTATTATTCACATTAATACTAACCAAATAGAGATATACAATAAGTACTGAATTTCTGGCCATATTATTAGCTTCTGTTATTTATAGATTTGAAGGGAAAAACTGATTTGCTCTAAATTATAGCACAACACTGTGTTGCTTAAATAAAACTAAGATAACATTCTCTGACTGAACAATGAATATTTCCTGCAAAATGGTTTTTTCATCCTCTTTTTTCACCATCTGTTCTGAAAAGAAACCAAAAATCCCATGGGAACCTTGACTGTAATCTGTGGCTATTAGCTCTTAAACACATTGATACTTTCACAAGTATATACCAAGTGTATATTCATGATGTTACCAAGAGTCACATTAGAGTTCTTAATAGTTGCAAAAATTGGGTGATTAGATCTCAACATCTGGCTTATACATGCTTAATATATACAATTTATTTATTGCTTTGTATAAACATATTCATGATTTTCATCGTATTTCAATTGGGATTTAGTTATTTCTTTGATTTTAAAAAAAATCTAAATGTTAACAATATTTAAACCTGCTGTTTTTTTCTTTGATTTTGGCAATTTAGAAATGCTTGTCTATCTACCATTAAACATTCAGAGGAAAAGATTCCTGATTTAAATGGCACCCTTTTTACCAAACACTCACCCATTTTCATATTGTAATGTATTATTTTGGGGCTCAAGTGCTGATTAAAATAAACTATAAAAATCAAGCATTATAATTACCTGATAGGATGTGGAGACAGATATGTAGCTAAATAGTAAAGGCTATGCTTTGAAGAGAGAAGAGAACAAGAAAGAGAGTAGTCTTTCTCATGTACTCCTGAGGAAGTCTTGTTTCTAAAATTTTGGAAAGCTGCTCCTGATTCATTTCAACAATATTTTAAGCTTATCAATTTAGAAATGTTTTCTTGTCCATTATTAAATATTCAGAGGACAGAATTTCTCAGCTGACTGGGTAATTGTGGGAGTTTAGTCATCTTAAAGTTGCCAACGTTGAGAAATAATAAGGGTGAGATTAAAAAAAAGTCTTTAAAAATGCATTGGTATCAGTGGTCAGCTTAACTTTATATTCTCTTCTGAAGAAATGTATTTTGTGTTCTGGAAACTGTAAGATGATGATGATGATGCCCTCTCATGTCTGATGGAGCAGGTTCACTTTAATGTAGTCCTTAAAAAATAAATTGGATTTAGATTTACATGTGTCTAGCACCAAATTTCATGTATATTACATGAACACTTACTTTAGAAATGTCATTGCTCTTATTTTCTAAAAAAGAAATACATATTTTTTGATGATCTTTTAGTATAGCTGGCCAATAAGCACCTTTTTTGCAACTATAAGATAATAGAATAGCTATTTTCTCATTTGTTCAGTCAAATAATAATGCCTTTTCACCAATAACAGCGATTCTGGAATTCTCCATGCATACTGACTGTAGAGCTACCAAATCTCAGCTGCAAAAATCAACTGTCCTTTGCAAAGGCTTCCTACGATAATTCCAGTGTTCTTAAAATAATATTCCGAACATTAACATGAACTATAAGGGTCAATCTTGAATTCAGCAAAGATTGCAATTTTATTCAACATAGTGACTTCAGTGTTGAAGACATAACTTTCATATTTGTCTTGATGCATAAAGATTAGGAATCAGTGCTTTAGGTAATTTAAATAAAATTCAGGCAGAAACCACCAGTTTGAAATAGCTTACTCTTAAATATTTACAGAATAATTCCAAGCAACTCAATGCTGGACAGAAAAAAATGGCATAAAGAAAACTTATTTATCAAAGTATAACATAAAATATATTGGTTTTGTATGAAAGAAATTTACCCATTTCAGAAAATAATATGTGTGTTTACAGTTTAATCCAGTTTACCCTTAGATTCAGTTTTCATTTATTTTAAACAGACCATATAGAAGGCTAAGAACTGCTTGATTTTTCTTATGCCATTTGTACTAACTCATCACATACATGTCTAATGGCAAAAAATACATTTTGGAAGCTGAATATTGATGCTATCCTTTTATTTTTTCAGAATGTCCTGAAGATCATTTTGCTTTGTGTCATTATGGGACAGATAGTGGAAACTGCCATTAGTTTGTCCCAAATGCTCTGGTGTTGCATTGTTTGTGAGATCAGCCAAGCTTTTTAAGGATCTTGGCACCCACAGCTTAACAGCCTAACTGTTCATCCTAACAGCTATCAGCCTAATAACTCTTGTTGAAAATGATGAATAGCTAACTGAGGGTTTTAAATAAAAACATTTTTGCAAGACTGAAACAAAAACCCACACACATAGTGAAAACCAAGATATAATTTATAAAAAAGAATATCAAGGAAACTGAATAATAGATAAATAGGGGAGGTCTATAGTGAATTTATATGGCTTAGCTGCTGTCTTCATTGTTTAATGGGAACTGTGCCCACTTTGTAGAGCAACTGTGTACATTAGAGGATAGGTTCATAGATTATCTTCAGATAGTTTGGGGAAAGTTGGCAGTTACGTGGGAAGCCAAGAAACAATTAAGAGTATGTCTGTCTCTGAATAACCACTGTCAATACAAAACAGGACTTAATGGACTTCAGTCTGGCTGATTTTAGCTGACCAAGGATAACTCCTTTAGAATAGGGAGTAAGATGCTTAAATTTTAAAAATTGCAAAGTGACTACTTTTTTTCCAGGGTAAAAGTTGGACCAAGTATCTAAGTGTCTTATAATTTATCATCCTTCATAGCCTGGTATTTACTTTGATATCAGCCATCCTACTTAAGTAAGAAAAGATGTATATCTTGTCTTAGCTTATTGCTGATTATTATTATTATTATTATTATTATTATTATTATTATTATTATTATTATTATTATTATTATTATTATTATTATTATTATTATCTTGTTTTAACTAATAGGGATCCAGATCACTTACATATAGTTGTCAAACATTATTTAGGTATGTTAATATGCACATACAACTGCAGCTGCAAAATTATTTGTTTACCAGAAAAATAAAAAAGAAAGAATCAAAAAAGAAAGAGAAGCAAAGAAATATTTTTTTTAGGTGAGTGGATCATTCATTGCAGTACCACTAGAGCAGGAATAGATTTAATTTCTACTCTTTAAAGAATTTTTTATAAACTGTTCCATTTAACAATGTTAAATGTTGCTAAATTATCTCATCAGACCTATAGAAAGTAACTTTTAATCTTGCATATTGTCCATCATAACCTCTGTGTTGTAGAACATGGGTGGGTCGGGAGCAAATGATGTGCCAAATGCAGTAAGTCACTAACTGAACAATTTTGAAGTAGTTTAGGATATTTCAAAGAGATAATTTAAACACAAAACTTTCTCCCCTATTGTATACTGAGATGGAAACTACTTACTCCATACACCTCCCTATCTTCAAATGAGAAAGAGATGTACATAAAAGCTGAACATATTTTATCTTCATATGTGAGGTTCTCCCTATGGCTAAAACCTTTAATCAAATGTTTTGGTAATCACAAAGATTTTGTGCTTGATTTATAACTTGTAGGAAGACATTGCAACAAATTAATGAGGAAAAATGCCATGAGGAGGACAAAAAGGGGAATGCTAAATTCCTAATTTAGTTTAAAACATAATAAACGCTTGCCTTTTGCTTTTAACCCTAGATTTTTTTGTAAACAAACTTTAGTTATTAAAATGAATCATAATTGACATTATTTTATCTGAAAACCATCCATTTTAGAACACCTGCAAACAAACTGAAGGACCTGGTGGTAGGGGGGAAAAACATCCAATTGACCTATATTGATTTCAGATTATTTCAGTAACCAGAATGAATACCATGCATGTGTTGTTCATAACATGATTTTGACTTTATCTCTTAGGACTATATATCTTAGGACTATTGACTGCATTTAAACTTAGTTAAATGAAAGAAATGCATGTATTGAAATAGAAATGGATAACATTGAAAAATATGTTTTGTTTGTGTAATTATAAATAAAAATCAGGATGCCATCAGTATAGATATCAAATTATTTAAATAACACATCTGTTTTTATTGGGTATTTGATACGTTGTCTTTCTAAAATGGTCATTGTATGCTTTTGATTTGAATCCTGTATCAGCTGTCCAAAGTCATAACTGTGATAAGAAAGAAAGATTTCATGACTTAATTTGTAGTTGTCAAGAAGAGCTGAATCTGTGTGAAGCTATGCCAGTGGTGAACTATTGAATTAAGGGCTGTAGCTTCCTGAAGATTTGTCTTGTTTTTATAACCCAGAAAGGAGTATAAAATTAACTTTAAAAACTTTAAAAATAAAATTGAGAGCCTATTTGATGTTGGTTAAGGCACTGGCCTAGAAACCAGGAGACTGTGAGTTCTAGTCCCACTTTAAGCATGAAAACTAACTTAAGACAGCAGTTGGGATGAAAATGGCCATTGTTAAGTGATGCATTCATAAAGTACAATGTCACCTGACCACACAGTTTAGCAACAGTAATTCCCACAGTCCAAGTTGCTGTCATTAAGTAAGGACTCTGAGGGTGGTAAGGCAAGAACCTCATGTGACACGTCACAATTGTGAATTGGGCAGTCATATAAATTGAGAAGAAAGGAAGGGCAAGGACCGGGAAGGGGAAGGGAAAAGGTAGGGCAAGGGCCAGGAAGGGAAAAGGAAGGAAAGGAAAGGAAAGGAAAGGAAAGGAAAGGAAAGGAAAGGAAAGGAAAGGAAAGGAAAGGGAAAGTATAGTTGAGTCCTTAATTTCTAGATTGGTGCCTTGAGCGTAGGATCACCTTTTCTCTCAATAATTCCGCTTTAGTTCTCCATGATAAAATGACAGATAATTTCAAAGGTTTATTATATTTGGAAGTTATTAATTCTATTTTCTGATTAAACACCAAATAAATGCTTCTTCCTTAGTTAACTGTTATACTTGATTTGTTTCTCAAAATTGTCTCATGTGCTGAAGCCCAGAGGGAAGACAATTTTGTTATATTACAGATTGTATTAAAATCTTTCAAAACTGTATGACATAGAAAGAATATGCTTTAACATTGCTAATATATGCCTCCATTATGACAGCAATTGCTAAAGGGAGGTCTGTTGGATAGCTTGAACACTGAATAGAGAAAATGCACTGTGATCAACTGATATTCAGATTACTCAATTTGGATAAAGGCTAGGGAATGGAGTGGGTGAAAAGCATACGATACAAACCTGAATTATGTGCCATATTTATGCTGTTGTAAATCTCATGCATGTTTCTTAAAATAATTATATAGTTCTAAGTATAGATCTTATAGGGACATGGTGGCTCAGTGGGTTAGGACGTTGAGCTTGTCGATCAGATGGTCGGCAGTTTGGCGGGTAGAATCCCGAGTGCCGCATAACAGAGTGAGCGCCTGTTACTCGTCCCAGCTTCTGCCAACCTAGCAGTTCGAAAGCACATAAAAATGCAAGTAGAAAAATAGGGACCACTACGGTGGGAAGGGAACAGTGTTCCATGACCATGGAGACGTCCTTGGACTAGCGCTGGCTCTTTGACTTTGAAACGGAGATGAGCACCGGCCCCTAGATTTGGAAACAACTAGCACGCATGTGCGGGGGAACCTTTATCTTTAAGTATAGATCTGCAATATATATATATATATATATATATATATATATATATATATATATATATATATATATATATATATATATATATATATATATATATATATATATATATATATCTCCCAATCAACTACTTACATATAGTGTAACTGAAATGAGAATGAATAAAAAAATATAATGCATATTTTTTTAAAAAACAAGACCCCTCAAATTAAAATCATTTCAGGGAAGAAAGTGATTGTTCTGTTTCAAATCACATGCAATATTATTTAATTTTCATTTAATATGAGATGCAAAGATACTCCCATGCGTATTCATCTTGTCATAAAGAGGTTTTGTTCCTCCCTCCTTCCATTTTAACTGGCAAAACAGCTGCTTACTTCCTGGTAAAATAAGAATAATTGATTGTTCTTCAGAACTTCATTTTATTTGAATATTTATTTACCTTTTGGATTCAAAATCAAGCCACGGAATTGTTTATAATCCAAAGGCTTTTGTCACAACTTTCCTTTGGCTACTTGTGATGTATCTGTTTAATTCTGAGAAGCTATGATGTGATGTGGTTGAAAAATCCAAGTTTTTATAGCTTCTGAAAGCTTTCATATCCTTGAAATAAAGAGTTAGGGTTAGGGTTAATGGCCTATAAGCCTACCTTATTTTTCTGCAGCTTCCAGGAGCCCTCAAAATCACATAGGTGAAATTCTTTGGCAAAGTGCCAATACCAGCAGCATATTTCCTGCAATTTTCATGTGAAATTATATGTAATATAAAAAAATGTCCAAAGAAAAAGGAAGCAATCTAGCTTGTCTATCCAAACTCTGAAATCCTTGAGGGATTTCCTGGTGATATCTACTCTAGGGTTACTAAATTTGAAGTGCAAAGATACAAATGACTATTCGAATTAGAGTTTGAGGGATCCCTTTACTGCCATGTGGATTTTTTTAACCCAGAGATGGTAGCCAGCTCCAACTATATAACAGCTGTATAGTTAATAACTGAATTAATAAGTATGAGATTACTTCAATTTGCTTATTTATTTATGGTATATTTTTCCCATTGTTCTGACCTTCCTTTCACTCACAAAGCAGCTCAATTAAAGGAGACATTGTTCTCAAGCACACAATCTTTTTTGATTTTTTATAACAAGTTTTATTAGTTTTCCAATTTAATATCCAAATATTTAGAAAGCATCATGGTGACTGGGTAATCAAAAGCTCAATAACAGAATTTTTAGTACACATCTCAGGTTATGTACTCAAGTACACAAACTTAAAGAGTGGCAGAAAGAGATAGTTCTGAAGGCTAAAAGGAAATAAGGAGCAATATATTGTATCGATGTGCAGTTCAGGCTTAGGTTTCCCTCCTTTTTTTTAAACAGCAATTTGTGAGGTTTGTCTATTAGATCAGGGCTTTTCAACCTTTTCACCCATTGTACCACTTTTAGGATATGGCAACATCCGAGTACCATCAGTCGCCTAGCAAGGTGTCAAAAACTTGATGACCCCAAAAAAAAGGAAAAAAGTGATGAAGTACAGGTAGTCCTCGACTTACAACATTTTGCTTAGTGACTGTTCGAAGTTACAATGGTACTGAAAAAGTGCCCCCCAAGCCCCAGCTGAGCAAGACATCTGCCTGCCTGCCCGGCGGCGCTCTTCCTCCTGTCCGAGGTTTTCATTGTTGTGAGCATTTTCTGTTGAGGAATAGCGGTGGGGGTGGGGTGGGGTGGGTGTTTGGTTTTTATTGTCTCCCCATCTGCTGGGTGGTTGCAGCAGCTTTTGGTCACTTCACATGACCCTGGGACACTGTGACTGTCATAAATATGAATCAGTTGCCAAGCATCTGAATGTAAATCACAAAAACCTGGAGGTGCTGCAACATTCCAGCTGATTGGCACTTCTTCAGGGCCTGCTACCACTTTTCTAGGATGGTCGCGTACCACCTGCCAGGTGCCAATGTACCACATATGGTACCCGTAGATTGAGGACAATACTAGAATTCCTTGTTTGTTGAACAGAAACAGAGTGACTGTTAAGTGCCATTTCCTAGGAAGCAGGAGCACATTCCAGGGGGGTGGGGGTAAACAAGAGCAACTTGGCCTGGAGCAAAAAAGGAAAGTTAGGATGCCACTCCTCAGAAGCCGCCAAAGAACATCCATTGGTATATCTAAGAGTAATAAAGGTTTAGTCTAGCAAGATTCTGTCTACTGGATGCGAGCAAATAAAGAAATGAACTTTGCCTGGATATCATTCTTGACTATGCCTGATTTTTGTTTCTCCATCCAGAAATTAAGTACAATGACAAGAACTGGTAGTTCTCCACTTAAGACCACAAATGACCTGGAATTAAGTTAAGTGAATCATCCACATGACCATTTCACACATCTGCAATTATGGCTGTCCCAGTCAAGGTCATTATCCAACCACTGACACTTAATAACCAAGTCTTCTCTTTGCACTACCACACCCAGGTTCACTTGCCCTACTGCATCCCAGTTCTCTTACACTTATTTGCATGGTTCTTCAGTGTTGAGTACTAAGGCCACTTTTCCAAGAGGCATCCAGAGAAAATGAGGGAAAATCTCTAAGCATGTTGGAGAAATAAAACTCAAATCTGGCAAAACCATTACTGAATGCCATCATTCTGTAAGGCTCAGAAGATTGACATTTGTTAGTGGTTTCACCAGTTTTGAGGTACATTCCAACTGCACACAGTAGATTTTTCCCTCCTTGTATGGAAAGGAGAGGAAATCCCTTCTCTCAGTTTCTAGGGAAACTGGCAGAGAAGATTGCAAATGGCAATCATGTGATTGCAGGGCACTTGGCAATACCTCATAAATATTGCCAAGTGCCTGGAATATAGTCGCATGACTGCCCAAGTGGAGAGTGACCATACTGGGTGGCTGGAGGTGGTTTGCAGGCTGTAAAGCACCCATTCTAAGGCAGTCATAAATGCAAACAGTTGTAAAATGATCAATCATAAGTCGAGAACTACCTGTCGGCATTTACTTGCTCATATAAACTCATATTTTACTATTCCTACCTCCTATTCATTATTCTTTAGATATTTGGCACAGAAACCAAATATTAGCTAGGAATAGAAAAGAATTCTTTCTCATATTGGCAAGAAATATATGTAGAATAACATTTCTCTTAACTTCAGAATATTAATAACTTCACAATCCACTTTAAACACATTTTTTCAGAAAGTATTAGGTAGTATTTCTTCTATAGTATTTATTCAATGCAGGCTGAGCCAGTTGATATTTGTATTAAAAGCCAATGCCAGTTAAAGTTCTCCAAGAGAAGTATTTACAAAAAGGAATAATATAGCAGAACAAAGAGGAAGGGAGGGATGAGCTGTTACACTCTTTGTAGTTTATTTTAGCTAGGTACATCTGTATAAATGCAATTTACTCTGATACACAACTGCTTGATAGCTTTAAAACTCCCATTTCTGTTGCCAAACCAATTGCCCTTGATGGCTTTTATATTCAGAGATACTTGCAATTGCCTTGTTTACATTAGTACCATTCATAAAACATTTAGAATGGCCGTTCTGCTGAATAAACAGTCGAAAGACTGGAGAATAAGTCTATCATCATCAACTGAAGAAAGAGTAAACTTTCCAAACCATTTCCTGTCAGTGGGGACTTCTTCAGTAAAATTGCAAACTCTATGCTTTGAGACGCAATAGGAAGAATTAGATTAAGGAGGTTACTGCTGACATGCTTATTGATCAGGGTTCAGGACTAAAATTGCTATAAACAATAAAATTGTGTTCTGGTGGTACATGAAAATGGGGTCCCCAGGCATCAGTTACAGAAACAGTTAAGCTGAATCCTCACAGCTTCCCCTTTGATTTTTAAAAATAAAATAAGTTCTTATAACATCTGCAGAAGCAGAGATCCAATCAGATAACCAATGGAAGATATAGATATGCTGGTTACATGGGTATTAAATTTTCTAATCGACCATTAAAATAGCAACAGTATTAATGTTATGCTTATAAAGTAGCAATGTAGAAGCCTGAAAAAGGATGACGTTGTTTTAATGAGCAGCAGAATTCTGCTGATACAAGTTCCAGACTTCTTCTCAATAATTTTCAAGAGATTGGATATAATATTTGGTAGAATATGTAGAAGAAGCATAAGAAATAAAAGTGATTTGTTGGTACCTTCAGCCATTGTTTTAATAAATATATTGAGGTATTCTTTTCTGTATTTTTCACAGTGAATATTATCATTTCATAAAATAATTAGAATATTGTTTGTTGACGTAAGAACCCACAGTGCAGTTTTGCATAGTGATCACAAAATTTAATATGAGGACCACTTATTTTTTATTTTCTAAAAGTCAATATTTAATTATTTTGCACATGGCCCTGTTGCTTGAATGAGATATTTCTGAACACTGCGTCCAGTTTTGGTCACCATGATGTAAAAAAGATGTGGAGACTGCAGAAAGAGTGCAAAGACGAGCAACCAAGATGATTATGTGCCTGGAAGCTAAATCATATAAAGAACAGTTACTAGAATTGGGTATGTCTAAAGAAGGACTAGGGGTGACATGATAGTAGTGTTCCAATATCTCAGGGGTTGCCATAAAGAAGCTATTCTCCAAAGCACCTGAAGGCAGGACAAGAAGCAATAGATGGAAACTAACCATATAGAGAAGCAACCTGGAACTAAGAAGAAATTTCCTGATAGTTAGAACAATCAATCAGTGGAACAACCTGCCTACTGAGGTTGTGGGTGCTCCAACGCTGGAGGTTTTAAGAAGAGATTGGACAGCCATTTGTGTGAAATGGTATAGGGTTTCCTACCTGAGCACTAGAAGACTTCCAAGGTCTCTTCCAACTCTGTTGTTCTGTTCTGTTCGGAAAACTAATTTATCCCTGCATCTGATTGGGGTTGCATGATGCCTGACAAAAGGAGGACATGACTATTTTTGAGTCCAGCAAAATATTCTCTGGCTTTCTGAGTGTGGTAGTCGTTGGCTTATGACAGCAATTGAGATCAGAATTACTATTGTTAAGTGATGCAATAATACAGCACAACATCAAGTAACAACACCACTTAGCAATGGCAATTCCTGAAGAGAGGACTTTTTGCTTGTTCCCTATTGATTTTGCATATGAAAAGCCAGCAGCAAAGATTGTTGCAATTTCCTAAATTCTGAGGACCAATCATAAATATCATTTGTTCAGTGCTGTCATAATTTTGAGCAAACACTATACTGTATAGCATTTCCCTAATAGTATAAACTGCAAGTTAAAAAAACTAGTTCTGTGACTTTCATTCTTGACTAATATTCTCCTGTTGATTGTATTGGTACCTGAAATTGACAAGACCTTAATCATTACAGAATGATGGTTTTTGTTTCCTAACTGGTTCAAAACTGAATTGCACTAGGCAAACAGCTGGTGCTAGCAACTCCTGTCAATGTGTATTCTCCATTGTCCACAAATTACTCACTTGTAATTACTTCCTTTCCAGTGAATGTAAATACAAATATTAAAACTTTAGGTTGTTCTCATATGTCCTCCTCTTCAATTGTTTGTTTCCTCTTTTGCCTTGTATTAGGTATGTAATGTGTCTTAGTATATGTATGTGTAGGAGCAGAAAAATTCTAAAACATATTCCTTATATATGAAAAAGAAATCACTATCTATTAATCCTTCTTCCTCTTCAATATATATAAATACAACATTTGTGTCACAGGAGTTAATATGATCTGAGATAATTAACTTAATTGAGCAAGTAATAATGTTCTTCTAGTGAATAGCAAAAGTTCAAGTCTAGCTCTGGATAATTTTGAAACAAAGTCAAAGGCTTTTCTCATTACACTTATGAGAAAATGTTAGAATAATGTCCTCTCACATTGGCTTTTGATTTCTATTGTTATTATAAGTGGAAATAACCAGAGTGCTGCCTGATAAATGAGAAAATTATTGATAGACATTGATTCATTTTTGTAAATACAATAATAATATAAAGTTTAGTTATGGTAATGATTGGAAATGAAAAGGTGTATTTGAAATAATTAAATAAAATTAGTTGGAAATAATACCTTCCTCGGTTGTGGAGTCTCTGGTGCTGCCTGAATTTGGCTGTTTTTTCAGACATTTCATTAGCAAAGTAGATAACATCAGTGCTAAAGGAGGAAGGGTTTGCTTTCATTTTACATATTAGTAGCTTACCGTACCCTGTCAATATTGTTCGGAGTGATTTCAGTGATTCCTTGATTAAGCTGTTGTTTACCTGCTAGCTTGCTTGTCTGCATTGATAGTCCCTTGATTGGAGTATTGTTTCTTGATTGCCCCACAGTTCAACCCTGACCTATAAATATTCTCTTCTACTGATATCTTCCTTGATTTTAGTTTTGTACCTTTCCTCCATATCATAACTTAGAACTGAATAACACTTCCAGGTGTTGTTCAACCAAATAACCATGCTCCACTAGCCAACAAGTTTAATGATGATCAGTGGTGGAAGATGGCATCAAACATCTGGCTATCTACCCACCCAATCTATTAAGTATATAATTTTGTAGTTTAATTAGATAAGATTTAGAATGGGCAAAAATCTGTACCTTCCTCTGATGTCTTATCTCAAAAGTGCTTTTCCAAAAGGCTTCTAGACTTTGTTTTTTCTTTGAAAATGTTTTGCTTTTCATTCAAGAAGCTTCTTCAGCTCTGAAAAACAAAGCCCAGTTGCCTTTAAGGAAAAACACTTTGGGGACAACCGTGACCTGGATGACTGTAAATCTCCATAGACACTGCTGTCTTAGTTTCATTGTAGATTATGTTAATCTAATGCTGTTTCAGCAGTGCTTTTATGTCCTTATAAAATGTCATAATTTCCTCAGGATATGTTGAACTTCATCTACTCTAATCCTTAGCCTGCAAAACCATTTGATTATGGGAGTTAAAGTGGAATGTGTCGTACAGCATTTTCTGTAACAAATGCTTGAACTATATCCTTGATATTTTGTTGTGGGCTCTGATGAGCAGGAACGAGGACACGCAGATGAGTACAGAAAAACTCATACTTTATTTAAGCAGAAACTGTACTGAGAGATTGGAGTCACCCTGCTTCAATATATAGCCAGGCCCTATGGTATTAACTAATCAAATTGAAGCCATGTTTGCCACCCAAAGTTGACCAATTGCAGGACCGTAGACGTCCTGTCTGAGTTGCTGGAGAACGTGGTGATATTCCAAAAGCCCAGTACATAACACTTGAAATACTTGAAATACTTCCATTTTAAATAGTACATTTTTCTTTTCTTAGTCATTACACCTTAGTTGTAAATTTCAGTTGCGTTGAGAAATTTTTTCTCCACAACATAAGTATTCTCAAAGTTTTTGGTCTTTGTGCTACATAAATCACTTATAAGTTACGTACCTTTTTGTTTCTCCAAAATGTCATATATTTCAGAAAAAAAGAAACACAAACTGAGATTATAGGCAATGCACTTAGAATTTTGGTTATGATATTTTCAGTACCCAAAGAAATATATTATTAGAAACTTGACTGATACGATAAAAGAGGTATTGAATAAATTGGCATTCAACAAATATGGCTTCTGTCATTCTGACAGTTAAGCCTAATAGCCATACTATACTGGCTGAGGCTGATGGAATTGAAAGTACAATATATCTATAGATCATCAGGTTATGGAAAGCTTATTTTTGAAAAATTGAAAGAAATAATACACTAGGCATTAATAGAAATTAAAGGAAAGTAGCAATATTGATAGAATTGTGTGTGTGTATAAACGTATGTATGTAGAACTATTCAAGAATTATACAGCTAGTCTAATCTGTGCCTCTTGGAGTTAAAGATGGTGTTGATTAACATTTTATGAAAACACTTTAACTGTAATTATGTTCTTACCACATTCAAAACAAACAAGGTTTGACCTGTTAAGAGACTGATTAGCTGACAAGAGCTTAATCTGTATGTTTAAAAATACAATTTGACATTTTATTAATACAGCTTTTGAGAAGGGAGTTATCTTTTAATGAGAAACTAATTGGTTTTATTGCTTTTTGTGTATAGAATGTCTAAATTGGAGGGATTTAATAATGTTAACTGTCAGCTAAAATTCTCTTTCTACCTTGGGTTTAACCTTGTGTTGCAGGATTTTTGTCCTTTGTATTATTGACATAAACGTGTCATGCCTGATTGTCACAGCATTTAATGATTTCATATAGTAATGTTTCTAATAGCTTAAATAAGCCTCTGAAAATACTACCTCCTTATCTTTCCACCTATTGCTTCTGAAAGTATCTCTTAGAAAGTGGAAGTCAAATCTCAAGGGGTTTCCTGACATCTTCCTGCCCTAATTTTCCACATCTATTTAATCAAGGAATTCAGTCAGGATGGAAGGGGATTAGCACCAGGTAGAATTACATTGGTGGAAAGTAAGGAGCTCTTGAATCTTCTTAGTAGCCAGGTTGAGCTAGTAAAAGAAGAGAGACAGTGACTTCTTCCCCAATAAAAATAGGATAGAATAATTTCTTTCTTCTTAACATACAGAATAAACCATTAGGGGGGGAAAGTAAAAAAAAGAAAGAAAGACATTTGTGCAGTTAGCAAATACAATTGCATTTCAGTTTATTTTGCACCTACTTAAAAATCTACATATATAAATAAATAAAGTTCATAAATAAACTCTATTTCCAGTATAAAGCAGGCACTAAAGATCACTCCTAAATCCTTTTGTTATATGCTACTCAACTATTCATGAGGAATATTAGTTAACTTTGCATTTAAATAGTAATGTAATTCAAATTTGGGGTATGCACTCATCATAACCTACAATGTGTTTGAATAATAGACACTATAATATTAGCAACAATTTGCTCAATTATTATTCTAAATTTGACCCTCGTGGCTTCTAAATTTTGGATATATATTCACACTATATTTTGAAATAATACACTTGCAATTCATTTTATTGTGAGTGAAAAATAAAAGTAACATAGTAAATGACAATTCAACTGCCGTAGAAGTGATTAGATGCAATGTAATTATTTCAACAAAAGAGAAAGAGGAAAAAAATCCTGTTCTCTGTTTTCAGAATCAAAGAGGTTTTAGGAACTGCCTTCAGTCAATATATCCTAACTTTGTTATCTAATGCTAACTATTTATTAAATATATGTGCCTACTTTTAAGGCATATAGATATATATATTCTCTGGTTGGCTTACCTAGTAAAGGTAAAGGTTCCCCTGCACATGCGTGCTAGTCGTTTCCGACTCTAGGGGCCGGTGCTCATCTCCGTTTCAAAGCCGAAGAGCCAGCGCTTGTCCGAGGACGTCTCCGTGGTCATGTGGCCGGCATGACTAGACGCCAAAGGCGCACGGAACGCTGTTACCTTCCCAGCGTAGTGGTCCCTATTTTTCTACTTGCATTTTTACGTGCTTTCAAACTGCTAGGTTGGCAGAAGCTGGGACGAGTAACAGGTGCTCACTCTGCTACGCGGCACTCGGGATTTGACCCGCCAAACTGCCGACCTTCTGAACGACAAGCTCAGCGTCCTAACCCACTGAGCCACCGCGTCCCTTCTTTGGCTTACCTACCCCCCACCAAAAAAAAAAAATTATAATGCAATGATTGAAAATAAAATAATACAGGTATCCCTCAACTTAACAATATTCATTTAATGACTGTTCAAAGTTACAACAGCACTGAAAAAAAATGGCATATGCCTAGTCCCTACATTTAACAACTATCACAGCATCCTCCAAATCACATAATCAAAATTCAGGTGCTCAGGACCTGGCATGTATTACAATGGTTGCAGCATCTTGGAGCCATATGATCATTATTTGCAACTTTCCCAGCTAGTTTATGACAAACAAAATCATGTACGAAGTCATATTTGCTTGATAACTACATGATTTGCATAACAACAGCATTGATTTGCTTAATAGCCATGGCAAAAAGATCATAACTTAATAACTACCTTGCTTAGCAGTAGAAATTCTGGTCCTAATAGTGGTGGTAAGTCAAGGACTATTTGCAATAATAGAGCTTTGTGAATTAGGTGAAGCCAGTAATTCAGTCACAGCTGGAATTTCATATATTGTACATCTTTGATTTATAGGATGACAAAAGTGCTAATTTTCCAAGATTCAAAACTTACTTTACCTCATTGCCTAGGAAGGAAACAAGGCCTTCCTTTAAAAAAAATAAACTACTCCTGAACTTAGAAATTTTAAAATAATACTTAATGATAAATTCATATAATTTAAGGCTGTAGCTTCTTATTCAGTTCTGATCTTGTTTATAACTGTAATATTTTCTTGTACTCCCCCCTTTGCTTTTTTCTGTATGCTAAATACAGGTGTATAGTTTTTTTAACCTTTATGTGATTTGCTTCATATATAATCTGAAGATATTCCATAAATTGAGTTAAACAAAAGATTTCACAATGTAAAAATGAAACACACAATGTTTTATAAATGCATTATTTTCTTACTTCTTGGCCTCATTCTTTTCAATGTTCTAAGTAAAATTCAGTAATCACACTGAAAGCAATCACTGTTAAAATCAATAGAACTGGAGATAATCAGGACTTTTGTAAATCTAATTGCAGTTCAGTCTGAATTCAGCTATATGAAACTGAGTCAATGCTTATTATTAAAAAGGTAAAGGTAAAGGTTCCCCCGCACATGCATGCTAGTCGTTTCCGACTCTAGGGGCTGGTGCTCATCTCCGTTTCAAAGCCGAAGAGCCAGCACTTGTCCGAGGACATCTCCGTGGTCATGTGGCCGGCATGACTAGACGTCAAAGGCGCACGGAACGCTGTTACCTTTCCACCATAGTGGGCCCTATTTTTCAACTTGCATTTTTACGTGCTTTCGAACTGCTAGGTTGGCAGAAGCTGGAACGAGTAACAGGCGCTCACTCTGCTAAGTGGCACTCGGGATTCGACCTGCCAAACTGCCGATCTTCTGATCGACAAGCTCAGCGTCCTAAGCCACTGAGCCACTGCTTCCCTTATTATTACTACTATATTAATAATAGCTTATTAGAAGAGCAAGTGAATTTGTTATACAGTGTAGAGAAGGCTTAGGAATTCATAAACAATGCCCCAGGTAATCTCCGGTTTGATGCACACAGGTGTACATATGCTTCAGTTTAAATGTATACTAGAGAAGACTGATCAAAACTCAAACCTAAGCATACGATTGAAAATGCATTTGTCAATGGATTGATCTTTCTTGAAATTGTCAGGTCTGCATTCTTTTTAGTTTAGTTTGACCTCTCAAGTATTCAGTCACTGATCATAGAAATAAAATAAAATTAAAAGATTACGTAAGGTAAATAAAACAAAATGGTATACAACAGAGAAAGATATGTTGAACTTGACTAGCCCAGGTAAAACTTAGTTTGTTCAGATAAATACTTTGAACATTAAGGCTATTATGACTAAGACTTTAGTGAAGACACCATCATAAATCAGATAAAATCAGATAAAACAACAGAGTAAATTTTCAGGAGAATACATTACCATCATCCATGGTATTTTTCTTGATTGCCAAAAAGCGATATAAGTATGGAACACTATTGTATTGTTCTCATCCTACCAAAAATAAAGTGAAATTAATTCAGAAACTATACGATTATCTGTTCTGGCCATAATCTTGACAGCTGAAGGTCTATGACTTCAGTGTCCTCCTAGATTTATGGTTCTTGCAGATTGAGATTTGTGGCAGATTTCAACGCATCTTTGACTGCTGGATTTCTTGGGCTGTACCTTGTGTGCCCTGGCAACAATAACTCATGCCTCATCACCATTGTTTATATGAAACTGCCATCAATGATTGCCCAGAAACACAGTTGGTGCAAAATGCACTAAGACATGGACTTGTGGCTTCTAATTTGAAATTGAATCTCATTGGTTTACACTCAAAATATTGAATGAACCTGAATCCAATTGCTTTCAGCAGATATATCTTAAATATGATTGTATCACTAAACTTTAATTCAACCAAATGAAAGGGAAGATTTTAATTGTGGTAAGGATAAATGGATTTCTTGGAATGATACCAATCATGACTCTCCCTTGGTTTTATGATTAAGAAATAGATTTGGTTGAGAAAATCTACTATGATAAATCATATTAATACCAATAAATGGTTTGTCTCCTAGTTAAAAAGAGATTTAACTAGGTTTAACAAAGCATCTTTCAAAAAATGTGTAACAATTGTATTTGTTAAAACAGAATGCAGAAATAATTAATTTTGGAGAAGTGGGTTCAATCAGGACCTGATGGAAAATTTCTCTCCTGCTTACTAAAATACAATATATCTCAAAGTTTTGTCAAAATAATTTTATATATATTATACCTGGATCATAGGAAATGATATTCCTTTTTGTAATATGTACCAGAAATATATACAGGCTACATGTTCTACCTCAGCAACAGAAGGTTGTTGTTGTTCACATAGTCTAATGAACATGTCTCCATCTGAGAACATAACATTGATTATGCTGAAAGACAGAAGATGTTTCTTGAATGAGAAAGACCTATGAAAAGTGGTTTCTTCTATTGCCAAATCTGAAGCAGGTTTTCTTTTTATTGTCCTACCTCTCTCTTTTGTGCTTACCACTTTTTCTCTTTCTTTCTTGTCATTGTCTTCATTCTTATTGTATTGTTCAGTATAAAAATGCCAGCCTTTTAGTTTATAGGTCTTTATCAGCCTGTTTAAAATTTTAACAGCTCTTTTCTGTTGAATAAATTAGAGCATAGAAGACTAGGAGTTCACACAACACCTTATTTTGGGATTTTTTCCAAGAACACTTTTTCAAATAGCACTGTATTATTTTAAATGTTTGCAAAACAATTGGCTTTGTCCATAATTCTTCATATTACTTAAAGAGGTTGAATCGTAAGTACTTTGAAAATTAAAATACTTAAATTTAATAATGCATTAATAATAAATTATTATTGTTATTATTGTTAATAATAAATAATTTAAATATATTATTTAGAAATTTAAATACCTAAACAAAACATTAAAGGTTTGCATAGCAGTATCCTATTTTTTAATGTTTGCAATATTTAATGGCATTCTTTACAAATATGTAAAAGTATATCAAATTTTAGAAATAAGAGTGGTATGTAAGCAGTAATGATTTTTGTAGTGATGGTTGTTGAGAGGGATGGATGAGAATTTTTATATGCCATGACTTAGCTATTGGCCAGCTGCTTTGTTGTTGTTACAAATACTGAAAAAAGTGGATTGTCTAGATTAGAACTGAATTGTATTGTGAAGCCTTTATATTTTGTGGGGGTGCAATTTTTATGCAGAGTTTCCCTATGATCTTAACTTATTTCAAGGATTTATCCAGGATAAAAAGGCATTCGGGGTTCACAACTGGATTCATCAATTGCACTTCTTTGCCTGTTGACCTTAATAAGGATATAACAAAAAAGAGAAAAACACAGTTGATGAAATCATCAGAAAAAGTGCTGTGCTGAAAATTGCCTTACAATTTGTCAAAAGCTTTCTTCTCAGAACAATCTTCTATTTTTGATCTTATTTTCAGAATGCTTGACAATTTCTTTTTAATCTCTCTTGCAGGTGTTCTGTGCTACTGAAGGTG
This sequence comes from Vipera ursinii, assembly GCF_947247035.1. Lineage (NCBI taxonomy): Eukaryota > Metazoa > Chordata > Lepidosauria > Squamata > Viperidae > Vipera > Vipera ursinii. The sequence goes on along the minus strand of NC_139517.1, from coordinate 112,718,671 downwards.
ATAGGGCTATTACTGTTGAATTTGTTTTCTTAATCTTTTCAAACTGTTTGGGTGGGGAGACATAAGAATTCTCTCATAACATCCTCCCTTAAAATTTAAATGAAGCATAAAAAGATCAAGAACTGTAGAAAGATAGATAATTTACTATATTGGTTGGATACTAAATAATAGCCATATAACTGCAGCTATCCATGAAAATTTCTGCCAAATTTTCTTCTCTTTCAAAATTTGGAAATAGTTGGGAATACAAATAACTTATCAAATTTACTGAATAATATTAGGAAAACAATGACGGAGGGAGGGAGGGAGGGAGAGAGAGAGAGAGAAAGAAAGAAAGAAAGAAAAAGAAAGAAAGAAAGAAAAAGAGAAAGAAAGAAAAGAAAGAAAGAGAAAGAAAGAAAGAAAGAAAGAAAGAAAGAAAGAAAGAAAGAAAGAAAGAAAGAAAGAAAGAAAGAAGAAAGATAATTTTCTCTACCTCTTCTGCTGGTGAGACATAGTTTATTTTTGTTTTCAATAACTATTACAATGGTCTTTCGTTTTGAGCTAAAGCAGTTTTTTTGAGCCAAAGCATCGAAAGGCTCCTATGGCATCCTTCCAAAAGCAAAAAGTAATAAGCCAAGCCAAGGCAATATGTCACTTCAATGCTAAGATTAATAATAGTAATTGCACCTTAATGCTAAGCATTAGTATTTGAGTACATGTAAATGTACTCTTTAGACTATGTTGTGCCAAACATATTGTTGGTGCTCCACATGCAATAATGAATATATGGTCTGCATTTAAAGTTTTATGACAATGTGTTTAAGATACGATAGATAGATAGATAGATAGATAGATAGATAGATAGATAGATAGATAGATAGATGATAGATAATAAACAAACAAACAAATAAATAAATATTGTATTCTGAGAAAACCATTTAATTTCCTGTTCAGTTATACTTTCTCATTTTGTACTTGGGTATACTGAAGAGTAGCAGAGTGAGCGCCTGTTACTCGTCCCAGCTTCTGCCAACCTAGCAGTTCAAAAGCACATAAAAATGCAAGTAGAAAAATAGGGACCACTACGGTGGGAAGGTAACAGCGTTCCATGCGCCTTTGGCATCTAGTCATGCTGGCCACATGACCACGGAGACGTCCTCGGACAAGTGCTGGCTCTTCGGCTTTGAAACGGAGATGAGCACCGGCCCCTAGAGTCAGAAACAACTAGCACGCATGTGCGGGGAAACCTTTACCTTTACCTTTATACTGAAGAGCCTAAATAGTGAACATATCTGATTGGATATTTAATGTAGATTGTTTCTTTGACTTTAGAAATGTTACAGAAATCTGTTTACAATTTTAAGTGTGCCCTTCATATATGGAGGAAATCATCCCTATAATAAAATAAGTTTAAACTTATAAAGAATCTGAGATCAGTTGTGAGTACTCTCGAAGATAGATAGATAGATAGATAGATAGATAGATAGATAGATAGATAGATAGATAGATAGATGATAGATAGATGATAAATAGATAACCTTTATTGTCATTTTTTACCGAGGGTACATTGACACATATTAAAACAGAAATTTTGTTGCTTGCTCTCATATTCTATTGGCAAGTAAGAGATTATGATCCTAACCTAGAATATTTGCACGTAGTATCTGGAACTGCAGACTGCAACAAATTCCAGACTATGTTAGGGTTGAAGTTGTGTTCCATTTGGTAATTGTGTGAATTAGGCATGATGAAAAAGCAGATTACAAGCAAGGAATTAAGTGTGTGAGAAATGCTAAATGCTTTAACTGTCTCATTAGGAATACTCCTTGTGCCCATGGTATTTGCATACACACAAGCAAGTCAAGGTTGGATGTTCAAAAGATGCAGATTACCCCAAACTGTTTCTATCTGATGCACAAACAAGATATGCATATTATAATACCTTCATAAAAGTCTGACTTACTCCAGCCCTTGAGCATATAATAAAATCATAAAACATAATTTCCCCAAATATGCTTTTTAATGAGGCAATTAGACTTTCTTTTGTTTCTTTTGAAGATGTTTCCTTTCTCATCCAAGAAGCTTCTTCAGCTTTGATTAGATGGTGAGGAGTGGAAGGATTTATGTTGCTTGCAGATAGATAGTCATTTGCATTTCTTTAGAGCAGGGGTGTCAAACTCACAACGTCATGTGACATGTCCCAACATATCACGACTTTGTTTCCATTGCTGGCAATGGGGTGGGAGTGGTTTCAGTATGATGCATCCGGCCCATGGGCCGGCAGTTTGATACCCCTGCTTTAGAGAGTCATTAAAACCATTTGGAAGTTTACCTGAGTATTCACCTGGGTCACCTGCGTAGTGCAAATGTGTGTGGAAGCCTTCTTGGCTGCAGGATGTTTTCTGCCCTGTGTCCCTTCACTGGCCCTTCACCTGTGACTGTTTTCAACAGTGAAGGTGAAGCAAAATGTTTTCCACTTGTTGCTAGAGTAGCAGGAGAACCTTCCTCTAGGTCCATTTTATTTTAGATTTACAAGTTATTCTTACATCAGAGGAAAATTGCTAAAGATCATCTCTTTGCCCCAGCAATCAAAATACAAGTTAAATATAGTTTAGACATCAATTAGGCCTTCTCCTCCTTCTATGCCAACAGTACTGTAAAAAGTGATTTATGGCCAGTTTTCAGACTTACACCCATTGCAGGATCCCATGGTCACATGATCAAAATTCAGACACTTGGCGACTGACTCATTTATGTTGGTTACAGTGTCCCAGGGTCATGTGATCATGTCTCTTATGATCTTCCCACAAGCAAAGTCACTGGAGAAGCCAGATTCACTTAACAATCATGTTACTAACTTAACTACTGTGACAAAAAAGGTTGTAAAATGGCATAAAATTCACTTAACAACTGTCTTGTTTAGCAACAGAGATTTGGAGCTCAGTTCTGGTCGTAAGTCAAGGACCACCTGTATGCTTCATTGCTAATGTTTTGAATGGCATTATGCTTCATTTTCTTACTGCTTTTTCCTAGATTTAAATTACCCTTGGCATTTGTTAGAATGATACAGGTACAACGATTTTGCTTCATTACTAAGCAACTTTTCCCTTGAGTTACAGAAAGGTTTTATTGGTACCCTTTAGTATGATTATGAAAATTAATGTCCTTACACTATCTGTTAATGGATAGGTATAAGAGGAAATAAACTCTGCATTACTCCTATTCAATGCCAGCAAACTGAAAATATATTGGAGGTGTAAAAAGAGCCTGAATTTATTACTTCCTTTTATCATTTCATTCGGTTTATTGAAAGATCAGTACACATATTGTATTAAGAAGCCAATGAAACATGTATTTTGATATCTATGATTTTGCTTCAAAATGCATGTCATGTTCCAGTTCATAAACTGGATTATAAATATCATTGTTTTCTCTATATCAAGTCATAGTTGTTCAAGTTAAAGAATGGAGAAGATCTGGATGAAGATCCCTATTTAAGCTGTGAAACTCATCAGCTAATTGATCAGCCATTTCACATCCTAATCTTTCTCATATAACCAGTGAATTCATTGGAGAAAGGGCAAGATGAAATCTGATAAATAGTTTTGAATATAGTATGATATTAATGTTGAGTGCTCTGAAGATCTTGGATGAGGTTAAGATACAAAAGATATGACATAATGATAATACTATGTAAATACCATTTCTATCTTTCATGTTACTAATTGTCACAACAATTTTGAGAAGAGAAGCCTTGGTATTTTTTAGGAGAGCAGATCACCTAGGCTAGCTCTCATTTGGAAACCTCCTGTTTAGAAATTAACATTAATTTTAGCACTTAAAAATTAAGCATATTTAGTATCAGCTACTAATTTTTTAAAAAAAAATTGTCCATGATATTAGCATTTCCATTGTGCATAGAAACCAACTTCCTAAGGCAATTAAGGAACTCTTTAAAATAGCAAACTAGCAGCTCTCTGCAAGGAACTCTCACTTATGATTAAACTACTTGTGATTATTAAATCCATGCAGAGTTGAACCCTATATTTCTGCAGGTGGAATATAATGGAATGGAAAGAACTGTCTCTTTTGATTTCTTTTTTTTTTAGGTATAATTATGTCCAAGTAGACAAAATGTCTGTTTCAGCAAAAAATATATCTGTGGCTTTTGTGGTTCAAAATAAGAAACTGCACTTCTAATGTATCATCTGTTTTGACTTCCCAGTTGTTTTTTTCTTGAAATAGTAATGGAAGCCCTCCATCTGAGCTTTCCCTGTTTGACTTGGTCTATTACTGTCTAGGCAATGCCCCATTTTCTGGGATATGTAGCTGCACTCCAATAGATTAAAATCTGCAATCTTATTTCAGTGAAGTGATCCTTGTGGAAAAAAAAAGACTATAAAAGGGGAGGTGGATAAATGAAGGAAGTCTCTGTGGAAAAGCAGGAAGCATAGAAGATAGGGCAATGAACAATAATAAGGTGATTGTTCCTATGGGGAAAAAATAATTCCCAAATTGTACTCATGAACGCTCCTTCTAGCAGAACTGTCATTTTGGAGGTGACTTTCACACGTTCCCATGTTTGCTAAAAAGAGATAGGGGCCCCTTATGGAACACTATATAGTGCACTATCGAGAGGGCAGAATAAGCCAAACGTGCTTTCTCCTCCCCTTTTGATTAATGTAATCTTCTGCTGGACTCCATTCCGTAAATGGAAGGTCTCCATCTGCTCATGGGCAATTAATTAAGCTCCAAACCAGCTTTAGTAAGAGAAAATAAAAGTCTCGGCTGAGATAGCAAACTGTTAGAAAAGTCAGCCAACTAAAAGGAGAGCTGACAATAATAGATTCAGATGGTCCTTGAGATCACAATGATCTCAATCTGTGTTAATAACTTACAATGCACTGATGCCTTTTTTAAAAACATGATAGCCTCTGCGAAAAAGGTTGCTTTGAACATTTAGAAGGCCATACTTTTAAGAATTCTGTTTTAAAAGACAATATTTAAAATCATTGCTCCTTATGAATTAGGGCAACCACTTATTTTGCATGTACAGACTCATTCACTTTGACTGCAAAAGTTTTAGGCTTCTTATGTACTTATTCTAAAGCATTGCAAAAGATGTTGCATAGAAAACATTCTTTAGCACTTTGAGGAATGGAAAGATATAGCTGTCCACATTGCATTGAGGTAGTTAATATTTTGTTACACATAGTTGATCTATAAGTATGGTCTTAATGGAGATTAGATCAATTCATGTACGATTTGGCTATCAAAGCTATATGCCAATTTCTGAATCTATTTAGGGCCATGGCTAAAATACCATGTTCTGGTAAGAGGAAGAGAACAGTTGTCTCCCGTTCAGATTTATGATGTTTTCAATTGCTTCTAACTAATAATTGTAAAACACAGATTTCTAGACTAAATAGGCCCCTTTTCAGTAAAGCTTTTATTATGTTCTTAATTATTTATTGATGTATTGTGTTTGTTTATCTCCTCTTTACTAATTTATAAGTAATTAAAAGCAACAAATAATGACTTATGCTCCTCCCTTTTATTTTCCCCAGCACAACAACCCTGTGAAGTAGGTTGGGCTGAGGGAGAGTGACAGGTCCAAAGTCACCAGCTGGCTTATACAGCATATAAGCAAAACCATGATGAGTTGCATACAAATTATGTATCTATTTAAGGTTTGCCAGTAGAACAGGGTAAATAATACTGCTCTCTGAGTTTTTTAAACATTTCTTGCAAATTGTGTGCAGATAAAGTACAGATAAGCAGCCTTGCCAGCAGAATTCTTAGAAGTGAAAAAAAATGTGAAAGATTAAAACAGTGTGAGAAGAATGTGCTTCTAATTAAGGTAATCATGTAAAAAAAAATAAGAAGTTAAATGAGATGCCTGCCTTGAAAGAATTAGATAGGTTATAAATAACTGTTTGCTTCTGTGCTTTAAACAGTTTGTTTCCTTATTGATATTTATAGATTAGAGTGCTATACAGATAGTCCTCAACTTATGACCACAATTGAGCCCCACATTTGTGTTAATAAGTGAAACATTTTTAAAATAAATTTTGTCTCATTTTACAATCTTGCTTGCCATGGTTGTTAAGTGAATCACTGCAGTTATTAAGCTAGTAAAGTGGTTGTAAAGTGAATCTGGCTTCCCCATTGATTCAGCTTGTCAGAAGATTGCAAAAGGGGAACACATGACCCAGGACAATGTAACTGTCAGTTGCGAAGCATTTAAATTTTGATCATGGGATCCTGCAATGGCCATAAGTGAAAAACAGTATTAAATCACTTTTTTCAGTACCCTTGTAACTTTGAATGGTCGCTAAAAGAACTGCTGTAAGTCAGAACTACCTATATGGAAGGTGGTATGCATATATACACAATCCCATTTACATCATAGGCTGAAGTGAAGCACATTTGTTTGTTACACATTTGCTCTAGCTTTTTCATATGTGTCTGTGATCATTATAGAGAGACAATTGTGTCTCCTATTAAAATATCTTCAATATAAAAATGGTTAACTTTATCTATATATTGTGTCCTTTTAAACTCACATTGCTATTGAAATATGTAGCTTTTCACTGAATCACCTCTTTTATTTTAGGATTTCATAAATCTTGGACAATATGATGCGGGAGGAGGGGGAGAAAAGAGGGTCAGAGAACATATTGCAATCAACCAAAAGAGCAAATAGCTCACACTTGTCAAATATAACATATGCTACCAGAAAAAAGAAGAATAACAGTAATTTTTGTGACATTTTATGCTTATGTCTGACAGTGTTGCCTCATCCAAGGCTGAAAAAAAAATCACATATTTAGCTTCAGACAAAGGCATGTACTTGAAAAAAAAATCCTACATACCATAACCAGCTTTCTACTGTAGAACCACATACAAGCAAATGCCTGATTCATAATAATTATCAAAATTAACATAATAATTACAAAATGCCAAGATTATTTTTCATGTTCATAAAATGAAATGGAGCAGAGGAGTCTATTAAAATGTATTTATCCACTGATGTTAAGCATTCATATTTTATCTGGTGATCATATAACTTTAACCTGCATACAGTAGGCATTCAACACTTATCTGAAAAAAGCAATCCTTTCTTCTGATATCCAAAGCACTTTCCTACATTATTTCAGAGACAGGGCAGGGGGAGGACAGCTGCTGAGCAAATTAACAGCATTGGCCATTCATTTCTGTATTTATCTTCCTTTTCTTAAGGTTCTACCTGTTGTCCTTGTGTTTGAAATGATGTTTCATTAGCCATTTGTTTCAATTTTTCAAAAGTGTAATTTGTATTGATTTTTTAATTGAAAATATGCACATAGAAATGTGTACTACCAGTATTACTTTTATGTGCATATCTATCTATCTAAGTGTACTACAAATCATGTTTACCTATTAGTTAGGTTGGAAGGGAGATAATGAATGGCCAAAAGTCAACTGGTGAGCTTTTGTGACTATAGATAGATTGGAACTTGTGTCTTCCTCCACCTAGACTAGGGAAATGATGGCCCTTTTATGACTTGTGGACTTCAGTACCCAGAATTCCTGAGTCAGCCATGCTAGTTCAAGAATTCTGGGAGTTGAAGTCCACAAGTCATAAATGGGCCATCATTCCCCATCTGTGACCTAGACCAAGATCTTTTTTTTTTTTTTATTAAATTTATTATTTAAAAACATTGGACACAGTACCAGCGAGCTGACAAACCTTTTTGTCTACAATGTTTAAATATATATATATATACATGTATATATGTACATCAAAAATACACTTAAATACACTTAGATTACAAATCGGTGAAATACCACAATATTTAAAACAGTGAGCTAGTCTGTAAAACCTAATAGAGACCTTTCTTTTTATCCATCCAAAGATACAATTTGTTCCAAATTCTATAATAGTCTGATTGATCTTTATTCTTTAATTCCAAAGTTAATCTGTCCATTTCAGCGCAATCCCAAATTTTCCTAATAACCTCTTTTTGTCCTGGGATCTCATTCTTTTTCCATTTTTGCGCAAATGATATTCTAGCTGCTGTGATAATATGGATCGTTAAGTATAGCACATCTTTAGGATATTTCTCTTTCGTGATTCCCAACAAGAAAAGTTCTGGACTAAACTCCAGATCTTGTTTCAATATTTCTTTCAGCCAAATCCAAATCATTCTCCAAAATTTTTGTGTTTTACTGCAAGACCACCACGTGTGGAAGTATGTGCCTATCTCTTCAGAACACTTCCAACATTTGGGAGATACTGTTGTGTACATTTTTGCTAAGCGGGCTGGGGGGAGATGCCATCGGTAAAACATTTTAAATAAATTTTCTTTATACGATGAGGCCAGTGTTATCCTTTTATTCCTATCCCAAATTGTTTGCCAAGTATCTAGGTCGATGTTATGTCCTAAATTGTTAGCCCAGATCATCATGGGGTCTTTCACTTGCTCTTCAAACAGCTTATATCCCAAAAGTAATTTATAAAAATTCCTTATTTGTTTAGAGTCCGGTCCCAATAATATTTTGTCCAATGCTGTTTCAGAGGTATATATCCCCCATTCATTTTTATCCTTCCTAAATCTCGATTGGATTTGTAAGTAGGCCCACCAATCGAGTTTTATACCTTGTAATTCTAGTTCATTCCTAAGTTTCAATTCCCCCTCCTCATTCAGAATATCCTTGTATGAGATTATGTTACCCAAATCAAACAGATTTGGGTAAACTATCGCTTCAAGGGTGGATAGCCAGACCGGTATTTTGGTGTAATTGTGAGATCTAATTTTTTTCCAAGTATTGAGTAGCGCTTGCCTGATCCGGTGTCTTTGAAAATGCGAGAAAAGACCTTGTTTCTCCGTCCATAGGAAAGCATGCCAGCCATATTGCAAATCGTGACCCTCTAAAGTTAATAGTCTTCTATTTCTCAAGATTACCCATTCTCTAATCCAGCTCAGGGCCGCGGCGTGGTAATATAATTCCCAGTCTGGCAATCCAAAACCCCCATTTTCCTTCGTGTCTTGTAAATATTTCAATTTAATTCTTGGTTTTTTCCCCTGCCAAATAAAATTTAGTGATAATTTATCCAAATTTCGAAAAAATTTAGAGTCGAGTTGAATTGGGATATTCTGAAACAGAAACAGGATTTTAGGCAGAATATTCATCTTAATGACAGCGATTCTTCCCAATAATGAGAGTTTTAGGTTTCCCCATCTTTCCAGGTCACCTTTTATTTGATTCACTACACTATCATAATTATCCTTTTTGAGTGAAGTGCATCTAGCCGTAATGTTAATCCCTAAATATTTTATTTTCTTGACTATTTCTATATCCGTGATTTCGGCCAGATTACCTTTTTGTTTATTGGTCATATTTTTAACAATCATCTTGGTCTTATTTCTATTTATTCGCAGTCCGGCAACCTCACCATATTTAGATAATTCTTCCAATAGCTTTGGTCCCGTCTGACATGGATCCTCCATAATAAAAACTAGATCGTCCGCGAAAGCTTGCAATTTAAAGGTTTCCTTTTTAATGGTTAATCCTTTTATCTTTGGGTCGTTTCTTATAGTTCTCGTTAATACTTCAAGAGTCAATATAAACAGCAACGGTGATAAGGGGCAGCCTTGCCGTGTTCCCTTTTGAATTTGAAACTTGCTAGATGCTTCCCCATTAATAATTATTTTTGCTTCCTGATTGTCATAAATTGCCCTAATTATATTTATAAATTTTTCACCCATATTCATAAAGCTAAGCTGTTGGCACAAAAAAGACCATTTAACATTGTCAAATGCCTTTTGGGCGTCTAAGAAAAGTAATGCCATCTGTTGTTCGCTATGTAATTCATAGTACTCCAATGTATCTAATATTATTCTAATGTTGTGCTTAGTGTGTCTCTTAGCGAGAAAACCATTTTGATCTGCGTGTATGAAATCATTCAGAAATCGTTTCAATCGTTCCGCTATAATTGATGTAAATATCTTGTAGTCCGAGTTAAGAAGTGATATGGGTCTGTAATTTTGGATTAATGTATGGTCTGTGTTATCTTTCGGAATAAGGGTTATGTTTGCCTCTAGCCAAGATTTAGGCGTCCTTGCGCCTTCTAATACTGCGTTAAATACCTCCACTAGGGGTTGAGCTAGGATATTTTGTAATTCTTTATAAATCTCTGATGGAAGACCGTCGGGTCCCGATGCTTTATTATTCTTTTGTGCATTAATAGCTTTTATCACCTCAGATAGTCGAATTTCCTCGTTTAACATATTTCTGGTATCTTCTGTGACCTTAGGTAGTTTGGCTCTTTGAAAATATTCCTCCATTTTCTCCACACTTGCCTGGCTATCTTCTTTATATAAACGTTCATAAAATTCCTGGGCTATAATTTTTTTTTTTCCTCCTGGTGGAATATTCTCCCTTCCTCATCTCGTAGTTCGTGAATCCAGTTTTTCCCCTTTTGTTTTCCCAATTTGTATGCGAGCCACCGGCCCGGTTTATTTGCATTTTCAAAAAAATTTTGTTTCGTGTTTCTCAATTGTTGTGCCAATTTCTCTTTGTCTAGAATGTTAAGTTTGTGTTTAATCAGATCCATAGATTGCTTGATATTCTCTTTTTGTGGATCTTGTTGGAGTGTAACTTCTAAGCTCTTATATTCCTCTTCTAATCTTTCCCGTTGTTGTCTTTTCCCCTTATTTTTATATACCATATATGCCCTCGCTACCCCTCTCATCACAGCCTTAGCTGTATCCCAATTGTTTTGTACTGAGGTGTCTATAGCTTTATTTTCCTTAAAGAAAAAACTTAGTTCTCTCTCCATCTTAGATTTGAATTCGTCTTCTTTTAAAATTGCTCTTTGAAGCGTCCATCTGGATATTTTTTTGGAACCTTTCCAGATAAGTTTAATAGGATTGTGATCTGCCCAAGTACCTGTCGCTATATGTACCTCATCTATTTCTGAACTAATTTCTTTCGTCATCCACACCATGTCTATTCTAGACCATGAGTTATGTCGGTTGGAGTAATATGTATATTGTCTAGCCTTACGATTTCTTTCCCTCCAGACATCTTGGATATTTAGTTCCTCAGCCAAGTTAAGAAAAGATCTCGGTAGAGTTCTTCTCTTCTTTTTCCTAAGCGTCTTTCCCATATAATCCAAATTTATATCTAGGATAGCATTAAAATCTCCTATTAAACAAATCTCCTCATAATCAATGCTACATATCTTATTGTGAAGTGTTTTGAAAAATTGTTCTTGGTTATGGTTTGGGGCATATATCTCTACCATCATGACCTTCCTGTGATTTATTATAACCTCGACTATCAGTATTCTACCCTCTTTATCGTTATAAATTAGTTTTGCAGTCAATTTTGGGTTTACATATAGTGCCACTCCTCTCTTTTCCTTGTGTCGGTCTAAGGAAACGAATAGGTTCCCTATTCTTGGTTGTACTAACAAATATTTTTGTTGTTCCTTTATATGGACTTCTTGTATTGCCACGATATCCAATTGTTGGTGAATAAGCCTATTAAAAAATTTCCGCCTTTTCACTGGCGAATTCAATCCATTAATATTCACAGACATAATACTACACTCACCTCCCTTCATCTTACTTATTTCTGATTTTTGTGGATCTCGTGATTCGGGGCTCTCTCTCTTCCTTGTCTCTAGTTCCATGTTTCTCTGTTAACTCACCGGATTTGTTCCTTCTATCCTCTGTAGCTAAGATCTTCCCATCCATTGCCACACGTATTGTATCTCTTTCTCTTACCTCCCTTCCATCTTGATCTTCTAAATCTACTTCCTCTTGGCTATGGAAGTGGCGTTTGTAAAAATCTTCTGCCTTCTCTATCGTGTCCAGTCTATGCCTTCTATCCTGCCACGTAACAAGAATACCCTCTGGAGTTAGCCATCTAAAGTTTACATTTTCTCTTATTAGTTTGGATGTTAAGAATTGATAGCCGCGTCTCAGATCCCTCATCCTTTTAGGTATCTGTTTAAGGATGGTGATTGGTTGGCCCCGAAATTCTAATGGTTCCTCTCTAGATCTATGCAGAAGCTCATCCCGAATTGATTTTTTAACTAACCTTACATGTACTTCTTTTGGGAGGTTGTGCCTTCTCGCATAATTAGTTTGGACCCTGTATGTTTCATCAATTTCCGCCAACATTTCCTCCTTCCCTACACCGAGTGCCTTTGCCATCAGTTCTGCCATCATGACCAACAGATCTTCCCCTCTTTTTTCTTGAACGTTCTGGAAGCGTAGATAATGAGCAGCCTTTTCTGCTTCCAGAAAAATGACTGTTGTTTCTAATTCCTTATTAGCCTGAAGGAGTGTTTCATTTAAATCATCTACTCTCTTTTCCTCTTTTTCCATTCTAGCTTCCATATCTTGAAGTCTTTGGTCATTTTTGACTAATTGCTGTTGAATCCCTTCAAATTTATCATCTATCGCTTGGATTTTCCCCTTTAATTCACCAGTGTCGTTTCTTATTTGGCCTATTTCTCTCTTCATCTCCTCGTGGTTTTTGGCCATTGCCTCGTGTAGGTTTTGCAAAAGGGCATGTAAATCTTTAAAGGAATTCGAGTTAGATCTTTCCCTTTGCAGCATATCCTCTATAGATTTCTGATTGGAGGGACTTGAGGACATCCCCTAGACCAAGATCTTAACCACTACACCACATTGGCTAGTATCTGTGCCAGACATGTTAAATCCGTGACATCATGTGACATTGTTCAACGTATCAGGACTTTTTCCCCATTGCCGGCAATGGGGTGGGCACAGTTTCATCATGATGCATCTGGCCAATGGGCCGGTAGTTTGACACCCCTGATCTATGCACTGAAAATCATTCAGAAGATGACTTTGCAAAGCTAAATTTGTGACATCAGAATCAGGAATTTAAATTGCCTTTAAGGTCTCAGATGGTTGTCACTTTGAGTTGTACATCTGAAATTCCCTAGAAATACAATGAAACTTTTAACTCTGATTCCATTGTGATTGATCTTGCAGATTTTTAGAATAATTGATAGCATTGCCTTAGTTGAGTCTGTTAGTGCAAATAATTATTAATCAATATGCACTCAGCTTTTACTTCAGAAGATAATTTTAACACATGATTTATTTTGAACATTTCAATTGAGCTACCTTTACAAGAAGAAAATCAATTGGCTAGAGGTCTAAAGCACTTTAATTATCTCAAAAGCAGTGTCCCTTTTTTACTATTTTTTTTCTTTCCTAGTAACTTATTGTCCCATACAGAATAAAGCTTTTTATTACTTGGCACAATTGGCAGGATATTTTTCATAGTTTCTTTAAAGAAGAAAATGTTTCCTTATATTGACCTTTTAAAAATTGTTTAGTCAGATACTATAAAATTTTATTTTAGTTAGTAGCAGAAAATATGAGTGGGGAAGATTGTAATCCATATATTACTTGAGGCAGAGGATGTTTGAAGAATGAGTTGCATTTCAAGCACAGTTGCTATAGTTGATCCAATTTCTTGGTAATTATTTTTTCCTTTATGTTTTTCCAGGTAGAAAATTTGGGTTAATTTAATGAGTAATTAATTTCTTACCCAAAACTGGAAATAGAGGTTGAAAGCTTTATTTAGGTGCAGCTTGGGTCATATAACTTTCTTTTATACCACAGTCCTGTTGCACACTGATTGTGGCTTGGATAATATACATCACCTGTAAATCTCAATACAAGCTATCACTTATGATTAAAATATGGATGTGAAGTCATGGAATAGTTATCATGAACCACCTGAAATATTCTAGTTCTCTGTCTTATACATGCAGCCAGTTCATCTCTCTTTTCTCAATTTGTGAAAACAGATCATAAAATGAAAAAGAACAACAAACGTCCTATTTCTTGCCTTTATGCACACACTGATGTGCAGATTGAGACTATAATCTTATACATTCATCAATACACTCATAAAAGCAGGCTACCGCAATAGATTTAAGATTGTAGATGTACAATCTTCTAGGCTTGTCCAGTATACATTGGCAAGTCCAGCACGGGTTGGTACACAAATGTTTTTTTCCACTTCCCAGTCTAGGGCTGAATAACAGAATAACACAGTTGGAAGGGAGCTTGAAGGTCTTCTAGTCCAAACCCCTATACCACAGGTCTGCAACCCGCGGCTCCAGAGCTGCATGCTGGCTCTTTCAGCCGTCTCCTTCAGCTCCCAGCCCTCTGCCATGTGCAGTCCAAAAAAAAAGTGGGATTAAAAAAGTTCAACCAATCAATTCAAATATGCAGGGTAGGTGCATATCTCGCCTTGCTCCACTCTTCAGTCAAACCCTGTTCTGCACATGTACGCACATGCGCACACATTTTTTGCGGCTCCCAGTTTTTCCTTTTGTGAGGGAACTGGTTCCGAGTGGCTCTTTCACTCTTTCAGGTTGCTGACCCCTGCCCTATACCATTACAGACAAATGGTTGTCCAGTCTCTCCTTAAAAACCACCAGTGTTGGAGTACCCACAGCCTCTAGATACAAGTGGCCTTGGTGGAGCAGTGGGCTAATGCCTCCTTAAGTAACACCCGCTGCCTGCAATTAGTGCAGGTTCTCATCCCACCAGGCTCAAGGTTGACTCAGCCTTCCATCCTTACAAAGCTGACTTTGTAAAAATGCTGCTTGGGGGCCCCCGAAAGCCCTAATAAGCAGGCATATACATAGAATGAAGGCTATTGCTAAGCACATTGATTTGTGCTTTAGATTGTAAGCCGCCCTGAGTCTTCGGAGAAGGGCGGGATATAAATGGGATTTAAAAAAAAGTTGTTCAACTAATTAATTGTTCTTAGTTCTAGGTTGCTTCTCTCCTTGATTACTTTCCTTCCATTGCTTCTTCTCCTGCCTTCAAGTGCTTTGGAGAAAGAGGCTGAGAGAGAATGATTGGCCCAAGGTCACCTAGTTGGCTCATATGTTCCTAACCCACAACTTACTCATTATGTCACACAGGCTTTTTCATAGCTAGCTAGGTAGAGTGTGTATTTGTGTTTATGTTTGTATTTCAAGACTCAGAGTGATGTAATCATGATGCAGCGGCATCACAATGAGGGCAGAGCCAAAATAAATAACCTTTTGTGCAAAAATTGGGATGATTTATGGATGGAGAGATTTATTTCTGTCTTAAAAGAACAAAACCCTACAGCTCATTCAAAACCAGCCATTTTGCTTCCAGGTTTCACAATGCTCTGGAGCACAAAGTTTGGTCTGGGAGTAACATGTGGTCTGCAAGCTATCCAAGCCTGATCAACTGTTATATTTATCAAAATATAAGGGAGATATTCTATTAACAGACAGGAGGATCATGTGGTTTACCAGAGGTTTCTGCAAATGGAAGGAGAAGAGGCTGTATTGACATGCTCACTCTTTGGAAAGGCCTACAAGAGTTCTGTGCAGATGTGAAAAGCATAGGAAGCTGCAAAAGCAAACAAACATTGGCAGAACTGGATCAATGAAACCTCTGTGTGTAGAATAAAAATGGAAATTGTCCAAAATGTCTTTTCTTTGCCAGAGGGTTAAGGCTTTTGTGGGTTAAGGGTATCTTAACCCTTTCGGGTAAAAAAGATGCACAATTAGCCATCAGTATCTTCTGATTCCTACCTAGTATATTTTCTACCCTGTTCCTTCTTGCAGCTAGTACCTGAGGTACTGGTGGGCAGGGTGAGATTCGGTTTAGGATATTGAAAGGGATTTTTATCCTGCTTTACCAGAGGGTCCTCAGGAAAACTGCAGCATATGCAAGGGACCAAATTCTGACTGTTGTGATGTATAACTGAATCCCTTGACATTCCAGTAAGAAAAAAAAATCACAGACTTTGATAAAACAATTAATCACCCTTTTATTCACTAAATATGTTTGCTTCACAGAACTGGCTGTGTGCAGTTAAAAACTTTGAAACAATTCTCTCCTGGTTCCAACAAGAAAGTATCCTTATGAAAAATTGGGAACTGTTATTTATTCCAAACATCTTAATATTTTAACAAGAGTCTTGAGATGTCGCTAGCAAAACATCCCAGTAATCTGATGATCACCTATGACAGTTTGAAAGAATTTTCTGTGAACCGGGAACTGTCTTTAGTAGGTGTGAAAGATCAAAAAGGTTAATTCTGTGCTAGTTCTCAGGAAGTTTCTCCCTTCCCTCCAAAAGCTACTAATGCCACAGTGTAAATGTACCAAGGTTTGGGAAATTTAAAACATCTGGTTTCATAATCTGTTTTGTGCTCCAGAAACAGCTTGAAAAAGTTAGAAGCTCTATTGCCAGCAGTTGCCTGACACATTGTTGATCATAATATTTAAGATACTGATAGTGCCAACCAGAAATCTAAAAAGATTGATACATCCGCTGTCCAACATCAAATGTGTTACAATTTGATCAAAGACAGCAGCATTTTTTATTCTGCCTGGTAGACTATTTCGAAGGGTTCCTACACATGGCTACTTCTTTAACTATAAGTCTGTAGAATGAATGTGTTCTTTTCTGTTGATTTTTAAAGTTGTTATAGACTTCATTGACCAGTCCATTTGTTTGACCGCTGTGATCTGTTGAACATATTTGTTCAGAAGTATAAACATATTTTGCTTGTCTTAATTTTAAATGGGTATAAGCAAAAATGGATTCTTATGTGATAATTTAGTAAAAAAAATGGAAATGAAGATTTCTTCTTTTGATCATACAAATCTCATCATTTTTTTCTCATATCAATAAATCATAGCTTTCTATCTGAAAACAACTGGGCCCCCCTTTATATATCACCTGTAAAGTTTTTATGCATTTGTCTTTAAATGATCAACTGGAGTATTCATAAGCCTTTTCAGTTCTTTGATATATTAAAAAAGTATACCGTATATCCAAATATAAGATGAAATTCATGTTTTTAGATTAACCAAGCAAAATATGATTTTAATGCTTTTATTTCTTGATATAAACTTCAGCTTTCAGGTTGGAATTCTTATAAAGCTGTCTTAATTTATTAGCTTTGTCACGTTAGTATTGGATAACTAGCTCAGAGATAAATCTGTGCTTAGTACAAATGTGTCTGAGCTGATGATGTTCATGGTAATTTATATAGAAAATCTGGTTTGGGTTTGGGGGAAGTGCAATTTTATGTGACAGCTTTAGATAGTGTAATGCTTATTGATCTTACGCTGTTGCATATATTTGGAAATCTATTTTCAACCATGTTTAGAATTTGATGAGGTCTCTCCACCCACCCCATCTGATTGAATAAAATACCAGTTTTAAATGATGATGGATATTATCTCACTCTTCCTCTAACTGCTTTTAATATATTTGCAATGTTTTCTTCATGTCTTCTGCAGGGAGTGAAAATAAGTAGGACTTTGAGAAAGAGTTTCTAATAAACATTAATATAAACATTTTCACTAAGCCTACTTACACTCAATGGTAGTAGAATCTACATAGAGAGGTAATATAATTCACATGATTACTTCACTTGTTGTCTACAACTATTTTTGCCTTAAATCCCACCATCCATATACATGTATACCAAAATCATGGCATTGAAAACCAGCAGCCAACTAGCTAAATTTGCTAGTATGTTTTGAGGTTGTTTTGGAGTGAAGGGTATTTAGTTTATAAAGTTTAGAAGCTAGAAGTTGCAGAACTGAAGTTGGATTGTACTAAACAGTATGCTGGTTGCTACCTGAGAACTAGGATGGATAGATGTAGAAGGGACAAGTGATGGCTTGTGGTTATGAGATTTTCAGTAGGATGTATTCTTTCTGCTCCAGTATCCTTTATGTAAAAGTGGCTACTTACCAAGAGAAATGCCTTTAAAATCATCTCAGAAAATAGGGTCATTTGGTGAACATGGAAATTAGGATAAGAAGCTTGCCTCCCACTTGGAAGGATGAAAGTTCAGTCCTAGGCAGTGATAGATGTTTCTCTATCAGGGCAGGAAAAAAAATATCTGCTGCAAAGTCTGCATAGTCTGGAAGGGCATCCAGCTAGTTAATGCTCAGCTCCATTCAATCACCCTGACTCCACCCGAATCAAGGGATTACCAAATCATAAAAAGGAAAAAAAATGACAGTTTAAGAAACGTTGAGCATATGAAAAAAAGCAAATTTTAATCCAGATTTGCTAGATACATTAACTTAATTTAAATATACATATCCCAAACCTCTACAGGTTGTAACTTAACTAATTTTGTGGAGTGGAGTCTTTTTAATGCAAGCTTTCCAAAGAGAGCTGGCACCTGTATAAAGATTAAGACCAACTTGTTGATAGAAGCTGATCATCTTTTCCATTCAGATTAAAACACAACAAAGGATCAGTTAAGACACATGCATAGCTTTGTTTTTAGAAAAGATTTTTGTAGTTTGACACCATGCCAACCATGCAACCCCATTTGCAACCTAAATCAAATGTTTGTTGAAATTGTCACTGATGAGTAAATCTGATGTTTCCAGGAGGCCTTTCATTGAACATTGACTCTGGGTATAACCCAAAATAGGTTGCAATTTAACAACTGCAACATCCAAATGAAAGATGCCATCTGTCTCATTTTGTTTTGGGCAACAAAAGGATCAAGCTGATGTGACATTAACCACTTTGAAAACCTGCCTGAATCCTCCTTTTTTTAAAAGCAGCAGCTGCCCCACCCTAACCTCCACTTAGTCTTAATTTCTTTTTCCTAAGAGTGTCAAAAATATGAGCATGGGGTAGTTTGAGAATATTAGTTTGAGATTCAAATTAAACTCTTACCCTAATCCTAGGCTTCACTAAACAGAGTAGATATAAATGATCAGTTATCACAATAGGGAAAGAAAGATAGTCGGGGCCCCACCAGAATTAGTAATAGAATTGGTGCACCCATTCAGAGAATCAATTAATAGGTAGAAAATAATATGTGAGCTGCAGGTCATCAGTATAATTACTAACTAAAACCAAATTGCCTAGTGATTTCCCCCAGGGCTTCCTGTAGAAGCTAAATATCATGGAAAACAAAGTAGAATCCTGACATACTCTTCAGAATAAAAGCTGAATCATAAAGTGGATGTTTGCTACTGCAACTTTTCAGAACCAATTTGCAACATAGAATCAGAGCCCACATCGCACTTTTGTCTGCTAACAGCAATTTTATGGGATGTTCTTGAAATATACTTTGGGTTACCATTTCAAAATCCAGGGTTCAAGAATGCTAACATTTTTTTTAATTTTAATTTTATTTTTTTTGCTTACAATCTATTGCTGAATTTAGAATAGGTTTACCAGTAGCTGTCTGAATCTCAGGTTTTTTAAAAAACCTTATCATTGTGTTCAGAGCTTCCGTAAAGTTTAATCTTTTCCGAACAGCCATCTTTTTATCACTGAATGAAAAGAGTTTCATGGTTCACCAGGTTAGTGTTCATTGCTTAGTTTAAACTAAGCCGTTAAAATTGAATTTCTTCATAATGTAAACAATCTGTTTTACCTAGGGTTATTTTTTAAAAAAATTGTAGTAGAGCTTCTTAATATTAGTGGAATTTATCACCAGCACTGGGTCATTTGAGTGTCCTTTTCAGTTTATTAGAAATTTATGGTTCAGACTGTTTTTTTTATTATATTTGTCTAAAAAAATAAAAGGACTACATTAATTCCTCTCTGCTCATGTCTCATGCTACTTTCCAGCTGCCTATTTAACTATTTATGTACTCATTCTAAACTGCTATCTTCTATTGACCTCCAGTTAAGAACTAATGCATTTGTAAATTGCAAATTAAAGTTGCTAAGTGTGAAAATGCTTGAAATGCACAAATTATCTGGCCACAAGATATAACCCTAATTAAGGAAAATGAGGAACTGTTGCTAATTGTTTTAGATCATTATAGATTACTGGAAATGTATAACATGTCTACAGGACATTTAAGAAGTATTGAATTTTTTTTCCAAGCAATACTCACAGTATTTCAGGACAGTAGCTAAGATAGCAGCCTCTTTAGCACAGTATTTAAGATACTGTAGTTCTCAAAAAACAATAGCACCATTGAAAAAAAGGTGAAAGAAGAAATAAAACTATCAGAAGTATGACAATTTTAGGGTATGACAGAATGGAGGAGGGAGGCTGGTTCATTGGGAAAATCAAAGCAATGGGACAAAATAATTTGTGGCTTAAATCCACTTCTGAAAATTGCACATGTATCTCCCATAATTCTTCTCTTCAGAACAGCAGTCAATATTCTAGAGTAAATTTGATATAGCTCCAAAAGCAAATAATGAAAAATGTGTGGCTAAAGCCCTCTTGGTCTTTATCTCTTTTTGAATAATTCCTTTTTGACATTTAAAGAAGCACTAAGCAAGGAAGGCACCATTCATACCTGTAGAATAACATAGTTTGCAATAGGATAGTTTGCAATATTGGTTGAACAGTATTGAAAAATGGATCCATGGATTGACTCAACATGGGAAGGAATTTAAAAGTACCATAAGAACTGTTGGTTCATTGGGAATAAACTTCAGTATATCCCTGCTTTCACAGAGTCACAGTTAGCAATACTTTGCTGAAACAGCTTAGATCACCTTTATTTTAATTGTCTATGGCTAAATGTTGTGGGATTGAAGAAAAAATTTTGTTTCATAATTCCTTGTATTTAATAACAACAACAACAACAACAACAATAATAATAATAATAATAATAATAATAATAATAATAATAATAATAATAATAATAATAATAATAATAATAATAATTTTATTTGTATACCGCCCTTCTCCCGAAGGACTCAGGGCGGTGAACAGGGCAAACATATAAAAGTACAAAAATACAAAAATTAAAAATTTAATAGTCCTGGCTAAGCTAACCAAACATTTGGTCTGTTTTTCATTGACCATGGATACTTTCAACTAAATAGCTTGTATCAAGCAAATAGACAGAATTGTCCTAGCCATAGTAATAGCCAGGTTTATTAAATCCATTCCTTAAAACCATAGCCATTGTGGAACTAGTATTATAATTCCTTTGAGGGATAAGTGGCAAGAAATTCTGGATGCACAAGCTTGAAAATACTACCTTTATTTGCAGAAGCATTGCTAATTGTTTTCATTCAACTACAGAAGAAATTGTGCATTCGATTTTTGGAAGCAACCTTTCCCCTTTCTTTTGCACATGCATTGCACTTTGGAGATACAAAAACCAAAAACACTGACTCCAAGAGACAAAGTACTGTACAGTTCTTCTTCATCTATTATGTTAGTTGGAAATGCATAACCTGACATTTTCCATAAATAGCAGCTATAAACAAATTATATCAATTCTAGCATCAGCAGCTTTAAATGCTAATTGTGCCTTTTGGTGGTTAAAGAGGTAGTCTGTCCTCTTAACCTGCTGATAATTCATCATTTTTAATTCCCAAATCTGTGCATACATTCCCTGTGTTGCCATTACCTGTTGTGTTTACACTTAGCAAGATGGATAGTCAGTTCTTTTCCAGTAAAATTCTACCAGACCTTTTGTTGTTGTTCTCAAATACCATTTTCAAGAACTCAAAATTGGATACAATCAACCTCATTCAAAGTATACTGTATTGTAATATAGTAAATATAAATAAGACTATGCAGTTTGTCCCACTGCTGGGAAACCCAACCTAATCTTGGAGGTGATTGGATCAGTTTTGTTATTCTTTCTCATCATTGATTCTGCTCCTAATTGATAAAGTAATTGAACTACATGTCTTTTAGTTTGTTTGAGTGTCATATTGGCATGATTGGCATCCTGAGGTCAAAATATAGTATTTCATGACAAAATAGCGATTTGAGTTTAAAGAAAAAAACACCACCACAAAGCATATGCTAACAAAATGAAAATGCCAGTGATTAATTATATGTATCTTATGCTTTCACTAATACATAATTCTGGACATGGTTTTAAATATTTTATAAAGGAAGCTTCTGCAGCAGACATGTTAATAATTTATAGGCTTTGTAGTACATATCCTGTTCCTAGACGTAGTGATAATTTTGTGGCTTGCTTGAAGGTTTGGAAAAAAAAGGTCCTCTTGGTTTGTACTTTTTAATGTTTCTATTTACTTTTTTCTCCTTACTTTATTTCACATGTTAGTCAAATGAAACAAAGCATCTCTTAATGAATATTTTCATTTAGACCAAAACTTTTCATTTAAACTGTATCAAGAAAGGAATAATATATTCACCCTATATACTAATTATAATCTGACTTTCTTTGTGGCCAATTCTTGTATAATCAAAATATGGATGACACAAACCTTGTTCAGAGAAGAAATATCAAGAGACACTGAGGAGCTAAAAGTTGCATAGAATTGTGATCTAAATAGAAGCTAGACTTGTGTAAGAAAATATCTGTTGAAAGAGCTGCAGTTGGGCTCTAAAGTTTGTATTAATATACATTTCTTTTTCTTATTGTAAGTCAATTTCTTCGGCTTCCTATTTTTATTCATTTTCTATACACTGCATGAAATTTCTTAGGAATAATATAATTACTATGGATGGATCGATGAATTGAATACAATTATTTGTTATTGTTCATCAATTGGAAATTCTTAGCATTTATATAGAAATGGAAAGATTTAAGGAAAATGAGATGATAAAAAATAGGCATGCCTTTAATCCCAAAAGGCTGAGTAATGGTTGCAGAAAAAACTATGGAAAAATTCAGTAAGTCTCCAAATATTGTAGAGAGGGCAATGGTGAAATATGCTAGAATTGTAGTTCACCAATAGCTGGAAGGTCACTGATTGTATGCCCTTGAAATAGAGTATCCTAACCCCCAAGTACTATTTTCTTCTAGGTGACACTTGTTTCCCTTTAAAATAGTCTTCAATATTTACTGGGCTTATTAAGTGTGCTCCCTAAAGCTGAAGTAGAATATTTTGATGACCTTCTAAATGTGTATGTTCTCTGTGGTCTGCTGTTTCTACTTTAGGCCATGATCTGCAGTGATGGTCATACTTAAAAAGATCCTTACAAAAAGTCTACCCTAAGATGTAACTGTAAAATATAAATTACGTTCTACAAATTTGAAAAATATACCAAAAGGAAAAACAGCACAATCACCTACATTGATATTTAAGCTCTAAATATTTATTTCACCTTAATGTATCTTCAAAGTATAATCTGTTCCAAAACATAAGACTTTTTTCATTTTTAACATTAGTCTTTTGCAGCATAACCTTATACTGGTAGTCTCTGAAAGCCTGTAAGCAACTGTGCTGGGTTTTGTTATTTTTATAACAATTGAACAAATTTTATGTGTGTTCACCAACATTTGAAAAACTCAATCGTCTCCATGATTGAAATTTGGAAACCTGTGGGGCGGGGGGAATGGCTTCCCGGGTCAAACTGATTCCATGGTTACCACTTTTAACCCACCAAATTGCTTTGTTCTAAGTATATGTATGCTAGTGTGTCTCTGTATGTGAGAGAAAGGGAGCATACGGGAGGAAAAAATGACAATAAAGAGCAATTAGAACGAGCAGGCATGTCCCAACATGTCACTACAGTTTTGCCATTTCATATACATGAACGATGGAGTAAGTGCCATGGTTTATTAAAATATGCAATTAAAACCTTCTCAATGGACATGTGTTGACAAGGTTAGTATGGCAGCTGAGTCACTCTCTCCCCATTTCTCAGCCTTGGCCAGTAATAAAGAACTGCTATTATTTGGATTTGCTAATAAATGTAGGCATTCATATTTTAGTAACTGATATGGATGGGAGAGACAAGATATAGATTTTTATTCTGAATTAGAAAGCTCTTTGAACTGAAAGTTGATTAATAATCATTCGAGATTAAAGTGCTTTCATGAACTAACACATACTGCTGAAAATTGCCTCACTTAAAAAGAAAAAAAAAGAAACGAATGAACACTTTCAAAGCAATCATTTTCATAACTTAATAGATCAATTATCTGAGTTGGGGAAGATTATTTGTTCTTCTTTGGTAGTTCTAAAATGTTGTGAAATGAAGAACATTCAGCTAATGTATTGTATAGTAACACAGGTGGAATTGATCTATTTAAGTGTTTCTGGAGGGCCTATTGGTCAAATCTCTGATCATTGTATTGGCATATTTTGTCGCTTAAGGACTGTATAGTGATGAGAAATAGCTAAACATTTCAATGCAGTAATAACACCATCCATTACAAAATATGATTGCTGGCCCTCAATTCCCCCTTTGCTTTATGGCAATAAGCTTTTGGGACATATACTGGATCTTTCATCAGACCAAATTATGGTCAGGATGCACATCATTTCATTGATATGATAGTATACTAATAGTAATTGCAATATCATTTAGACTTACATATCGCTTCATAGTGCTTTGCAGCCCTGTCTAAGCTGTTTACAGAATCAGCATATTGTCCCCAACAAACTGAGTTCCCATTTTACCAATCTTGGAAGGATGGAAGGCTTTTTGAGCCATCAGGATTGAACTTCCTGATAGTGAGCTAAATTAGTCTGTAATACTGCATTCTAACCACAGCTCTAATCTTAAATCTGTTCTTCAATGATGTGGGAACTAGTTGATAAATTAGTTGAGTCATAAAGGAACAAGCTTTCCATAGTTTTTTTTTCCTTTTAGGATTTGTGAATTCCACTAAATGTGACTGTATTTATTTTTGTTCTCCATCCTTGTGTTTTGTCATGTGGAGTGCATTTTTCTAAAATTGATATTTGATATTTGTCCTTTTATTTCTTGATCAAACTGTGTGTCAAAGAAATATTTCTTCAAGAAAGAAGACAGGCAAACACTTCGTACACTGAGTTTAACCCCAGTAAATTTAGTAGGACAAACTTCAATTTTAGTCTGTCTGAAGGATTTAAATTAATTGATTTTTATGATTAATCAATCAAAGAATTAGCCGATAAAGGTCTAGGTCAGGTATGTCAAACTGCTGTCTCACGGGCCGGATGCATCACACTAAAACCGCACCCACCCCATTGCCAGCAATGGGAAAAAAGTCGTGATACCTTACGAGTTTGACATGCCTGGTCTAGGTTCATATTGTTGTTGTTAGCTGTGAAGTCGTGTCCGACCCATCGCGACCCTATGGACAACATTCCTCCAGGCCTTCCTGTCCTCTACCATCTTCTGGAGTCCATTTAAGCTCACACCTACTGCTTCAGTGACTCTATCCAGCCACCTCATTCTCTGTCGTCCCCTTCTTCTCTTGCCCTCAACCTTTCCCAGCATTAGGCTCTTCTCCAGTGAGTCCTTCCTTCTCATTAGGTGGCCAAAGTATTTGAGTTTTAGCTTCAGGATCTGGCCTTCTAAAGAGCAGTCAGGATTGATCTCCTCTAGGACTGACCGGTTTGATCGCCTTGCAGTCCAAGGGACTCGCAGGAGTCTTCTCCAGCACCATAGTTCAAAGGCCTCAATTCTTTGGCACTCAGCCTTTTTTACGGTCCAACTTTCACTGCCATACATTGCAACTGGGAAGACCATAGCCTTGACTATACGCACTTTTGTTGACAGGGTGATGTCTCTGCTTTTTAGTGTGCTGTCTAGATTTGCCATGGCTTTCCACCCCAGGAGCAAGCATCTTTTAATTTCTTGGCTACAGTCCCCATCTGCAGTGATCTTGGAGCCCAGGAAAATAAAATCTGTCACTACCTCCATTTCTTCCCCATCTATTGGCCAGCAATTGAGTGGGCTGGATGCCATGATCTTGGTTTTCTTAATGTTAAGTTTCAACCCAACTTTTGCACTCTCCTTCTTCACCCGCAACAAGAGGCTCTTTAATTCTTCTTCACTTTCTGCCATTAGAGTGGTATCATCTGCGTATCTTAGGTTGTTGATATTTCTTCCGGCAATCTTAATTCCAACTTTTGATTCATTTAGCCCTGCCTTTCTCATGATGTGCTCTGCATATAAGTTAAATAGGCAGGGCGACAGTATACAGCCTTGCCGGACTCCTTTCCCAATTTTGAACCAATCAGTGGTTCCGTGTCCAGTTCTCACTGTTGCTTCTTGACCCGCATATAGGTTTCTCAAGAGACAGATAAGATGGTCTGGTACTCCCATCTCTTTAAGAACTTCCCACAGTTTGTTATGATCCACACAGTCAAAGGCTTTAGCATAGTCAATGAAGCAGAAGTAGATGTTTTTCTGGAACTCTCTAGCTTTCTCCATGATCCAGCGTATGTTGGCAATTTGATCTCTAGTTCCTCTGCCTCTTCGAAATCCTGCCTGTACTTTTGGTAGTTCTCGATCCACATACTGCTGAAGTCTAGCTTGTAGGATTTTAAGCATGACTTTACTAGCATGAGAAATGAGTGCAATGGTGCGATAGTTTGAACATTCTTTGGCACTGCCTTTCTTTGGAATTGGAATATAAACTGATCTTTTCCAATCCTGTGGCCACTGTTGAGTTTTCCAAATTTGCTGGCAAATTGAGTGTAGCACTTTTACTGCACTGTCTTTTAAGATTTTGAATAGCTCAGCTGGAATACTGTCACCTCCACTAGCTTTGTTGTTGCTCAGCTTTTCTAAGGCCCACTTCACTTCACATTCTAGGATGTCTGGCTCGAGGTCAGTGACCACCTCATTGTGATTATCTGGGACGCTAAGCTCATTCTTGTATAGTTCTTCTGTGTAATTTTGCCACCTCTTCTTAATCTCTTCTGCCTCTGTTAGGTCCCTGCCATTTTGGTCCTTTATCATGCCCATTTTTGCATTAAACATTCCCTTCATCTTTCCAATTTTCTTGAAAAGATCTCTGGTCCTCCCTATTCTATTGTTTTCTTCTATTTCTTTGCACTGTTCATTTAAGAAGGCATTCTTATCTCTTCTAGCTATTCTCTGGAATTCTGCATTCAATTGGGCATATCTATGTTTTTCTCCCTTGCCTTTCGCTTCCCTCCTTTCCTCAGCTATTTGCAAAGCTTCCTCAGACAGCCATTTTGCTTTCTTGCATTTCTTTTTCTTTGGGATGGTTTTGGTTGCTACCTGTTGTACAATGTCGCGAACCTCTGTCCATAGTTCTTCAGGCACTCTGTCTATTAGATCTAATACCTTAAATCTATTTGTCACCTCTACTGTATATTCAACAGGGATCTGATTTAATTCATACCTGAGTGGCCTAGTGCTTTTCCCTTCTTTCTTCAGTTTAAGCCTAAACTTTGCAAGGAGAAGCTCATGGTCTGAGCCACAGTCAGCTCCTGGTCTTGTTTTTACTGACTGTATAGAGCTTCTCCATCTTTGGCTGCAGAGCATATAGTCAATATGATTTCTGTGTTGACCGTCTGGTTCATATGGAAATTGTATTAATAGCATTTGTTATACCCTTGACATTATCATTCTTGCTAGTTAATACAATAATATTATTAAATCAGAACAGGTTCCTTTAAACAGATAGCACTCTCACACTAACATGTTTGTATATAAAATTATGTGATTATTTTAATAGTGTTCCTGAATTAAGCAACAGATCTCACTTTTGCCTTAAATATATCTCCAGTTCAAAACAGGATACTAATATGGATATAATTGTAGAGTAAAAAATATTAAATCTTTTTTTTAAATCTATGCTGTTGTTAGCCCTGCAAGGTAGCCCACACAAGAAACACAACCAGAAATACTAGGTCTATCTTTATTATAAGGTTTCCATCAACAGAATCTTGCAAAAATGAAAATATTTCTCTTCTTCTTTCCTTTAATCTCTTTAATTCCCATACCATTCCCCCTCTTTGGGATGGGACATCTTTTACATGCCAGTTGTATTGTCTGCTGTTCTCCCTCCTGGCCTCCAAGGTAACTTGCACGCATACCATTATGTCTCTGTTCCAAATTGTTTCTATTAACCATTCTCTCTGAGAGGCAAATTGTTCATTTCATCACTCCATATGGCTACTAAACACACACACACACACACACACACACTTTAATATATAGTGTAGCTCATAGCATGGGAAACCTGTGAGTCACATCTAATTATTTTTATCTGGAAGCTAAATCATATAAAGAGACTGGAGCTTAAAATATATAAAGAAAGGCTGGAATTGGGTATGTGGTTTAATGAAGAGAAGGATGAGGGGTGACATGATAGCAGATTTCCAATATCTCAGGTGCTCCCACAACGAAGAGGGAGTCAAGCTATTCTCCAAAGCACCTGAAGGCAGGACAAGAAACTAACCAAAGAGAGAACCAACCTAGACCTAAGGAGAAATTTATTGCCAGTTAGAAAAATTAATCAGTGGAACAGCTTGCCTTCAGAAGTTATGGGTGCTCCATCAATAGAGATATTTAAGAAGAGATGGGACAATCATTGTTCTGAAATAGCATAGGTTTCTTGCTGAGCAGGAGGTTGGACTAGAATACCTCCAAGTCCCTTCCAACTCTGTCATTCTGTTATCTTAAAAGATATTACTATAACACTGCTCTGACCCATCTTAATTTCTAGTAGTGCTGCTTCTGTCTCATTGCAGTTCAAAAGGCATCTCCAGTAAGCATAGAGGAGAATTCAAAATGTTGCCTATTTAAACTCTCAGAGCCAGATCTAAACCACAATACAGCTTTGCCTGGGATGTCTAAGGGCAAAGAATAATCTTAATGTGTAGAAGCCTTTTTTACTACTAGGATTGACAGATGGCAAAACCCAATTACCATTCCTAAACATAAATCTTCCAGATGAATTCCAGCCATTTTGTCAATCAATCACAAATGAATGCTGCTTATTGATAACTTGTTCCTGGTAAAAAAACAAACCGTTATTTCTTTTGCTTTGCTGCAGAATACCTTGTTAAAATAATATATTTCAAGAATAATGAAAATAATAAAATAGAATACTAGTTTGGCCAAATATGATTGAACACAAGGAATTTTTCTCCAGTGCAGAACCTTTCAGTGTACATACAAAAACAAAGTAATATAATCATAAGATACTAAGAGGAGAAAATAGTAGAAAAAATGAGAAGGATAGTAGTAATACAGCCATACTTCATGGGTAAATAATGCCTGGATTAAATACTACATGACCTAGATACACAACAACAACAGGTATAAAACCCTATACCATTTCAGACAAATGGCTGTCCAGTCTCTTCTTAAAAACTTCTCATGTTGGAGCATTCACAGCTTCTGGAGGCAGGTTGTTCCACTGGTTAATTGTTCTAACTGTCAGGAAGTTTTTCCTTAGTTATAGGCTGCTTCTCTCCTTGATTAGTTTCCATCCATTGCTTCTTGTCCTGCCTTTGTGGGCTTTGAAGAATAACTTGACTCCCTCTTCTTTGTGGCAGCCCCTGAGATATTGGAACACTGCTATCATGTCCCCCCTCATCCTTCTCTTCATGAAACTAGACATACCCAATTCCAGAAGCCGTTCCTTATATATTTTAGCCTCCAGAACTCTAATCATCTTTGTTGCTCTTCTCTGTACTCTTTCCAGAGTCTCAACATCTTTTTTACATCATGGTGACCATACCTGGATGCAGTATTCCAAGTGTGGCCTTACCAAGGCATTGTAAAGTGGTATTAACACTTCACGTGATCTTGATTCTATCCCTTTGTTAATGCAGCCTAGCACTGTGTTGGTTTTTTTGGCAGCTGCAGCACACTGCTGGCTCATATTTAAGTGATTGTCAACTAGGTCTCTGAGATCCCTCTCACAGTTGCTATTATTGATCAAGATACCACCTATATTATACCTGTGCATTTGGATTTCATTTTGTTAGATAGCACCCAATGTTCATGTCTGTCAAGATCCTTTTGTATCTTAAGCCTGTCTTCTGGAGTGTTGGCTATTCCTGCCAGCTTTGTGTTGTCTGCAAATTTGATGAATTCCCCATCTATCCTCTCATCCAAATCATCAATGAAGATGTTGAAGAGCACTGGGCTCAGAACTGAGCCCTAGGGCACCCCACCACACACTTCCCTCCATGTAGATGGAGTTTATGAAGTTTTGTTGGTATTGGTAACAATAAATATTGCTGTAATAAGCATTCATGGAGGTGCATCTCAAGAAGAAAATGTCCAGTATTATACAGTATAATTTCCCATTTCTACTTTACTATATGCACTCATAGTTGCTCTGTTGAATCCTTAAACTTCGTGGAACCAATTTGGTGAAGGGAGGAGGTAAAAGGAGGGAGAGCACATTTGATCTTCCAGTGCTGTCTGTTGTGTTCATGGAAAGACATTGTTGGCTATAACAAATAAGCAGAAAGAAATTTTGCAGCGCATGACCTATGCACTGAAATTGAGGAGGTAAATCTTATACTGTTGGCATGTGGTAAGAAAATTATGGTGTATTAAACCAGAAGGCTATGCCGTGTTTCAGTTTTTAAATCAGTGGAGGAAGAGATGGCTTATTGCAGAGTGAAAGATTGCAGCAAATCATGGGAAGTTAAATCTTTCAGCAATGTGTGATTTTGGTGAAGGGGAGTGAAAGGAATATTTTATTTGTAAAAATCAAGATACTATAAGGAGACTTCAAACAGGTTCTAGTCAGGATGGTGGGTGGAGGGGGAAGGTCATAGAGAAAAAAAGCTAAACATTGAAAATGGCCTTAATTGGTCAGGATTGACTTAGGGGTATCTTTGTAGCATTGAAAAGGAAAAAGGCCAAGAATGTTTTATTCATGTTCCTCAACCTTTTATTTCTATTTCAGATATGATACTTTGAAAGGGCAGAAAGGCCAAAAGTAATATCTCAACCATAACAATCCTGTTGTACACAATCAGACCAGGTTATCTTTCAAAATCAGATCAGATCAATCAGAATGCCAGAAAACAGTCCTGGTAGTTTTGCTGAAAGGTTACTAATCACTGTGATGCCCTTTTACTAACTTGGTCATGTAACTATGTGATGTAGAAGGTCAGAGTTTACAAACTGTTGGGCTCTGCAGTCTTTGAAGACTGCTGTTCTCTGGCTTACATTTTCTATTGAAAAGTAATTGCTTTGAACACCAAAAATGATTATAGAAGATTATACCTTTTAAAGGCAATTGCAGAATTTTGTGCATTGGAGGAACAGCACGTTAGATGTAGCATGACTTGTGCAGCAATTACCTTATTGTAGCTAATCTCAAAAGCTGAAATTGGCCATTATTTCAGCACAGTCTTTCTATGCACCCAACAGAATGGAGAAAATGGCTGCCTTTGCCATAAGATTTGAAAGATGATGTAGGTGCTGCTAGGTGTCTACCATAAATGGGAGTAGAGTTTAATTGAAATAAAATAAGCCATTTGAAAAGATCAAGAATGCTATGCCCAAAATAGCCTCTATTAACACAGCAGGTCCCAGAGAGTTGTTAATGTTGTAGGCTTTCATACAAACCCCCAACCTTTTACATTCAGAGACCTTTAAGAGCAAACCCTACTATCTGCCTTCAGGAACAAAAATGAAAGTCTAGTACAATCTCCATGTTACCTTTGTACTTCAACTCTGACCTAGCAGATAAGCAGATCTATTGAAATTATATTGTTAGAGTGCTGAATTTTGAATTCTCGTTCATACTTTTGCTGTTGGTAATTCTGGCTGAGATGCTATGAGGAGAAGCAGACAATGAAAACATGTGTTTTCAAGCATGCCATGTAAGTTTGATGCTGCAGAACATTTCAGCATCATAAGAGAATGGTGGCTCACCAGTCCTCAAACAAATAATGTCATTATCATTCATTTACAAATTGAAGAGCACGTAGAAGACTTGTGGGTAGCAGACATTGGCTGGAAAGGGTTCGACTAAAAGAAAGCACTGATACACTTATTATAGCAGCACAAGAATACGCACTAAGCACCAGATCCATAGAAGGAGGAGTCCCCCAGGCTAGAAGGTGCACACCATGCAAAGAAGGCTCAGAGACAGTCCAGCACTTATCAGCAGGGTATAAAATTCAGGAACAGCATACATTAAGTGGCACAACCAAATAGTTGGCATTGTGCATAGCTGCACAATGTATGGGCTAGTTCCTCCCAGGTCCACATGGAAGATTTCACAGAAAGGCATGGAGAATGACACATTAAGATCCTTTGAGATTTCTAGACCCAGATAGACAGATTCTAGCCAATCAATCAAATATCATGACCAGGACTAAAAGACAGCAGTGGTAGATGTAGAAGTGCCAAGTGATAACAACATCAGGAAGGATTATAAGAAGGTGGAGAACTTCTAGGGCCTGAAGGAAGAACTAAAAAGGATGTGAAAAAGGCCAAAATGGTCCCCTTGGTGGTAGGAACACTCAGGACTATGACTTCTAAGCTGGAAGAGTGGCTCCAACAGGAACAATATCAGAATTCTCTACCCAGAAGACTTCAGTGTAAGGAATAGCTATGATATTGGATTTGGTAAAGGATCCAAGATTGATGACACATAGACAATTTTGATTTCCTTAAGGCTAAAATTATCTCCCCCTCAATTATACCAAAGTAACAAATCATGTATCTTGGCATCCTACTATAATCTATTCCTTTTCTCACTTGCTTTGCAACACTACATGCAAATAAATAAGGAAAAGAGTTTCCTCTGATAAGATTAAAAATGTGAATCCTAGGCATATTAAAATTAACAAACTAAGCGAACACTGGGATGGAATAAGAAAAACTAAAAGGGTTTATATCATGATGTCCTTTTCATCATTTACCATCTCCTACCAGTAGATAACTATATGTCCCCATGTGCTTGGATGTTCCTCTTTTGGCTACACAAAAACTGGAGCTTGAAAAATGTTTTTGCTAATCATATATAATAGTATGTGCTTAGGATAGCCTTAGTAATTACTAGGACACATGGCCCTCATTTTTCCACAATAAAACCAGGCTGAGGACAATCCAAAATTAAAATTATGTCCTTGAGAGATTCAATACTTAGTTGAAATTGCTAGAAAAATTGAGGAAGAAGGTTTCTTTGTCTCAGGGTTGACAATTCTGACAATTCCCTTCAAAATCTCACAGAACTAACATGCTCTTTGCTTCATTAAAATAAAATATTTTGTATTTTCTATGAAAAAATGATCCAAAATGTAGAAACTTAACTTTTTGGTATATGCATCTTGAATGTTTATCATAGCTACTATCGATGAAATACAAAGTCAGTGATATACAGTACTTTTAAAAAACAAAATGTGAAATGATCCTTAAGAAATAAGCTTTAGCTATCAATCCCTGCAAATTGCAAATAGAATACAGTACAAATTAGGTAGACTTTTTTTATTCAGTCCATCCTTTCTAATAGATGTATTTCTTCTTGGAAAAATGAGCCAGTTAAGAATTTAGCCTGCTGTTGTCTCTCAGCTGAAGCCTTGGATAAAAAAAAAAGGCCCTTTGATTTGAACTAACAGGACTTTGATTTGAACTAACAGAGAAGCAGACTTAATGCCTTGAACAGCCACAATGGACATCTTTTTGACAAGCCCTTCTTTACACCTGAAGACATTTAAACATCTTATTTGCCCCTCAAATAAGAGCTCTTATCTGTAGGAAATTTAATGTTTTAGTCCATTGAACGTTGGAGGGAAGGTGTGAATATTTCATTTTTGGAGTGTTTATGTCTGAGTAAGCATAAATTTTGTTGTTGTTCAGTTGCTTAGTGGTGTCTGATTCTTCATGATCCCATGGACCATAGCATACCAGTTTCCCTCCCCCCCCCCGTCTCCCAGAGTTTGCCCAAATTCATGTTCATTTCATCAGTGACACTGTCTAACCATCTGATTCTCTGCCATCTCCTACTCATTTGCCTTCAATCTTTCACAACTTTTCCAATGAGACTTTTCTTCTCATTTGGTGTATCTGAACTTCAGCTTCAGTATCTGTTCTCTCAAAGAACAGTCAGGATTAGTCTGATCTCATGTCCTTGCAGTCTAAGGGATTTTTTAAATATCTTCTCCAACATCCCAATTCAAAAGCATCATTTTTCGATGCTCTACCTTCCTTATGTCCAATTTTCAGAGTCATAAGCATAAATAGTTTTGCACCATTGATGTATGCCAAACTTCTCTAACTAGAAAATGTTTTATGTACCTGTCTACTATACTCCCTCTTGGAGTATGGAAGCTTGTATTCTTTTGCTGCACAAAAATAAACCATATTAATTCTTTTGATAGATATATTTAATTTTCTGGAATAGTTTCCCTAATTGCAAGCTCTCGGGGACTGTTAAGGTTATAGATGTAGCCCAAACACATTTGAAGTACTTCGGGATAGAGAAGATTATTCTGGAATCAACTATGAATGCTTATTAGCACTTTCCCGAGCATGGCAAACAGTCATAGAACCAGAACATTCTGGGGCTGGTTTCACCTCACATGGCAAAGTGCAGAGTGGCCAAAAGAACAGAGATAATGGGGAGATAGGCAGATGTTGTAGTGTGGTTGGACTACCAAATAGTCTAAGTTTTGTTCATGTAACTGCCCTACAATGGTCATAAGTCCACTTTTCTAGCACCGTCATAATTACAAATGGTTGATTAATGAATGGTTATAAGTCAAGAATTACCTATATGGATTGTCTCTAGAATATTGGATTATTTTTCTATAATAACTCTTCATATCAAAAAGGAGAAATTAAGAAATTGCTCACTGCATTGGCACAAGAATATCATGGAAGTTTTGTGATGTAATAAGTAAAAAAAATTATGATTTGAATGATTTGTCATATCCCTACCTGTTCAAAGATGACCATTCTATTTTTTTTACACATTACAAACAAGAAATAGAAAAGCACACCTGCTTTGGATAGCATTGTTTATCTGAACCATTTTTTTTTACTTTTCACTCAAGCTGAGAATATGTACCAAAAAACTATAAAAAATTTCTCTTGAATCATAAAAGTTATCTCTTCATCTTTAACAGGAAGCTTTGTTTGAATTCTTATTCATAGTGTTAGTTTGATCAGATATTTTGCTTCTGCCAATTTCCTTAAGTTCCTAATTAAAGTCCAGATACAGAGTAAGAATAATTAAGAAGCTAGTTCATTAGAAAAGAAAGAAAAAAGAAATATATAACAAAACTAGAATTGAACGTTCCATCATTTAGAAAGAAAACAATAAAGGTAAGAAAAAGAAAGGCAAATGTCACCATAGACAGAATATCTTATCTGACTTAGGATTTTAGTATGGTGTGTGTATATTTCTCTCTGTGTGTACGTGTAGAGAGTTTTTTATTCATTGGATTATGCTCTCACACAGTCTTGCTCTTGCCAGAGGGAGCAATCCAACAACTGATATGCATGCATGAAATATGTAAGTCATATCAGTCTAAATTTAATAACATTTAAATTCCTTCAGATCAGGCAGAGATCAATATATGTACAGTGATTGTACTCTACCTGGATTTGAAGGGGAGGAACACAAAGCCAGCCATAGCCCCCAGACAATTAACAGAGAAGACAGTGATGACTGATGACAGAGGTGGCAGGCAACTGGCAGTGTTAGCTCTGCATGAAGAACTGCCCACCAGGGCTGATGTCTGTCACAATTTTTTTTGCAGTTGTTAATAATTAGTTGAGCAAGCACATTTTACAGAGAGAGACCAGCTTTACTTGCCATGGAGTGCTTTGGGGAAGACAAATGTGATGGATGTTACCAAGACTGGGATAGTAGTACATGCATAGCATGTCTACCCAAATCAATCTTAAAAGAGAAAGAAAGAAAATGATCTGCTTCCTGACCTTATGTAAAATGTGGGAATGGGAAGGAAAGGTGGGAGTCTACAGCCTTATCATATTCAGTTGAGCCCCTATACTTAACACTCTCCATTTACTCTTGATTATATTTGCTTTTATACACGTCTTTGGATAGGAGTGAATTACAATCGGGATTCCCATTTTTATTTTATTTTTTAAAATTAAGTTTATGTTTACACAGTTCTCTTTATCTTCAAGTAAATGTTCAGATTGACTTGGCCTAGAGAATATTATCAAAGCTTTCAACCACTACCATTATAATACAGTGACACCTTGCTACTTGACTGCTTCAAAACACACCATATTTGGTACTCTACGCACTTTGATGCAAAAATGTTGCCCCAGTATTCGTCACTTGTTTGGTACTTGATGCACTGTGATAGAAATAGTGGGATGGCCACAGAGAACAGAGAGGAAGTCAAGAATTCTGAAAAGGTCACTGACATAGGATAAGGGACAGACAAGAAGTTCTTCCAAGCCAAAGCAAGGGTCACATGGTAGATCAGTTGGTTTTATTCATACTCATCATCATTTTTAGTATTTGTCACACTGCCCGGAACCAAGTACTGAGGTACCACTGTAAATATTTTATACTTTATATGTAGTGATAGATTCTTGCCCTTGCCAGGAAACTGATTAGAATATCTCAATGCAGAGTCAACTACTAATACTGCAAGGCATAAAGAATTTCATTTGATGGCATTAGTTCAAAGCTTTTCCAAGTTTCAAAAATTAATATTCCTTTACTTACAATCATGATTGTCCCTGGAATTTTGATTGTAAGTCATTGCAGTCGTCAGTCGAGTTGCCATGTGTCAAAACTTTATTTTACAAACATTTTTACAATAGCTGTTAAGTGAGTCACTGTGGTTGTTAAATCACATAATCATTAAGCAAATAATGTTGTCATAAGTCCAAATACAGCTTATTTAGCAGAAAACAGCAGGAACGTCACAAAATGCAATCTTAGGACTGTGGGATGTTGAAACCAGTGAAAAATATGAGCCAGTTGCCAAATATCTGAACGCGTTCACATAACTCTGGGAGTGGTGTGGCAGTTGTAATTTGGAGGATGAGTTTTAAGTAACCTTTTAAAAGTCATAACTTTGCACAATTAATAAGTAACTGATTGTAAGTTGAAGACTACATATACTGCCATAGATGCAAGCTTATGTTCTCTGGTTCTATGAATTGTCCCTTAGCTTGGTTCCTGGGGATTAGACAAGTGAGTTCTCATAATTGTTACAAAATAAACTCAAAGTTGGAGATTTTTGAAGGCAATTAACAATAACATAGGAACAAAATGTTGCTATTCACATGGAAGAATAAATAAGAAATATTTTGCTCTCTTCCTTGCATAGGATGATGTTAATCTTTTCTACATCGTTCCAGTTTTAGTGTATGTGCTCACTTAAGTCCCTAATATATGAGGGCATTTTCTTTGGCTCAACAATATCTTGAAGAAAAACAAAAAGGCATTCCATTTGGATTAAGGTTTTGCCCATGTTGTAAAGGGGCTGTTGAAAATGTTAATCCCATTTTATTATATTTTCTGCTGGCACAAGATCAAAGTTAACAATCCCACATTTAAGCACATTTCCCAGTTTATTTTCCATGTTTTCTTATTAATTGTATTTAAAAATTTTACTCTCAGATATTCATGACTCTTTTATCCTGAGTACAACTACATTCTGTTAGGTCATATGCAAAATGCACAACTGACTAACACTGTCCAGATAAATTTACAGTATGTATTTCCTGAAATGTGTGTAAACCTGGTGGCCAACTACAAGAAACATCTGACCTCTGTGATTGCTATCAAGGGTTTTGCCACCAAGTACTAAGTCATGTTTTGCGAAGGGGTCAAATACTTATTTCACTCATTAAAATGCAAATCAATTTATAACTTTTTTGAAATGTGTTTTTCTGGGTTTTGTTGTTGTTGTTATTCTGTCTCTCACTGTTAAAATAAACCTACCATTAAAATTATAGACTGATCATTTCTTTGTCGGTGGGCAAACATACAAAATCAGCAGGGGATCAAATAATTTTTTCCCTCACTGTACAACACTCATAAGGGGGGGAGGCAAAATCGGCTTTGTTTAAATCTAATTACTGACATGAATCCACAAAAAGGATATTAAATAAACCTTGCACTCATAATCCTTCCCTCTATTAAAATAATTGCAATGTAATTATGGTAGTTTTCAAAACGATTATTCAGATAATATTAATCCAATGCAATTAGAAAATATTTACACTAAACCCAGAAATTCACAAGTTTCAAATTAAAAATGTTAAAAGTTCCTAAGAAATAGATTGGGAAAATCCATAATGTAATGGAAGAAGAAAAGAAATAAAATGGTTTTCCATGAACTAAAGCAAACAACATCTACGGATCTAAGAAAACATCTGAAAACAATAACTATGCCCTCTATATCTTTTCAGTGGTTAGGAGATGTTATATAATATCCATAACATTAGGCATTATGTGAAAAACTATTATTTGCTTTCTCTGGGTTAATCATGGTTATCCAAAAATAAATTCAGTTTATTAAATATGAGAAAGGCTTTGAACATTTTTGAAATGCATCATCATCAGTAGTAGCAGTAGTAATAGTAGCAACAACAGCAGCAATAATGAAATTTGGGACAGTGATCTATTCAGGTTTCTGGGATAATCTTTAAAATAATTACTTTGTTTTTACTAATTTCATAGCAGTTGATTTCTTCTATCAAGGTCAGAGTCATCATTATCTTTCAAAAATACTTCCAAGTGAAATTGATGGCATACAAATTTGATAAATAAATATATATGTATACACAGGGGAGTATATCTATAATTCAAAAATACCTATGATATTACATGCCATTTTTAAATATATCTCTATATTGTAAAACCAGGAAGAATGAGACAGGATGAACTGTATGTAAATACCAGCAGGAATATAATGTGTTTGATCTTCTTATATAGATGTTTGCTTAACTGTAAGAATTCAATGTATAGAGTACCATGGGATATTAAGTATCACCGTATTTTATTCATGAAGAGGGACCAAGGGATTGTTTGAAATAAACCTTACTAGACTTCCTAAAATACAATAACAGTGGCAATTTCTGTTGAGCATGATGACTCTAGATCAGTGATGGCGAACCTTTTAGAGACTGAATGCCCAACGTGCAACCCAAAACCCACTTATGTATTGTTGGGTGCTGGGTGGGCATGGCCCATTGGGTGGGTGTGGCCCATTGGGTGGGCATGGCTGCGGTGGTAATGGCAGACTGGGTGGGACTAAAAAGTTCAATCAATCAATTCCAACTTTGAGAGATCTTTTTTCCCCATGAGAAGTTGAAATTGAGTGAGACTGAGGGGTTTTAATTATTTATTAATGGGGTTTTAGTTTAAATTCAGGGACTTAATTTAATCTTAGTTTTAATCGATTTTAACTTTGTATGTTATGTATTTTTAATTCTTCCCTGTAAACCGCCCTGAGTCCTACGGGAATAGGGCGGTATACAAGTTTAAATAATAAATAATAAATTAATTAATTAATTAATAGAACCTTTTTTTTTGCATACGGCAGCGCAGGCCTAAAGTGAAAACATTTTATAAAACCCACCTGAAGGCCTAGGACTCAGGCGACAGCGCATGTGCCCACAGACAGGGCTCTGTAGAGCCATATTAGGGATAGTATTTAGACCTGTATAGTAAGGCAAAAATAAATGTCTAATTTTTATTTTATTTTGTCTGCAGGTATAATAAAGCTGTTATCTAATTTTTCAAAGAACAAGGAAGCTGCCATTTCCTGCCATTTCCCCAAATCTTTATATTACCCAGTGCTTCTCCTGGTTTCATTGTCTGTATAGTAAACTTGTAAAGCTAACTTAATAATTGAAATTACATGGCTATTGTATCACATCAATCGTTTTTCCTCTGTCCAATTGTTCTATATTGTATTATAGTTATTATATATTTTCCAGAGTAGCCAACTTGTTTCCGAGTTCTCCATTCCACTGTCAATTTGCTTATCTGACATTTCTCATTTTTACCAATATGTTGTTCTTACTGTGCCAGATTCACATCAATCTAGCTCGCTGGCTTTCTTCCTAAATAACTATGCATACAGCATCCTTATTGTTAGCTATCTTTCTTGAATTATACATTTAACCTAATAGAGTAATCTGCCTTTTCCTGATATTTTATATTATTTTTGAGATTGGTTATTCACAAGAATATTATCGTACTTTAAACCTTCCATATCATGAAACATTTTTTCCATAACCATTGCATTCTATTTTCATTTTAATGGAGTTTGTACCATGACCATAGCACCTTTCTATTAATTAATGTTCTGTTTTTCAAATAATGAATGAACTGTTGGCCAATATTAGTTCATCCTTTGTTAAAATGTATTCCTCATTTTAAAGGCTTGCCTTAAATCACATTTCCCCTGTTCTCAGTTTAGAAAGAGATCTTTCACAGCCTTTTGTAGTCTTGGCTTAGTTTTCTCCCTCTGTACAATTCAGGTACACAAAATACAGGTAGTCCTCCACCAACGGTCATCATTGGAACCAGAAATTTCCATTACTAAGCAAGGCATTTGTTAAGTGAATCATGCCTGATTTTACAACCTTTTTGCTACGATTGTTAAGCAAATCTCTGCAGTTGTTAAGTGTATCATAGAGCTATTAAGCAAAGCCAGCTTCTGACATTGACTTTGCTTGTCAGAAGCTAGCTGCAAAGATCACAAATTGCTATGATGTGAATCTGACCTGGTTGCCAAGCACCTGAATTGCAAGCACGTGACCAAAGGGATGCTGCAATGGTCATAACTGCAAGGACCATTTATAAATCATTTTTTTCAGTGCTGTTGTAACTTTGAATAGTCAATAGATGAATGATTGCAAGTTGACAATTACCAGTAAATTGCAGAATTAGATAATTTTGTTGCTCTTATAATAAATTATAGGTAGTCCTTGACTTAGTCACAATTAATTCCAAAATTTCTGTTGCTAAGCAAAGCAGTTATTAACTGATTTTAGCCCCATTTTACAAAAGTTATTAAGTGAATCACTGCAGTTATTAAGTGAATCATGTGGTCATTAAACAAATCTGGTTTTCCCCATTAACTTTGCTTGTCAGA
This sequence comes from Vipera ursinii, assembly GCF_947247035.1. Classification (NCBI taxonomy): domain Eukaryota; kingdom Metazoa; phylum Chordata; class Lepidosauria; order Squamata; family Viperidae; genus Vipera; species Vipera ursinii. Next base: position 112,677,925 of record NC_139517.1, on the reverse strand, counting down.
AGCTAGCTGGGAAGGTTACAAATGGTGGTCATATGTCCCTGGAATAGTGCAAGTGTCATAAATACATGCCAGTTTCTAAACACCCGAATTTTGATCATAGTCATGTAGATACTGTAACAGTAGTAAGCGTGAAAATTATAAGTTACCTTTTGCGGTACCTTTGTAACTTTGAATGGTCACTAAATGAATGGTTGTAAGTCAAGGATTACCTGTAATTATAAATTAATAAATCATGGCTAAAGAAATTAAATATATTTAGCCTAATAAGGAGAAGGCTTAAAAGTAACATTTGGCCTTCTTCCAATATTTGAAGGGATGTCACAGGGAGTAGGGGGTCGATTTATTTTCCAAAGCATCTAAGGCAGGACAAGAAACAATGGAAGGAAGTGCATCAGAGGGAGATACAACCTAGATTTAAAGATAAATTTTCTGACAGTAAGAACTGTTAATCAATGGAACACTTGCCTTCCAGAATTGTGGATGCTCCATTGCTGGAGATTTCAAGAAAATATTGGACAACTATTTGTCTGGGATTAATAAGGACTTCTGCCTTGGCCCAGAAGATTTCCAAGGTCCTCCAGCCCTATGATTCTAATGCCATGGTGGCAAACCTATGGCACGTGTGCCACAGGCAGCATGCAGAGCCATTTCTGTGGGCACGTGCGCTGCTGCTGCTAGCAGCTCGCGCAGGTCCATTAGGCCACCACCGCCCAGAGTGGCAGCCCTGCCCAGCACAAAGGAGGCGAAGGAGCTAGTTAGCAAGCCCCACGTAGAGGTGGTAGATCATGCCCACACCCAGCAGGCAAAAGGCCAACCCAAGCAGGGAAAGCCAGATTCCCATTGGCATCATGGCCGACCAGGTCCAGCAAAGATGGGGGGAGACACGCAATCCTGGCTGAGACTGGGTGGCCATGGTGCCAATGGGGATCTGGCTTTACCCACTCGGGATGGCCTTTGGCTTGCTGGGCGTGGGTGTGCTCTACCATCTCTACGCGGGGCTTGCTAGCTGGCTGTTTTGCCTCTTTTGTGCTGTACAGGCCAGGTGCTTCAGGTGGTGGCGGCAGCCTAATGGACCTGTGCAAGCTGCTGGAGGCACCTGCCTGAGGGGGAGGGGTAGGCAGGCAGTGCAGATTCCCCAAGCATGAGACTGGAATTTTTTCCCCCACTATTGGATTTTTGCTATAAGACATTTTAACTTGATGCAGAAAGGGAAGGATATGCAGTCTGCATTAAGTAAACTTTTAAGAAGCTAAAGAGTCTGGCAGCGAAAATCCCACCCCTCCCCCCATGCCTTGGGCCAGCACCACCAGCAGCTTGTTCAGGTCCATTAGGCTGCCACCGCCGAGGAGAAGAATGGTGAGGTTTTGTGACAGCTGGTTAGGGCCGTGGGGTGTTGCTGAGGGAGCTGCTACCAGTAATGGAGCCTGGAAAACGGGCCAGGTAGGGAGAGCTGCCAATGTCCTGAGGCTTGGCAGATTCCTCCCCCCAAGCATCCATGATTCCCCACTCCCCAGCCAGCCAGCCAGCCACCATCCCCTGACCTATTCCTTGCTGGCTGGCCAGCCGGCACAAAACCTCACCACTCTTCTCCTCAGTGGCAGCAGCCTAATGGACCTGAGCAAGCTGCTGGCAGCACCGGCGTGAGGCACAAGGGGGAGGGGGAGGCAGGTGGTGCAGCGGCTTGGATACCTCGGCTCTGTCCAAGTTGAAAGTGGAGGCACAGCAACGGGATTGCTCTCAAACAATAAGAGCCGGGTGCGCTGCTCGCTTGTATATGCCCACCTTATTGAGAGCAATCTCACTGCTGCGCTTCCACTTCCTTTAACTCAGATGGAGCCAAGGAGCTGCTGGTGGCTGCTTGAGTGGGGAAGATGAGCTTTGCTGCTGCTGCTGAGGCACACCTGGGCTACACCCTGCCGCTGCCTCCCAAACTCCACCTTTGCCACTGGGTGAAGCAGTGGCGGGGCGGTCCATCCTGGGGGGAAAGCAGTGGCGGCTTAACCCTAAACCCCCACCCTGCCCCCTGCCTCGCCTCGTGACCACTACAGCCACGCCCACCCAGTGGGCCATGCCCACCCAGCACCCGGCGATAAATAAGTTGGTTTTGGGTTGGAGTTTGGGCACTAGGTCTCTAAAAGGTTCGCCATCACTGTTCTAGTACATTTTCTGAATCCTAAGTTGAAATTAAATTGGCTTCGTATTTATAGTTTGCTATAGTTTGTTTCCAGAAAGGTCTGGAATTCATTTAATAATGAAAGCGTTGCTCAAGTACTTTATAGTTTGACTATCTGAGTGCAGTTTGTGCAATAAAAACTGGGAAGAATAACTCTTAAAAGTTCTATTTTAACATTTGTTTGTGGTTACTGTATGACAAAAACACCATAATGAGTTTGACATATCTATAAAGGGAAGTTAGCAACTATTAGGTTCATAATTGTGCCTGGAATTTATTCTGTTTCATCAACATCTTGACAGCCACTCAACTTAATACAATTTCTCACATTCACTCTTTCATTCATTCAACTTCTATAACTGTCTATATATGAATCAATGACTTTAGGCAGCTTACAAGTCCAGAAGTATAAAACACTTTTTAAAAACAATAAAAAGCATTTTGAAATCAGTAAAAACAAGAAAGAACAGAATAATAATGATGTAATATAAGAATCATACCCTCCATACCATAGATGTATACTTTGCTCTTATATTTGCATATTTACCACTTCACCACAACATTAGAGGCTCCTTCACATATTCTGTCTCTAGTGTGAAATATATCATCATCTGCTAGCAATGTCTCTTTGGATTCTCTGTAGGACAAATGGGACAGAATTTGCACAAAAGAATTAATGGATGCGAGTTTGACCTCAGGACTCAAAATAAGGACAAAATAATATCAGGACATTTTAACCTCCATTACAGGTTACAATATAGCACTGTGGATTTATTTGAACACAGTGTCAAAACAATATGCTATCTAAAATCCACAAAGATGCCATTTTGATGTCAAATGAAAAATTGTCAGCACAAGTCAATGGAGATAATTCTCTGGGGGAAAAAAGACAAAGTAGTATCAATTAAAGCCTATAGCATTACAATGTTGCCAATTTCCCCCCAAAAGACATTTGATGTGTTCAATGGAATTTCTTTCTCTTTTTTTCATTTATTTTTATTTGCTACTAAAAACACTAATTATACTACTTAGAACAATTGGAGGTTTAATGGCATCCGCTAGAAAAGTTATTAAAGCTGAAATCCAAATCAACCTTATTCAATAGCTCCTGTGTTGCTTTATTAAGGAGATTTGTCTTGTTTCATTATATCTTCCTTCATTAAGAGCATAAGGCTTGCTCTACTACAAAGATGGAGACCTATCTTCTTGCTTAGATCCTCATTTACTCTACTGAAACCTGTCTACATCTGTATTTTAGCAATAGCCAAGACTAAAGCCAAACTGGGAATGGAAAAACTATTACTCTTTTTTTAGTAAGCTACAATCAGAGACATCTTTCTTCCAAAAGCTTTGTCTCCTTTGTTTATTGGTTGAATAGTTTTTATGCCTTCTATATTGAAATGTTGTGCTGTTACAGTGCATGTGTTTTTCATAATAAATGTGTACCACCTTGGGAACTTTTGTAGTTGAAGGGCAGTTTAGTTCTTTTAAAACATTAATAATCCGTTGTTCAATGAAAATTATTGCTTTTATTTTTTAAACTTCCCTAGCATGTTCTTTCCCAGAAAAATCCACTCAAGGTATACATGGAAAATCAGAAAAAGGATGGATCTCTTAATGCTATTTTTTGATAGTCCACCCAGGCCTTAGCTTATTTATTGATGGTGATCCATACAGATGTGCTGAACAGACAGTAACAAAGAGAGTAGCACTCCTTTTTTCGCTCCTTTGTCTCAAATTATTATTATTTGAATAATTTATTCAAATCTCTCACAGCAAATTGCCACTCTAGCAGCATGACAAAATGAAAGCATGCATGAGAGTATGAAAAACTTTTTACCTTGTAAATCAAAACATTTTCTGGTATATCTGTCTCCCCAGTAAGTTGTACACTTTTTTATCAACTTTGGTGCTTTTGCAGTTCTTATTGAGGCTAGGGCTATTTAAAGTCAGATCTTAATCTAGGTAGTATCTTTTAATGACCAGAATAGTTTCAATGTTTGTTTGCTAGGGTCTTTAAAAAGAATGGTCATGTATCATATAAGGAAGTATTTATTTTATTTATATTCTAGCTTTCCTCCAAAACCTCAGTGGAAAAACTGTTGTCCCTCATTCCATCCCAGTTTATTTATGACCATAGATACATTAAGCTGAAAGACAGAAATTGCCCAATTTTGTTCACCAAACTCATGGCTAATAAGAGATGTAGATATGTTAATGGAATTGAGATCCAACTCTATCTCCACTGAATATCACTGATTCTTATCAATAAATAGTAGAATTGCAAGTGTTTTGCAATTGCCTACGACTATACAGCTAGTCCTTGACTTACAACATTTAGTTGTAGTGACCATTTGAAGTTATAACAGCACTGAAAAAAGTGACTTATGGCTGTTTTTCACACTTAGGATTGTTGCAACATCCTGATGATCACCTGATCAAAATTTGTATGGTTGGCAACTGGCATGTATTTATGTCGTTTGCAGCGTCCTGGGGTCATGTGATCTCTTTTTGTGACCCTCTGATAAGCAAAGTCAATGGGGAAGCCGGATGTACTTAGCAGCCATGTTATTAATTTAACAACTTAACAACTGCAACGATTCATTTAACAACTGTGGCAAGAAAGTTCGTTAAATGAATCAAAACTCACTTAACAAATTTCTCACTTAGTAAGAGAAATCTTGGGCTCAATTGTGGTTGTAAGTTGAGGACTACCTGTATAAGGTTTTGTATGTTTACATTCACAATACTCTGACTTGGATCCAATTATCTAATATCACTACACTATTCTCCACTTTGTGAACTTTTATTGGTGTTGAAAGAAATATGGAAGACGTTTTCTGCCTTTCTGTTTTTAATCCATTTGGAACTCTTGTAATTGGAAGTATCAGTAGTCTAATTAATTAATTAGGATCACGTATATATTTTGTTATCCAAGTAATAAGTATAATAATATCTATTGTAAATTGACAGTTTTGTTATTATTTTAAATCAATGTTTTAAAATAAAAATCTAAATTTAACCACAACACTTTTGAGAAAAAGTTACTTTAAAAAAAAAGCAAAATACATTCCTCAAGGTTGAATATTTTTATTCAACTATTATTATTATTCCATGTTTATTGTGGGATCCTAAAATAATTGTTCATTTCTCATTCTTTGTCATAAAGAAAAGAATTCCCCTGAAGACTGTTCCCAGTGTGAACTCTGACAAGCTAATAAGGAAGAATGATGGAAGCAATAAAAAGGAATCTGGGGTGCATTCCTTTGATTTACTGTTATAAAATGATGGGCCTGTAACAACATTAACTTGTGTTCCTGAACATTTGGGATATGAGCCAGACTAACCTTTGCCTTAATTGTAAACCATCCAAATAATCAGGTTGAAACTTAATGACATTTTAACAATCTGGAAAGAATGGTGTGTTTTTAATTCACTATGATGTAATACATTAAAACTGATGTGAAATGTATGACAAATTGTGGCCATCAAAGGGGGAAGTGAATGTTTTCAGCTTAAAGGAAGGACAAGCTCTGTACAATTAGCATATATATATATATTTTTCAGTGATACTCGCCTTCCAAAAATGCAGGTGAATTTGCTCTGAAAGAAAAATCAAGATGAGTGAAAACTACCCAAAGCAGCTGACTTTATGTTTTCAGAACGCTGATGTGTTTCCTAGGTTTTAAAGCTACCCTTTACATGGAAATTTGTCCATTGTGTGCATTTCAGTGGTTTATATATAAGTTGAAAATAACTTTTCTGTCATATTAAGTTGATCCATGAATTTAACTACAATAAGAAAGTAGGGGCATCAAGGGATATATATTCTAAGTAGTCATATTGGAATATCTGAGCTAATAAACAGGACTTTTTTATGTATCCTGTATAATGAAAGTAAATATATACTGGGGAATAACATGCAAAATAGAAATTAGATTTGCAAGTGTAATTCTCAGCATTCAAGAAGCTGTCCTTGTTAGAGAAACTAACTTTGCATGCATAATCAGTTTGAGCTAAAACATTTAGTTTGTGCATAATTTAATTCAAATGCTTATTCAACATGTGACATTTTTACTGTAATTTGCAGCCTTGGATTGCCCTTAAAACTCTGCTGCTATCAAATTTAAAACAGCATAAGTAAATTCAACAAAGACATTGCTCTTATCTGTCAATTAGTCATTTATTTTTTGTTTTGTTGTGAAAGTTGCAGTCTTTCACACTTTTCAAATTCTTTGTTCCAATGAAAACACAAGTTATAAAATTTTAGAATGGTCCAGAAAATAACAAAACTGAATATCTAAAGATGCAGTATTTAGGTGGAAGGACTAAACAACATTTAAAAAGAGCTAGTTAAGTCTCAGCATCAGATCTTATTTGTCAGTGTTTGTACCTTTTTGTACAACTCTAATGACTCAGTCCAGTGATAAAGAGATCATTTAAATATTTTATTTGGCACAAACATAATTCAAAACAATAAAAGATAAGCGATTAATTCAAAACAGTAATATGTAAGTGATCAATGTGCTCTAGTTTTATATATCCTTAAAACTGCATAGCTTATGTAGCTGTAAAGGTATGATGACAAAGATGAAGAAGAATGGAGAGACATCATACTGCAAGAAAAAGTGTTTGTTTTTATTATCACCTTTGTTTCAACTGTTTTCTGTTTCTATCAAGGATATTTTGAGATAATTAAAATAGTGGGCAATTGCAACACTGTAACTTACTAATGTACTCCACTGTAGAGCTAAACCCACATAGCTAAAGGGTTTTGAAGAGCTACTTCAGCAGTTCTGCTAAATTCATATAAACCAACTGAATGCAGTTGAATAAAAATAAAATTGCAATAAATATTTGGATGAATGAAAAAGCCTTCCATTATATGGAAGAAAGCAGTTGGTTAAGCTTGCTGTACATTTCCCTAACTTATTTTATTGAGCTAAGCAATGACAAGGGAGATCCAATTTAACATAATCATAATAGTGAAGTTGGAAGGGACCTTGAAGGTCATCTAGTCCAACCCCCTGCTCGGGCAGGAAACCCTATACCATTTCAGACAAATGGCTGTCCAGTCTCTTCTTAAAAACTTCTAGTGTTGGAGCATTCACAGCTTCTGGAGGCAGGTTGTTCCACTGGTTAATTGTTCTAACTGTCAGGAAGTTTTTCCTTAGTTATAGGCTGCCTCTCTCCTTGATTAGTTTCCATCTGTTGCTTCTTGTCCTGCCTTTGTGGGCTTTGAAGAATAACTCGACTCACTCTTCTTTGTGGCAGCCCCTGAGATATTGGAACACTGCTATCATGTCCCCCCTCATCCTTCCCTTCATGAAACTAGACATACCCAATTCCAGCAGCCGTTCCTTATATGTTTTAGCCTCCAGACCTCTAATCATCTTTGTTGCTCTTCTCTGTACTCTTTCCAGAGTCTCAACATCTTTTTTACATCATGGTGACCAAAACTAGATGCAGTATTCCAAGTGTGGCCTTACCAAGGCATTGTAAAGTGGTATTAATGCTTCACGTGATCTTGATTCTATCCCTCTGTTAATGCAGCCTAGCACTGTGTTGGCTTTTTTGGCAGCTGCAGCACACTGCTGGCTCATACTTAAGTGATTGTCTACTAGGACTCCGAGATCCCTCTCACAGTTACTACTATTGAGCATGGTACCACCTATACTATACCTATGCATTTGGTTTTTCTTGCCTAAATGTAGAACCTTACTTTTTGCACCATTGAATTTCATTTTGTTAGATAGCGCCCAGTGTTCAAGCCCTGGGACACCCCACTACACACTTCCCTCCATGTAGATGCGGTTCCATTGAGGACAACTCTGAGTACGGCCGGTTAGCCAGCTACGAATTCATCTGGTGGTGATGCTGTCTAACCCACATTTTTCTATCTTATCAAGTAGTAGTTTGTGTTCTACTTTATCAAATGCCTTACTGAAGTCCAAGTAAATTATATCCACAGCATTCCTCTGATCCACTAATTTTGTCACTTGGTCAAAGAATGCAATAAGATTTGTCTAGCAAAATCTGTTTTTGACAAACCCATGTTGCCTTTTAGTAATGACTTTGTTTGCCTCTAGGTGCTCGCTGATTCGTTGTTTGATTATCTTTTCCAGAATCTTTCCAGGTATTAAGGTCAGGCTGATAGGTCTGTAATTTCCTGGATCCATTTTTTTTCCTTTTTTGAATATATAATACATAAGTTTCTCTCAACTTTGCCAACCATGCATTCTGTGCCTGGATATATTGGCAGCCGAGTGGAGATGCCATCACTAATAAACATGGCAAGCTTTTTAAAATTCACTGTAAATAGCCTGTGTTTCTCTTTCATTTCTACCTGTAGATAAAGGATAAATCAAAACTTTTTTCTTTGCGTAAATTGAACTCTTCAAATGAGTGCGGAGCATATAATTAACACAAGTTAAAATGGTTTGTTTACTAGTGGTAGGATTCAGGAACCCATTTATAGGTAGTACTTGCTTAATGATCAGTCACTTAGCAATTGTTTGAAGTTATGATGGACATGTCCCCCAAATTTACAACCCAGTTCAGAGTTCTCAGGGCTACACAACACCATTCTTGTAACATGATCATATTTCAGGCACTTCACAACCAAGATGTCTTTATAGTCAGCATTCCATAGTCATGTGACTGTGATTTATAATGTTTTTGCATGGAATGTTCATGTAATGTACAAAAAATGCAAAACAGAATCCAATAACTTGGGTACCCTGGCCTATAATTACCATGAATTACAATGGAAATCCCAGGCTCTATTATGGTTACTTGTATTACATCCACATATTGGAGCTAAAGACTTCTGTGCTGCTGGAGAGATTACATATAGATTCATACTCCCCCTCTTCCTCCTCTTGCTGTGCATTATTCTCAGTTTTGTGTAGGCAGATTTCACAGAAAAGAATTATTTGCTGAGTTTGTACTTGTTTGCTAAGTTTTGTATTGTACCTGTAATATTATTGCTTGTTTGGCTTTATTGGAAGGATTCTTTTTTTGTTGTTGTTTTCCTTCTTCTCAATCCAATAATTTTTTTTTTTGCCCCAAAGCTTTAGTCATTCCCGCTCAGTAACTTGTCAGTATCCACTTTATCACCCTGACATCTCTTTGTTCTGCAACTTCAGTGCATGACACCATAGTGAGATACTGCTTAATGATCTGACTCTCTAAATGGCCATTGCTCTGAATTCTAGTTAGAGAAAATATGTGACAGATCTGGCTTAGTTAAGCTTTGCTGACACTGCTCTTTTCAGGACCAGGCAGGGGTTTGCACATGTCAGTCGCAGTCACGAAACTGCTGAAGCTACATTTTAGTAACGTGCATTTGGCAGACAACAAACGAGAATGTGAATCTAGTACAAGTTGCCCCATCACTAAGACAGTGAATCTGGCCTCAACTCACAAAGGGAATGAGTTTAGCCATTAAAGTATTTGATTTTATTGAATTTTTTTTTACAAAGAGATGGGACAAAAAATAGAGGAAGAAAATTTAATTGTCCCAGAATTAAACATGGATTCAGGAATGTGGTTACACTAGACCGGGGTAGGGAATCTTGGCTCTTTTATGATTTGTGGACTTCAACTTCCAGAATTCCTGAGTCAGCATGGCTGGTTCGGGAATTCTGGGTAAGTTCCCTACCCCTGCACTAGACCTATCTATGTCCAAAGAGGGCGAAATGTGGTCAGATTAAAGGTAGGCTATGGACACTGAAGAGATGAATTTATGATCCTGGCACTATCTTTCACACTTTCTGAAATGGCTTTGGACTTGAATACATGGAATAATATTTCATGCCTTAAAGTTTGTTTGCATTGAGATCTTCCGCTAAAGCTTTAGGCCAGTAGTGGAACACCTTTTGCTCTTAGTGGATATATTTGGACTTCTCAGAGCAGGTTGTTGATGCTTTTATAAAATGACTGCATTTCCCGTTTTCCATATTCACAAAACAGCTACCATAATGGTGACACAGAAACCATCCATTCCATGGCCTCTCAACTTTTTAGCTTTTCTGGTCAGTGCTGCCTTCTTTCAAGCAGACCACTATAATGATGCTTCCCCATCTTTCTATTCTTTTTTTAACTAATATTTTATTAGTTTTATCATTTTACATTTAGGTATTTGAAAAGCAATGTGGTAGCTGGGTTAATCAATAATTCAATAATATACAAAAATCTTTAGTACAAATCTCAAGTTACATCAAATATTTCCTTTCTTTTTCCCTTAATATCTACTTCCTCATATTTAACCTAATAAAGTTCTTATTATATCAACTAGGTAAAAACATCCTTATTATATTTATCAATAATTTTTAGTTTATACATATCTTAATTACTTTTACATTCAATCTTTATAGACAATCAATGTCCTGTTAATTGTTTTTTACCCTAATTTTTAGTTTCCCATCAATATTGAAATGTAACATTTTTATAATTTCCAGGCTTTAGGTAACCAAAGTTTTCCTTATCTCAATTTATAACAAAATTTAATGTTCAAAATACACATCTATTTGAGTATAGTCTTGTTCTATTTTCTAAAAGTTATCTATTTTCCACCATATTAAATCATCTAATTAATAATATAGTATCCCCTTCAATAAATCAAAACCATTTGTATATATATATTGTCTGGGCTAATCAATAAATCAAACATATTCATATTTTTTTCCCTTTGGGTCTAATTTTTAAATATTAAACAGATAGAATCCTTATTTTCAACTGATTTCCAAATATTTTAAATTAAATGAGCAAAATTCCCCTTATCTCAACTTCTCCCTTTAACCCTCTAATTAGTAATATGAAATCCCCTCTAATAAATCAAAGCCCCAATATTCTTCAGCCTTATTCTGGCTTTCTTCCTTTGCAAATTACCCTTCCAGGTCAGTGCTTTTAAATCATCAAATAGATCTCCCTCTATTATTGTATGTATTATTTGAAATAAGAGAAACCATTTAGTTGCAATTTTTTTTGGAAGGGCTAGCCCATTTGTGTTCATTAGAGTGTCTCCCTATTATACCAATTTCCCATGATTCTCCTGATATGTTTATCTTTCATTCAATGTGTTCTTCTTTCTCCTCAAATTTATTCTGATTTATATAGAAAGTCTTTTCCATTTTCAGTGTTGTGACTCCCTTTTCTGGATTTTCCATTAACTGTATTTGTTGGTCAATTGAGTCCTCTGTCTTAGTATTTGATTGTGCCACTTCTGTTATCTTCTACATTGTTATTTCTTTGGTTGTAGTCAAAATTTGGGTTTGTATATCTAAGCTGGCATCTTGTTCTCTTATGTGGCATCTTATTTTGTCACAAGCTGAAAGAATGGTTTCATGTATTGCTTTCAACATGGAAAGAATCTTTTCCTGGTCTTCATCCATATTCTCTTAATAGTGTATTAGGTTGAGGACTTTAAAATCAGACGTTTAAAATGATTTATAACTAGGTATGACACCTCTATTTCACGTATTATAGATAGTCTTTATAGTAGAAGTTGTTTGTCAAGTAAGATTTTATAGCCCAATGTACTCCATCATCTCATATAATAACTAATGTTTCGCATATAAAGAAATAGGAAAGTAATTCTCCACATATAGCTCTGAAAGTCAGTAAACGTTTACATTCATAGTTCAAACAAGCCAATTATGTCATCCAAAAATTCTCTTTACAGCTGAATTTCTCACAGGTGGTATCTATCAAGGTCAAAAGAGTTTTATCTGAAGTCTGAGCTACAAGCCAAATCTCTTTTAGGCAATAACAAGTTGTAATACCATATTTTGCCACAAGATGTCACCGATGCCATTTAAGGTTTTTTTTTTTTTTTTATTGAAAAGTTTTACAATACAATTTTCCATTAAAAACCCCCATCCCCCCCGACCCTCCCCTCCCCAGCTCCCCCCTCCCTCTTCCCTCCCTTGCCTCCCCCCTTCCCCCCTCCCTCTTCCCTCCCCGTACCTCCCCCCCACCCTCCTCCCCCCCCGGGACTTCCCAGAGCTAAATACAAGGTATATATATATAAAAACAATCATAAGCAACCATATACTAACAACCATAAATTCTAAAATCCATCACCCTCTAACTTGTATAAGAACAAACAAAACTTAACATTATTAAATATATATAAAAAAGAAAATTGGAAAAGAAAAGAAAAAACACGAAAGAAGACTTATTCAAATGCTAGATAAAACTTCTTAACCCTATACTTATTCTGGATAAACTCAATCCACTTTCTCCATTCCATAATATAACGTTCTTGCGAGTGATCTTTCAAATAAGCCGATATCTTCGCCATCTCTGCCAGGTCGGAAACCTTTAAAGTCCATTCTTCTATAGTCGGCAGCTCCTCTTTCTTCCAATATTGTCCTATCAAAAGTCTTGCTGCCGTAATTAAATTCAGCATCAACTTAGAGTCCACCACTGTAGCATCAACAATTATTCCCAACAAAAAAAATTGCGGACAAAACTTTATCCTTCTTTTAAAAATCTTCTGTATATTCCACCAGATTTTAATCCAAAAGGCCTTAACCTTTTTACATGTCCACCATATGTGAAAATATGTTGCATCTTCAGCCCCGCACCTCCAACACTTAGGCTGATAATTCGGGTACATACTTGCAAGTTTTTTAGGATCTAAATGCCATCTATAAAACATCTTATAAAAATTCTCTCTTAAATTTTGAGCTTGAGTAAATTTCACATTCCTCACCCAAATCTTCTCCCACATGTCCATAGTAATAACTTCCTGGATATTTTGGGCCCATTTTATCATACAGTCCTTAACAAGCTCTGTTTCTGAATCAATCTCAATCAGTGCAAGATATATCCGTTTAATGTGTGCAGGTCCCTGATTTCTAATTTGCTTTATCAAATTTTCATCAATCGTTGCAAATCCAATTTTCTGGTCTTCTTTCCACCTGGCCCGTAGCTGAGTATATTGAAACCATGTTTGTACAACCTTCTCTTCTCGCAAGAAGCTATATGATTTCAAACACCAAACATTCCTTTCTAAACTTAAAATTTCCTTGTAGGTAGTCTCATCGTGTTTGAAACCAGCATGTATATTTTCTATTGCGTGTTTTGGAATTGCCCACAATGGTATCTTACAACTTAGCTTATGTCTATACTTCTTCCAAACTCTCAGCAATGCCTGTCTTAGAATATGCGTCCTAAACACGGTACCTACCTTCTTATCATACAACAAATATGCATGCCAGCCAAACAACAAATCATGGCCCTCAAGATTTAATAACCTCGATTGCGTCAAATTAATCCAATCACTTATTCCTACTAATGCAGCAGCTTCATAATATAATTTAAAATTAGGCAATTTAAGGCCACCTCTCTCACGAATATCCTGCATAATCTTAAGTTTAACTCGTGGCTTTTTCCCTGCCCACACAAATTTATTGATACCACGCTGCCATTCCTCCAAGTTAGAATCTTTCTTAAGAATCGGTATCATTTGAAATAAAAATAAAAATTTGGGCAGGACATTCATTTTCACTGCTGCAATCCGTCCCAACAAAGTCAATTGCAATTTTTGCCAACTCTCCAATTCTTTTTGAATTTTCCCCCACAATTTTTCGTAATTATTTTTATATAGCTTTGTATTCGAGGGCGACAAAATTACCCCCAAATATTTAACCCTTTTAACAATCTCAAATCCAGTTAATCCTTCCAAGAAGGCCTTCTGTGAAACTGTCATGTTTCTAGCCAAAATTTTAGTTTTCTGTATATTTACTTTAAATCCAGAAACCTTCCCATATTGTGTTATTATCTCTATCAGGTCCACAACAGAATTCTCTGGCTGGGTCACTGTAACAACCAGATCATCTGCAAATGCTCTCAATCTATAGTCTTGATCTCCAACTTGTATCCCCTTAATTTTTTCCGAATTCCGAATCTTGTTCAATAATATCTCTAAAGTTAATACAAATAGCAAGGGCGATAACGGACATCCTTGCCTTGTACCCTTCTCAATATTACATACTGCCGTCAAGCTATTGTTAACTATGATTCGGGCAGTTTGCTTTTGATATAATGCCCTAATCGGCTGCAAGAAATTTTCCCCAAAATCCATTTTATCTAACATTCTCAACAGAAATTGCCAATTCAATTGATCAAAAGCCTTTTCAGCATCTAAAAAGATTAGCGCTGCAGAGATCTGGTTGTGTCTTTCCAAAAACTCTAACACATCAACTATATGTCTAACATTATTTTTCATTTGCCTACCACTAATAAACCCCGTTTGATCCCCATGAATCACCTGTTGCAGAACCCTCATCAGTCTATTAGCCAAAACCTTAGCAAATATCTTATAATCTGTATTTAAAAGCGAAATCGGTCTGTAATTTTTAACTTGAGTAGCATCCTGATCTTCCTTCGGAATCAATGAGATAAAAGCTGTTCTCCAAGACGGTGGCACCTTTCCCCCCCTCTGGATTGTCTGGAACAGTTCCTTTAACGGTTTTATCATCTCAAATTGTAAATTTTTATAAAAGGCCGCAGACAAGCCATCCGTACCGGGCGCCTTATCAACCTTCAAATCCTTAATTGCTGTAAGGATTTCTTCTTCTGTGATCAGTTGGTTAATCCCCTCTCTTTGTGCTTGCGTAAGGACCGGAATATTAGCATTCTCCAAATATTTATCAATGTCTTTTACCTCAATTTCCTCTTTGGTATATAATTTCGAATAAAAATCCACAAAAGCATCCTTAATTAGATTCTGTTGAAACACAACCCTTCCTTTATATTCAATCTTGTCTATGTTAGAGGCCCTTTGTTTCTTCCTCAGTCTATAGGCTAACCATCTGCCTGGTTTATTAGCGTTGCAAAAAGTATTATGCCTAGCAAACCGCAGATTGGTTGCCACTTGGTCTGCCATTAATTTATCAAATTGTCCTCTTAACAGCCTAATAGCCTCTTTAATCTTCACGTCCCCTGGATTCAAAATCAAAACCCTTTCTTTTTCCTTTATTTCATTCTCCAGTTCTTTCCTTCTAGTTTCCATTACACGTCTACGTCTATTATTCATATATATCAACACCCCTCTCATATAGGCCTTACTAGCATCCCAAACCATATCCATCGAGGTACCCTTATTCATATTAATCTCGAAAAAATCCTTCATCCGCTGTTTACATTCTTCCACATTTCTCTGATCTCTAAACAAGTTCTCATTTAGGCGCCACGAGCGCCTATCTCTTTTCTCCTTATCAATCTCCAACCAAACTGGACTGTGGTCTGAAATAGTTCTTGCACATATCTTCACTTTTTTAGTTCTCAAAAAGAAGTCATTAGTCAACAAAATAAAATCAATCCTTGAGAAAGATTGGTGTCTGTCAGAGTAAAAAGTATAATCCTTCTCCTGCAGGTGCCTCTCACGCCAGATATCTCGCAATTCCAAATCATCCTTCAATTCAAAAAAAGTTTTAGGCAATCTGGCGTGGCTTGGAACACGCTTAAAAGCTCCAGCTTTATCCAAGTGTACATCCAGAACACCATTCCAATCTCCCATAAAAATAAAAGATTTATAATCCAACTGGGTAAGCTTTGTATGAAGTAAGCTAAAAAAATCAGCTTGTTGTTGGTTAGGTGCATATAGTCCAACTAGAAGCATCTTTTTACCTTCTAACAGCAGCTCAATCATAACATATCTTCCATGCTTATCTGCTTCAATTAAATCTGCTGTTAGAGCACTTTTAACATAAACAACTACTCCATTTTTCTTATTCTCTGCAGAGGCAACAAAATGCGTACCCAGTCTCGCGTTCAATAAATACTTTTGATCCAAAACTCTAATATGCGTTTCTTGCAAACATATAACGTCTATCTTAAATTGCTTTAAATATTGAAAAACTTTCTTCCTCTTCTGCGGTGAATTCAGTCCATTAACATTCCAAGTTAAGAATTTAGTTGCCATGAATATTCTCCAGAAGCCCATGGACCACAGCCTTGATAGGACTAACTTCTTTAGGCCGTGCTCCTCCCACAGCTTGACTGTATGTACGTTGCGAAGAAACTGAAGACTTTTGTTGATCTTGTTCTATTATTTTCTTTGCTCGTTTTAAAGCAGCACGCGTCACTCTTTGCTCTCTAGGATCATCCAAAGAAGTTGTAACTTGATCTCCTCCCGCTCCACTTTCCTCCGTTTCCTCCTCTTGTTGTTCTTCTTCTCCAGATCCTTTCCCAGCTTCCAGGAGCGTTAATGGAGTTGCTTTTAAGACATTGTTGTAAAAATCACGCGCTTGCTTCACAGTAATCAACCGGTACCTTTTACCTTCATGCATCACCATCAGCCCCTGAGGAATCTCCCATCTGAACCTTATATCTCTTTGCTTGAGCTCATGCACGAGGAATGTATAATCCTTCCTTCCCCTTAAAATCCTGGTCTTCATCCATATTCTCTTAATAGTGTATTAGGTTGAGGACTTTAAAATCAGACGTTTAAAATGATTTATAACTAGGTATGACACCTCTATTTCACGTATTATAGATAGTCTTTATAGTAGAAGTTGTTTGTCAAGTAAGATTTTATAGCCCAATGTACTCCATCATCTCATATAATAACTAATGTTTCGCATATAAAGAAATAGGAAAGTAATTCTCCACATATAGCTCTGAAAGTCAGTAAACGTTTACATTCATAGTTCAAACAAGCCAATTATGTCATCCAAAAATTCTCTTTACAGCTGAATTTCTCACAGGTGGTATCTATCAAGGTCAAAAGAGTTTTATCTGAAGTCTGAGCTACAAGCCAAATCTCTTTTAGGCAATAACAAGTTGTAATACCATATTTTGCCACAAGATGTCACCGATGCCATTTAAGGTTTTTTAAGTCCAAAATTTTTATAATCCTTTTTCCAGTTTTATTTCTTTTTTGTAGATAAAAACAAAAGTCTCCAGTAAAAATAAGAAAACTTTTGGTCCCCAAATTTCAGAAACATATACATCCAATTAGATTGAAATTATTCTTATAGTGCTTTAACTCCCCTGAGTAGTCAGTTGCCGCTGTTCTTAGAGGGTGGGGCAGAAAATCCCTTCCCTCTCTCCTCACAGGGGAAAAAAATACTTTGGACAGCTTTTACAGGAAAAGAAAAATACTTAAGATCTTAAAGAGAAGATCAGATCACTTTGACTTCAGCCGTCAGCAGTTTAGTGATAAGCCATATTGCTATGGCCGGTCTTTCCTCTGCTGGTTTAGAGTGGTGCCCCAGATCAAACGGAAGGGCTGCCACCTTCCCATGATCAAGCGGGGGTCCCCTCCTTGCTCGGTGCCCCTACAGGGCGACTTTCGATCCTTTCCAGGGTCCCTCAGTGGAATGAAATTGAACACGGAAGAATGAGGTCATCTTCCAGCATCCGCAATGGCAAACCAGAAGTCCCCATCTTTCGATTCTTGTCACCTATATTAGGGAAGTACTCCTTTTATTAGCTTTTAGCTAGAAATTCATCCAGATTCATATTGTGTCCCTAAAGTTCTGACCAGATTCTGCATTTTTTCTCCTTTGTGGCTGTAGAAAGATGGAGAAACATCTATGATTTATCAAAAAATAAATGTAAGAATAATTTGTCATATGGCTAGAATATTAAAAGTCTCTAACTGAGAGATTAAGGTGTGCAACACGTGCCTTAAATATGAATCCCTAATACTTTAAAAAAAGAAAAATTGTAGTGATAAAGAAGAATATTTGTAGTTCAGGGTTGAAATGAGGGGTCCTTACTAACACTGATGATGTTACCTAGTTTGGGTAATCAAACATTGGCAAGTAAACAACCAAGATCAGAGAACATCAAGGACCCCTGAGAAAAATTATAGCTGGAGTGTCCAAATACGATGCATGACATAACTTTAATTGTAAAGAGGAATGTGAATAATTGTTATAAGCATATTATATGTTGAAATAAAAAGAAAGATAATTGGAAAAATCAACTAGCAACAGAATTTGCTAGTTGGGCGCGCCGACCCTCTGGAATGAAGTTGCCTCTGAAGCTGCGGATGGCCCCTGACCTTCGGTCCTTCTGCCGTGACCTGAAGACGTGGTTGTTCCAACAAGCGGGCCTGGACTGACTACAATTTTTAATTAGGCTTTTACTGGGTTAAATTGTTTTGTAATTTTGTATTTATTGTTTAATTCTCTTTTAAATTTTTTACTCTTATGTTTTTTAATTTTTATTGTTGTGAGCCGCCCTGAGTCCTCAGGGAGAAGGGCGGCATATAAATTTAATAAAATGAAAAATGAAATGAAATGAAATGAGCCAACCTCAGCTTTTTAACTATTTCTTCTCTTTGAGAAAATAAGGCATATCTTAAAGTTAAATAGTTAACTGCCTTGGTGGAGCAGTGGGCTAATGCCTCCTTAAGTAACACCAGCTGCCTGCAATTAGTGTAGGTTCGAGTCCCACCAGGCTCAAGGTTGACTCAGCCTTCTGTCCTTCCGAGGTAGGTAAAATGAGGACCCAGATTGTTGGGGGCAATTAAGCTGACTTTGTAATAATGCCGCTTGGGGTGTGTGTGTGAAAACCCTAATAAGCAGGTATATACATAGAATGAAGGCTACTGCTAACCTTGTAAGCCGCCCTGAGTCTTTGGAGAAGGGCGGGATATAAATGGAATTAAAATAAAAAATAAAAAATAAAAATAAAAAAAATAAAAAATACCGTAGTTGTTCCTTGATGTCTCAGCTATCTGTTCATTCACTCAGGTGTGATGAAGGATTCCCAAAGTGGAAATAAAATTTATTTGCCATTTTGTTGATGTAGAATGGGAAGGAGCATCATTGTGTCCATTACATCTAACAGATAAAAAAAAATCTTGAGTTTTCCTTGACTGGTTCTCTTTTTTTTATATGCTGGAAAAACAATTTAGGGGGCCCTTACAATATTTTTCTCGCAGATTCTCAAAAACCTCAAAAATAAGAACCCAAGGTTCTTCTTTGCCATTAATATTTTAAAAAGCATAATATTTTGTCTATTGTTAAAGGTAAAGGTAAAGGTTCCCCCGCACATGCGTGCTAGTCGTTTCCGACTCTAGGGGCCGGTGCTCATCTCCGTTTCATAGCCGAAGAGCCAGCGCTTGTCCGAGGACGTCTCCGTGGTCATGTGGCCGGCATGACTAGACGCCAAAGGCGCACAGAACGCTGTTACCTTCCCACCGTAGTGGTCCCTATTTTTCTACTTGCATTTTTACGTGCTTTCGAACTGCTAGGTTGGCAGAAGCTGGGACGAGTAACAGGCACTCACTCTGCTACGCGGCACTCGGGATTCGACCCGCCAAACTGCCGACCTTCCAATCGACAAGTTCAGCGTCCTAACCCACTGAGCCACCGCGTCCCTATTGTTATGATGTGTCAAATAATTTTAGATCATCCAAAAACAATACTGAAAACCTGAAGATTGTTAACTGAAAAGTAATTCCACTGAATTTGATTTATTGTATTTCCAAAATACCAAGTGCACAGAGAACTGAGCTTTCATATCAAATCAAACTTTAGGACCATATCTATTCTTGTGAGAATGATATGATTCCTGATAAATGTTGTGAGAGATTCACATGTTGAAATGTATCACAACCCTATTAACCTTTTAATATTAAACTGATAAGTTCAAACTACTTGTCAGAAGCAGACCTAAGTATGAAGTTCTTGACAAGGAAACATATTTTAATAGTGTCATCTGCAAATTACATTGACAAAACCCATTGAAATGAAATTCAGAAATCTGCAGAATATCTGAAATGAGTAACATTTAACTGTCACAGGAAGATCTCATTAAAAGATGTTTGCCTTTCTTTAAAAACTTTTAATGCAGTCTTCACATACCTTAAATGCATATAGTAATAGAATAGTGAATGTTCCTGTTTTGTTGGGGAAATTTTATTTGGATTTTATATACAGCATGATTTGTGTCCATGCCTGTGAGACTTCTGAATACCAGCTGGTAAGAGCATGATGGCCCAGTTGAGTTTTTGACCTGATGCAAGGGTTCTTGTTACATTCTCATGGATTAGATGAACTGAAGAAGGCTTAGAAGATGCATATTTGTTTTAAGTTGTGTTTACATTAAGAAGGATTTCTTTCACCGGAGTCTAAGCATTTGTGGTAAAATAACCAAGCATAAACATAGTACTGATTTTTTTTCCAGGAGACTGCAAAAATCCATCCATAATATATTCCTTATTACAGAAGCAATATAGTAATATGTGTATTCCTTATCCAAAGTTTTGTTTAATATTGTGCCTGATATGGCATGTTATATTTTAAGTTGTGGTAAGAAATAGAATTAAGTATCACATTCTTATTATAAGTACTAATTTTTACTAGAAATGTTAGGATTTGAAGAAAGAATTTATCAGTTTTGTTCTCATGTCTTATTTTGTAACAGATCAGCTCCAAGCAATCATGACCGGATACAACGATTAAGGCAAGAATTTCAGCAAGCCAAGCAAGATGAGGATGTGGAAGACAGGAGGCGTACTTACAGCTTTGAACAACCATGGGTACGTGCTCATTTAGAATACTAACTGAGTAGAGCAAACAGTAAAGTCCCAAGGAAACTATATTAGATTAAGTCAAATATAGACAGCTATTTTGTCTGTCAACAGTATTTTAGAAGGTTTCAGGACAGAGTTGTTTTGTTCCTACCTGGAAATTTTTGAGTGCAAGCAGAATTATTCCTCCATAGTGCTGTAGCCCACTCTTTGATTTGCTTAAGGTATTATCTTCAGTTCCTACTGGAAACTGATTCCATGTCTTGAATGACCTTTTAACATATGACTCTTTGCCTTTCCATCTGTGGTACAACATTCCTAATTTTGTTTTGGGTTGTGCTCTGCCATCTGTCCATTCTGTAAAAGGATATTGTCTGGCCTATTGGAAACCATTCCTGGGTCACACAATTGTTGCCGACTAACTTATCTGCCCTTTAAAGAATGTCTCTAGGGGATTTCTGCTGGCGACATTGACAAGAACATGATTCTTTGCTTCTATAAACTGTATAGATTAAAATAAAACATGGTAGCATTCAAGATACTTCTACTGGTTTACTTGGATGCATTTTAAACCATGAATTACAAGTGTGTGTGTGTGTGTGTGTGTGTGTGTGTGTGTGTGTCTGTGTTTTAGTTTGTAGCAGAAATAACATACACTGAACAGCATTACTACTAAATAGCTGCCATAGTATAAAGGAACTTCTGTATAGAATATGGGCTAGATCTCCAACATCCAAATGGAAGATCCCACAGAAGATCATGGAGAATAGGAAAGCTAAGATCCTGCGGGACTTCCAGATTGAGAATGACAGGCAGGTACTGGCCAGTCAACCAGACTATGGTAGCAGGCAAGGACCAGAAGAGAGTGGTGGTGATAGATATGGCAGTCCAAGTGACATCAACATCAGAAAAAAGGAGTATGGGAAGCTGGAGAAGTGCTAGGAGGAATGAGAGAGGATATGGAAAGTAAAGGCCAAAGTGGCCCAGTGGTGGTAGGAACACTTTGGGCTATGACTACTAAGCTGGGAGAGTAGCTCCAACAGATCCCAGGAACAACGTCAGAGCTCTCCATCCAGAAGGGTGCAGTGATAGGAACAGCTAAGATCCTGCACAAAACCGTCCCACTCCAAGGGCCCTGTAGAGGACCCAAGATTGAAAAGGATGTATACCACACATAAGGAGGAGTATATAGGTATGTAGGTCTAAATATATATGAGAAAAAAATATGTCAAAATTTGCAGTTTGATTCTCACCAACCAGCCAGAAGAGATGTTTGAAAAGGCTTTGTTCTCCAAACCATTGACTCGTGAATGAAATACCTATTTATTTATTTTACTTTGAACCTCTGAGATTAAAATTAATCTCACTATTAAGAGAATATGGTACAATTGTAACTGTCCCAAATCATCTGTAACCACCCAAAATAGGTATATATGTTTACACCTATGTAACAAAACCAGCCCTTGAAAGAAGTTTTGACATTACAAAAAAAACAACAACAACACAGCAGCATGATGCAGATTTATGCAGAACAGGCTCTGCTCCTTGCAGTTTCAAGCCTCAGCAATGTTTTCAGTTGAAGAAGGATGCTTTTTGGTAACCTAAATTTTATTTTTATGGTAGCTGACATTGCTTAGATATCCTAAATGAAACGAAATATACTTAATTACACTGCGGTTATGCTGTCAATTTGCTAACCTAAGATATCTGAGTTTGCAGAAAGACCTATCAGCATATAATCCTGTAGAAGCTTATAGTAACCAGGAAAGCTATGCCATAAACATATCTTCTGTTTGTGTGCCTTACATAAAATCTGAATATTATTTCAAATTTTCACTTCAGTTTTACTTTGGACTTCTTTTTTCCTCTTCCTCCTAGATTGATTTCAAATTTAGCATTAGAAGTGTAGGGAACCAACAGACTCTTACACAAGCCTGCTTAAACCAGTTCCTTAAATCATAGTTAAGTGAAAGAGATACAAGCTTCCTTTTAAAGTTCTGTTATAAAATATTATATGTTCTTCATAAATGTAATGAAATTTAATTAAATATCCATACATATGCTATTTTAATGGGTAAGCTATTTTGCTGTTGGCATTGTTAGATACAGAAAAGGAAATTCAGTAACTTTTAAAAAATATTTTCTGAAAACAGGACCTTCTACACTATAGGAGGAAGATCTTCTGAATGAGCCCCAAATGTGATAGTTAGGGATCTTGGGAAAACTATCTGAGATAAATGGAGGACTTGAAACCATTACTACTGTAGGCCATGGGCTAGTACCCACAGCAATTTAGACAGGCAACCTAGATATGCTTTATAAGCAATGACTGAATGGAGAATTATTTTGGTGACAGGTTGATTACCTCTAGAACGGAATAATTTCCTGAACTGTGGGTCAGAAGACTGACATTTTTTTCTCTTTTCCCCCCCACAAACAATGGGGAGTTTTCCCCCTCTGGAGTAATAATGCAATGAGCTTAAAGTGTCTGAAATTATTCTTAATATATTTATATTTATCCTGAGCTTTGATGATTTTTGGCTCTGGGCTGCGCATGTACCCTTATGTACAGACACATTAATTTAGCAGAGGCCATGTGTACTTTAGGATTAATTTTCTCCCTCCTGTGTATTCTAATCTATGTAAGATCATGATACTTGGAAGGGATAAAGCAATGATCTCATTCCTTTTGAGATCACACAATGTAGCTTCAGCACTGAGGAACTAAAAACCCTTCTCTTAAGCAGCATATGTTAGTTTAAAATTATAAAAGTGCTTGCTTCAAAATGCACTTAGCAAATTCCAAATAACAAAACACAAAAATGGGGGTGGGGTACCTGCATATATGGAATTGGATATTTTAACTACAATCTTAACTACTCTTCTGCAATTTTAAGATGGAGATTTTGAGCTGAATTCTAACAGCAGAACAATTTTTGCTGCCTAAGCCATGTTTTCCAGACTCTGTTGTTTGATTATAATGATCCTATTCAGAACATAGAGAGCAAGCATTGATTATAAACTAGGTTTCACTATGACATCTTTGGCAGACTATTTACCAATGGCTGAGGGAGAATGGCACTTCTCTCTGCTGGTCCAATAATTCGTGAATCTCTGTCTTGAAGGTAGTCAGTCCAGTAACTTTAATGACCACAGACATTCTTATTAAAAACTTTAAAATGACAGTTCCTGGAGACAGCTAGGCAAAATATTTGAAGTGGAAGACACAGGCACATGTGTCTAGGGCAGACATGTCAAACTCACGATGTCATGTGACTTTACACAACATATTGGAGCTTTTTCGCCATTGCCGGCAATGGGGTGGGCATGGTTTCTCGGCGGCGTGTCCACCCCACAGGCTGGCACCCCTGGTCTAGGGCTTCATTCTTGTTGAAATTACGATGTATCCTTTTTTAGGTTCTTACTCATAGGATCTTTTTAAGGGTTCAATACAATCATGATTCTCTAATACATTGTCTTGTGTCCATAGCAGAAATAGTTTCACATGTGTCAGAAAAGAGAAATATCCCTTCTGTATATTATTGAATTACAACTCTAGTTAATTTTCTCCATTGGCCATGACAAACGAGCATGCTAAGAGTTATACTTAGTTATACATGCTAAGAGTATTAAGAATCCTGGTTTTCCACCTTTGGTTTATACTATAGTATATCTCTGATAACATCATTGAACGAGGAAGTCAGTATTGTATGTTTTCTGTGTGAGGGGTTTTTTTCCTGTGCTTTTGAGTCAGGGTTGATTCCTTCCTGGACAACTCCCTGCAAACTCATGGGCAAGATCTCAAAAGTGGTCTATGAGAATGTGACTGACCAAGGTCAAAGGCTGGCTTTGTATCTCAAGTAGAACTAAAACTCATGGTCTCCCAATTTCTAGTCTGGTATCTTAACTGCTACACTAAATTGTTTCTCTCTGTGCATGCATTAGATCCATTCACTTTCAAGATCAGTGCTAATATTTCCTAGTGCAAAATACTCAGCAATTGTTTTTAACTATCTATCAGCCCTCCTATAGGCCAGGAGATTCCAGGAATACTACTGTATTTTCCGGCGTATAAGACGACTTTTTAACCCATGAAAATCATCTCAAAAGTTGGGGGTCGTCTTATACGCCCAGTCGTCTTATACGCCGGAAAATACGGTATGTTATTGGTGAAGAATAGGCAATGTCTTAAAGTACACTAAGTGACCTGCCCTCCTGTCCCCAAATCCTCCATGCAAATAGTCATTTGTGTTCTAAAAGTGAAATTCAAATTCAAATGAACATTAACTTATACAGTATTTCCTTCTTAACAGTATTTGAATTTCTAAAGCTGGGAAGGGAAGAACATTATTTGAAGCTTCAGTCCCTTATTGAGATACATTGATTTGTATTAATTCTGTATGTCAAATAACCTTACACAACCTAGGCACTCTCCAGAATTGTACATGATTCTTGTTAATTTACAAATAAAACAAAACAAAATGTGCTAATTTAAGGATGACACTGCCTAAGATATATTTTAGAGGAACTATTCCAAAAATTGATCCCTCTGCTCGTAAGAAATCCTAATTTTGTTAATGTCTTTTTGTCACTGATAGAATTTATCCACGTGAACATGTGACATCTTAAACATTAATAGAACCACTGTGCATCAGCCTTCATAGTTTGCAGACCTTTTCATAAAATGCAATCTGAATTCCATTTACAGCATTTTCTACCTCTAAATTACACTGATTGAACAGTTTTTTTATATATTTCTTTTGCAAATAATTAATAAAGAGATATTCAATAATATCTTTCTGAAAATCTTGAATGTTTTTTCTGTTTTAATTTTATATGCCCTTTGCATAATGCAAGCAACATTTTATTGTAACTTTATTTCCTTATCATATTTAGAGAAATTGTATTTCATAATATATTACATTATATTTCATGTTGCAGGAAATATTAGCCTAATGTTGAGATTTTAAAAGCAAATCTCTTAAATGATTTATATATTAAAGGTTTAGAATGTCAGTATTCCTATCAAGCATCATTTTCTCCTGTGCTTTCATCAAGAAAAGTTCAAAATGATAGATACACTGAAGTTTCATTATTAAAGATATAAGCTTTTATATATTTGGATAAAATATATTTATAGCAGCTTTGATTATTTGATTTAAAAGATCAACAGTTGTGATACATCTCCACATAGACAAGGGGAAAATCCTCTGCAATTAAGCAGGTTAAGACAAAGCCAGCTTTGTTTGATAGCTTTAAAGAATTGTGATAATTGTACTTCACCTTGTACTGCCCTGTTTGTACAGGTGTTAAGTTGTTTGGGAGTTATACTCTGAGCACACAATTTGTATAGGGGACTATATTTTACCATATAATAAAAAGGCTAGTTTTGGTATTTGTGATAAATATCAGGCTTAATCGTTGTATGTAGATATGATATAAAATGAATATAAATCGTGTTCCTAAAATGTACTGAAAATGCATTTAGAAAATCACCGGTTTGGATACCATGTCAGCTGTGAAGCCAATTTTCAAACTTATTGGAAATTAAATACAGATAAGATTGTGATCTTCATGTTATTTTTCTTGCCTAGAATTTATCTTCTTACTTGTCACTTTGTGCCATGAAAGCCCTGTCAAGATTGCTTACACATTGTTGTTCATGGTCTTATTCTTATTTTTTCATCAAGAAAAAACATGATACAAACAAACAAAAGAATTACATCTTTGTCTAATGTTCTTTGGGAATTCAAGTTCCAGTCAGGAGCTTAAAGATTTATGCAAGTAACATTGCAAGATACAACTTTTTAAAAAAATTTACAGTTGGTATAGCAAAAATATTTAGCTCCTGTAATTTTTGTTATTTTTGTGACTAGCTAAAGCTAATGATTTATTCTCACACCTTTATTTATTCTGACACAAATATGTAAAAGTTTTGATTTGGAACGCCAAAATTATAAAGAATATGAATTAACAAATAACCAGAAACAATGGAAAATAGATATGTTGTGTGTCTACAAAACTCAGAGAAAGATAATAGATGAAAATGAAAATTTTCTAATCTTCTGTAGTAGAGTTGATGACTGCATGGAAATAAACTTGTAGGATCTATTTTGAATGAAAATGTATGTCAGAAAGTATGAATTGGTATTGCCTAGATTACTGTGAGTACAGTATATAGAAAAATATAATTCTGAATATTGGTGATAGTTGCATGTTATGAAGCAGCAAATGAGAATAGAAGAAACAGAAATCAGTTGGAAAAATTGCGCTACATTCTGAATATGATTAAGAATTTTTTTAAAAATGAAAAATTGAAAACTATTTTTTAAGAGGGAGAAGCTGTTTAGTGGTTTTCTTATACTTCAGGATTCTACAGATGCTAATCAGTAAGAGCATATGAAGATTAAAAATGGAAGCATATGAATTAGAATGTCCCTGAATCAGGAAGCTTTCTCTAATGCATTAAAGTAACTATTTAAAGAAGAGCTAGTTGCTTGTATGCTTATATCCAATATTTCTTTCCTTATAGAATGTATATGTGCAATTGTCTTGACTCAGTACTGAATTGACCTTAAATCTGGTAGGATGCATTCTCAGATCACAACATTGTTCCATCAAAGTGCCAACTACTTATTTTGAGTGAAACTGACCAGCATTGACATTAAGCCATTGTAACCAGGTTGGTGGCTTACCCTGCCCAGAGTCAATGGGATTTCATTCTTATAAATAATATACATAAAATATCTCTTCCTAACAGAGATAAAGCTCTTATATTCATCTGAAAACATTGCTGAATAAAAAAAGACTATTCAGGCATCCATATTTTAATAATAAGGGAGGAAATATCTTTTAAACATATTTTCAGTGCTAAACCTTTTTGGTCATGACAGCCTCAGATTTTTTTAAACCGACAGCTAAGGTTATGTTAATCTATGATAAATGAATCTACTGAAGGTTTTATGGTTCAGATCAGTCTCTGAGTTTGAAACAGTATGTGAAATGCTCTCAATTTTTAATTGTTCATATTTTCCTCCAAGTGTCATAATTAACAAAGAAGCCAAAATACAGTTAAGCAAAAAAACAAAACAAAACATATTTTAAGGGGTTGTATGGGGCAGGGAGGAAAATTCAGTATCAGCAAACTTTGACTTATATCATCCTTTTCCAACATGATCCTCTGGGTGATCTTCAAACTTCAAATAAACTACCCTAGGTTTTTTTTCTTTTTGCAAGGAAATGCATTTGTTTCCTATTCCTCATCTTTTACATTTTCTTTTGCTTTTCCCCTTTTCTCCAACCAGAGGCATACACAGAATCCAATAGCAAGAGGAGTGATGCAGAAGACCAGGGATGTACGTCATTAGGAAAATTTGCATGCCCAAGAGGTTCAGTAGGGTAAAATTAAATGTATTTCCCCGGTTGATTGAAGCTTCTCTATTGCTCTAGAGAAACTTCAAAGAAGACCAGAAAAAAATGCAGATGGCAGTAGTTATTTTAGCATTTCCTATTTCATTTACAGAAGCCTGCATTTAAATGTATCCCAGAAAAAGAGACGTCATTAATGTAAATTCAAATCTTTCATAGATGATCACAGAATCATGCCTATACAAAGAGAGCCTTATTATACTAAAGGTAAAGGTTTCCCCTGTCCAGTCGTGTCCAACCCTAGGGGGTCTCCATTTCTTAGCCAAGGTAGCCAGGGTGATGAAAAGACGCTTCCGTGGCCATGTGGCCAGCATAACTATTATGCCGAGGTGCATGGAACATTGTTACTTTTCCACCAAAGTGGTACCAATTTATCTACTTGAATTTGCATGCTTTTGAACTGCTATGTTGGCAGGAGCTGGGGGAACTAACAGGAGCTCACCCTGTCATGAGGTACTTGGGTCTTGAACTGTCAGTCTACCAGTCAACAAGCCCAGGGTCTTAACCGCTAGGCTACCACACCTGTTCTTATTTTTGTACTATTAACAATAATTGTCTTTCATTTCCTAGCCAAATTCAAAGACCTATTCACAGAGTGGCAGACATTCTGTATCAGTAGAAGTTCAGATGCAGAAGCAACGACAAGAGGAAAGAGAGAGTTTCCAGCAGGCTCAGAGGCAATACAGTTCATTACCCAGGTATGACATGTATCCAAAACTCTTTAGCCAACTAATAACATTTCTTCAGAAGGAAATACAGGCACTCCTCAACTTATAACATTTCATTTAGTGACAATTTAAAGTTACAATGGCATTTAAAAAGTAACTTATGATCATTTTTCACACTTGCGATCATGCAGCATTCCTATGATCAAAATTCAGATGCTTGGCAACTGACTTGTATTTATGACGGTTGCAGTTTCCTGGGGTCATGTGATCGGCTTTTGTGTCCTTATGATAAGTAAAAGTCAATGGGGAAGCCAGATTCACTTAGCAACAATATTACTAATTTAACAATTCACTTAACAACTGTGGCAAGAAAGGTCAAAAAGTGGGGCAAAACTCACTTAACAGATGTTTCACTTAGCACAATAAATTTTTGGCTCAATTGTGGCTGTAAGTCAAGAACTACCTGTAAACCATTATGGTGATATGCCTTCTTTGTTCAAAAGAACTTCTAAATTTGATCTGGAGTAAAATGAAGTTATGGGATAGAGCAAGACTGCAGTGCAATTAGACAAGGAATGGGCCAAATTTTGATGCTAGCAATTGTATTTGAAATTCTGAGATTTATGGGGGAGGCAATTTGCTTATTCAAAAAATTGGAATTGGAATTGACTTCTTGATACCATTTCAGCCAACCTTTCTTACCTTGTGAGGAGCCTTCTATAGATATTCTAATGAACATATATATAGCTAGGAGAAGAACTCAAGCCATTCTACAAACAGCCATGCATTTTATAAAACCTCCCTGTTCATTAATTTTATCCTAGGTGAGCCCCTGAAACAAATTAAGGTTGGTTTTATAAAAAGGGAGTCAGGCTGCTCAGATATACAATATTCATTTATTTCTGAACCAATCTTACAAAATTTGCTCAGAATATACTGGGAGATGAAGCTGATTTCCTTGCAGCTTCATTCTACCAGCCTGGTATTCTCCTGCTAAACTGAACTACAATTCCATTTGTATGAAATGAGCATGACTTGGTCTGTGAGATAAAAGAAAGTCGTAGTATAACATATCTGAAGGTACGGTTTAGGAAAAAAAACTATAGGTCATGGAAAATATCATAGCTCATGGAAAAGTCTGAAACTCCAAAATGCATAAGGCCTTGTATAATTCAAGTAATTAAGAGAAAAGAAGTATTAATTTGACAATACTTGTAACAGTAATAACCACTTTCTTCTATCGCTGATAACATTTTGGATGTTAGCACAGATGTGTATCATAAAAGTATGAACAAATAGATTGTATTGAAAAATGTGTCCTTGGTTGTAGTGTTTAAATGTTGTCTACAAATAAGCTTTATTTGGAATTGAAGATTTATATACGGAGTGCTGCATGTGGTTCAAAGAGCCAGTATGTTGAAGTGGTTAAGGCACCAAGCTAGAAATTGGGAGATTGTAATTTCTGCCAACTGGAATTACTTTGGACCATTATTTCTTTCTCAGTCTTAGGAAAAAGTAAATAATCCAAACATCTTGCCAAGAAATGTTGTCTTGTTTCAGACAGCATTCAGATAAATGATAATAGAATGTGGGTTGAAATACTCATTTTTACATCTGGGCAGGCCTGATGGCTGGTATGGTCCAAAAAGTCAAGATGGCCACCAAAAAAAAGTGATTGAAGCTCTGCCTGTTTTTATGAGTGATCACAATCATTTGTCAGCACCATCCTGACTTTTTTTTAATCCTGCCCTAAGACTACTCCTGCTTCTGGGATTGTTTTGTGCTCTATATCGTTCCTACTATTTAGGTGCTATTCATTTAAATATGTTCTCACCATGGCTGATTCCATTTGCAAGTGTTTATAAACAGTTCACATTAAATGTGCATGCCTTTTTTTATATATGCTTCTAATACATGGACCTTGTAACTTCTTTTCATAACTCCACCTTTTTGCAAGCAGTTCAACTGAATGTCCTATATTTTTGGACGCATATTTTCTTAGTCTGGTGATGGTTGGATGTACTTTTCTTTCATGTACACAATTTTGAATGCATTTCTGAGTTGCATCACTTAATGGGTTCAGGGCACACAAATTAAGTTAAGCACTGATTAAAATACAAATTAATTGAATTTCTCTCCTGTCACTTCCTTGAATGCAGTAAGTGGCCTCACTGTTGCAAAACATAGATCCTTCCCACTATAGTAAGACATCACCACAATAAAGGTGATATGATACACATAAATAGGACTTCCAATTGTGGCCAGTCATTTGGTTTAATGCTTCAGATAGTGAATACATTGTAAACCATTTTTATTGAGAGATGTTGAATTTGCAGGCTAAGAAAAAACATAGGCCTTTGGCTATCAGGGTCATTGATTCTATGCATACTAATGTCCCAGTTTGTGGCCCCTTTTAAGGGGTTTGAAGGTTCTAATTACTCTAACTGTGCTAGATGTCAATAACATAATATTCAAAGAACTTTTACACTGAAGAGTAGCTGGTTGTGTTAAACAAGCCAAACTAGAGAGAGACACATTAGGTGGCAGAAGAGAGAATAAAAGTCATCTTCTCATAAGAATCTAACATGATAGAATTATCAGGTCAGTGTTCTTCTAAGACACACTCATTTTATTCAATGCTATTTGCTGTTAATCACTATCATATTCCAGTTTAGATTTTCCAGATTTGGAAAACATGCAGATGCTGACTAGAAAATATCTTAATCTTAAAAATCTGGCTATTTATAGGAAACATGGAACATAAAATGTACAAAGTAAGCTGCTGCATCATGACAAAGCCCATTTTAAGCCAGTATTTTGCTTCTTACACTGGCTTATCAAATGCTGGGGCAACAAGTGGAGACCATCTCTTCTCTTGCTACTATTCCCCTGCAACTGAATCTAGGTCTAATGCTATCTTCAAGACGTTGACAGTCCTCTCTGACATGAATTTATCTAGTCCCATTTTAAAAATCCAAGTTTGTTTTTTTTTTAATCCCATTTATATCCCGCCCTTCTCCGAAGACTCAGGGTGGCTTACAATCTAAGAAGCACAAATCAATGTGCTTAGTTAGTAGACATTCACTAAGGATTAGGGTTATTAACTCTAAGGGGTAGTATTTTTATGTTTTCTATGCATAGCCAGACTTTAGATTCTTCTAGATTTGGGTATTGTGATAAATAGAAACAAAAGGGAGAGGAACATGTTGATTAGACTGGTATCCACACAACATGAAATGGTATAGGAGTTTAATAAAGGAAAGAAAAAATATTTGGAACAAAAGCATAGGGCAATTTATATTTTATATCCTGCTTTTGATCAGTTACGTCTAGAGCAGCTGGATTGTATAGAAGACCTGCCATTAAATATGTTAGGATGTGCCAAATGTGTCTAACTAATCCACAGTCATATCCCCTGCAAAAGATAAGATTTCAGTCCAAAAGCCAATCTCATATATTGAACTCATAACAATTTCAGCATTATAATGTAATCATTGTCAGGAAATATACAGGGTGTAAATAGTTAAATGCTTAGCATTATTTTTGTAAACAACAAAAGCAAACTTCCCCTGCTGATCATCAATTTATGTCATATTGATTTGTACAATCTTCTTGTTCCAGTATATTGAACTCGTTTTGGGATGGTTTTCTTGGCAATAATGCTTAAACAATGGAACTCACTCCAGAGTGAGGCTCACTTTGTAATTTAGATTATAAAAAATAAAGAAAGAGCCTGTAGTCCAGGTCCCTAGAAGAAGTCCTGCAGGACTAAACCACGGCAAACATTGAGACTATAATTGTTTCACATTGGTCAATAGATACTTCCTGAGGTCCACCAGTCAAACATACTCCTGGTGGTGCAGTGGTTAGAATGCAGTACTACAGGCTAACTCACTGCTCACTCCAGGAGTTTGATTCTGAGTGGCTCAAGGTTGACTCAGCTTTCCATCCTTCCAAGGTTAGTAAAATGAGGACCCAGACTGTTGGGGACAATAGGCTGATTCTGTAAACTTCTTAGACATGGCTCTAAAGCACTGGGAAGTGGTATATAAGTCTAAGTGCTATTGCTATTGCTATCTAGCCATAACAAACAGTTATTTACAATTCATTTATGTTATTACTGGTATTGTTTAAGATCATATAGGATAAAGGCTTCATTGAAGATAGAATGAGTACAACATAAACTAAAGCAGAGCTTTATAAGAGTAAAATACACATTTAAAATGCAAGTAACCCTTTTTACATAAATATATATATATATATATTTCTATTTTTAGACAAAGTCGGAAAAATGCCAGCTCTGTATCTCAAGATTCTTGGGAACAGAACTATCTTCCTGGTGAAGGTTTTCAAAGTGCTAAAGACAACCCTCGGTACTCCAGTTACCAAGGCTCTAGGAACGGCTACCTTGGGGGCCACGGCTTCAATGCTCGAGTCTTGCTTGAAACACAAGAGCTCCTCCGTCAGGAACACCGGCGGAGAGAGCAACAGCTGAAAAAAAAGACTTCTTCTGAAGGGCCCAACAACTATGACTCCCATAAGAAAGCTCAGGACCCCAATTATGCCACTCCCAAAGGTCCTTTCAGGCATGATGTACCACCTTCACCATCTCAGGTTGCCAGGCTGAACCGATTACAAACACCAGAAAAGGGAAAACCTTTTTATTCTTTAGTTGAAGAAAAAGGTCAGCGGCCCATGTAATAAAGGAATTTTTCATATGGAGAGACTTACATTACAGAACTCCATGTTTCAAATGGAGGGACTCTTATTTTGTTTTTCAGTGCCTTTAGCAAGATGGACAATGAATTGGAAGGCCTTATATATACATATTTTTTGCCATTATGTTTCAAGTGTTATATCCACAAAAGGATTATCCATTATTTGACAATCATATTTGAGGCAAGCAATGAGTCTTGGCTATCAACTGTCCTAGCCAGTTTTTATTATAAATAACTGCTCACCAAGTTACACCTTAGTGTTGTTCAAAGAGATACCATTTAGCATATAGCATTGATTGTTTTCTAATTTAAAATCCCATTGCCATATTTTGTTTGTTTATTTCCCTTAGTTTGAGGAAAGCAAGTACTTATCAGTTATAAGCAGTGAGCCAAGAATCTATTCTACTCAAGGACTAGAGTTTTCTTTTTGATAATTATTTAAATGTCTGTTCACTAAAATACTGTTTTTCTATGACTTCATTGGTCATTCTTGAGTTCTGCACAAAACCTTATGCTCATTCCTCATTCATTTATCCAAGAGACCTTGTTTCATTTGTCTCATACCTTAACATATATATACCTTATATTATTATGAGACATTGTATTTATAATTTACATCAGCTAATGCTGGGGAGGGGGAATGTGTTGTTTGTCTATGGATGGTCAATTTCTCCAGATTGGTTTAGCCAAGTGTCTTTTTTATTAACTGCTCCCAATTATGTACAATTTCAGCCCCCCCCCGAATTATAGATAAATAATTGCTCAGATATTCCATACTTTATAATAATTTAATTTCTCATTATTTTTGTTAGAAGGAAAAAATGCAGGACAAAATAAAGTGAAAATCTATTTTTTGAATTAAAACTAGCTTTTGTAAGCCTGTCTTTTTGACAATTTGTAAAAACCTGTGGACATTTTGTGCTATGCTTCCATGTTGCTATATTTTGCCTCTTTGAACAATATTTGGAATCAACCAGTAAAATATAAAATAAGACAGAAATGTGAGAAAATGGATATACATCATCATGAAAATACATTGGTGTTAAAAAAAATTGATAAAAAGCTGTGAGGATATATTTTCAGTGCATTTTAAGTATACAGAATTTTCCTTTGCAACAGCTAGTTTTATGTTTTGAGGGTCTGAACATTCATGTATTGTTTTATAAGTGCCTGAAGTGAAAAAGTCTTGAGATTAAAAAAAATATTAATGGTGTGTTATTGTATGATTGTTAATTTGCCATTAAAAAAGGAAGAAACCTGCCCATAATACTTTTGCTACAAAGAATACTTTACTTTTGCTGTTTCAAGAATATATGTGACTATTCAGTATATTCCAGCAGTGTCTTCTATACCTGTTTGCTAATTTTGTTTGTTAATATACTCAAGTGTTAAAAGATTTGTTACTAATGTAAGCACAGTGACATCTGACAAAAATGGCTCTTTTTCACATAGCACTGGGGGAAATGATGTAAATACAGAAATTTAGAATAAAAAGACTGTTTGTGTCTTTATTTCAACATTTTTTGAAGTTTCAGAAATTCCAGCCATCATTACTTGATTTTAAAAAAAAAAACTTTACAGATGTTCTTTTATCATGTTTCCACAGATTTAAATTTCCCTTTCTTTAACCAATTATAGAAATAACTTATAAGAATGGAAAGAAAATAATGCCTTGCATCTGTATTCAAGCCTTACAAGAAGAAAGGCAAAAAGAGGAGGAGGAACAAAACAAAATATGAATACAGATGTTGATCAAATCTGAAATATGGATAGCTTTGTTATGCTGCGTTGGTTTTCCCATTTGTGGCAGATTCAACTACAGGTGATGCTGGACTTATAACAGGTCACTTAGTAACCAAAGTTAAAATGGCTCTGAAACAAGTAAGTTATTACCACTTTTCCACACTTAATGACTGCTACAGCATCCCCATGGTCTCATGGTCAAAATTCAGACACTTAGCAATTGATTCATATTTATGAGGGTTGATCTGTGCCGGGGTCATGTGCTCACATTTTGCATTTTTCTGACAAGCCAAGTCAATGGAGAGGCGAGATTCATTTAACAGCCACATTTCTAATTTAACAACTGCAGTGATTTACTTACAACTGTTGCAAGAAAGGTCATAAGATGATAGATAGATAGATAGATAGATAGATAGATAGATAGATAGATAGATAGACAGACAGATAGATAGATAACCTTTATTGTCATTTTTTCTGTGGGCACAATGGCACACATTAAAAATGGGGAAAAACTCACCTAACAACTGTCTTGCTTAGCAACAGAATTTTTGTAAATTGAGGATTACCTGTATTCAGCATTTTTCGTGCATCCTTCAGTTTACAATCAATCACAGTTATATAGAGGCATCCACTGCAGGGACTGATGCTTCTACAAAAGGATGGTATGGGCTGGTGGATATGATTTTGTCCACATAAAACATGGCTTCCTTTCAAAATTGCTGTAATCCTAAAAGTTATACTAACCATATAGCCGTCAACAGACTTGCAACCTCAATATAGTAAGAAATTGATACATCCAAGACAGATTGTCAGTCATCTAATGGTTGCAAACAAATCATGAAATGAGTGTATGGAAACCCTCAGGTAATTTTATGATCAGTGCTGTTTTTTAAGGATTTTGCCATAGTTATGCTTATCACTTAAAAGCTAGCTGTTCCTTTGAGTCAACTATTTTGCTAAAGGAGAATGCAGCATTCCTCTCTCCCCACCCCCCAACTTCCTTCTCCAATTCTGGTGCTCTTGCCGTAGATCACATTTCTCATTCTAATGAGATTCAATCTCCGGGGAGCATATAATAATGAGATTGAGCCACTTTTCATATATAATTGCCTTTTCTTCTGATTAACAGGTTTGCATACAAAAGCTAATGGTAATTGGAACAGAGAACAAAGATCCAGGGTCAGCATAAAAAGGAAATATGGCTACAGACTTGACAGGTTTAGGGTTCTCAACTTCATCCAGGTCCTTTTATTGGTTACTGTGAACCACCTAGAATACAGGTCTGAGGTAGGCAGTCTTCTCTCTCTCTCTCTTTGTCTCTTTCTGTCTCTTTCTTGCTAAAGAGATTAGAACAGAAACAGCTTATATATATATATATATATATATATATATATATATATATATATATATATATATATATATATACACATATATATATATATATATATATATATATATATATATATATATATATATATATATATATATATATATATATATTTTCCTTGGGACGCGGCTCAGTGGGTTAGGACTCTGAGCTTGTTGATCAGAAGGTCGGCAGTTTGGCGGGTCGAATCCCGAGTGCCGCATAACAAAGTGAGCGCCTGTTACTTGTCCCAGCTTCTGCCAACCTCGCAGTTCGAAAGCACGTAAAAATGCAAGTAAAAAAATAGGGACTACTACGTGTGGAAGGTAACAGCGTTCCGTGCGCCTTTGGCATCTAGTCATGCCGGCCACATGACATAATGACATAATTGCATAAACTGATATAGGTAGCATACCATATGTACTATACATATTTCATAATAAATAGGAATAAAATCTGACCTGGATTACATACCTTCCTACACCTTTTTCTGTGGGAAAGATCCAAGAAGATAGTTTAAAGGTCTCCTGCCTAAAAGATAGCATTTGCACAGTTTCCTAATTGGGTTAACTCAATACAAATGCCAAATCTCAAAGAGTTTGTTATGATGATTAAATTTGCAATTCAGACCCTCAAAGGTAAGTGTCCTTGTTGCATAACATGGTAGTTATTGGAATTCAGCGTTTAACTCTCAATAGGATTACCTAATATTAAGAAAAATACAGATTTAGTGAATCATATGGTGAGTTCCTATCATCTACATTCCTAGATGACTTCTATTGCAACTTTGTCAGATGTAGCTCAAACAATAAAGAAGCAATAATTCCACGTAAGGTTCATGTAAAAATTTTAAACATTTTGGTCCATATGAGGCCAGGATAGAGATATTTTTGCAGGAAATGATTTATTTGTGTGTTATTTAGCATAATAAATTGGAGTTAACATGGAGTTTAGAAGATTTCAGTACTGAAGATTATATTATGAATTCTCAAATGTCACTCCTGGCTCTGAAATTAACCACATATTAGTGCACAGATCAATTAACATCACATATATGCTGCAAGTTTCATCAAAATTCTATCCATTCCACAATTTTTAGTAAAACAAGAAAATCTTCCTTCGCTTTTGTGTTCAATCCAATCAAAATATTTGTTATGACAGTGACCACATTTTTTCCCTATGGTATGAATTTTGTATCAACTTTTTGAAACATTGGATTTTGGCATACAATTTTTGAACTAAAACTATTTTGAGATCGTTTTGAAAATCATGTGCCTATTTGTGCAGAAATGGATTCCAGCTTGATGGATCCCATTATTTCTCTGAAAAGAAATCTGCGATGAAATTTTCTGTAGTCCAAATTCCAGAGTTAGCCTCAAACTTCCTGAATTATACTGTAACTTTTTATCAAAACAATGTCTTAATACTATTCTACATTTCATGGAAGAAAAGGGGATTTATCCTACCATTAAAACATGTTCCCCCAATTGCTTAGATACTGAAACAAGTAGTAGTTCCAATATTTTACAAAACGTTTTAGAGGACTCTTGCCACAATATACAGTTAAAACGGCTAGTTGCCCAAAATTATATAAACTCAAAGTGCAATTGCCAGTACAGTACAAAGCATATAACATAGCAGAAGTATGTATTTCTAGATTAATTCATGATAATGGTTATATGATTAACAATAGCAATAGCAATACCACTTAGACTTATATATCACTTCATAAGGCTTTACAGTAATCTCTTAAGTGATTTACAGAGTCAGCATATTGCTCCCAACAATCTGGATCCTCATTTTACTGACTTTGGAATGATGGGAGGCTGAGTTAACCTTGAGTCAGTCAGGATCGAACTGCTGGTGATGGGCAGAGTTAGCCTGCAATACTGCATTTTAACCACTGTGCCACCACGGCTTCATTAGGAAGACTGTTCTCTATTGGCTTCCATTCCTTTTGTGTTCAGTGGTATATTATTGACTTTATCATCAAAGTTAGGAAGACGTAGAGGAACAAAAGTAAAAACATATCAGACGAGAGAATTTAGAAATATTGATTAGTAACTAAAGACATTCAGACCATTGAACTTGTCTTCCAGAGAAATCAAAGAAAATTCAGTGTCTAAAGGGCCTGCGTTCCAATAACTTTTTTTCAAAGCTCTCTTAATTATATCGTCAGATGTCTGGAAGAATGTCTGTAATAAAATATAATATATATTATATACGTGCATGTTCATAGCAGAGAATTTTAGATGATTCTGTTCATCATTCCCAAGTGAAGAACAAGGGCCTCTGAATAATGAGTTTCAATTATTCTTGAATCTTCTCAAATGGATTACTAAATGTTCTCCTTATTTTCTAACTTTTTATATCTGGTGAATAGTTTGATGGCCTATGAACATTCTGTCTACTCCATCCTTCATAATTACTATTGGTATCATCAGTGGTTTCTCATCAAACTTAAATAGTTATCAAAAAGTTGCCAGAGTGTTCACTCTTTCATATTTTCATTAATAACTTAAGAATGGAGAAAATGCTTATCATTTTAATCATCCAGCTGGTACAGAATGCAGCCGCGAGAGTTGTGTTGGGAGTTTCCCGACACTCCCATGTTACACCTCTGCTCCGCGAGCTGCATTGGCTTCCAGTTGTCTTCCGGGTGAGATTCAAGGTGTTGGTAATGACCTACAAAGCCCTACATGGCATGGGTCCGGAATACCTTGGGGAGCACCTGCGGCCGGCATCAACTTCCCTCCGCCCAGTACGCTCCCACAGAGAGGGCCTCCTCGGGGTGCCACCGGTCAAAGAATGTCGACTGGTGGCCCCCCAGGGGGAGGACATTCTCTATGGGCGCGCCAGATTTATGGAACCATCTTCCGGTCGAGCTCCGGATGGCGCCTGACCTCCACTCCTTCCGGCGCGATCTCAAAACCTACCTTTTTGAACAAGCTGGCCTGGCCTGATGGGATGGGGTTGGGTTTTATTAATCTGTTTTAACCTACTTTTTAATGTGTTTTAACTTATTCATGGGCATTTTGTTTAATCGTTTTTAATTTTTGTATCTTGTTTTTTAATATGTATTGCCCTGTTCACTGCCCTGAGTCCTTCGGGAGAAGGGAGGTATACAAATAAAATTATTATTATTATTATTATTATTAT
This sequence comes from Vipera ursinii, assembly GCF_947247035.1. NCBI lineage: Eukaryota > Metazoa > Chordata > Lepidosauria > Squamata > Viperidae > Vipera > Vipera ursinii. The sequence continues at coordinate 112,638,168 of NC_139517.1, read as the reverse complement.
TATTATTATTATTATTATTATTATTATTATTAATAATAATAATAATAATAATAATAATAATAATAATAATAATAATAATAATTTGTGTGTGCTGTAGAACTGGATAGCTAATATCCAAAAGTCAAACAAAATTCAAACTAGGCTGAAAAAATGAACTGAAAACTAATCATATGAAATTTGCTAAAGATAAATGCAGAGTTCTCCACTTTAAAAACAGAAATCCAAAGCGTACGTATAAGCATGTATATGCAGAGATTAACACCAAGATTAACATTAGACCACCAACAAGAAGCAGACAATACCACAATCAAGAAACTACCACCTCGAATAAACCAGCTAACAGCAACCCAGTCAAGGAACTATCAAGGCTATTCCCACCAAAAATAACAGCACAAGCCAAGAATATAAATTATAGCAAGCCACATTTCCTACTAGCACTAATGATGTTACCTAGTTTGGTAATGAAACATCTGCAAGAAAACAATCTAAGAGAGCACCAACGTCTCCATAGTTCAACCCTGAACTGTATATATTGTCATCTAAAGATATAAGCTATTATTGGTGATGATGGGGAATTAATTAATCACAAAGATTATGATTTAGATTGCAACAACAGAATGTAGCTTTTAAATCTATGGATATAATAGCTGCACCATTTTCTGCATTAATCAGACTCCTTTGAGCAAACTTCCACAAATGGCACCATCATCATTTAAAAAAGATTCTGTAAAACAGGGGCAGTCCAAAGAGGCAATGAGAACAATCTGAATAACAGAAACCAAACATTCATAAGTAGGGACTGAGGATTAGTCTAATGGAAAAAGACTGAAGAGAGACATGATAACACTTTTTAAGAATTTGAAGGATGTCAAGGTCAATTTATCTTCTTTGTCCCAATGTGCAGAATATGAAATAATAAATTGATTTTTCAAAAGAGCAAATTCTGATTGAATGATAGAAACCATCTTTACCATTAAGAGAAATTGGACAGTGAAGCAAATTAACCATAGAAATTAGTGTTCTCTGTTAGAGCTGTTCAAACAACAGAAAAAAGTTGGTCAACTGTTAAGAATATTTTTTTCAGTTTTTTTATTAATTTTCTATTATTACATTTGATTAGTGCTTAATAAACATTGTGTTGTCTGGGTTAATTTGTTTGCTTAATAATACAAGTTGCATTCTTATTCTCTACCTCTTTTTTTCCAACTATTAATAAAATAAATTTCATGTTTGAAAATATTCTGTATCTTCTTTCTCTTTGATCTTCAATGTAAGTCTGTCCATTTCATAACAGTCCAATATCTTCTTGATTATCTCTTTGTCTAATGGTGTTTCTTCATTCTTCCAGTGCTGAGCAAATACAATCCTTGCTGCTGTTAGTACATGCAATGTTAAATATACACTTTGCTTATCAGATTTTTCTGGTATATACCTAATAAGAAAAGTTCTTACTGTTAAGAATATTTTTAATTGGATTCTTGTGCTGAATATGGAGTTAAACATAATGGTCCTGAGCTCAGCTTCTAGGATTATCAGTTGTTAATTCCATCTCTTCAGTATTAGGGAACTTCTATGCAGTATTTACTAGTGCAGTCTTCAATCCTGGTTATGTTCCACATATAGATCAGGGGTAGGCAACCTTGGGTCTTTTATGACTGGCTCAGGAATTCTGGTAGTTGAAGTCCACGAGTCATAAAAGAGCCAAGATTTCCTACCCCTGATATAGATTATTAGTTTGCAGTATAAGAAATAACATTCTACTTTTAACTTAACTCTTAGATTATACATGACTTTGTGTTTTTTTATATTCCCTAGTAAGGGGTGCTTTTCTCTATGAATTTTGTTATATCATAAAAAGATACATTATTGTTTTAGACATGCACTCCGTGATACCTACAGATGTTTTCTTTTAAATGTACTGAATGTAACAAGCAAATCACATCTGTACAAGAGCATTCTTTTTTCTAATGCCTCATTCTCTCTCTGTTACTATATTTAGTAACATGTTAGTACGGTGGAAAAATGCTTAGGAACTTGACAATTTGAACATCTGGTTAAGCATTGCTTTCAGGAACAGGTTATTAATTATACTGGAAATAGCACACTTTTGTAAGTATAAATAAGTCAGCCTAATATTTTTCATTGTACTGCCCTGGGCTTAGGATAAAAAGAGCATGTTTTATGATATACATCTCTCTCATAAAGAGCAACAAAGATGATCAGGGGACTGGAGGCTAAAACATAAAAGAACGGTTGCTGGAATTGGGTATGTCTGGTTTAATAAAGAGAAGGACAAGGGGTGACATGATAGCATTCTTCCAATATGTCAGGGGCTGCCACAAAGAAGAGGGAGTCAAGCTATTCTCCAAAGCACCTGAAGGAAGGACAAGAAGCAATGGATGGGAAATGATATAAAATATAATATAAAAAGGAATATAAAAAGGAAGCAACCTGGAACTAAGGAGAAATTTCCTGACAATTAGAACAATTAACCAGTTGAACAGCCTCCAGAAGCTGTGAATGCTCCACACTGGAAGTTTTTAAGAAGAGACTGGACAACCATTTGTCTGAGATGATGTAGGGTTTCCTTTCATCATCATCATCGTTGTTGTTGTTGTTGTTGTTGTTATTATTAAATTGAGCTGGTTTCCAACCAAATGTTTATCTGATGAACAAGCTTCAAAGATGGAGACCAAAGAATTAGCAAAACGTACCATCTCATAATGGACTATTTGTACATATATTTAAATCTAAGTTCATTTTGTCTGAAAGGTGCTTCTTCAAAAGCAATTGAACTGTTTTTTTAGCTGAGGAGGAAAAAGACAACATTTTGCTTCTAATCCAAGAAACTTCATCGGTTCTGGCAGGATGGTGGGGGCAATGGAAGGATTAATACTGATAGGAGCGGAGGGGGTTGGAAGGATCATATTTCTTTGCAGTCATCTTGTCATTAGCACTTTCTCTGAGAGCTCTTGAGGCACTTGGGTGGGTTTTGCCTTTTGAAAAAGCACAACTATGACCTGGATGACTGAGAATCTCCACAGACACTAAGTTAATGTTGCCATCATCTTTACTTGTTGCTACATCATTTGTAAGAAATGCACTTACACTTCTACTGCTGTTGAGCTTCAAAGGTTAGGAAGTGAATGGGGTACTTTGAAATCATTTCCTTATCCCCTACAAATTTTAATAGAGATAATACGTATGTTTCTGAACATATTTTTCCAAAGCACTGTTTTCCATTTGCCATTCCTAAGCATCCTCTTTGATGCTCACAACCCAAATGTATTACATTTCACTTTCTCTTTGAAGGGTGATTTTAAGAACAATTTAGGATACATTCCATCATTCCTCCCCACCCCCAAATGATAAGACTTCGTCTTTTCATATTTTGAGTCCATGTCCAGTGGCTGTTTATCAGATCATACTTGGATCTTTCTTCATATTCATTTTTTCTTTTCATCATTTTTGTATGCATCAAAACATAGTGGTCACAAGGCATCAGACAATTAGATTTGTTTGAGTCTATTGGTTTGAAACTAGATTTAAAATTCATGAGACATAACTAGGCTTAATTATCTCAAGTCCAGTTGATCTAAATAGATCCAGTCTATAAAAAGATCCTTGGTGCTCTCTGAGTTTGTTTATTCCTTTGCAGACATTTCATTACCCAAACTAAGTAATATCATCAGTGCTAGTAAGGACTGGGATTTGTTATCAATTTATATTCTACTGGCTTGGCCTGTCAGTGTCAGTAAGAGTGCTCTTGGAGGTTCTTTGGGCTGTTTAATATTAGCTTGTTTGGCAGTTCCTTGATTGTTTATCTAATGTTAATCTTGGTATTAATTTATGCAAGACCACTCTCTCCAACACTGACAGGGCAAGCCGCTAGAATATAAATTGAATGAAAACCCCAGTCCTTACTAGCACTGATGAAGTTTTGGTAATGAAACATCTTCAATAAAACAACCAAATTCAGAGAGCACCAAGGACCCCTCATTTCATCCCTGAAGCTATGTACATTCTCCTTTATCAGTGAGTATTAGAGGATCTCTGGCAAGTTGCTGAATGAAGGTACTCCTGATGATACATATTAAAGACTTTGCATGGTCTTTGGTCAAGAAACAGATTCCCACCAAAACGTAAGTCACAGTACCACAGGTGGAAGGAAGGTGCAATGATGAATGAGATCATTTGTGTTTTGGTTTTGCTTAGTTAAAATAAGAAGAAAATGAACTTGCACCTGAAACCTAAAAAGGCATTTTTTTTACAAATCCAGGATTATAGTTCTATTTAAATTATAGTGTATGAAGATGTGTCTTCTAATGGACCCATGATTTGAGCACAAATACTTGTGTAAAAAATGCCAATGACTGATGGAATGGGCACATGTTACCCTACTTGCTGTTGTTTTCATTTGTACTGTGATAGCCACATCCAGTACAATAACTAGACAATACTGAACAGACGTATTCAGCTTCTTCCAACTAATTATAGATCTATAGGAAATAATGTCCCAATTTCTGCATAAACACTGTTGTCTAACCATCTTGCTAATTGCTTGGATTTTCATTTAGCACCTTTTTTCCTCTTTAAGCAAAAGAAAACTGCAAAGGGAAGGACTTTGAATTAATTTGTGTTCAATAATTCTATTCTATAGGGTTTTTTTTAAAAAAAAAAGGTGGAAAGAATAAAGTGCAATGCTTTTGTGAATAGCCATGTACCAGAATTTTGCAACTGCTCACTGGTGGCTTTCAAAGTCAGTTCCCATACATAATTTTCTTATCTTTATGCAGAATTTCCCCATATTTGTTGACTAAAATATTACTCATCTAATTTCCTATTTTAAAAACTCATTTCCAGCACTGCTGAATTGAAAGGTGCTACCAAGCATTTAGCCTTCAATTTGCATACAGCAAATCCTGTAATCTGATGGGGGTTTTCACACAAGGATGGCTGCAAGCAATTACATGGGCAGAAAAAGATTTTCAGCAGAGGTTCTGCCCTGCATTCATTTCACCTGCTGAGCCCCTGTTGAGATTTCTTCTATTGTACAATTGCTTATTGTTGCAGATGTAGTAGACGGGGAGGAGGGATAAAATTTGCACCAAGCTGGGATGCTGAATTTGTAAATGCATGTTTGCCCCTGTCTCATTTTCTCCCTTTCTAACTTTTAAAACTAATTTTGAAAAATTAGGTTCAGCAGGAAAAACAAAGTTATTGGCTCAGAACAATTGTTTTAACACTCAAACAGAATAACAGTAGCTATAAGATTGCATAGAGCTGGAAATGATATAGTGAGAAAATGCTGGAACTAGATATAAATACATCAATATATTTTGCAAAATGTTGCAAGCCATTGTCATTGATCAAATTATGTGAACATTATATTCTACTATTAGACAAGAAAATTAAAACAAGCAGAATTGCCACATATACATTGGGCGGCCATAAATAAATAAATAAATAAATTTTAATCTTCTTTATCTGGAGCCCTACAGATATTTTAGACTTCCATATTGGCAGCCAGCCACTGGAAAACATATATTTCTAGTATTCTAATTATTTTAATAGATAGATTAGATCATAGTTTTTAAAAGATCACCAGTTAAACATAATCATGATTGTCTAAAATCACGAACCCAGCTATACAATCAGTAAATTCTTCTATAATGCTTCAGATGCTCTGAAAACTTTCTTGGTGGTACAGATTGACCCTCACATTCCATTATCCTTTTTTAATTTGCTCCCCCCCCACAATCTTCTTCATTAGATATGGTAAGTGGCTCCCTTTGCCAGATATCTACTGGATAACATTTGTTGTGAGTGCTTCAATTTGGATTCCTGAACTGAACCAGTGATTGATTTCAAAGGCTTAAAAGACCTCTTCCACATGTAGGCTTCTACAGTATAACCATTTCAATAGATTCTGTATTGTTCATGTGATACATGGAATATTGCATCCAGTTAAATTGGTACCTCATTTAAGGATCACTTTTCCATGAAAAAGTATCTGGAGTGGCAATCAATCTCAAATAATATAGATATCTTACAAGGAAAATGTAGATTGCTACATAGAAATGAAGCAGTCTTGAATGCCATTGCAGCAAAGATATAAAATTTGGACAGAAGATTAACAAGGATGAAGAATTTGAATAAGCCATTGGTAAAATACCCTAAAAGTAAAAGCTGTTTACATCAGGACACATCTATTCTTCATAGAAGAGGTTTAAACAGATGTTGGTTGTTCATTTCTCAGGGCTCTTTTACTAAGGAAGGGAATTGGATTAAAGTGATGAGGCTGACTGATTGACCTCTTCAGTGCCTTCTCTCAACCAAGTAATTAATACTAAACTGGACATGTGCATGATGCAACAACCTGGCACTAGCAAGCATTGTGTGAATTCTGTACAATCAGAGGGGAACATAGGTTTTCCAGGACTCTGTGACTTAATTAATCTAGCTGTGAGTAACAAGACTTACTTTGCCCTGGGATGACTCTAAAAGTGTTGAGTGTGCATGAACCTATTGCCTTTGTATTGCTATAAAAGGCACAAATGTTCCTGAATCGCTGGATATAATGTATACATCACCAAATGAACTAAAAATGAGCATCTTATTTTGGTTATTACTTTCTCCAATTTCTGATCCTTCTTTTTGTCCTTAGATGTTGAAGATAATGTAGAAAACAGAAAAGGAGGTTCTCTGTCACCAGACATCTTAGGGTATCTTTGCTGACAAAAGTTTGGAAAAATCTGAAATAAGGGGCGGTTGGGGGGGGGACAGTCTAAGTAAAATTGGTGCCTAACATAATTGAACACTGAATGTTACTTGTTTGTTTCATTCCGTAAAGAGAATCCCCAGTTCCAACATTCCACATTAGTCTTTGTGAAATATGATCAGATTTTTTTCAAGACAGCTGGGCAGCATCTACTCTTCAAAGTCACTTTTTTGCTGGGGTTCTCCATTCTGCAAAGCAATCCAGACTTTAATCTAATTCAGAGTAAATGCCTTTTCTTTTGTTGAATATTCTGCCCTCTCCCTCCCAGTAACTCTTCCTTCCTGTTTCATTCAGTGCTTCTGTTTGGTTTTATGCCACAATTCTGAATTGTTCTTAGATTACAGTATTAAGGAAAAAATGTATGTGGGTAAAACCTTAGAATAAGGTAATAAAAAATCTGATGTTTATAATTTTTAAAATATATGTCACATTCTGATGCTTTTGCATTCTAAATTTGTTTTATTTCTTTATTTAATTTCATACCCCAGCCAGCTCTCTGCTTCTATTGTCAAAAGAATGGATTTGGCATCTGTGTGTTACATAGTACAATTCAGTAATATGACAGCAGGAGCAGTAATCACTGGCAGTTAACCTTTTCCAATAAGCTTCAGTTCAGAGCTGCTTTTAACCCAATTTTAATCCCTTGCTGAATTTTTTAAAGTGCTGAACTGTTGAGATAATGCAAGTAAAATAGTAATACCTGTAGTGAACTTGGTGTATTTATAATCACCTCTCACTAACAAAATTGAACAGCGTAGATTTTTCCAGATGACAAGAAATGGGGTTATATTTTTAGCTCTTAATGAATGGAAAGTATGACCCAACAACAGTAGAATCAACAAAAATGAGAACTGATATACTTAGCAGTGATGGGCTGATTGTGGAACTGTATTTCCTAGTGACAAAAAATTAGCCTAATGCAATATTCCTGCAAAAACAGATGCTTTCTTCTGGGAAATCTGCTTTGTTCTCTTACAATGGCATTTTGCAAATTTACAGTGCCAAAAGGGAAAAAAGGTGAAAGAACAGGTTTTAATTAATTCAATTCTTAAACTAGGAAAAAGTCCCCTGTTTGACTATCCTGTTTCCTGATCTTTTCCAGTGCAGGCCTGGATAATTAACAATTAAGACTATATGTATATTTTTGCACAGAAAAGAACATGAAGAAATTTCTACAAGAGATTGTATGTTACATCGAATAAACAAACAGAAGAAAAATATTGTATTGTTGCCATGAAAACTACATGGATGTATCCATGAGATTAAACTTGAGTTGAAGGAGATTATATCATAGAATACAACCTTTGAGGTCTTCTAATTCAATTTTCTCCTCAATCCAAGAATTCACCGTATAGAATCACAGAAAGTAAGGGGTGGAATTTTGGAGAAATCAGCAGTCTATTCTGTATCAGAAATTGTGCTTGCATGCATTTTCTTTAAGTTTACATTCCTCATCTTAATAACTAATGTTCCACTTGGAACAATTCCAGAAAAAAATATCTGACAATTTGAAAGCAACTCCAGATTACTCTGTTCCCACAATGTTAACAACATTGCAGAGCTGAACTAAAGTATTGCTTACCAAGCTGTGGTTTATCCAAAAAACTGGGGAGATAGGTTTAGCATTTTTGGAGAAAATGTGGCCCATTTCCTCCAAAGATACAAGGAAATTTTACCAGGTTTAAGATCCAGCAAGGGGAAATGATACTTTAATGTAGGCTGAACAAAAAACTGATCATATAAAGCAATGTGAGTTTTTAAAGGATGGGGGTGACTATTGTCTTTCAAGAGAGACTTTGAGATATCTGTTACATAGAGAAATGGATGTTTATCACGTTTGTGAAGTTGGGCTCCAAGGAACAAATGAAATTGATTCTGTAGTTCTGGTCTTAGGAGTTCATTGCTACCATGGACACCATGGACCTGACCCAAGTTATTCATGGTCTGAGATACCAGGAAGGTGATTATCTGTAATGGTATGTGGGAATGACCTTGGGAGAGTGGGCAGACACATTGTCAAGGGAACAATCAGATAAGAGATACCATAAATCACAAGTCTGGGAAGAAGAAGGACAAGATGCTCAGAAGAAGTTCTACTTAGTTTCTCGGGCTCCAAAGGAGAAATTGGGAGATTTGTATTTTCAGACTTACAAAATTCCATCAATGCAGCTTTACAATAAAATACAGTTAGCTCATCAGGTCATGTTTCCTATCTAGTCTGCTTCATAAGGCTGACATAAATCTTGTGTTTTTTGTTTTTTGTCTGGGCTTCATAAGATGCTTAGGGAAGTTCCTGAAGATCTGATACATGGCTTAACTGAGCCCTTAATTCTAGAAATGACAAGGTAATTACAGCCTTGGATTGGATTATGACAGCATGATCTCTCTTTCTCCCTCTCTCCCTGCTCATGGATCCTGAAGGAATTTTGGAAGATGCAACAGCAGAAGAAATGAATCACTGCTGGAGAAAGAAAAAGATTTGAGCAAACAAATGTAATAACCTTTATTAAAATGGACAACCCATGTTTTTCAGCTTTTTTGCATTTGCAGATTGCTATCTATAACCCTATTTAAGGTTATCTGGTCCCACTTAGGAAAGATGGGTCACAGGATAATCTGAAGGGTTGCTGTGAGGTCTAGTCAATGCATCTGTTAAAGGTCCTGTTAAGCTGGCTAAGATATGTCCAGGCATAGTTATCTGGAAAGAATTTTATCCTGTTGGTTCTGAAGAAGAAGATTGGATCTTCAGAGCTATGAGAATGGACATTTTCTTATTAGATCCATGTTATTGCTAAGAAGACCCACTTGGCTGAATCTAAATAGTGCATTCATCACTGAATGACAGTAAATAGTAGTGAGTGAGGAGGTTATGGTTAAGAAGGTAGTGGCCCAACCTATCCTTTAAGAAATTATCACTTGAAAATTTCCAAGACATCTCCAAATATGTTTTTCTAGGGAACATTGTTGAGAAAGTTGGGCTACAACTTTAGAGGACTCTGAAGGAAATGAATTGTCTGGATTTCCCTTTAACTTCAGACTGGGATACAGTACTGATATGGCACAGATACTGTTTATGAATTACCCATGTTATGATCAAGATAGGAGTCTCTCATCCACTGATCCATCCACCCCTCTTTGATCATTCTACAATCTTCAAAACAGTACTCACTATATGCTTCTGGACTGGCTTAGAGAGTTGATGTTGGAAGGCTTGGTGAACTAGCTCCAGTAAAAGTTGATGACTTCCTGCCTCTGTTTAATATGGCTGGGTTCCCCATGTTGGTATCTGATTTTCTTCTAACATGTTATAAGAGCAGATTCATTGCACTTTGTAAAGCATGACTGAAGATTTATAAAGTAGTGCAGCAAGATTCATAGCCATCAACTTTATTACAGACATACAACAGCTGCCATAAAAAGGTTCACCTTTACACTTAAGGTAACTATTTTGTATTATTCAACAGATTATTATTCAAATCAGTAATGCAAAACTGCCCATTGACAGCCTTTTGCAGCCCTCAGAACCCTCTCCTGTTTGGTCAGAACTTAAATTTTGAGTGTTGTGGGCAAGAAATTTATTGGGGATAAATAAGTTCTCCTCTTAAAAATATCTACTGCAACACTGTCAACGGCACACTGCAAAAGCTAATTATACCTCATCAGCTGTGCCATTTTTCTCTTGCAATACATGTAAAAAGAGAAAAGCAGCTTTGTTTTACAAAGTAATATTTTGCAGTCTATTAATCAGTGATATGAGCTATAGTCCTAATGATCTGATAATTCTTAATACTACATTAATTTAGTATATGATAATGAAACACTGTCACCTTGAATATGCTCTCTCTCCATTATGAGCTATATCTCATCATCTCTATTTGATAGAGGCATTCACTGATACTTTTGTATTAGAAAGAAGACTGATTGAAGATTGCTTCAAAAAAAGATCTTCCTCATAGGTTAAAGTTAAAATTAAAATGCAGCACTCAGAGCCACTTCTTGCCCATTCTACCGACAAGCTCACTATTTCTCTAAGTGTAAAAGATTTCAGTCAAGAGGTCTGAAGAAAAGAAGAACTACTACAAAATAGTAATGTAATCAGGAGGAAGATCAAATTTCTACTTTTTGACCTTCAGGAATCTTTTGAGTCATGTGTCTCACCTGATTGGGCTAAATCAGGCCTTTCATATGACTCATTGCTTGTCCTAAAGTGTGATTGCCCTCAGCAGAAATATATGTTGTCTGAAATACAATTAAATGCATTTAAGTTATTATTCATGTGTATTCAGATCAGAGAGAGAATGTGAGAATGTGAAGTCCATAATTCAGAAAGATTATTTTTGAGCAAGACATCCACAGTCCCTGTAAAGTTCTTCTAACACATCCATGGCTTTCATTTTAAAAATAAAATCTCTTCTCTGAGATCTACTGTGGACAACGATCATATGAAAATTACCTTCAGTGGCAACATGCCCTGTATATGAAACATCATGTCAGTTATATCAAACTTTGAGAATGGTGTTGCATTACAGTTATATGATAACATTTAAAACAGCTTGTTATAGCAATCAAATCATCTAAAAATGTTGTGCTCTAAATTTTGCCTCATGCCTATGTAGCTAAGTAGCAACTATTTCAGTATTTTCTTTGTAGATACACCCCCAATCGTTCTCCAGAGACATGGTTATCAGTTTGTACCAAAAAAAACCCTTCCTATTATTTCCTCTTCTTGTTCCTTCTCAACTGATAGGTAGGCACCCTTGATCTATAATCTATAGTAGTAACAAAGAAACTTCAACCAGCATTTTTTATATGTGGAAGGAGTGCCAATCTGTCCTCTCAGGCAACAAAATGTTTTGAGCCAGTCCTGCCTATCTGTCCCTCAAAAAATTGAGAAGCATTTTAAGCTGTTATAAATATGGGCACCACAAAGAGAAATATTATCCCCTGAGAAAGATTCTTTTTTGCTCCCTCTCTTTGCTTGTTAAAGTCCATAGTATTTCTGGACATAACAGTCCTGCCTAAAATGACTTACGTTTGCCCCAGTGAAGACTATGTGGAGGAAGAAACACTATTCTGTTGGTTAAGACAAGGAGAGAGTGATTTGCTTCCCTCATTGCCTGGTCCTTGTCTCTTCCCTATTTCACATATTCTTTTCTAACACTTGCAAAAGTGTTAGAGTAGTTTTTGTGCAGATGTTACATGCACATGTAGTCCTTACTTAATGATTAGTTGGGACCAGTAACTCTGTAGTATGTGATATGATTGTTAAGTGAGACATCATGTGACTGCATCAGAGTTAACACCTTGTCTTTATTGCAGTCATTACGTGAATCACCCAAAGTTGTAAAGTGGGACATGACCATGATTTGTGATTTTTTTACTGCAAGCTTCTTCATCGACTCTGCTTGTTAAAAGCCAGTTGTGAAATGTGCAAATGGTGATTGTGTAACTACAGGATCCTGTCCTACTGGTTGCAAAGTATCTGAATTTTGATCACGTGACCATGGGGATGCTGCCATGGTCATATGTGTAAGGACTAGTAGTAAGGTTTATCAGTTCTGTTGTAATTTTGAAAAGTTGTTGGACAGGGTGGTCATTAATGAGGACTGGTTGTTGGGAATAAATATTTGGCAGAAGACCGTTCTGGGACCTGGAATTGGTGGGGAAAGCTGTGAAAGAAATAATTAGACAAGTGGAAGAAAATAGCCACATCTGCTTTTAGAAATGAAGGATGCTGGCAGCCATATTTCTTCAAGAAATATCTTTGAATTTTGGTGGGGTCGGGTGGGGTGGGTGGGCTTCAACTAAACCTTCACTGAACTAAATAAAGATTTGGGTATCTCTAAACTTGAAGCTGGAATAATGGATTCTAGATGAAATTTAGCATATATATATTTTTGTCGACAACCCTCTACAGGTAGCTGTTAAAACTAATTAAGTCCCTTCTAAGACTTTTATTGCTGCTTTGATATGTTCAAACAAATTTTATTTTAAAATATTCTAAGTTTTATTAGACTTGTAAATCCAAAGGTACTGTCAGTTCAGCATCTCATGACCGTTTGACCACAAGGGGGCGGTGAGCTGTAGATAGAAAATTAAGAATTACCTCAGGTTGCTAATCTGAGATCATTTCTTTATGCCTTCTTTCACACAGGAACACAGTACATGCCCCCAGACTCTTATCCTAGTATGGGGTAGCTTTGCCCATCCCTGTAATTATTTCACATTATAATTATAATACCTTACACTAACCAACAGATTTGGATTCCCCAGAGGGCTGTCCCACAAAAAGGATTTGCCGGCTTCTGACACTGTTATGGTTTGAGTTCTAGTTGATTTTAATAAAAATTGAACTGGAAAACCCATAGCCAACCGCAGGACATGGAAGAGGAAACTGGGCAAATTAGGAAGTTATCAATTATCTTGACAATCAGGCAGGTGAAGTTTTTCTAGTTCTTGAATCCCATGAGGTACTATTTTGCCCCCCTCTTCCTGTCCACTCCCTCAGTAAACCAGTATTGTGGCAGGAATTCTTCTATGTCAAAACAGCTTTATTAAAAGAACCCGGAACATTTGTCTTCTAGCTACTGTAGGCAGGAAATCTGATGCTTAATGGTTGAAATATAGCTTCAGCTCAGCCTGTTATGTCTGTGGATAGAAAGAACTATTTGCATCACATAAAAAGAAATGCATGCCAATAGAAATCTCATCTCTTGGCAATCCCAAATAAGACCTGAAATACACACTACAGATATTTAAGCAACACTCTCCCCCCCACCACCACCATTCTGACCTTCTATTGAGAAGAAAATTTCAGGAGAGGCAGTTGTATTGATTCTGGTTGATGTTATAGATCGAAGCCTGTCAAACACAAAAGCAGGAAATTATCTGGACTTCACACCAGTTCTACCGTTTTCATTTTCACTTAGAAAGTAATAAACAAAAGGTAACTTCATATTTTTCTAATACTAAAGTATTCTGTATTATCGTAATCCATCCATCTTCCATGAGAATTGACTTGTCTGGATTGTTTGCCAACTCTTAATATATCCTGCAGTAATTCCAGCCTAAGATTGGGGGAGGATTTTTTTCCCCAAAGCAGTGCCACTTAAGGAATGAAAGACTCTTTCAGGAATTAATTTTAACTGGGGTTTTAATCCGGAGAGCCATCAGACCGAAAACCTTGCATCTGTCACAGACACATCAGTCGGTTCTCCTGCTTATCGTTGTTGTTAACTGTGGTCTGCTTACATTCTTGTGGACTATTATGCAAGTGCAAAGCTTAAAGAAATGTAGGCAAGAATTTTTGCAGCCAGAAATTACCGTATATTTAAAGATAAAATAATCAACCCCTGAGAGCTTCAGGCTATGTGGTGATGAGTCACCAAGGGTGTGAAACTGATCTTTCTGCATTTTGAGAAGTCCTAAAAAAAATTGTCCTGCCGAATTACCATGTTGACCTGATCAGTTTCAGCAACACAGTTGAAGGAGAGGCATTCATTATGTCAAAACTCGGTGGGGCAGAATGTGCTCAGTTAAATAATTTAATTCTTTGTCTGAAAACAAAAAGGTATAATGCATCTAGTACCACTCACCCTATAAGGAACAAGAAGCAACATGGGAAAATATTTCAGTGTTCAGAAGAACATATTTTAGAAAAGGAAAAACTCTTGTATAAAACCTACATATATATGAATAAAAAGAGTATCTGTAGCCCAGAGATAAATTGTGGATCCTTGATGCTTTCTAAGCTTGGTTATTTTCTTGCAGAAATTTCATTACCTGGCTAGGTAACATCATCAGTGCGACTAGATATGACTCTGAAATACAGTATGTGATCTGACTCAGTATCGTCACTACCATCCTGTAAAATATGTGCTCAGATATTCTAACCATTCTATAGCTTTCATTCATACCTTTCACAGAAGATGCGAAAGAAGATGATCCCACAACATCTGGGCAGAATCAGACCATATTAATAGTTGAATAGGAAATAAAGAAACCTGAAACTGAACAAAACACATCTGCTTTATTTTTTATTAAAAAAACATCCTCAGAATCTGAGCATACTACATCTGCAGCCCATTCTCTACACTCTAAGGTTGTATGATCAGGGACTATTTGCAGATGAAAAAATGTATATTTGTCTGTTTCAGTCCATATCACTTGCATGTCTGTTTATCTATATATATCATTTGCACAGTATCTACTACTAAAAATTCTTCTTGCAACATACATCATGTAATAGTTCTAATGCATATTTTAAATGCCTGTTCAATAGGTTGCCTGTTTAGTGCTCATCTATGTGTATGAAACACATAGTTTGAGATGGGAGATGCACAACCATTTTTGGAAAAAATATAAAATCTGGTGCAATGCAACCAGATCCAACTCTTCCAGATAGAACTCTGTGAAGACTGAAGTCTAGGCTCCCTCCTTCTGCAAGTATAGCAACATGAGTGACATTTCCCAATATATACAAGGTAAATATTATTTTTAAAAGTAAACTTCATTATAAAGTACACTATTTTATGCCATGTTTATCACATTGCATTAAAGGCAGTGGTGGGATTCAAATATGTGAACAACCGGTTCTCTATGTGGATGCTGCTTCCGGAATTCCCTTCTGGGCCTGGGCAACAAAAAATGAGCTACCAGTTCCAAAATGGTGCAAACCAGATGAATGCCACCACTGACTAAAGCATTCAATGAACCACAAAATAGAGTTTGTTTGGTGCAGTAGTTTAGGGCAGCTGGATGACTTTGAGCCAACCACAATCTCACAATGCATGGGCAGACCCAACCATAATTTCCATTGGGAAGGTGTGAGAATCCTAGACTAAAGCTAAATCCAAAAACATAGAAAATTCCTGGAAGATTGGTATTCAAACAAATCAGCCATCAATAGACACATGGCAATAAACCACATATACATACCTTTCAAGAGAAAATAAAAAAGCTAAGAAGGAAAAAAGTATCAGAATATATCCTCTCTAGCAGCCTACAGCCAGATAAGCAGGGATCAACACTAGACAAGCAAACAAGCTAAAACCAATACTCTAATCAAGAAACTACCAGTAAGAAAATCACATCACCACCAACAATAGCAGGGAAACCTATTACATATAAACAGGGAAGAAATCCAACACTTACTAGCACTGATGACATCACCTAGTTGGGTAATAAAATATTTGCAAGCAATGAATCAAATTGAGAGAGCACCAAGGACTCCAAAATCACACTCTGTCAGTCTAGCCCATCTTAAAAGGTTGTTATTGTGGGGAAAATAGGAAGTAGGAGTGTTACATTCACCAACCTGAACTATACAAAGTAAAGACAAAATAGAAATCTAATATAAAAACTGGGAATCAAAACTGGATTATAATTTAGCAATAGTAATAGTAGACTTAGACTTATATATAATGCCCTATAGTGTTTTACAGCACTCTCTGGGTGGTTTACAATGACAGCATATTGTCCCCAACAATCTAAGTCTTCGGAAGGATGGAAGGCTGAGTCAACCTTGAACCCGTTCAGGATGACACTCCAGGCTGTAGACAGAGTTAGCTGTCAGACATGTCTTGTTAAATCACAGAGTCATCAAAAGAGCTATCACAGCCTTGGGCTGAATCAGCAATGGTATAATGCCATGCTCATAGGAAATGGAAGTTCTTTTCTATGATGCACTAGTCAGACTACCTCTGGAGTAATGTTGTCAGTTCTGGTTGCCATATTATAAACTGGATTACCAAAGAACCAGAAAAAGTACACTGAAAAGTAATGAAGATGATAAGGAGCTTGTAGGCTAAATCCTATGAAGAACAGTTTTAAAAATGGAGTATTTTAACTTAGAGAAGAAAAAGCTGAGAGGAGACATGCTAGCAATCTTCAAATACTCAAAGGATTGTCCCAGGTAAGAAAATGTGAATTTATTCTCATGAGGCAAGGCAGCAACCAATAGTTAGAAGCTTAACAGATAAAAATCCATATCTGCAATAAAGTTTCCAAACTGTGAGAGCTATCAAGCATTGCATTCTGGAGTCATGGAGTAGGCTCCATGACTAGAAGTCTTCAGAAAAAGGTCAGACAGCTGTGTTTTAAATGAGTATCAGGATTCCTGCACTGAGCAAACAAAGGATTGGGTTAGAAATTCTCCAAGACGCCTTCTAACCCTACAGGTGAAACTGGAAAAATTAGAATATCGTGCAAAAGTTCATTTATTTCAGTAATGCAACTTAAAAGGGGAAACTAATATATGAGATAGACTCATTACATGCAAAGCAAGATAGTTCAAGCCGTGATTTGTCATAATTGTGATGATTATGGCATATAGCTCATGAAAACCCCAAATCCACAATCTCAGAAAATTAGAATATTACATGCAATCAATAAAACAAGGAGTGTACATAGAATAATATCGGACCTCTGAAAAGTATAAGCATGCATATGTACTCAGTACTTGGTTTGGGCCCCTTTTGCAGCAATTACTGCCTCAATGCGGTGTGGCATGGAAGCTATCAGCCTGTGGCACTGTTGAGGTGTTATGGAAGACCAGGATGCTTCAATAGCGGCCTTCAGCTCTTCTGCATTGTTCGGTCTCATGTCTCTCATCTTTCTATTCGCAATGCCCCATAGATTCTCTATGGGGTTCAGGTCAGGCGAGTTTGCTGGCCAATCAAGCACAGTAATCCCACGGTCATTGAACAAGGTTTTGGTGCTTTTGGCAGTGTGGGCAGGTGCCAAGTCCTGCTGGAAAATGAAGTCAGCATCCCCATAAAGCTCGTCTGCGGAAGGAAGCATGAAGTGCTCCAAAATCTCCTGGCAGATGGCTGCATTGACCCTGGACGTAATGAAGCACAGTGGACCAACTCCAGCAGATGACATGGCTCCCCAAATCAACACAGACTGTGGAAACTTCACACTGGACTTCAAGCATCTTGCAGTGTGTGCCTCTCCATTCTTCCTCCAGACTCTGGGTCCTTGGTTTCCAAATGAGATGCAAAAGTTGCTCTCATCAGAAAAGAGGACTTTGGACCACTGAGCAACAGACCAGGTCTGTTTTTCTTTAGCCCAGGTAAGACGCTTCTGACGTTGTTTGTTTTTCAGGAGCGGCTTGACAAGAGGAATACGACATTTGAAGCCCATGTCCAGGATCCGTCTGTGTGTGGTGGCTCTTGATACACTGACTCCAGCCTCAGTCCACTCCTTGTGAAAGTCCCCAACACTTTTGAATGGCCTTTTCCTGACAATCCTCTCCAGGCTGCGGTCATCCCAGCTGCTTGTGCACCTTTTTCTTCCACACTTCTGAATTGTTCCACGAAAGACGAGAGGGAGGCGGCAGGCAGGGTTCAGGCATTTATTTGGCTTCAGCTCTGGACAGCTGACAGGCGCACAAAACCAGCTTTTATAGAGAACTGTCAAACATAACAGCCAATCAGAGAACTGTGCTTTCCCGCCGCTAGGGCGGCAGCCAATAGCCTTCCGGCAGTCTGACAGCTCCTGGGGGCTGTGTTTACTCGGCTGCTTGGGGAATCTTTCAGCTGAGTGGCCGGCTGGCTGGAGGACCTGTTTGGGAACCGGCATTCTGACAGCTCCGGCGGCTGTCAGCTGGATTGGTCTTGGCGCATGAGTAAATGCTCCTGGCAGTCCTTTTGACAGCTGTCACTGTCAATGGCTGCCTGTTGGCTCGTGCGCATGCGTTACTTCTTCCGGCAGCCTTTTGACAGCTGTCAACTGTCAACGGCTGCCGGGTTGGGGTTTTCCCGTGATGGTCGAAGGCTCTCAGGGGTTTGGTATGTAACACCTTCCACATAACTTTCTATTAATGTGCTTTGATACAGCACTTTGGGAACATCCAACTTCTTTTGCAATTACCTTTTGAGGCTTTCCCTCCTTATGGAGGGTGTCAATGATGGTTTTCTGCACAACTGTCAGGTCAGCAGTCTTCCCCATGATTGTGATTCCTACTGAACCAGACTGAGAGACCATTTAAAGGCTCAGGAACCCTTTGCAGGTGTTATGGCTTAATTAGCTGATTAGAGTGGGACCTTTGAGCCTACAATATTGCACCTTTTCACAATATTCTAACTTACTGAGATTGTGGATTTGGGGTTTTCATGAGCTGTAAGCCATAATCATCACAATTATGACAAATCACGGCTTCAACTATCTTGCTTTACATGTAATGAGTTTATCTCATATATTAGTTTCCCCTTTTAAGTTGCATTACTGAAATAAATGAACTTTTGCACGATATTCTAATTTTTCGAGTTTCACCTGTATAATTCAAATTTAGAGATTTATTTTAATTGTAAAGCAAGCTAAGTTTTTGCTTCAACATATATTAATCAGAATGTTGCTATTCAGGATGCAACCTATATCTAAGAATATATGTTTTATATGCTGCATATGTATGTATGTGCATTACTTAAAATGCTGTTCTTCATCTCTAGCAACAGCTGAAATATAAGCACCCTCTGGAATAAAGATTGATGCCAATTTAAACAAACAAAGTAGGGGGGAACAGCATTCATTCAGCAATTGAAGGCTAACAACACCCTTGCTGTGTCAGCTCCTTCAAACAGGCAGATAATTGGAAAATAGAGAAGCACTGCAATAACATCATATATCACTTTGCCCACAGTGTGTACTCCAGGTAGTAATTCTCAACCATATGCTAAGTAAAAAAAGCCAGCTGGTTTGTACCACTGTTGCTTAATTACAGATGATACCATATGAGGAATCACACAAGAAGTAATGGTTTTGTTTTCACTCAAATCATCCCCAGATAATAAAAATCCCTGTGGATACTATCTATGGAATAGAGACATGAGAGTATAGTAGATCCAATAATAATCCAATTTGTTGACTGTTGTGTTGTGTTTAGGCACAGTAAATTAACCATCCTTGGTCTTCTTAAGCACAACACAGCCTCTAGGCTTTTATTATGTGTCTTGACATCACATAGTTATTATATTTCTATTCTAAGCTTCTTCAGAATCTTGATCCAACTTAATATTGCTGTCTTTCTAAATGGGCTAGCTTTGATTTCGGGGATATATTCCATGACCAAATGTGTTAACAGGATAATGTAAGCAATTTTTTTTTAAAATAGCATTATAGCCTCTGCTAATCAGGATGGCCAGCATGTAAGAGGAAAGAGATTTGTAGGAACTTTCACTCTTCCTGAAAGAGACAGTTGGTCATTTGAGAGTTCATACACAAGAGGCTGAAGTATAAGGAAAGGGTTCTCTCTCTCTTTTATTCTCTCTAATTTATGGGCAGGTTTTCCCATGTAAAGACACAAGGGAAAAAACTGCCACAAACAAAACCCCTTTTAAACTCACTTCTCAGCCCCAAAATGGGAATTATGGACTTTTTAGAGAATTCATTTGAGGAGAAAACATAAAATAATTGTATAGTTTATTGTCTATATATATTAACAGAAAAGCAGCAGAGCGGGCTGTGGAAGAGAATGAAGAATGAACTAGATTAAAAAGCAGGGTTAAAAACAGTTGGTTAAGGATTACCCCATGGTGACAAGAGTGACAAAGCCTAATTATTTTTCTGCTTTTATCCACAGATAGCCTGCCAGCAGCCCTATTAAGCTGACCTGAGTAAGGAGGGGCTGGAAAAATATCTGCAGGGCTGCAACGAGCACTATGCAAGGCATCTATTGGATAAAACCATGGGGCTCTGCTCTGAGTTTATTTAACTTATTTTATTAACCTACTTTAAATTATTATTTTAATTTTGAGGTTTCCCACAATGACTTTGGGCAGTTTATTATTAAAAAAGAAAGAAAAAGAAAACAGTATTCATCAAAGAAGAAGAATACAATTAACAAATTAGGGATCCTTGGTGCCCTCTGAGTTTGGTTAGTGCTAGTGGCACTGAGGATGTTACCTAGCTTGGATAATGAAACATCTGCAAGAAAACAATCAAGCTCAGAGAGCACCAAAGAGCTCTCATTTCAACTCTGAGCTACAAATATTTTCCTTTATTGGTACAACTAACAAAATTAAACAACAGCAACAAAAACAAAATGCTCAACAACCCAGCCTGGAAGAATCACTGAGGTTTTAACTTTTTGCAGAAGATCAGAAAAGTGGGGGCTCTTTGCTCCCCAAGAGGAATGTAATCTGACAAGTCAGGAGTCATCTCTGAAAAGACATACTTTCTGAATCCTGCAAGTGACGCTGCTTAATTAACAGGAAACAGAACAGACCGATTCTGGCTGACTTAAATGGATAAGCAGAATCATATAGAAACTGATGGCCTCTCAAATAGCCAGGCCCTGTGATACTTACCCTGTTTCCCAAAAGTGAGACCCACCCCAAAAATAAGCTGTAGCTTGATTTTTGGGGGGTTGGCCTAATATAAGCCCTACCCTAAAAATAAGCACTAGTTTTGGGGTAAAGCAGATACACCTAAAAATCAAGGTTAGGGTGGGGGATGGAACTGCCCCTCGTGCCCCACATCCACTTACCTTGCAGTCAGGCCTCTCCTTGTCAGCCCACTTCTTCTGCGGTGTCTTCTGCAGCCAGGCCTGCATTTCTCAGTCACAGGCCTTTCCAGAAGGCCATTGCAGCTGAGAACCAAGCTATGGATTCAATCCATTGCTCAGTTATCAGCTGCAGAGGCCTTCCGGTAAGGCCTCTGACTGTGAAATGCAGGCTGGAGCTCCATTCTCAGCTGCAAAATGAAGCTGCTCCTTCGGCTGTAGAAGAACTGGGCTGGTTGGGTGGGGCTGTCAATGGTGGAGGTAAGTGGAAAAGTCACCCCTCAAAAATAAGACCTGGTGCCTCTTTTGGAGGCAAAAAAAATATAGATGGGGTCTTATTTTCAGGGAAACATGGTAACACCTTGAATTGCACCTCAAAGTCAACTAAGAGTTAGTGCAGTCATAAAAACAGTGATTTGTTGCTGCATTCTGGCCTAATTGTGGCGCCTGATTGGTCTTCAAGGGTAGTCCCATGTAAGATGCATTAAGGTGGGTGACTTTTGGAATGGGACTACCCTTGGAATGGGGATTGTGCAGCCATATCAACCATCCTTGATTTTTTATTAGCCTTCAGTAAAATTAACTGAGATATTCTTCTGAACTGATTTCAAGGATAAGGAGTCAGGAAACACTGTGCTGTAGTTCTGGGACTGATTGTAGTTGATCTTAGTTCAGGGGAGAGGTGTAGCCCCATACATTTGCTTTGTGCCTTCTTCTGGGTTCTTAATATCTACATGATAAGGTAATTTATCAGCATAGGGCTACATGAATTGATAAAAATAACAGAGTTGGAAGGGATCTTGGAGGTCTTTTAGTCCAACCTCCCACTCAGGCAAGAAACCTTATACCATTTCGCACAAATAGTTGTCCAATCTCTTCTTTAAAAATTCCAGTGTTGGAGCATCTACAACTTCTGGAGGCAAGTTGTCCCACTGGTTAATTGTTCTGTCAGGAAATTTCCCCTTAGTTCCAGGTCGCTTCTCTCCTTGATTACTTTCCATCCATTGCTTCTTGTCCTGCCTTCAGGTGCTTTGGAGAATAGGCTGACTCCTTCTTCTTTGTAGCAGCCCCTCAAATATTGGAGCACTGCTATCATGTCATCCCTCGTCCTTCTCTTCATTATATTAGACATACCCAATTCCAGCAACTATTCTTTATATGTTTTATCCTCCAGTCTAACTAGCTCTCCTATGTTGTCAATGCTCTTTCCCAGTGTCTGGAGGCTGGGGCTGGGGCTGGGGCTGGATCTGTATAAAGAAAAAAAGGTTTTGGCTTCATCCAAGCAAGAATGACTTGGATTTCAGGATATACTGGATCTGGGAACTTGACACCTTTAATTCTGGATGAAATTGCACAATCCAGGTAGAACTCCTATGCATTTTGGAAGTCGTCCTAGATGTACAACTCCTGATTGAGGAGGCTTTTGCATGTGTGTGGTAATTATGCCCATTCCAGTTTAGGATCTCTTTCCATTTGAACTATTATAGTTTGCTCTATGTGGAGCTGCCCACGAAGACCATATGGAAGCTACAAGTGGTGCAGAATGTAGTAATTCATAGTTATGTGCGTACCATGATATGTTCATGTAACACCGCTACTTTGGAAGCTTCACTGGCTCTCTGCAGGCTTCCAGGTACAATTCAAGGTGCTGGGAATGAAGCTCTTCATGATCCAGGTTTGGATTATTCCCAGGACCACCTATCTCTAATTGTTTCTACCAATCCGATGAAATCGGATAAAGTGATTGTGCTTTCTGTTTCCACTATGAAACAATGACACCTAGTGGGACTTAGGAATTTCTGTTGCAGTCCCTGCCTTTGGAACTGTGGCCTTCCTGAGATTCACATGGCTTCAGTCCCGACCTTCCATTAGGTCTTGAAAATATATTTCCCTGAAACATTGCCCCAGGAGATTGGATAAGCCCATCTTGTAATGCTGCTGACAATGTTCAGATAATTGTATGTATTGAATTGGGGTTTTATCTATCATTATTTTTGTTCTGAGCATTTAACTCTAAGTTAGCCACCCAGAGTTACATTTACAAGTTGGGTGGTCATATGAATCCCATAAGCAAACCATGTTAGACCAACAGTTTTCATAAATATGGTTGGCTGGAATAAAAACCAATGGACTGTTCTAGAAAAAGCTACCATGTGGTGGTCAGAGATAGTCCTGCAGCACATCTCTTCCCTGGAGTGAATTACTGCTGCAGTTAACCCAACAGCAGAATAACAGAGTTGGAAGAGGCCTTAGAGGTTGTCTAGTCCAACCCAGTGCTCAAGGAGGAAATCCTACACCACTTCAGACAAATAGTTCCTCTATTTAAGTAGGGATAACCTTTGTGACATTACAAACATTGTGCCCCAGCCTTCTTTGTCACCACTTCACATGCTGCCAGCAAAAGGCTAAACTTACATCCCTCTCTGAAGGACAAAGGACAAGCATAGAGTCTACCTATAGAAGTAAGCAGTGCTTTTTTTGTAAAAAAAAAAAAAAAAGCTGCTGGAACTCCCACACGTCATACAACCCTCCTTGCCTACCCTATAAGGTTCCATCCAAAAATGGTGCCGGAACTCCGTTCTGGGTGTTCTATGACAAAAAAAGCCCTGGAAGTAAGAAACAATTAACATTGTTTGTTTTCAAAGTTTTCTATATATTTATTTATATGCTGCCTTTATAGATCCCTATATTCTTGGGTCTATGAAAGGTGAACTTTTTTCCATGCTGGAAATGGTAGTGGAATCCTCATTAGCAAAAATTAATATATTAATTAATTGACTTGTCGGCTTCTTATTTTAATGAAGTTATCCAACCCAAGTATAAGTTCAAAATATTATTATGGACCTGAAACTTTGCGGAATCCAACTTGAAGATCATAACCTCACAATTCAACTGAATTTCTAAAGTTTTCTCTACCCATTTAATTGAATAGGAAATATGCACTTACTTTCTTCTCATATGAATTCTGCAAAAAACAATTCTGTTTTTTTTTCAATACAGATAATTTCTCTTACAGATTTCGAACTAATGATTCCCGATTTCTTACTAATATGACATCGCCTCAGAGATGGCCATAATCACCTCCAGCCCAGATAAGACATTCCAAACCCAGGTCTTCATTAAGGATCTGTAGTATTTGTCATTTCAAGCCTCCTATTCCTCTGCCAGAGATATTGAAAATGTCATACTTAGAGCTCAGCAAGAACATTTAAGTATTAGGTAATAATCTTAGTCTTTTATGTCTGGAGAGCTAGTTAATACTGCTAATAATGGGAACTATTAGTATCATATTTTACTTTTGCTAGTATAATAATCCTCAGTGACCTAAGATTTTCTATGAGCCAGGATGCAGTTAAAGCTCATCTGGCTAAGCTTTTCCATTTACAGGCCTTTGTATGCCTTAAGAGATTTACAGAACTAAATATCTTCCATATTGTCACTTTCAGTACCTGCAATGTTATTTCTTTTTAAAATATTCTTTAAATGACTTTTTGAGTATATGTATGTGTGTGTGTGTACGTATGTATATGTGTATATATATGTATATATGCCATGTGCACTTTAGCTATTTTGTTCATATTTTTGAGGATGACATATTTTCATTGTTTACTTGGCTGAAGGCCAGGCTATCCAAAAAATATGTCAAGGATTTACAAGAGGGTGTGTAATAGAAATGTGGAGCATAAGGGCTTGAAAATATAGAAAAAGCTGTTGCTGGGAATAAAACATGGGCTTCACCTTTTGACATCAGTCAAACATTTTTGCACTGAAAAATAAAAATGTCCAGGTATCACATACAACTGCATGAAAGCAATTGGTTTTTGCTATATAAGCAGAAGATTTGTAAACCCAAGCAGACTCATTCACAGTCATGAGCTGGATTATACTTTTTCCAGCTTGGCACCTACAGATGTAATGGTACTACAGTTGTGTTGAGATATTTTGCATTGCTTTTTTTCTTTGTTGCATGCAATCCAGAGTGATTGAATTGGGGCATATTACAAAAAAAGGGTAAAGGAATAAAATAAATTTTAAAAATTCTCTGGACAGAATTTGGCTGTTATTCTTACTAGAAGGGAATCCTAACAATTGTTGTCCAAAACAATTCCACCTGTGCCAAATTAGGAAAGAGTTATTATATTTCTATTCTAAATTAGAAAGAATATATCCCTCTTCCTTTTTTTCATAGTTTTAAAAAAATATCCTATGGGTTGCAGTGTAAATAGCAGCTCATAGCCTTCTGAGAAGTCATCAGGAGTTACCTAAGCTAAAAACCAGGAGACTGGAAGTTCTAGTCCTCTCTTAGAATAAAAGCCAGTCGGGTGACCTTGGGCCAGCCACTCTCTCTCTGTTCTAGGAAGCAAGCAATGGCAAAACTACTCCCAAAATCTTGGCAAGAATACTCCAAGAATATGTCCAGACAGTTCCCAGGATCAGCAATGACTTGAAGGCAACCCCCATAAAAAGTAAAAATGTGCATTGAAATTAATGGATGAACTTGAAAAAAAATATTTAAATAGCCACTACACAAGTTATGCCAGAATATTTCAGCAAATGGATTGTAAAAAGACTAAACATCATAGCACTTAACCTATCAGTCAGTTATTGGAAGTTACATTCATACAGAACAAGGCTGAATCTAACATGATTGTTGATGGATTTATTTGGAAATTGATGCAGCTTGATCAGGAGTTGTAATTTAGCTGGTTTCATGCTCATTACCTCATCTACAGAGTTTCCTCTCTATATTTTATTCACTTCCAAATCAGGAGCTGGTACAGCTACCAAGTTTTTTTCCCTATATTTCCCAAACTCTTGCCATTGATTCACTCTTTCATTTTCTACTCCACATTGTAGCAAGGAAAAGAAAGTAGAGGATATCCCAAAGGTGCTTTTTTCAAGAGGCACAGGAATTTCTTTGTTTTTCCTTGAAGACATTTTGCTTCTCGTCCAAGAAGCTTCTTCAGTTCAGCTGAGAACTGAAGAAGCCTCTTGGATGAGAAGTGAAATCTCTTCAAGGACAAACAAGAAATTCCAGTTGCCTTTTGAAAAAAGTACTTTTGGGACAGCCATGACCTGGATAACTGATTCAGAAATTAAAAAATGCATCTATTTGAAGCTGTTCTTGTTAACTTATACCATAGTTTTTTCAGTACATGCTGGAAAACTACCATGACCAATGAATGCAAAAAGAGATTCACAGACTTTCAGAGCATTAGCAATAGCTGTGTACTTCAAATATATTCTGTTCATACAATCCAACAGAAGCAATGTCAGATGCATGAGAATAGAAATTCTGTGAGCTAAAATTATTTGTGAAAAGAATAAAATTCCAGTTTTATTAATTTATTTGTGTAATATAAATGTGCCTTTCAATTTTGCTTCTGGCACCCAGAAGAAATGACTCTTCAAGACTGTCCTGAAGCACTTTCAGAGGAGGAAGTCAGAAGGGAAAATATTTCAAGTTGATGTTTTATTTTTTATATCGCTCATTCTGTAAGAACAAATGAAAGAAGCATAATGATGGAATGTCATTAAACATGAAAATCTTAACTGATTTATCCAAAAAGGAACTTAAGGTTTGTGTTTGTATTGATTTGGAATCTAAAATGGAGCAAGTGAGTAATTTGCATAATGATATCCTGATGGGATAAGTTTTTCAATTATTATAAAATCTCTTCTTTCTCCCTCCTGTTTTATAATTACATATGATCCTAGGAGAAGCTATGGATTCTGTTATAAAATGGAATTAAAGAATAATTCAGGCAAGACCTTCTATGAAAATAGAATAAAAATAAACCTTCCCCATTTCTTTAATGTACCATTTCCCCACTATATAAAGACAATAAATGCAAGATATTTAAAAGAAATATTCTTTAGCAAGGGTTTTAGATACATTCTCAGAAAAAGGAGAAATAGGGTATTAAGAAGAATCATGTATCCCTGGAAGAGAAACAAAGTCAACAAAAGCAATTTTGCTCTTATAGAAATGTTGCAGGTGGCTATATTATTTCTGTAAGTAGTCTACATTTGTCCAATGTGGCCCTTAAACTATTTTGTAAACTTTTTATTTGCACACTCAAAAAGTTATTGTCAAAATCCATTGTGAGACATAGGTTCACCTACAGAAAAATGAATTGAAAACTAAAAGGAAATGAAGATTGTTATACAGAGTATAATGGGGATATATATTTATACTCCATCTAACTATAGGATGGATTCACAGATGCTAAATCATAAGGTAGTTTACCTATTTGCTGCTTAATGTGTTATATAAATCCAATCATTGTGATTTATAAATATGGTTTATGTCTTACTGCTGAGGAGGATTCATCCTTGGATCCAATCACTCTGATTTTGGTGATGAAACTGATATGTAGAGCTACTTCCAAAGTAGATCTGAAGACTTGCAGAAATGCTTAAGAATGCTCAAAGCACCAGATTTTAGGCCAATATCGAATACTATGGATGATTCTTGGTGTAAGATAATTTTGAAATAAGCTACTATAACCTTCAATTTTATGGCAGTTTTAGAAAAATACATTGCATGAGATTTCATATCCGTATTATGTCTTCTTTCTATATTAGCTTTCCATGGAGCATTCTGAATTCCTGTAGGTTGGAGCATCAGTGTCTGCTTTCCCATCACATGATATCTACAAAAAGACAGAAAAAAGAGGGGAAAAAACCCTTTTTGTTCTAGGAAAGAAAGGAAAAAAAACTCAGCCTTTTTAATTCTAACAGGGAGCCTCACAGCTGTCCAGAGTGGATTAATGTTGAAGCAAGTGGTCTCTTTCATGTAGTTCCACTAATTAATTTGGCAAGCACTTGAATAAAAACTACCAAATTATTGTCCCAGTGCCTTAAACCTCTAACATGAAAGCCAGACAATTTGATTGTCAGCGAGTTTTATTTGTCACCCCTCAGAGAGGAGAACTCCTTAAGGATAGGAGGGGGGGGGAAGCCTGAGATTTTAATTATTGACTTTGAGGCAGACATGATTAACGAGGATTTCACATCTTCAGCGATCAACTCCCAAGTCCTCTTTCTTTCATTCATTCCCTTTTTTTTTCTTCAACCAATATTCCCATGAGGCACGTTGTACTCCTCAAAATAGCCTTATTAAGTCAGCTAAATGATAAGCTGCTGGAAGATTAGAAGTTGTTGGAGGGTGGGGGATATAGATGCAACTCTTGATTACTTTTTCTTACACTGATGGCAGAAATTGATTCCTCAAACCCACTTTCTCTCTCCAACAAGCTCTAATCTGCAGCACATTTCTCCTGTAAGGGACCCTGGATCTTCAGAAGGCAAACAAGGCATTTAACCTGATTGGGACCAAAGAATGGAGCTGCTTTGGGGAATGTGTTAATACCTGATGACATGTCAACTGGGGGAAAATGCTCATGGACCACAATAGTTATTCTATTCCTTCAGGCAATCGTTCCTTTGCATGTGTGTGTAGTTGTGAAAAATCAGTTGTGCACAATGTCAATGGAAAAATGCAAGTTGGGCAGATTTATACTGAATAAATCTTTTGTTTTGGATGAGTAAGAACACTACAGCTCTTCTTAATAAGGCCTTATCCAATAACAAAAGTCTGTAAATATATAAGTATGACAATATATACAAAAACCAACCCCAGAAAGGCAGAATATAAGAAGCTGAAGGCCTGAAAGAGTAACTGGAGAGGATGTGGAAAGTAAAGGCCAAAGTGGTCCCAGTAGTGGTAGGAGCCTTTGGGGCTGTGACTGCGAGTTTTTGCCTTAAGCTCTTTCCCTTTTTTGTATTCTAAAAATGGAGCAGTGTGGATGGAAGCACCATCTTGACTTTTTTGTCCATTTCTAGTGCCAGTCACCATCAGAGTTGTCCCAAGGTTTTTTTGTTTATCTGAAGCTCTTCTGTTCTCCATAACCAGTGTTGAAAGAAAAATCTTCATCGGCGCCAGTCCAAGCCAGGAATAAACAAAATGGAAACTGCTTTAGAAAGAAGGTTTGTGATTATTTAGTTGCCAGAAACTTCAGTGACGGCAGCATGTTTCTGGAGTGGCTGATCACATGTTGCTGGGAGTGGTGGGTTTTTATATCGTCTTGGGCTTTTGTGTTTGCAGTTGTTCCTATGGCATGATGTCCTAAAGGTCATGTCCTGCTTTTCTGGGGCTGGGGATGATGGCTATGTCCTGTGTTGGATGGGTGAGGGGTTGCTGGTTCTAATCCTATCACTCTGCTATTGTTAGCTATCAGTTATGCTCCATGGGATTTTGAAAGATCCTGCCTTGAATGGGTTTCTGCAGTTAGCACTTGCTCTTGAATGAGGCCTGAATGGGGTTATCAAATCTGCATTTCTACAAACCTGGCCTGCAAAGTTTCTGTTTGGGGCTATTAAGAAAACCTGGGCCTGATTTCCTTTGCGGAAATATAATTTTCTGCCTTTTTAATATAGCCCAAAATATTTCCTTCTCTGATGGGGGAAGCTGACTTCCCATACTAGACTACCTTTAGGTCTATTTCTATGCTGTCTGCTTTTAGCTTTGGGAAGATGTTATCTAATGACAATTAGATTTCTGGTCTAAATTTATATTATGAAATGTTATTGATATTCTGCTCTGTTTTAGAGCTCAGTAAAGCTATCTTAAGCATTTTGTACAGAAAGGCACTTAAATAACTATGATTTATTAATAAGGACTATACTCTTCAGAGGCTGTCAAATCTTTATAT
Source organism: Vipera ursinii (assembly GCF_947247035.1). Lineage (NCBI taxonomy): Eukaryota > Metazoa > Chordata > Lepidosauria > Squamata > Viperidae > Vipera > Vipera ursinii. Next base: position 112,608,167 of record NC_139517.1, on the reverse strand, counting down.
GCACATCCTTCACTATGTGATACCTAAAGCAAAAAATAGAAATTGTTGTGCTTAATTTCTGCACATTTGGCTGTAACAGAACTGGTTTTTGAAAACTGAATGCACTTTATTCTGCATTTTTAGCCAAAAATCCAGTCAGAGACCAAAAAAGAGCCAGATTTTACAGATCTCAATATTGAGAGAATCCTCTGCTAATTTAAAAAAATAAGAAAAACAAGGGTAAAAAGTGATATTATTATTATTATTATTATTATTATTATTATTATTATTATTATTATTATTATTATTATTATTATTATTACTTTTATACCGCCCTTCTCCCGAAGGACTCAGGGCGGTGTACAGGGCAATAAATATAAAAAAGCGGAATACAAAAGTTAAAAAAACGATTGGGGCTTCCGGATGGCAAGGCGACGCTGGAGGCAGCCATTTCTTGGCTGTCAGCTGCGCAGCTCCGTAGAGCCGCCGAAAACAGCGTCGATCAGCTGTTCGGCGGCTTGGAAGCCCCCACCTCGGGAGAAGAGGAGGGGGTGAGCGTCCAGGTAGGGGTAGAGCTCTCCGGGGCCGCCAGAACTTAGAGTTTTGGTGGCGGAAGGATTCAGCCCCCCCGAAGCCTGGGCATGCTCCGGACTGCAAGGCGTCTCTGCTCCGGGTTTTTTGGAGCAGAACAGGGTGTTCGCAACCATCCCTGCTAGCAAGGAAGAGCTTATGAGAAAGAGGACGCAGGCAGAGCGATGCAGGAGATTTTGGTGAAGATGATGTTTTGATCTTTAACTCAATGGACTTTGCTGAATCTGCATGTGAAAGTGAGTAGTTAACAATAGAGGGTGAAAATGGCGACTATATCTTCTAAAGTTCCTGCCCTGAGGCAGCAGTCTTTGGCGAAAACTTTATTGTCCTCTGCATCTGAATCTGTATCAGCTTTTATAGTAAAAGATTTGCAGAGTTTGCTCCAAGAAACTATGGAAAAGCAAATGCAACAATTTGTTGAGATAATGGAGAAAAAGTTGGAGGAGAAGTTTACAGAGAAATTACCAGAAATGAGAGCAGACATCACATCTGCAACGTTAAATCTGGCTAAAAGTATTGAGATTTTGGATGAAAAAGTGGAAGATCTTGTTCAAAATGATACTAGAATGGAAGCCAAAATGACAGAAACTGAAAATATGATAGCGGAAATGGATTATGATTTAATTTCAACACAGTATTTTCAGATGGAGCTTGCTTTGAGAATCAGAGGCCTAAAAGAAAATCCTAAGGAAAATTTGACGAAAATGGTTTCTGAGGTTTTGGAAGGGGTGTTGGAGCGACCAGCAGATGAAATAATGGAAGATATAGATAAAATCTTCCGTGTTAATTCGTGGATTGCAAGACAAAGGAAATTACCCAGAGATGTGGTGGTTTATTTCACAAAGAGAAAGATTAGAAATGAAGTTATCCAGGCCTCCTATAATATTGATTTTGTAATGGATGAGCAAAAAGTTTTGATTTTAAAAGAGATTCCTGCAAGAATTTTAAGAAAAAGGAAGGAATTTGCCTTTTTGACACAAGAATTGAGACGACGTGATATTAAGTTTAGATGGCAAATACCAGAGGGTATGGTAGTGACTCATGAAGGTACGAGGCATTGTCTTACCATGGTGGTTCAGGCACGTGACTTTTACAGTAATGTTTTAAAAGCAGTCCCCATATCGTCTTTGGAGTCTACAAAGAAAAAAGGTGACAGAGAGCCTCAACGTTCCAGAGAGAATCCACAAGATGTTGAAGGGTTAACGCAGACAGATGTGAAAGTTACAGGAGTGGGTCAAATTTCATCACCACGGGAGAAGGCCAGAAATTGGAAGAGGTGTGCTGTTTCTGGAAGAATGAAGCAAACCTGAGGATTTAGTTGCATAATTGCAAGAGGTAATAATGTAATAAGGATGCTAGAAGGATTAAGTATGTGGGGATTCATTTTTCACCCTTATAAAATAATTATATAATATTTTGTGTTGTTTTAGTTTGAAGATGATTATGAAAATTTAATTGGGAAGATTTGTAGTAGTGTTTATTGATATTCTGTAGGTTATGCTTTGTTATTTGGATGGAAAGTTTTAAGCCTGGAAGGTAGTGTATGGTATTTTAAGTTGTATAATATATTAGGAGAAGGAAAGGTTGTATTAATTTGGTTTTAGTATGTTAAAGTCTAGTTGGATAGAAGAATAGTTTTATAAAACTGATATAAATTGTTTTATGTGTGATTGAAATTAATTTGTAATACTTTTATGGGCAATATTGGAGTAGGTAATAGAATATAAGAATATAAGAATGATGTGATTATATAAAAAAAATTAAGTTTGGAAGTAATCTATGGTATTTTAATTTGTATAATATATTAGGATAATATGAATTTAAGGTATTATTTTGTATTTGAATAATCATTGATATGATATATATATGTATGTTTGGAATTTACCAATATGAGTTAAAGTTTGATAGTTTGAATAGCTTAGGATTGTTTGTGTAAGTTAGATCATGATTGTTTGTTTGTATTTTTATACCCTGTGTTTTGGTATTAGATTGGAAAGTATTATTTTGTATTTGTATAATTATTGATATGATATATACATATATGCTTGGAGCTTTCTTATATGAGTTAAAGTTCGGTAGTTTAAATAGTTTAGGATTGTTTGCGTAAGTTAGATTATGATTGTATTTTTATACCCTGTATTTTGCTCTGGGAAGCCGGGGGGGGAGGGGAAAGGGAGGGAGGAGTTGGGGAAGGTGGGGGAGGGGGAAGAGGGTGAGAGGGAGGGGGTTGGGAGGGTTTTTCTTTTCTTTTTTGGTTTGCTAAATCTAAAATGTATTGTAAAACTTTTGAATAAAAAAAAAGTTAAAAAAACGATTAAATATTTAGCCCAGTTTAAAACAATATTAAAACATATTAAAACCCCAACCCTAACCCATCAGACCAGGTCAGACTGCTCGAATAGATATGTTTTTAAGTTGCGCCAGAAGGAGCGAAGGTCAGGGGCCATCCGGAGCTCAACCGGCAAGCGGTTCCATAGGTCTGGCACGCCCACAGAGAATGCCCTCCCCCTGGGGGCCACCAATCGGCATTCTTTGATTGGAAGCACCCTGAGGAGGCCTTCTCTGTGGGAGCACACTGGACGGAGGGAAGTTGATGCCGGCAGCAGGTGCTCCCCTAAGTATCCTGGACCCAAGCCATTTAGGGCTTTATAGGTCATCACCAGCACTTTGAATCTCACCCGGAGGGCAACCGGAAGCCAGTGCAGCTCACGGAGTAGAGGTGTTACATGGGAGTATCGGGAAACCCCCATCAAATAATAAAAATCAAATAACAAGGGCATTTAATTTTTTTTAGCATAGCTAGTTCATATTATAGAATAATTGTCACAAAAAGAGATTGCTCCTAACTCATCTTGACTCATCTTAAAAAGCAAAGCAGAACTGAACCTTATTAGTACTTACAGGGGAAACACGAAGTTGGGGGGGAGTCCTAGAAGAGGATATTGGCAAATCACTTCTTATATTTGCTAAGGAAACCATAAGGGAGATGTCCATGGGTCACCAGAAGACAAAAAGAGATGGATTTTTAAGTTTATACAGTGATCAGTATTTTCTGAGATATGAATTATAAAGTGCATGGTAAAATAAGTTTTTGTTTCTAAGGGCTGAGGTGGAGATAGTTGTAAGTCCACAAGTATGAACGTCTCAATCAGGACTAAAAACTGAGGAAAAAAAATCAGAATCATATACTTGATTCAGGAATTTATTAAACAGGATGCATTTCTTTTTAAAAAGTTGTTCCTATTGAAGATGGTCCAATAACAAGAGACAACTCATATTTTTCTGATCATTACTAGTAAAACAGCATTGTGATCTGTTGAGTTTCTTTTCTACATTCATTTAAAAGTTCCTGGGGGAAAATATGCATCTGTTTCATTTTCTCTAACAAGTTGCTGGTTCTGCAACTTCCAGCAATGTATGTAGTTATTAATGTAATTTGCCTAGAAAACCTGCATTTTTTAACAGAAATTTCCCACTGGTATTCCTTTTCACATATATTTCTGATTTCTGATTGGCAAATTATGTCTTGGATTGCAAATTTTTCACAGCAGAAGGTTTCAAAGGGATGAGATCTGAAGGAAATCAAAAGAGGGAATCTTCAAAACAATTTCAGTCTGGAAAAGTTTGGACTGAAGTTTTTTCCACTTCGGAAGTTTGGAAGTTCATATAGTGTCTTTTGTCCAGGAGCTTAATTCAACTGATTATCCAGCAATTGCCAAGGATTTCTCCCCTGAAAGTCTTCTTCTGAAATATCAACCCAAACCCTCTTGCAAGGATTCCTCCTTTTTTAATCTCACACCTTGAACTAAGCAGCACCTCTGTCCCACTTATCTTCCAGCACATTACCATTTTTGTCATTGTAGAAGTATTCTCACACTTCCTGGAACACAGGATTGATAAGAGGCCTAGAGAATGCGGTAAAAATGAAGGAAAGAAAGGAAAAGATAAAGACATTAAAAATGTGTAAAAAAGGCCTTTGCTGGACCTTTTATTGAGTGGGAACCTTTCATGGTACATATTTGATTGTGGTCCTCTGAAAGGATTAGGGCTCTTGTACTGTCTTTAAGAAAAAAAAAATTTTTTGAAGGTCCTGTCTGAATTCAAAGGTAGAGTTATTGTCTGCATTTTTCATGCTACCTACATTAGCACTTCATTTCTGACTTAGTAATTCCTAATTGTTCTGATATCCTATTATCTATCTATGAGAGTACTGGTCAGTTTATACATGTGTCAGCAAGTGCTGATGAAGCAGAAAAAGTTATCTAACATTACAAAGGAGGAGGAGGAGGATTTTTGCCTAGGTAATTTGAAAAAGATCATTGCCACAGGAGTCTAATTCTATACACCAAGATTGACTGGCTCAATATATATGATCTCTGTCATCATCACTTTAAAACAGTCATGGTGAGAGAATGAAGCACCCACACAGGGATGGTGTGCTGGCATCCACAATTGTGCAATTGAGACCTCACTTCTTTTTAGGTGTGCCACATTTTTGATCGTAGGGTGGTGGAATTATCTTGTATTTTTAGGACAATGTGGACATCTGAGTAACAGACACAGAGATTATATGAAATTTTATGCAAAGAAAAAAATAATATGGCAGAAGGAACCATGGAAGTGGAAGTATTAAAATAGAGCCTTCTAATATATAGCCTATGGATAGGGATATCATTTGAGTAAAAAGGACCGTGGTTCTTTGTTGCTCTTTTAAAGAAGTTTACCAGTAACTCTTCACTTGGGAAAGTTATTAGGTAGAACTATGACACAAAACTGCTTCCTGCAAGGATGCTTAAGAATTAAGGCATCTAGTACAAACCATGGGTGTTATGACATTACTTCACAAATAATGAGAAATTTGTGCAATGATCTCATGGTGTGCTTGATGACAACCAGAGACATTGGGAATTAGGAGGCATACAAATTTTAATGATGATGATGATAACAACTTTATTGTCACTTTGAATGTACACCAATCGGCATACATCAAAATGAAATTTCGTTGCATACAGCTCTCAAAGGGTCACCACCTCCAATATATACTCCTTGTTCGGGGCCCGCTCAAATTTCACATTGTCCATTTTAGTCCCTAGGGAGTGAACGATGGCAAACAGGACAGATGGAAATGGGGCCCATGTGGATTAGCCCTCAAATTTGCTTGTATTCTGACAACCTCGCCTTCTTTCCTTTTTCTGATCCTGACTCTTCCACCCTTTCCTTAAAGAGGCCTTGCTTCTTTTCGCCCCTGGAGCACGCTGCTGCTGCCGCCACCAACTCCTCCAAAAGCCTCTCTCTCTTCCTCTGGACCTGCCGACAGCCTCATCCAGTTCCTTCGCCTCATAAGCTCCAGGTCCTCTCCTCCTCTGCCTCCTCTGGAAACAGCCCTGATTTGCAATAGAATCCATCACTGGGCCAGCAGGCAGATCTTGCTGCTGGTAGAACAAATTCAAACAGCGCCAACGACTTTTAACGGTCTCACCAACAGTTCCAAAACAACTAGAAACTCGCCAGGCCAGCAAAGATTGTCGGTCGTATGTCATATGTTACCTTAGTTCCACCATGTTGCTAATAATTAATAATAATAATAATAATAATAATAATAATAATAATAATAATAATAATAATAATGTCATTTGCTTCCCTCCCTTGCCTGCTTTGATATCCATACTTAAGAGGATAAAGAGAAAAGCAGGTATAAAACAGCATATTAAATGATCTGTGAAAGTCTATCCAGTCTTGTTCTATTGACCCCTTCAATTCTGCATTAGCAAGGAAAGACAAATGGGCAGCTGCATTGTGATCAATCATGATGCAAATGCAAATCAATAGAGCATGAAACAAATTTCCCATCCCTTGGGGATGTCTATACTTTTTAGGTATCACCTGTATTTTCTGCAAAATCTACTAACTGATGAATTAGTAATGTCGTAAATGCATTTATTGTGCCAGAAATTTGTTCACATTTAATTAATTTCATAGCAGACTTTTGAGAGTACATTCTTCCTTCTTATGAAGAAAAAACTAAATTCAGTCTCATTATAACATATTTTAATAGTAATTAAAAACTGAAACAAGAAAAATGAACAATTTCCTTGGTTGTTCTGGGTTATTCATCTGTCTGTCTGAATAGTATTTCCAGGTTCAAAATCTTATTATATAATGATACAATGAACAATAGTTTGCTGCATAATATAACATCAATGTACTTTATTTATTTATTTTTCACATTTCTGAACTACCCATCTTTGGAAAGTGACTCTGGGTGGTATAAAATAGAAAAACAGTATATAAAAGTTTAAAAATTTAGAAAGAAATTCTGGAAGGAGCATTGTACACTCAATTAATTCATTATTTTAACTGAAGATTACTGAATATTCTATATATATATATATATATATATATATATATATATATATATATATATATATATATATATATATATATATATATATATATATATATATATTTCCTCTTCATGCCAGTTCTCAGACAGCAAAAATAAAATCTGTGCAGGTAGTTTGCCAAAATGTCAAAAACAAACAAACAAGCAGGGTGAATGCTCACTATTAAGATGGAGAAATATTAAACCAGATAAATTAAAAGTGAGCAACATTCATAGCCAGAGAATGTAATGAATTATTGAAACATAGGCCAAATGACATAAAACCCTGGGGAAAGGATTTTGAGCATCCAGAACAGCAATGGTGAACTTATGACATGAACTTCTGACTTTACCAACATTTTGTGTTGGTAAATCAGTGTTCACAAGACCCAACAACTATTCTCAAAATCTTGTTCTCATTCAATTACGGAGTCTGCAGAGTCTGTGCAAGAATGGAGCATGCTTTCACTAATTTTCAGAGGCTGCAGAGATTGTGAAAAAGCACTCTGCAAATCTGCTTCAAGAAAATCTCCTGTGACCTGGTGTAGTTTTGAGTAGGCTGCAAAAATCTGTCAACAGAAAGAGAAGCCAGCTGAAAATAAGCGATGTGCAGCAGATTCTAAGGAATGCTGGTGTGTGGAGCAAATGTGTTATTTCACCAAGGTTTGCATATATTGGGAAATGGGCAAAGCAATCTTTTGGGAATGGCAGTGGTGACACTAGGGCTGAAATTAGGGTGCAGGCCTCTCGATGGTCACCACACTGTTGTTCAGGGTGACATATACAGATGCAGAGATGACAATTGTTTCTCTTTGAATTTTTAACATGTTGACCAAAGTTTCATCATCACTGATCTAGAAGAAGACTTCACTATCTTTTTGGGTTTCTGAAGAAGATTTTTATTGGGTCTCTGAAGAAGATCCAACTTTTACTTTTGAAACGTGGAGTTAATGTTTCATTTAACTTTTCAAAATTCACAAAGGAAATGTTGTATTTTTCTTCCTTTTGGGACATAGAGTGAGAAATTCTGCTTTGTTCCATAAGTGTGACCTTAAATGCAAAGAAGGAGCATTGATTTTGCCATTTCCTTACCTCTAGAGAACAATTCATAAAGGACGGAAGTTTAACTGGTCAATCAATAGTTGCTACTCTAAATCAGAACTGTAGTCTGCCAGAGTTATTAAAAGTGTTCTTTTTGAAGATGCTGTTCAATGAAAACAGAGGAACTGATTCAATGTCTCCTTAGACTTCAGACTGAAGTGCTGGAGGAAGCTGTGTTACTAACTTCATTCAAGGCTTTTCCTGTTTGGTTCATGCCCAAGAAGAAATGAAGGAAATACATTTCCTTAAAAAGTCATTCAGCTGTTTCTAGTGTTTCATGGGAAAAGGGAAAAAGAAACTTGTTGACTATCCCCACCCCTGTCTTGATGTCTGCAAGAATTAAATCAAAACTCAGCATTACAGGATAACTGTTGGCTGGACTCTTCCTGAAATGTATTTATAGAATGATGAGATTAATCCTGCTGCAATTTGTTTGAAGGATTGTGGTACTTTATAGGAAATGGATGTTGTTCTTGTGAGTTCCTGGAAAATGTAAAGAAGAAATTCTGCTTTTTTCCCCCTGAGTATCTAACAATCTGGAACTTCAAGATTCCTTCGTTTACTTTGCTTAGTATGTATATTTATAAATTCTTTGGCATGGGCTGATGGTTTTACATTAATTTCAAGAAGAGGAAAAGAAAGAGGTTGAGTTCATACAACATATCTTGGTTTTGCTTAACAACTTACTGGAACAGATCACAATTGGCTTACTGCTTACAAATCCCTTTGCTTTGCTTTGGTTCATACATAAAGCCATAGACAAATAAAGCAGATTTTGACTTATTATCAAGATGGAACATGGCTGGAAAATCTGCATTAATACCAGGACCTCTGCTTAGAATTCTGAAAATTAAAATCTGCCTCTGGAAATTCTTTTAAGACTGAGAAGTTCTTATAGCATAGTGTGTGAACTAAGACAATTGTCTCAGTCTTTCATCATAAATGATTAAATCAATTACCCTTTAAAGTTATATTTATACATGGTATGTATGAATAGACTTATACTTGAATCACTACTTTGAAACACTTTTTTTTCTAAGTGGATACTCATCAATCCGTCCTCATTCTCTTTCATTCTTTTCTGTATTGTCGTATCTGGTCTCCATCCTTCAGTTCATGGCAAGTAACAGAATAATTGCATAGTGGATTGCATTAATTCAGAATGATGATTTCACCCCACAAACACACCCACACCCACATAAACCTCAGGGTGATGACCGCAATTTCTTGGTGAATGCTAATTCACTAACATTTTCCTTTCTTTCTCTTCTCTGTCTCAAACAAACACACACAAGTATATTCACAAACATTTTATTTTTATTTTCTATTATGCATGGAAATATTGGTGCATTTGTGTAGAGATAATCCTCAACTTATGACCACAATTGAACCAACGTTTCCATTGCTTATCATAATACTCATTCATACACAGTCACATTTGTGTTTGATTGTTTCTTGCTGCTGCCCTCCTTCCAATCTTTTTGTTTGTTTTTTTTATTTCAGTGTTATTTGCCTTTGGATGTGGAATTGAAAAACCAACTTTGGTAGCTATTGGCAGAAGAGGCTATTTCTTTTTCAGAGAACCAGAGGGGTTAAAATGCTAACCAAGAAAACATAAGACTATGACTTTTAGTTCCACCTTAGAATAGAATTCTTTATTGGCCAAGTGTGATTGGATACACAAGGAATTTGTCTCCAGTGCATAAGCTCTCAGTGTACATACAAGCAAAAGTGATAAATCACGATCATCATCATAAAATGCAGTCATGATAAGATGGCTCAATGATTAAGCCAGTCACTTTGTCTCAGCCCAACTCACTTCACAAGTTGCTGTTATGGGGAAAATAGGAGAAGGAAGGAATATTAGATATGTTTGACATGATGAGTTATTTATAAAAAATATAAAAGGGTGATAAGAATCTAATAAACAAATACACACACACATATACAATATATATATATAATACCAATATATATATATACCACAGTACAGATGTGCTTGCCTTTGAATCACCTTTGAATCACTTTTTGATTCCTGATATGGACAAATCCTTGAGGTTTTCCTGGCAAGATTTGGAAGTGGTTTGCCATTTCCTCCTTCCTAGGACTAAAAGAAAGTGACTGGCCCAAGGTCACTTTGCTGATTTTGTTTCTAAGGCAGGATTAAGACTCATTCTGGGTTTCTTCAATATAACAGGGTTGAGGAATTACTGTCTATCATAAAAATGTCTATAATATCCCAGTATTTTAAAGAATCTAAAATGGATCCTAGAAATTCAATTTTTTTTCCCAGTACTGTTGCACTTTTGCAACAGATCTAATTGTATGGAGAAAAAAAGAGAAAGGATATAAAGGAGTGTGATGTTTAAATCAGATAAAAACTTGTTAAAGCAGGAACTTTGAAATACAAGAACTGCAAGTTTTAATGTGTCCTAACCTTGACAGAGTCCCTTTAATTAGCTTGTAAAAAATGAGGCAGCTTTCAATACATTGGCTTGCCAAAAATGTCTAGAGGGTATTTGATATACAATGAATGTCAGCATTTGTCACTAAGAAGATCCTGATAAGAGACACCCATGTGACTTCAGAAGGTTGAAGTGGACCATTAATCATGTGATCAGAGAACCAAGACACTCTGGGGAGACATTTATGCATAGTGTGGGTAGCCAGTTGAGATGCTAAGTACAATCAGGTGATCAAAGGCCTGCCCCTCACAAACATTAAAAGGAGTGGGGCTTTCATTGTCTGATCATGCCCACCATATTGAAATCAGTGACTGTCATTGTTGTATGACACTGTTCCACAAGATCTTTGACAGACAGCTCAGTACTTCACAACAGATATATATCATTTGACTTTTCCTTAGGCAAATGAATATGAAAAGATTTCAATTCATAGCATTGCCCTGGGCAAAGTGATAGTTTTAGATACTCATGGGCCCACTAAAAGTGAATTTGTATACAGAAATACAAAGTGGAGAGAAAGATACTTCAGGAACCTGCAAGAACAGCTTAGTAAATGTCTTCCCATCTCAGACCAATGACAAAAATTTTCTGGGTAAACTCCATTGTGGGCAGTCATGATTAAGTAATGTGTAGTGGATTCTGCTGAAATGGTGATGAGGGTGAAGCATTTTACATGTGTGTGCGGGGTCGCAAGCATGTGTTTGATGCAAACGGAGCAGGACTAGTGCCCCTGTGACACTCAGTAGCCCTGCCCCATTCTTGCACAGTACAGTGCCTATTTCTGCGGCAGCATCTCATTTTTGCAGTGTGGCAGCATTCCATTTTCATGCCCCGAGGTGTGGTGGTGGCCCATTTTTGCACTGTGTGGTGCAGCAACATCCCATTTTTGTGTCCTGAGGCATGGTGGTGACCCGTTTTTGTTCCCTGCAGCATGCAGTCCTGTTTTTGTGCCCCGTGGCTGTGGCAGGGTGTGTGTGCATGCACACTTGCGCACCCTGGCCAGCCTGTCTCATGGCCTCGTGGCCAGTAGGCCACAGCCCACTACCGTGCCACAGCCCACAGGTTGGGGACCCCTGCTGTAGTACAATAAAAAGAAGTGGCCTCTTTCAAAAAAAACCAGATGGGCATGTTGCATAGCATAAAATTAAAACCAAAGGCTTACTTGTTGATCTTGTGGAATAGTGTCATACCACAATGACAGTCACTAGGTAGTGTCATAGCACAACAGTAACAATATTATTGCAACAGCCTGATGGAAAGGATTCCCTCTTAATGTCCTCCTTTAAATTTAGCAGAAGCATGGAAAAGAGAGGTTGAAGACCATTGACCTGATTATTCTATAGCAGACATGTCAAACACAAGGCCCGGGGGCCAGATCCGGCCCGCGAAGTGGTTTCATCCGGCCCGCGAAGCCATCCTGGAAACAGTGAGGGAACGGCCCCCACTGCCTTGGCCCTGGCCCAGAGACCCTCCTTCTGCCAGAGACCCTCAGATCTGTCCCACTCCTGCGCAGGCCCCCATAGGGACTCTTGATGCGAATGATGTAGAGCTGGCCACGCCCACTCAGCAGGCCACACCCACCCAGGCCACACCCGCCCGGCCCCCTGAGGACAACCGCAATGCTGATGCGGCCCTCAATGAAATTGAGTTTGACACCCCTGTTCTATAGTGAAAGGTAGGAAACCCATATCTACCTATTGGTTGCTATGTAACTCAGTAAGTATAAAAATATTATACTCTGACAGGAAAAATTGGTCAAATTTTCCTTGTCCTTGAAAATTCCAAAGCAAATTCTCTGATTTTCAAATGGAATGAGAACAAGCAGGCAATTATTTATGTATTTGATTTATATTCCATCTTTCATTCAAAAGCTCATGATTACATACCTAAGGTTTCCCCTTATAGTTCCACATAATCACCACTTTAATGAGCTTCCATTGATGAAGGTGGACAAAAATAATGTCAAAGGATTTTTTAATATAAAATGCTGTAGAGATTTAAGTATCATCAATGAAAAATGATGACCAATGAAGGGTCAGCAGCAAATAAAGACTTGATCTGCAAAACAGGTCATGTTGGATGGTAAATAAGTTTTCTTCAATATGTTTACAGATAGTCTTATGTTCTAGAGCAGGGGTGTTAAACTGCCAGCCCACAGGCCGGACGCGTCATGTGGAAACCGCACCCACCCATTGCTGGCAATGGCAAAACCGTCCCGATATGTTGCACGACGTCACGTGACATTGCGAGTTTGACATGTCTGTTCTAGAGAGATGGAAAATTATAATATTTCTCTCTTCTTTTGTATTACATCAGAAATCCATGCTCAGGATATGAAAACCTTTTAGAAAAGGAGAACACAATGAAGAGGGATTTTTCCCCCCAAGTTGGATATTTGAATTTGTATTAAAATGTATCTTAAAGTACACCTTAGACTTTATAAGGTTTTTGTTATTTGTTTTAAAGATAGTCTGTGCATATGTATTAAAAAGATAATTTGGTTGTTTACAGATGAGTTACCGTATGTGACTATGCCAGAAAGTACTTTCTGTAAACTTTGGAATTCCAAACTGAAACAAATCAATAAAGAGAAAGATGAAAATGTGGTCCACATGTTAACCCTGGGCAAAGAGTGTTAACTGAGCATTCGATTGACAAAAATGACACGTCTGTCTGCTCCGTTGAGATAGGCTGGTGGGAAGGAAGAGCTGTAGCATTTGTTCATTTAAAGATAAGGAGAACTCTTTGCACAGAGCACCAAAAGCAGAATTCAATGATTGTTCTGTCAAAAAAGAAAAAAAGAAAAGAAAAAGGCATCCAAGTTATTTGAAGGCACTTCTTCTGAATTCATTATGAGAAAGTTTGCTCATTCTCATTCTAAAACTTCACAAACCACAGCAACAATGGTGGCTCTTTTGTAGAGTTATGTCTTGCAGAAACATACAAATTGATGAGCACCAAAGACTGTGTTAGAAAGTTATTAAAGTCTCCTGACTGAGATCCCCTTCTAAAGGACTAGGAGACTGTTTTTTGGGACAAATAGAGGTAATCCTCAACTTATGATCACAATTGTGACCAGAACATCCATTGTTAAGCAATGTTGTTAAGTGAGTTGCATCTGATTTTATGACCTTTTTATTTATTTATTTAGTTATTTGTTTGTTTTTATAAACCGCCCTTCTCCCGAGGGACTCGGGGCGGTGTACAGAGTAAGGTAGGCAAACATAATGAACAGTACTGAGAAACAAAAAACAAAACAAAACAAACTGGGACCCCAATTAGAGCTATCAGGCCAGGCCGGACTGCTGGAATAGGTAAGTCTTCAAGTCGCGCCGGAAGGTGCGGAGGTCGGGGGCCATCCGGATTTCAGTTGGTAAGCAGTTCCAGAGGGCTGGCGCACCCACTGAGAATGCCCTCCCCCTGGGGGCCACCAGCCGACAATCCTTGAGCGGTGGCACCCTGAGGAGGCCCTCTCTGTGGGAGCGCACAGGGCGGTGGGGTGTTGACATTGGCAGAAGGTGCTCCCGTAGGTAGTCCAGACCCATGCCATGTAGGGCTTTGTATGTCATTGTTAGCACCTTGAACTTCACCCGGAAGGCAACTGGAAGCCAGTGCAGCGCACGGAGGAGAGGTGTGATATGGGAGTATCGGGAGGCTCCCAAAAGTGTCCGTGCTGCTGCACTTTGCACCAGTTGAAGCTTCCGAGTGGATCTCAAGGGCAGCCCCATGTAGAGAGTGTTACAGTAGTCTAGGTGAGAGGTCACAAGGGCATGGGTGACTGTACGTTGCCATAGTTGTTAAATGTGATACCCAGTTGTTAAGTGAACCACCAGCTTGTTAAGCAAAACTGGCTTTCCCATTGATGTTACTTGTGGAAAGCCAGCTAGGAAGGTCATGAATGGGGAGATTATGTGACACCAGGATGCTGCAACTATCCTAAATACGTGTCAATAACCAAGCATCCAAATTTTAATCATTTGACCATGGGGACATTGCAACAATTGTGTGAGAATTGGTTGTAAATCACTTTTTTTCAGTGGCATTGTAACTTCAAACAGTCACTAAAGTAAAGGTTGTAAATCGAGGATTACCTGGAATGGGAGACTGGCTTAATCTGAATGAAATTAGATTTTTTTAAAATTTAAGTGCTATACAGCTGATCATGCAACAAGAGGATGATCATCTGTAACATTGTGAAAAAGGTTTTAGGTATAAGGACATAATTCCAGGAAACTGATGTTTGTTTGAAAACTAAATTTGCCTGTATCCTGCTTTGTAATTCTAGAATGTGTTTTCAAATTGCTGATTAAGAAAAATTACTCAGAAAGAGCACAGAGTTTTTAAGAGATTGCACAACCACTTTTTAAAAATGATATAGGATCTCCTGCCCGAGCAGCGGGTTGGACTAGAACACCTCCAAGATCCCTTCCAACTCTGTTATTTTGCTTTTCTGTTAAATAGAAGATGATTTGAGAATACATTTTGATGACATATGTGTGGGATATTTGCAAAGGAATCTGGGGTACTTTGTGGTTTAGTTCATTATACTACAATGGCAAAGTCTGTCCTCCATTTTTCCTGCAAAATAATATTTTCTTTTCCTATCTCATTACTGAGGGTGTCTGAGGATTTCTTCAGAATTTCTCAGTAGTCCGGCTTCAACCTGAACCCTGGCAAGAACAATCCATGACTCCATTTTAAGAGTAAGATATATTTTTACTGAAGGCAAGTGAAGTACAATAAAGAAAAGCTAGGTTAGAGGTTCCCACACCATATCCCCATTTCCCACATCTGCCTTCCCACTGGCGCCCTTGTGTCCAACCATATTCAAACCAGATGTTTTCAGAACAGCTGTCCTAGGAATGTACCTGCATTCTTCTCTCTGGCCAGGTGTCTTTGAGGTCTCCAGCCATCACAAAATACTTTGGCTGTCTCCTCTTCCCGCCCATGCCAAATGACTTCCCTCCCCCTTGTATCTATGGCAGGCTGGCACTAAAGCAAGGTGAAAGCAGGAATGAGCTGGCAGATCTGACAGCTTTGGAATTTATTTGATTGTTAAATATGGCTTGCATTGTTTTCTTCAGCACATTCCTCCATCATTCTCAAACCTCTCTAGTTGCCCCACTTTCTAATTTGAAAGAAGTCCAACAGATGAAGTTCCTTCATGATGTCTTCTCCTGAGAATGAATATGAGAAGCCAGAGAGGCCATTGGAATAATAAAGACAAGTCATTCACACATACTTCTCAGTTAGCTTGTAACCAAGGTAATTCCAGCAACCTGCAGTGTGGTCCAGAAAGATCCGATAGAATTCTTTGGAGTCATTTGGACATTTCAACAGTTCTCCTTCCTTGACAAACATTCACTGGCAGATGCTGCCCTGCCAATCACCAGTCATCTGCTCTCTAAACATCTGAAGACCACATTCTGAGGAGCCAAGGATAATGTTCAGAAAGGGAAATGCCCTTTCACAGTGTTGTATTCTGAAGAATCCCTCAGAGAAATTCTTGAAGAAGGTCAGTTGAAACCCTTTGGTGCAGTACAAGAACTGTTCCAGAGACCAAGTCAAAAGGGTAATTAGTAGAGGCAACCATAATCTTTACTGCCTGCCTGAAATAGTTGATTCCTTCTCCTTAATGTTAAAACTGGCACTGAAATCCCTGCTTTACAACCACAAGATTTTTATCAAGATTTTCTTCCCTTAAAATCAGAAAAGCAAAAGTAATTTCTTTTCTATCAAATTGAAAAATG
Organism: Vipera ursinii; assembly: GCF_947247035.1. NCBI lineage: Eukaryota > Metazoa > Chordata > Lepidosauria > Squamata > Viperidae > Vipera > Vipera ursinii. The sequence continues at coordinate 112,591,899 of NC_139517.1, read as the reverse complement.
AATTTCTCATGTGGCCAGACACTAGAAGCCTTCAAAGACAATCTTATGTATTCAATCTTACTTGCTTTCTATTTTATACTTTTCTTCACAACTAATCTATCACAGTATATAGATTTCTTTTAAACCAAGAGCCAACATTTGAATTTCAAGATATCAGTATACAGCATTTCTGTACTATAAAGATGTAGACTGCAAAATAGCCCATTCTATGTTTCAGCTGGTGTTTCCAGGTTGTTAAGGAAATGGTATTTTTTAAAAATCAAGATGGTGGGCATGACCACACAATTGAAGCCATGTCCTTTTTATGTCCATCAAGTGATACATATAAAAGGGGGTGGGACGTTCTGTAGTTACGGGTGCCATCTTAACTCTTGACCTTCTCTATGGTTTGCCTCTACACAGTTGGACTTTGAGGCCACCAAAACACAATATAGAGTGGACTCCATTTTTCTCACCTTTAATCTGAAATATAAGGTCATTCCTGCTTCAATTCCTTTGTTCCCCATTCACTCATTCATTTGTATGTTTAAATACAAATTGTGATGCATAAATTTCTATGTTTTCAAAAAGTGCAGCAATAACAAATTACTTTGATCCATCTTTCAGTATTTTTGTTCCAGAACTGATTAATATTGATATTCTCCTATTACTGCAATAATTTTCATGAGATGGAGAAACAGGGGAGAGAAGTGGAATCAGGCTTAGAGAAATCTCCGAGGAACCAAAGTGGAATATATTATTAGTTGCCTTCAGCTCTGAAGGTTTAGATAGTCCCATTATCCTGAATTAAATTGGCTTAGTTTAATGTATACAGATGGCAATACCTTGTGTAAGCTACAGCTGTCATATTTTTGTCCTCAAAGGCAATGAAGGGGGTGGGGGGAAGAGTGTCAGTTCTCTAAATGTAACACACAGCAAGCTTTCACAACATAAAGGAGACAGAATGGGTGTATGTGTAGGGTTCTGATTTTGCAGAAGCTCACCTTGGAATTGGATTTGTGGTGTTTTTGAAATGTTTAGATGCAAATATCTTCCCCCAACTTAATGTAGATAGTTGCATATCTAGAAATAAGAGGATAATAAATTGCTATATGTTTCCTGGATGCTGAGCTTGTCAATCAGAAGGTCGGCAGTTTGGTGGGTCGAATCCCAAGTGCCGCGTAGCAGAGTTGAGCGCCTGTTACTCGTCCCAGCTTCTGCCAACCTAGCAGTTCGAAAGCACGTAAAAATGCAAGTAGAAAAATAGGAACCACTGCGGTGGGAAGGTAACAGTGTTCCGTGTGCCTTTGGCGTCTAGTCATGCCGGCCACATGACCCCGGAGACATCCTCGGACAAGCGCTGGCTCTTCAGCTTTGAAACGGAGATGAGCACCAGCCCCTAGAGTTGGAAACGACTAGCACGCATGTGCGGGGGAACCTTTACCTTTGCCTTTAGGAATGTATAAGCCTGGAGCTGGCACAGAATTCATGTGCAATTCTCAAGAAAGGGTTCTGTCCCATTTGTAGGCTCGATAATTCCAACATTACCAGTAATGTGTATAATAGGATTGAAATCTAATTCCACTATAGGATTAAAGTGCAACAGCAGAAATGGAACCAAGTTGGGTTGGGTTGCGCCGGGGGGGGCACAGAAATTGCCTTAAAAGTCTCTGGAAAAGGTGGCCTTCCAATAGCCATTTTCCCAGGAACTCATTTTTTTTACAGGGAAGCAGAGACAAATAATTAAATGTTTTTAATCATCTACTGTGACCATAAACAAAAGACTCTCACACTTGCAATGATTCAAAACAAAGGCACAAAAATAATCTGATTGTTTCCCATGCAAATAGGGGATGTTGACTCCTTTTTAATTCAAGCTCCATTAATTCCAGTGAGGGTATTTTTTTTGTATCAGATCTATTATATAGGCATCCTTTTCCTGTAAGGATTTTAAAATGTTTTTCTTTTTTTCAAGCAATTTGCATAGATGTCATATCGTAAGCATTTTAGCCTCAGTGAGGATTCCTGATGTACAGGACACCCAAGGGAATAAGCCACGAATGAGGCTGTCAACGGTGCTGAAGAAAAACAATTTCTCCTGCTATTTTGCCTATTATAGTCGGTTTCTCTGTCAGGAAAAAATTCTCAATATTTTGAGAGAAGCATTATCAAGTGCTAATATCTTGAAACTGGGGCATGCATGAAACATGGACAAAAGGATAATTAGTTTTTTTAAAAAAAGTCTGTTTCTGAAACCTGTATTCCAGACCGTTGTAAGACCAGCTGTCTTACACTTAACTTTGGTGAAGCTTATTCCTGTGAAATTTCTTTTAGACAGGTTGTGCTCTGTGTGTCTTTACAACAAATACTTAAATGGGAGAGAACTTCAAATCTAAAATACGTACTCTAAGGATGCAGTGTGATGTCTAGCTTTAAAGGTGCGAAAATGCAAGGGGAAAAAAAGAGCCTTCTAAATCCTCATCATCTCTTGATATTGGCGAACAGAAATGGGATAAGAAGATGTTGTAAATTGCTTTGGAGAACTGGCTGAAAATTGGATTTGGCTGTTTTTCTGTGAATCCTTCCCAAAGCAGATCCCTGAAGCATGCTTTGTTGTGGCTTTGGAAAGAAATCTTCTCCAACGACCAAACGCTGTGACAAGAAATACAGCTGGTGTTGTGCAAATGTCATGGAAAGTGAACACAGTGATAGATCTACTTTTTAAAAAAGGTTGTCTAATTTTGATTTTTTTTAAAAAAAACTGAAAATCCCATCTGTGCACAGTGCTATTTTGTTGAGACAAACAGATAAAGAAGAACATTGGACTGACAGTTCAGAAAGAGAAAAACATGCTAGTAGATCAGAAAGAAAGACATTTTCTCATTCATCATTATTTCCTGGAAATAATATTTAAAAAATCAGTGGGGTCAACATGGAGCTGTGTACTGAGAAGCCTTCTTAGCCTTGGAGTTCAACAGGTGATTTAAGCTAGCCACTGCATTTCTAATGGATTTGGTCATAAGCCTGGTTGTAAAAAAATGGGATTGGACAGGCATTTGCCTCCTTCTTTTATCTGGAGCTCAAAGGAACTCTTTGAGCAAGTGATAATTAATTTATGGCTCCCCATCTCATTCCCGAATATGGTGAAGTTTGCTTAAAGGTGGATTAAATCATTGCATGCAAAGTACATACGGTATATTACTGGTGTCATATTTAGCAGCAGATCACTTGGCAATGGGATGCAGATTGGTAGTGCTCTTAAAAAGTCATGCTGATCTGGGGCTTCCCAAAAGTTTTTTTTATTAGCACTTGGAAAGGGGAGGACTTCGATGCAAATTTTGGACATAACTTTAGTCCATTCAAATTTATACTTTTCAAAATCCTATATCTCATCTCACCTAGTGGGAAGAACTACAGTCAGGCAAAACTTGGGAGGTTGTTTTCTAAGGAGAATGCTTTTTTATCAGGGAGAAGGATAAGCTGATGATGCTGAGACTAGGTGCTCATAATTAAGAGGTTTTATAGAATATGGCTAGCCCTCAAGTTGCATCTATTTGTTTAGTGATGGTTTGAAGTTACAAATGTACTGAAAAAATGACTTGTAACTGGTCCTCACACATATAACTGTCACAGCATCGCCATGTCATGTGATCAAAATTCAGGTGCTCAGCAGCTGGCATGTATTCATGAGGCCTCTGGTCACATGATCTCCACTTGCAACCTTTCCAGCTGACATCTCACAAACCAAATCAATAAGGGTAGCTGGATGTGCATAATGAATATAGCATAAAATGCTGTATAATCAGGCACAATTCACTTAATGACTGCATTGCTTAGTGATAAAAATTCCAGTGCCAATTGCAGGCAGAAGTTGAGGACTACCCACATTTCTATGCAAGACATAAGTTATGCATTTAAAAAAGAGGTCATAATTCAAGCCGTGAATGCAGATGCAGAATATGTAGCATTTCACTTCTTATTTATTTTCTACCACATCCTTCTCCTAGTAAAGATTGTTCTCTACATACTTCAGGCTATCAAGCAATCATCCTTGTCTTGTCCTCCCAGCAAGTTCTCCTCAGTGAACTTCACTCTTGGAATGTGAAAGCCTTGATTCTCCTAAGCACAGCAGTTGCAGCAGCAGGATCTCCTTCAAACAAAAAAAGAGGTCCTGAAGAACTAGCTTTCTGCAAAAGACTCTAATGCTAGGAAAAAGAAGATAATGGGCAGGAGCAAAATCATAGGTTCAGTTATTGTAACAATGGGTGCAACTATTGGAAGAGTAAGTTAAGACTAAGTTAAGGATAGGTCATCATGGAGAAAACCTATATATGTGGTCATTAGCAGTCAAAACCAACTTGATGACACATAAACAATAAATTAGTCAATCAATAAAAGTCCTGAAAACTCAGCTGGATGTTTAAAAGAATTTCAAGTGATTATAAGGATTATTCAATCTTCTGTTACCTTTGCCTCCACCAGATCTACTTTGGATTATGCCCTTCTAACTTTAATAAATCTGAACATGATCAAAACAGCCCAGATCAATATTAGGTAGTTTTCAAAATGGATTCAGAAGTGTTGAGATATTTTTAAAAATCTATATATCTGCTCAATCTGCTATTCATGTGCTTGCTTGTAACACTGAGATATTTATTCTCCATTTTGATAGTTGTTTTTTTTAATCTGATATGGACTGAATAGTTCTTCAAAGAGAAGATGCCTTCAGACTGGCAGCTATTCCCTAGCAGTTTTTCAAATAGCAGATTGTCCAATGTCAGTCTTCAGTTATTTCCTGAGACAAATTGCCAGACAAAGAATTCTCTTGCATTTTTTTTCTTACCACTTCTTATTTGGAGACATAAGAATTTGCTTTGTAATTTTTTTTCAAAGAAGAAAATTTCAGAGAAATTGTCACAGGCCAAATGAAGAGTTTGTGCCCAATCTTAGCTACAAGATGGCTAGGCAATATCTGTGGGTATTGTGTCATCCACTTACAGTCCTCTTTCCAAAGACCTGCTGCCTTTCTGCATTCAATTGACCAGCAGGAAAATCTCAAAGAAAGATAATATTTTATAAATTATTGGGGGTTTTTTTCAGTTGCACTGCTCACTATTAAAAGAACTCCTGTCCTTGAATGTTGGAGAATTTCTCCATATCCTAAATAAGGTATCTAATTAGTTCTTCATCCTAAGAATTTTTACTTGCATCCCGATGTTGAGAAAAATCACAAGGTTTACATTATGTTTAATTTCATTATATACATTTCATCGTGGACACATCTTTCATCACTGAGGCATCTGTTTGTGTGGAATAATTCAAAAGATTTTTAATATCCAGGTCTGCCCAATGTGTGTGTGTGTGTGTGTGTGTGTGTGTGTGTGTGTGTCTGTGTGTGTGTGTGTCTGTGTGTCTCTGTGTGTGTCTGTGTGTGCGTGTGTGATCCAGATTCAGCCATAGTTTCTGTTAAATAGCGTGTTCTTCGGCGCAGGAATGAAGACACAGCTGAGTACAAGGTAACTCATAGTTTATTTCGTGCAGAAACTATACTGGGGAAATGGCTGCAACTAGCCACAATATATAGTCTAGCTCCTAGGCAGCAGCCAATAGGTTTGAATCAACCATTGCCACCTCGAGATAGCCAATTGCAGCACAGGAGACTTGTAGTCTGGGTTGCTGGAGAGCCGTTAGCTGCTCCAGCAACACACATGGTATTCTTCAAGAGCCCAGTACATAACACCCCTCCCCTCTTAGAACAGACCATAATAACACCAATTAGTCTCAACAATTGTCAAGACTCATTATCCAAACATACAATGTAGGTAACAATGTTATTAAACAACATCTCAATGAATAGGCTTCAAAAATGGCACTTTTAGACAGTTACATCATAGCAGTAGTTTCTATAGTGTAGTGGCAACAGGAATTACAACAATATATAGCTCTTTATTTTACAACATAATCTGCAAGATATGAAGGAGGCTTGTGTGCCCTAGAGGAACATCTCGGAGTTCCCATCACTTTGTGGTCTACCAGCTTACCCAGTGGACTGGGTGGACTTGTGTCCCTTTGTGCTCCTGAGTCAAAGGAATTTGATGCACTCTGGCTGGCCTCTCCAGGTTGGCCCACCCCAGAGTCAGACTGTTCGGCAGAGTAGGCACAGCGGTTGCTGAAGTTCGGATGGCTTGCTCCTTCAGGGGATTCATGTTGCATTCCAGGACTCTCCAGTTCTCCTTCTGGTTCCACCTCAGTTAAGAAGGAAAAGTCCTGATAGTCGACGTGAGGACTGGCTTGGCCACAAGTTTGAGGACCTTGGGAGGGACTTATGATGCAGTCCCTGAACTGATCAATGTGTCGCCTGACAACTCGCCCTCCCTCCAACCCCACTTCATAAGATAGGGGACCGGATGCCTTGGTAATTTGACCAGGAACCCACAGATTCCCATGACCATAGTTCCTGTCCCAAACCCAATTGCCCATGTGCAGCCCCCTCAGGGGTTTTGGTCGAGAGGCTTCTGCTGCCACTTTATCTGGATGCAACCTGTCCAGTTTAGAGATCAAACGCCTCCCCCAATGTAGTTCTGCAGGACTTTTGCCTGTAGCAGTGCAGGGTGTAGAATGCTGGCAGAGTAAAAAATCTGCCAATCTGTGATGCCAGTCACCTGCGACAATGCACTTGAGTGCTTCCTTGGTTGTCCTCACCATGCGTTCAGTTTGACCATTAGAAGATGGATGAAAAGGCGCAGACGTTGCATGTCTGATGAGATTAGCTCTCAGGAGGGCCTGAAATTCAGCAGCAGTGAATTGGGCCCCACTGTCTGAAACTAAGACATCTGGCAACCCATGTGTGGCAAAGAGCTTTCTCAGCACCTGCATGGTCCTAGCAGAAGTCATGTTAGGAACTGGAATTACTTCCAGCCATTTGGAGTGGCTATCCACTACTACAAGGAAGAGCTGCCCCTGAAAGGGCCCAGCGTAGTCTATGTGAACCCGGGACCAGGGAGTGTGCGTTTCCTCCCACCTGTGAACTGGAGCCTGTGGCATTTCAGGCCTAGATTGATGGCATGTATAACAACCATGGACTTGAGCCTCAATGTCCTTATCAAGGCCAGGCCACCAGAGGTAGCTTCTAGCTAAAGCTTTCATTCTGCCAATGCCTGGATGGCCTTCATGTAATGATTGTAAAATCCTGTCTCTTAGGGAAGTGGGAATTATGACTCTGTTTCCCCATTAAATACACCCTTTATGGGCAGATAACTCATGCCTCCTGACAAAATAGCTCTGAAATTCTGAGCCTGGACTTTTATTCAACCAGCCTGTGTATACCCATGACAACAGTCTACTAAGTATTTTATCTGTGGCAGTTTCAGCAGCAATGTCCCCTGCGTGGAGGGGAAATTCAGGTATGTCCTGTATGGGCAATATTCTAGCAGCTGGATCCATTAGTGGCAGTGGTAGTCTGCTGAGGCCATCAGCATGGCCCATTTCCTTGCCCGGTTTATGAATTAATTTAAAATTGTATGCAGATAGGAAAATAGACCATCTCAGCATTCTTGGAGATAGTATTTAGTATTTAATATTTAATATTTATTTGTTATGTATATGTAGGGGTGTGGGTCTATACATATGTTGTATATAGTATGGTTAGACGTGTGTCACTTTGAGAGCATACAGGATAACCTAGGTTCATCTTTCCACTGTGCAGAGGGTGATGTTGAGAGTATGTCTGGATCGCCATAGTCAGTAACAGTAACAGAGTTGGAAAGAACCTCGGAGGTCATCTTATCCAGCCCACTGCTGTTGCAGGAAATCTATACTATTTCTGATAATTGCATATCCCATCTTTCTTAAAAGCCTTCAGTGATGGGCCACCCACAACTTCTGAAGTCAATTTGTTCTCACTGCTAGAAATTTTCTCCTTAGTTTTTAGATTGTTTCTGTCCTTGGTTAGTTTCCATCTATTATTTCTTGTCTTGCCTACAGTGCTTTGGCAAAGTAGCCCTTCATATTGGAAGGCTGCTACCATGTTACCCCTAGTCCTTTTTTTCACTAGACAAGATATATCCAGTTCCTGCAATCGTACTTCATATGTTTTAGCTTTTGGGCCACAAATCATTTTTGTTGCTCTGCTCTGAAGTCTTTCCAAAGCCTCAATATCTCTTTTGTATTGTATTTGTCATCCATTTGTATTTGGGTGACCAAAACTGGATCCAGTATTCTAAGTGATTCTATCCCTCTTATAATGCAACCTAGGATTGCATTGGCTTTTTTTGGCTGCTGCCATACACTGTTTAGATGATTGTCTACTAGGACTCCAAGATCCCTGTCACAATTACTAGTGTAGAGCCACCTAGTCTGTATCTGTATCTAGTCTGCACCTGTACCTGTACTTGGGCCAGCCAGGAAAAAAATTCCCAAATGCTTTCTCAGTCATATTTGAGGCAGGCAAACTGTGGGATCACTGAGTTTAGACTCTTGACCCTTTGGGAAGGAAACTTTAAGGAACATGAAGAAAAGCACACATAAAAAATGTGTTCATAGTTAATATTGGTTAAAGAAGTGGGGAAAAATTCTGGCTATCATGTCACTGGAGCATACCATGTAGTTTCTGTCTGAAAATATGTCTGCCATTAGCAGTCACCTCTTATTTGTCCCATTCAATTTTCTTCTTGGAATTGTTTGTTGTGCTTGGCAGTTGCTAGATCCAAAAACATTTATTCATTGCCTGAGAAACAGGACATTTAGAATGAGGCAGCAAGCATGGCCTAGTTATTGGACCACATTTCATTTTATTTTTCATGGATGATTACACTTCATGTTTGGTGTCTATAGGGAAAAAATAAACAATCATCAAGATTGAAATAAAGACACTTCTTCGTCCATCTGCCCTACGTAAGTGCAAGTTTTGGAGCAACAGATCTTCAAAGCAAATTACTTTACCAAATATTGTGTCTTTTTTAATCATTAAAAAATCATTAATGTAAACCTAGTATAATTAGAGTTGATGTAATCAAGTAATATATAATTTATGTAAATAAGCCAGTGATAAGGGCATCCATTGGAGGTAGGCCTGCTTTGGTTTTTGCACTTTTTTCTATTTTTAGTTTGTATTGGTTTTAATCTTTGCAATTATAATTTTTAATAAAATTACTCTTTTTAAAAAAAGAACTGGGGCCTTCAGCAACATGGGTCTACTGGTCCCATAGTTTCCCGGGAGCTCTCCGCTCTAGTCAGCACTGAATGTCAACCAAATTGATCCACAGTAGACTATAATGGGCTAAAAAGACAAACTGTTTAACTCATTATAAGATTCTTGTTAGAGCTTGAAGGTAATGCACTCTGAAATTACCCCAGAAAGTCACAAATGGGTGCACAGCTGGAAATATCACAATTTCCTCCTTGAAGTTATCCTTATCTTGGGAACAAGAAGTCTATGATAAGAATTGTGGCTTCATCCAATCTCATTGCCCCGCTTAGCCTCTCTTCTCCAAATTCCACAAGCAGCTTGAGAAAAGGCTGAGCAATTTTGCCAGCATTATTTCCATTATAATAGCAGGATCAGGTAAATGGAAAGTTCCTTTGCTTTTTCATACGGTGTTTCCAGGTATCCCTAGCTTGCAAGCTGCCTTGTAAATAGCAACTACATGTGTTTTGAAACAGTCTTCAATTTAAAGCAGCAGGAGGCAGTAATTAAATTTAATAGAAACCATGTCAGTGAGGTTTAGGGTCAAAAAATATTTCAACCCATCTACTCTCTGCTTCCTCCCCACCTCCCCCTTTAGCCAATAGAGCAGCAGAGAGGGTTAGTCAAATAAGCACTTGCACTGGATCTGTGGACAGGTTTGAGATTTGTGAGATTATCCTATTTGTCTTTTTATTGCACACTTTTTTGATTACTCCTTCTCTGACATCGGTTCTCTGAATTTCAGGTATATGCATACTAATTTTCCTGGGCAGGTTCCTAGATTAATTGGCAAAAATATTCCTGTGTTAACTTTTGCCAGTTAAAGGTAATTTCATATCACGTTTTCAGCTGGGAAATGTCTCAGAACAGATAAAATGAATATGCTTGGGGATTAAATGGGACAAGGAAATAAGCCTGAACATTTTGACCTTAGACAGTGTCATGAATTTTTACTAGTATGTCAAAATGATGCTGACGTTAATAGTATTTGCCAAGGCCACATGAGTAGAGAAAGCAGGAAGGTGGCCATATTGCTTTCTTCCTGTCCATCTCTTTTTCTGACACCTTTAATAAACTGGGTTATGTAGGCAGGACTCAAGAGGAGTCCTTATTGTTGGGGGCAATAAGCTGACTTTGTAATAATGCTGCTTGGGGGGGGGCGAAAGCCCTAATAAGCAGGCATATACATAGAATGAAGGCTATTGCTAAGCACATTGATTTGTGCTTTAGATTGTAAGCCGCCCTGAGTCTTCGGAGAAGGGCGGGATATAAATGGGATTAAAAAAAAAATCAGACAAACAGTGTAGAATAGGGTTGTCCAACTTTGACAACTTTAAGACCTGTAGACTTCAATTCCCAGAATGCCCTCTTCTGGGACCTGAAGTCCACAAGTCTTAAATTTGCCAAAATTGGACACCCCTGGTATAGAAGAAAGGAAGAGGCGAATGAGGGAGGTAATATTATTTTGGTTGCACCTATCAGTACAGTGAGCAGGGGCCAAATTATGTGGTAGTAGTTGTTGGTTTTTCTGGTGCTTGCTACAGCTATGAATTTCCTCATTTCCAGAGCCCCTTATGGGAGTCAGGCCTATACTTGTATGGAAGTAGCCATGCTACCCTTCTCCTCTTTTCTCTCAACAGCTACAACCTGGAGCAGGAGAATAGTTGGCCCCTGAACATTCCACTGGGGTTGTCTATTACCTATGAACAGACACCAATAATGATATCTATCTGCCCACTGCTCTCACTTCCTACAGGATGAATTTTCCCATTCTTATATTGGCGCAAGCAATTAGAAATGCCATTATATCATAGTTCAGTGCCCCTGAAGAAATTTAGGACACCATCTTCTCTTTCACTGTCCTCATGGCATTCCCTGGTGTTCTTTCTTTCTTTTGGAAATAACCAGTGAAGTCCATTTTTCTTTTCACCTTTCTAGGCCTCTATGAAAATAAAGTTTTCAGAATTACATGTTTCACCTCTATGTTTTGCAATGCTTACCGTATGAAAGTGACTGCTTGGAAGTATGTATTGGATAGTGAGTAATTTACATATAGAGCTTGCCAGAAGAAAAGTAGGCAAATAGCCCTATCAGGAATAGCCCTATCAGGAGCTATAGTTCAACATTTATATTTGGTACAGAAGACAGTATCCCATACTGTATTTAATGTACTTCTAAAGCTGTCAGTTGAATCCTAGATAAATCAATTGTTATTCACCACATAATGACATTTCTATACCTCCGTGATAGTATTTATCAAACCAGATATCTTTAGGATATGTGGACTTCAACTCCCAGAATTCCCCAGCTAATCTCTCTTCCTGCACTCCCACCTATCTCCCTCAAGCAAATCCCATCCTTCAGAAGTGATGTCTCAAAGGTTTGCATGCCTTCAGCTTGGGATATTGACTTGCTTGTTCTGTTACTTTCTTGCAATATATTGTAATCAGAATCATAGGGAGATATTTTTTTGACCAAATACAGAAATGAAGCTGGACCAAACTGTGTTCTCCAGCAGGCAGTGCATCTGTGAATGTGTGGCTCTGCTTACATGAGGCACACTGGTACTGATGGCGCTACATAGGAATACTTGTCAGAATGAAAAATAAGCAGATGCTAAGTGAATTGTGAACAAATGAAGGACAATTCTGAAGAACAGAGCTCTTTGTTTAGATTCAACTGCAAGTCCAGTCACCTTCTCTGTGAGAACTATGGACAATCATTTCACTTTCAGTCTGAAGCAAGGAAAATACAAGTGGTTTCGATGCCTGTGGAAAAATGCCTGTTGCCTATTTTTAATGGTATATCAAATCTGTCATGTAAATTTAAATGCATCATCCTGCAAAGTCATTGGATTGGATCTTGTCTGACACAATGGAAAGTCATGATCTCTTTCTAAGTCCTGAATTCAGTTTATTTTTACTTTTAAATTCTACAAGTTTTATTCATTTTTTTAATATTTACATATTCATGTATTTGTGAAGCAATATGGTGGTTGGGTAGTCAAAATAACAAATAACAAGTTGTAAATAGTTCAGGTTGCATCAACAGGGATTCTCTCTCTGATTCCCTTAATTATCACATAGTCAAAATAGTCAGGTTAATACACTTCTAGTTGTAACCTAATCAATTAACAAAATTTTCAATATATTTTCACTAATACATATCAATATCCTGTTTTTAAATTTTATCTAATAGCAATAAAATATTCTAGAATAGCCTATAATGTACAAAAGAAAGCTTAATTTTTGGGTAACCCACAATTCTCTATTTCAATAAGAATAATTCTCTTGCCTACAAAACTTACATTGTTCATTACAAAACATTCTTATGTTTTTTACCATTAAAATCTAGTTTTCATATTAACAAATCACCAATTATTAGAAAGATATTTTTTGTCTTAACCATTCAACAATTATTAAAATACTATCTTTTGTATATAAAATTCTAGATTCTATAATATAGTTCAAAAGTAACAACTAATATATTCTATAAGTCATCTTAGGTAAAGGTAAAGGTTCCCCTGCACATGCGTGCTAGTCGTTTCCAACTCTAGGGGCCAGTGCTCATCTCCGTTTCAAAGCCGAAGAAGCCGCTTGTCTGAGGATGTCTCCGTGGTCATGTGGCTGGCATGACTAGATGCCAAAGACGCACAGAATATTGTTACCTTTCCACCATGGTGGTCCCTATTTTTCTACTTGCATTTTTATGTGCTTTTGAACTGCTAGGTTGGCAGAAGCTGGGATGAGTAACAGGCGCTCACTCTGTTATGCGGCACTCAGGATTCGACCCGCCAAACTGCCAACCTTTTGTTCGACAAGCTCAGCATCCTAACCCACTGAGCCACCGTGTCCCTTAAGTCGTCTTAACCATACATCAATTGTTAAAGTACTATCTTTTGATATATTATTCCAAATTCTATAATATAGTTCATAATTATATTCTAAAAGCTTACTTTTGTTTTCTCTTACAGATCTAAAACCTAAATGTAAAATCAGTTATATTTTTTAGAGATTCCCCTTAATCAATTGAAAGGTATTTTTATAGTCTATCTTTAGGAATCCCAAAAAAGAAACAAGTTCAGTTTTTTAAATCTAACTCTTGCCTTCCTTTTGTGCCAATCAGGCTTCCTTTTTGCCATCTTTAAATTCTCAAATGTATCTCACTTTCTTCCTATACCCCTTATTTGAATCTAGGGAGAGTATCCAAATGTCAGTTTGGCAAAGAAAGTGTCCCCTTTGTAACCATTGAAGTTTTGCTTTAATAGCTCAGTTTTTGATGATTGACGTAATATAGTTGTCATTAAATCAGGCACATATTTTTCTTCTTCCAATTCCATCTGGATTAGGTAGAAAGTAGTAGCTGGTATGATGGTTGTCATTTGATTAGTTGAATACTTAATAAAGTATATTTGAAGGCCTTTAATGTCTTCACTCTTAATATTGCTTTCTTCAGGTGCTATTGCTTTTTGAGTTGTAAGTTTTGTAGTTGACATTGAAGTTTGGACTTTAAGATTCTCTGTAGGTTGCATTTATTGTTCTTTGAAATCTCCTATTTTAATGTTAGTTTCCACTTCTTTTATTTGCTCTTGGATTATTATTTCCTCATTTAAGGTCAGAATTTGATTTGGTGGCTTTAAGTTGTCAGATTTTTCTTGCAGTTTGGCTTTAATTTGCTCTGTCATTGCCAAAATCGTGTCCAGTATCAGTTCATAATCTAGTCGTGGGATATATTCATCCATTTTGTTGTTGTTTGCAGCTAAATCTTCTGTGGAGGCTATTTTAATAATAGTCAAAGATTATCCACTTCCAAGAGTTGTTTTCAGTGCCAGATGTTCCCACACTTATCTTTAAAAGTAATGTCAAGGACAGCTCTGTTATTCAGTCTGCTGTCACAACAGAAAAGTTTACTTGCTGTACCAAGTTTCACCACAAGATGTCATCAATAGCATATAAAATGCAATGTAAAATTTTTCTTTTTTTCCCAAATTAATACAAAACTTTTGTAGCATTAGTCCAATTTTTTCTTTAATTCACAGCTTAGAGAGGAAATAGGGTGGTAGATTCCCACCAAAAAATAGGAGCTTTTTAGTAAATACAAATAAAATTACTTAATTTCTTTGCTGAATTACTTGAATTTCTTTAAGGCTTTAACATTTGTTCCCAAAGTAGATATTCGCCATTTTTTCAAAAACTGGGGAAAGAAATTTTCAGGAAAGTCCCACAGGAAAATAGTTAAGGGAGTAAGAAAGGTAAAGTCTCACCCAGGTCCTCCAGATTGCTTCTTAGTGCTAGGTAGTGCTTTTGGCTTTTGGGAAGGAGTGGCTTAATCATTGGCCATCTTTATGGTTGGTCTCTTCTTCTTCGGGCCAAAGGAGTTGTCCTGGATTCAAGCAGAGGGATGCTGCCTTCCCGCAATCACAGGGAAGGCCTCCTCTCAGTAGTCGCCCCTCCAGGGTGATTTTCAACCATTTTCAGGGTCCTCCAAAAAAGAAAGAACAAACGGCAGGAAGAGAACTGTTCCTGCGCACCCGAAAGCGCTGCGCACGCAAACCAGAAGCCACATTTAAATTCTAAATGTGAAGTGCAAAATTCACCACAACTCTAGTCTGTAACCATGAGCATCAGAGATATATTTTCCTCTTTGCTGTTGCTGTTGCTGAGACTTCCAATTAGTAAATTCCAATTTGTTTTTCTTTCTTTTTAATTTAATATATAAAGCTGCCCTATCACTATTTCTAGTTCAGACTAGTACTCAAAAACCCACTAAAATAGAGATTATAGAAACTTCTTCTACATCTACCTGCATAGTTCCTGATATCTTCCTAGTGGAGATCATTATTCTTCATCCAAGGTATTGCATGACTTCAATAATACTTTGTCAATTACATTTGTTCTCCACAGGGCCAACTATGTTCACATAATTGTTCAATGTGATTGGCCAATCCCTCTAGAATCCCCCCCTTTTTTAAAAAAAAAGGCAACTAGCCAACAGCAACCCAGGTTCCTCCTTATTCCTGTTTTTCCCCCCAGCTTATTTTAATAGTCTGATCCATGAATTTCTGGCATCTCAGTATGAAACCATACAAAGTGTGATGATGACATTTCCCAAAAAAAAAAACAACCCACAAAAAACAAAGGAAAAAAACTGAAAAACCAAGCAACAAAGAACTGAATCTGATGATGTGAAAATAATGAGGTCAATTTAAATTCTTTTTAAGGAGAGCCATGCTTGCTGATATAGCACACTCTCTCAATTATTCTCTCCTCAGATAAGCCAGTGGTTGGGGAGCATTGTGGTGAAGGATACATTAAAACTGACTCAATAACTCAAAAAATTGTTTATACTAAGCTACAATCTACCTGCATGAAAAGATCACTGTATATCAGAATACATTAGAGATGCATGCATTGTCCTTGTACTGAGCATGCTTTTTAAAAAAATGTTCCCAAAGCATTTATTAGTAAAGAAGATATTTCACTCTCTTTGGGTTAAGTGACACAAATAATAATAATAAATAGAATCACAGCTCAACTCTGTCCATACAGCCAGGGTATTGCAATGAATTTTGGACTGGTCAAATGTACCACTCTTACCATTATCAGAGGAAAAATAGTGAAAACTGAAGGAATCATGATACCCGATGAAATAACATCAAGAATCTGAATGAATTCACTACAAATACCTAGGCATACTTCAAGATGACAGCATCAAGACACTGAAGTCAAGAAGAAGGTTAGAAGTGAATACATTATGCAGGTGAGAAGATCTTAAAGTCCAAACTCAGTGAAGAAAATGCCATCCAGGCAATTAACACACAGGCAGTTTCAGTCATTAGGCACACAACTGGAATAGTGGACTAGACTCAAGCAAAACTAAAAGCCTTGGATAGGAAGACCAGAAAAATAATGACAATGAATCATGTCCTTCATCATTGCAGCAACATTAACAGACTCTACTTACCAAGGAACATTGCAAATACACCAAACAGCTGAAGAAGAAAAATAAGCATTGGAAGAATATCTGAAAGACAGTGAAGATGCATTGAAGCTATTATATCATGAAGGCTTACTAAGTACTGGAAAGACCAAATTGGCCTACAAGAAAGACCAAACAGGAAAATTGAAGAATGAGGCAAAGGAGATAACAACAAATGCATACAAAGGAAGAACTGAGAAGACAACAAAAGACAGTAAATGCCACTTCTGTAAAGAAATTAAAGTAACAATGGACCACCTAGTTAGCTGCTACAAGACTGAATGCACAATGGAATGACGAAGTAGCAAGAATATTGCATTGGAAGATCTGCAGGAAATACCAGTTGCTGGCAAGCAAAAACTGGTGGGACCACAAAAATGGACATAATAATAAAAAAAATGACAAAGCTAAAATTCTTTGGGATTCTAGAATTCAAACAGACAAGACCTGCTCCATAACACCCCAAAATTATCAATTGTCAATAGAAAAGACAAAAAAGTCTGGATAGTGGACTTGTAGAATATGGAGAGAAAAAAGCCTGAAGAAAATAACAAAATACAAAGATCTGCAAATGAAAGTAGAATAACTGAGGCAAAAGAAAGCAAAAATAATACCAATAGTATTAGTCTCTTGGGTGCAATCCCACATCTGGAGCACCACTTGAATTCCATCAGCATTGACAAAATCACCATTAGCCCAGATCCTTGGGAAGGACTCAATACATAAATAAAAATGCCAAATCCACTCTAAACATCTGGCTGACTGAGAGATAAATCATAGTTATAATGATATGAGGTTTTTCTACTTTGCTGTTGTCCAATTGCTAAGTCCATACGGATCTTTAGTAAGGAATATAACTTGAAAAGAACCCAATTTCCCATTATTTGGTCTCCATGGTAATTATCATTCCCATCATAAAGGTTAAGATTCTGCCTGTCGGGCCAAGCACAATCAAGACCATTTCATAACAAGTGCTGCAGAGTGGAATTTCAATGAAAAATGAATGTACAGAGTAATCCTCCTAACAGGGGTTCTACTTAAAATTATCAAGAGAAAAAAAAGAGAATATCCATTCCTTGGAGAATTAGGGAATATGAAGTTTTAAAATTCCGGCATCCCGGGACATTCAAAATGTTCCATCTCTTTCTATGGGGGGTGAGCTCTTACCCCCCGTGGATAGGGCTCGCAACTTGGGAGTCCTCCTAGATTCACGGCTTACCCTAGAAGATCATGTAGTGGCCGTGACTAGGGGGGCTTTTGCCCAGGTTCGCCTGGTGCGCCAGTTGCGGCCCTATCTGGACCGGGATGCCCTGTGCACGGTCACTCATGCGCTCGTGACCTCTCGCCTTGACTACTGTAATGCTCTCTACATGGGGCTTCCCTTGAAGACCACTCGGAGGCTCCAACTGGTACAGAATGCGGCCGCGAGAGTTGTCTTGGGAGTTTCCCGGTACTCCCATGTTACACCTTTGCTCCGCGAGCTGCATTGGTTACCAGTTGTCTTCCGGGTGAGGTTCAAGGTCTTGGTTATGATCTTTAAGTCCCTACATGGCATGGGTCCGGGGTACCTCGGGGACCACCTGCTGCCGGCTTCAACTCCCCTCCACCCTGTGCGTTCCCACAGAGAGGGCCTCCTCAGGGTGCCTCCGGTCAGGGAAGGCCGACTGGCGGCCCCCAGGGGGAGAGCCTTCTCTGTGGGTGCCCCGGCTTTGTGGAACCAACTGCCGGTGGAGCTCCGGACGGCATCGGACCTCCGAACTTTCCGTCGTGGTCTGAAGACCCATTTGTTTGAATTGGCTGGTCTGGCCTGATGGGGGAGCTGGGTTTTAAATTGTTATTTTAGATTGTATTATTGTTTTTTAATTGGGCATTGATTTAATCTCTGTTTTAACTTTTGTATAGTATTGTATTTTTATTTATATGCCCTGTGAACCGCCCTGAGTCCCCAGGGAGAAGGGCGGTATATAAATTAAATAAAACGTAAACGTAAACGTAAAATATAATGAGAACAAAGGGACATTGACTGTTTAATCTGTCAACTGAACACTTTCTCAGTGAAGGATGTTTGTACTTGGATGAAGAAAAAGTAGTTTTGAGAAACTTATAGCCTACATCCTATCAGTCAATATGTCTGTGTAAATTTTTAGAATTCTTGAGCACAGGAGAGTTATAGAAAGTGTTTATGAGGAATTAATTGATCTGGTGACCTGAGTTTTCTTTGAAAGGTTTTCATCTTGCATACTATTTTCCCAAAGCAGGGAACTTGATAAGGAAACCAGCTGTGTAAGAAATAATTTTGTTTGAATTGGCCAGAATAAGTCAGGTGATGCCTAGGGAGCTAGCCTTATCATTAAACACAGTTCAGTGGCAATATAGCACTCACTTCCAAATCACATGAGTGATCAGAAATGAAAACTGCAATTTAATTATACTAATTTCTAGAATATACTGTATGGCTTAATCTAGTTACCAAATTAATTTTCTGGGTGTGCACAATACAACGAGCCAAAGCTAATTAAAAAATTTGATTTACACAACATGTTGAGACTCTTCCATACTTTCCCCCATCCCTTATTGGCTAACACTAACCAAGATTAGCATGTCTTGCAATGAGATCTGCTAGGTCACTAACCAATCTGGTTAAATATATTATGTGAACATTGTCTCATTTCCACTGCACCTTGGGAAACTGTTATTACATATTAAATAGGGGTATAATAAGATATATCATTGCATGATTTTCCCCCCTGTGTTTGAAGCACCAAAGTGCTGCGTTGGTGAGAAGATCTGCATGATATGAATGGGGGATGAGCGTGTTTACCAAGTCAAAAGTACAAGTACTAATTTCAATGTTCTTCTTAATCATACTTAGAATCAGAATAACAGAGTTATTCTCCAGGGACCTTGGAGGTCTTCAAGTCCAACCCTCTGCTTCTGGACAGAGAACCAGGATGTTTCTGTAAACCAAAGGCAATTTTTTTAACCTTTCAGGATAGCCAAATGGGTATTTCTGATTTTCATTTGGTTTTGGGACGTCAAGTTGTCATAACTGCACTTGGAAGCTGGAAGAGGTTCTGCACTTAATAGGGTGCTTTAAGGTGTTGGATAGGACCACAGACATTTAAATTCAAGCCATCACTTGGCCACAGTTCTCACAGAATGGATTTGCAGCAGCGCTTCTCTTTCCACCAGTCTAAACTAGTTCTCAGGAGCATTGCAGAGATCAGAGGAAGAGATTCCTGTTTGTGCCATCAAGAGTTTGTGGAGGAAAAGCAGGAGAAGAAAATAATAAACAAACAAATAGAAAGCGAAGGACAGGCATGTATCTGGGTAAGAGGATGGTGGAAGAACAGAATGCAGGTTTTTCAATGATGCTGCCTGAGACTTCTTAAGAAAGGCAAAAGCATTCTGATTTCAAAGGAGTTGCTTTGGGTTGGAGGAGTTATGCTGAAAAAAAGAATAGATTCATTTTTTTCCTCGTGAAGTCAAATTACTATTGTCTGATCATTGAAGAAGAGAGAGATGGACTTTTTTTCCCCAGTGTTTGCAATTTTCTACTGGGTTGAATGGTTGTTAGGTGTTCTCATTAATGCGAATGAATTAATGAATGAATAAATGATTTAAAAATTCTCTAAATTACATTTAGAAAAGACAGAGGACAGAAAGCAGACTGTTTCATAGGAGAAGAAAAATTGGGGGATTCTGAAAAAAAGAGAAAATGCTGTTCACAAAATACTATTCATTAGCCATTTGAAAAACAGAATACCCAGAGAAGGAAAGACTGCATTCAGCTTCTGATTGAATTAGGTGGCACAGCCTTGAAAGAAATGGGTTATGGCCCCTTTACATCTGTGGACTTCAAGTCCCAGCATGCTGGCTCAGGAATTCTTTAAGTTGAAATCTCAGAAGTCTCAGGAATTCTGGCGGTTGAAGTTATAAAGGGACCGTAATTGCCCACATCTGAGAAAGTGGATACTTATCAGGAAACCTTTGACTCCCTGACCGAATAAAGAGTTCATGACTTGATATTCTAATGCAGGGGTGTCAAACTCACAATGTCATGTGAATGTCATGATGTATCGTGACTTTTTCTCCATTGCCAGCAATGGGGTGGGTGCAGTTTTGGCACGATGCATCCAGCCCGCAGGCCGGCAGTTTGACACCCCTGCTCTAATCTATACTGCTGGCTTACCTAATGCATTATATCCTGAGAAGAATAAACTTAGTGACTATTACTTTTTAGATGTGAGTCATGCCTTTCAATTGACAGCTTAAGACAGTTTCCATGAGATTCTGTATAAGAATTATTTGCGAGGTTCTCAAGGCTAAAAGATATTGATCCAAAGCCACTCAACACAAACTTCAGCAACGCATAAAATTCAAACACATGGCCGTATACATGACCACGTATAGATATTCTTCAAGGCTTTCCTACTCAACCCTGACTCTTTTGTTCTCAAGCTTGTGTGTTAATAATCAGAGGAGAGAAAGGCTGAGGAAGTGGTGGGCAGATAGCCAAGGAGACAAGAGTGATGGATGAGTGCAGGCAGATGTACTGAAGGGGTGGAGAGAGAAACCAAAGAAGACTGAAGATGTGGGGGGTGGGAGAGCAGAAAACCTTGAAAGAAACTGGGGTGAAGACC
Source organism: Vipera ursinii (assembly GCF_947247035.1). Lineage (NCBI taxonomy): Eukaryota > Metazoa > Chordata > Lepidosauria > Squamata > Viperidae > Vipera > Vipera ursinii. Next base: position 112,571,115 of record NC_139517.1, on the reverse strand, counting down.
CAGGAGGAGGAAGAAGGCTGAAATGTATGAAGTGGAGACACAGCTGCTCCAAGGTTACTCCAGCCTTCTTAATAACCCACAAACTAGCCTAGATATTGAAGTTCTTTTTTAGATTCTTGGCAGGACTGAATGTCCACTGTCTAAAAAAGAACTTGTCTGGGAAGGAACAGGCATATGCTCGCCCTTGAAAGCCCAAAGAGGTTTGCCAGTCAGAAGAGAATATTTTGAGGCTGACACATGTTGAAACAGCAGCAGCTGAGGCTCCAACTGAGCCAGCAAGTTAAGGGTTAACTTGTTCAGTGCAAAGTCTCCCTTAGCAACCAAGGTGGGAAGTCAAATATGTGTATGTCTACTTTTAGTTAACTGTCCAAGCTTCTCTTGCTAGGAAGCTGCATATGCATGTAAGCCTGCTTCCCTTTTAAAAACATAAAACAGATCTCTTTGGTTAATGCCAGTTTCTTTCTGGAAAGACTATTAGACTTAATTTGTTGGAGTCGCAGTTTATTATTCTGCTCAGTCATTTCTGTTAACAAGATGTGAACAGATTTGGCTCAAAATCCATTGCAGCTTGGTTAAAAAAAACTCACTGAAGGTGAGCTCAGATCCTGAGGATTTCACTCAAACATCCATATATTGTAGTTTGCTTGGCAGCATAGTTAGTTTACTTTTCTGAAATATTTTCTTTGACAAAAGCTGAACTTCCCCATCATTGCAATGATACTTAAAACAGCTCACCAGCTTGGTAACAATTACATCATCACTGGAATAATATAATCCTGGAGGCTTCCTTGGGGACAAAGGAGAAGTAGAGACATCTGTGGGAGGATTATAAAGATAGCAGTCGGGTCATGCAAAATGATGAGGAAGCACAGTAGTCCTCATTTAGCAACTGCCTGAATAGTGACAGTTCAGAGTTATGGTGGTGATGAAAATATAACTTTACAACCAATCCTCAGATTTATGACCTTTGCAGGTCTGCAAAGAAAGAAAAAGAACCAATAAAACAATAAGAACATAAAATCATATGCACTTAGAGAAGACGCTCTGCTCTTTGTTAGAATCTACAGCAGCTCCACAACCATCCTAACCAAAGGCCTTTTGTTCCAGGATCCTGGTGGGATTCCCAGGTCATTTGATTTTAGCCTGATGGCTCATTGTATTATGCACAGTCTTTGTGGTTTAGAAAACATGTTTACACCCAAGGATTATGTATACAACATATTATGGCTTCTTCCATAGTCATGAGTAAAATAAGCCCTAGCTTACAGTAATATGACTGTGAATCCATTCGTGCCATGTCATTGCCCAATTGGTAAGCCGTATTTATCTCTTGGTTATATTTTTTGAGTTTTTGTCATGCCAAAATATAAGCAAGTTGCCCCTTTGGAAGACTTCTTACTGGTGGTACCTTTTTTGCTGTTCATTAAAGCAACATGACATTTTAGACTTGCATGCCAACCCCTATCTTTCATCCCCAAAAGTTTTTGCTGAATTAAGGGCCTGAAGGAAAGTCAGTCTGAATGGCAGAAAGCTACAACACACTTCTAAATTATTTCTGCAGCATGCGAAACCATGCTCTGTGTATTTTAGGTCACATGTCACTTTTTTGGCTGTATATTTTAGGTCACATGTCACTTCTGTTGCAATTTTATAGCCTAGATCTTGTCTGCCCTTGATTTAGACCCAACTGAATATTGGAATATGCACATATTTTGTTTCTGGTTCTTAAAGATTTTGCTTGAACCTGTCTTCTCTGCTTTATTCATAGAATATCAAGAAGATTCACAGAATTATCTTCCCCTTATATCCCATCTTTTCCCACCTTTTCTTCTATTTTTTTCAATTTCTACAAAACCCAAAGCAGCAAACATATAACAGAAATAGTAAAATAGCAATTCAACTTTTTTTAAAAAAATAATTCTTAGGATCATCTGTCTTGGGGTGGGGGAGAGGAAGAAAATCCATGGGAGCAACAGAGACCTGATTCCTGAATACAATGTCTTGGTTGCAAATTGCTTCAACTCTGAAGTGAGGAACTGATGAATTTTCAAGCTTTGTGTAGTCAGCATGCCAAATAGTTCTGCTTCTAATATATACAGACATCTCTGCAGCCTGGAATTAGGAAAAGTCATCCTTTGGCTCAAAAGAAAGCACATATGCCTGGGGAAAAAAATATTTTTTTGCCTCTTTGAGTCTTCTCTGAGAGTTAATTTATTAATTGGCATTTGTGCTGGGTATTGGGCCCAAACCTTCTCTCATCAAAGGCGATGGGAATCTTGCCACTGATTTCAACGGAAGCAGGTGTGAGCCCTTAATGAGGCGTGTGGCAGAGAAAGTGTGTATACACAGTGAGCCTGGAAATTGTCAGTGTTAGAAACCTTAGGCAAACCCATTTGTACCAATCCTGAAATGCACTGAATGATGCATGCTGGTTGGCATTTAAAACTTGACAAGAAAGGAGGGGGGGGGCTATTGAGCAGAACAAAATTCAAACAAGGAAATACTGTCATGCTGGAACAGCTCATCCCTCACTTGGCAAAGTGGGAAAAACCTCGAAGAGAGTGGCAGGATGGTGATAATAAATGAGCAATGACTACGCTAGATCACAGATCAGAGGAGAGCTTGTGCCACTGACCTGTTTGTGTATGAGCCTGCCTTTAAAAGCACATCCTTGCAACATTTGGAAATCAACCACAAGTGACACCTCTTCCTTCTCTTGAACAAAAGTCAAGGTCAATAGTTCCAAATCAAAGCACATATTTTACCTGTAAAGTGTCCCAGAATTAGATCTTGATTAGTCAGGTTATGAATGTTGAGTTGCTGTTAGCACCCAGAGACATGCTTAGGAAAGTTAAAAGTCAAAATGCTAGCTATGCCTTATTTTGCACGCATCACACATATGCAATGCACATTAAAAAGGGACAGGACTTTGAATGCCTGGCAGTGGCTACCATTTTGACTTTTTAACACACCACCACCACCATTTCTGTTCCTGGTAGCTGCATTGGCAAGGCACAGTCAGACAGCCATCTCAAGCATCTCAGTCTTCAAAAATGCTACTGAATTGAAGATAGTCCCTATCAACAAACAAAAGGAAGATCTGATAGAAAACAAGATTTAAAAAACAATGTTGTGCATGCCATATGCTTTGAGCATGAGTCAGAAAAAATGTTTTGGAGTTTGTGCAACTCCAGCACTGCTATGTTGCTCATTAAAGTAGTCACATCTTTTCTGTCTTCTGTGCATTTGACAAAAGATGCGGCTACTTTAATGAGTGGGAAAGAGATGCTACTGAAGCATTTCTTCGAAATCATTTTCAAAATACACTTAGACCTATTATACCTATTCTTTCCAGGCTCAGTATCATGTCTGCCAGAACTGCTTGTTCTGAAGCCAATTGTGAATATATTTTCTCATCAATATAAGCATTGAAATGAAATCCTTCTGACATGTGGACATATACATACATGTTTATGGACACTGGTTAGTAGCCAGTCAAACACTTCAATTAATATTAATAATAATAAACTTAAATCAAATGCTCTCCTATTGATTCCCCCATCTTCATGGTAATAAGAAAACCATTCTCTGAGATGAACTATTTTTGCTTTTACACATTATATACTTACTCCAATAGACATATGCACATTCACCTTGGAAAAGAGCAAATGTGGAAACATGAGCTCAGCAATGTGTGACTTGAATATCTATCATTCTACTGTTCTGTTTGGGTAAAGTTTATTTACCCATTTTCTATGTAAGCTGGACTAATAAGGGGGCAAGAAGGGATCTTTGGGGTATTAAGATCTTTCTTTCATATGCTTGCAAGCAAAATCAAATCTAACCATGCTGAAAAGAGACTCTCCTTTCAACCAAGTCAGTTTTTGGAGATTACATGAACACAACTACCTATTTTTCTTGGCAACTCTACGGGCATAGTTTATCACTGGGTTCTTATGGGATTATTTGTTTAACTTCTCCATCAAGTCTATAAACCTGTGGTTTTTCCTGTGGTTTCCCACTCAAGTGCAACATAGGAAAGTGATTACTTTCCTGAGATCACCCAAGATCAGCGGACATCTTCCATCTAAACTGGCCTCTGTGCAGCATTACAGATGTATCTTTTTAGAGATTTTTTTAAAATTCTTTGGACTTAAACTCTTAGATGTTTGCCTGGTTAGGAGCACTGTTCACTTTGACTTAGGTAAGTAACAGCTGTAGCTCTGTATAGGTGGTCCTCGAGTTATGTCTGGTCATTAATGATCATTCAAAGTTACAATGAACTCCCCAAAGGCCCCTTCCACCCACTTTTGATTTTTTTTTTATTGAAAAGTTTTAACATACAATTTTTCTTTAAAACCCCCCTCCCCCTCCCTTCTCCCCCCCCACCTCTCCCCCCTCCCCCCTCCCCCCCCCCGACTTCCCAGAGCTAAATACAAGGTATATATATAAAAAGCAATCATAAACAATCATATACTAACAACTATAAACTCTAAAAACCACTTTTAAAATTTTGACATCACCCCCAGTCCCATGACCACATTTTGAGTGTTCAACAAGTAGCCCATTTGCAATGCCCCCTGGTCACATGACTGCAATTTGCCATGGTTCTGGAAAAAACTAGAATTTACTTCTGTATGCCTGTCAAAAAATGGTCTGTAGCAAACAAAAAGTTTGCTTAATGACCATTACAAAAAAAGGCATAAAAATGGTCCTGGTTGTGCTTTATGATCATTGCCAGGTTCAATTATCTTTGGGTATTTTTTGTTGACCCACAGAAAAATAGATACCAAAGTAGCACTATATTTGTGTGTTTGTCAGGTATAAAGTGATAACCTGTAACTTTATTCCCCCAATCCCAGCCCTCAGTTTCATTTACTGAGTTGAACGTGGAAGATTTTACGGGTAGGTTTGGTGTAATGTTAACGAATGTTGCTTTATTTCTTTTGACTTATCCCTTTGAATACTTTGAGTAGAGGATTTGCAGGGAAAACAAAAAAACGACTTTTATAAAAAGCAGAGCCAACAATCACAATGCAAGAGTTGATGAGTAGACTGGTTATATGCAGTTGGTCTCCAGACAAGGAGAGGACTTGAGATTGCCCAGAAGTACTGCAGATAGTTGTTGTTAAAAAGGAGACTGCATGCTAATGGTCCTTAGTTTAAAGTTCTGAGCCATCTTATTCAAACCACAAGAAAGAAATTACCTTCAATATTCAGCAGTTAAATTGGAGACAATCAGCACATCTGAGATTTCTGTCTAAGTTACATTTTCAGGGATGTCTGCAGGGGCAGGAACAATAAAAATGGTCAGGATTATCTGTTCTAAGCCCCTCCCTTTTTAATATGCATTTGGATGTTCATAAAAATGGAACGGGCTTTGCTTACACAGTTGTGGCCCCTAATGGACTTTTTTGCCCCTTTTGGGGGAAAACCCTTCAAAATGTGTTTGAGGTTTCAATGGAGGAAAGTACCTTGATCATATTTTCTCTTATTATTACATGAATATTGACATATACTTTCATTGCAATGTTTGGGGAGAGATGTTTTTATACTTTTCTCTCTTTGTGCCAAAATAACTTGGCTTTGTCTACTGCAGAGGTGAGTGATCTTTTGACAGCAGTGTGAGTGTTTTAATTGGTATTTTTGGTAGGATCTTAACCCTTTTGAGATCTCTAGATATTTCCATGATATGTTTGATTATCATTGACAGCAAAGGGCCCCAAGTCTCTTCAAGGAAATTAAGAAAAATTATGTAGCTGATAACTCTCGCATGATGAGTAAGTAAACCCATGTGTACAATGCCTTTTACAAACATAAAAATCTTTCTTTTACCTCAGGGGAAAACCCCCCCAAACAACTAGCAAAATTCAATATAAAGTCTGGGTTTCATGATATCAATATGTGTCACATGCAAATAACAAAATCAGACAATGGAGATTCCACCTCTGCAGGCTAAGTTAGCAAATATTAACAACAATAACACTCTGACCAACTGCCACAAGCCTCAGGTTTCATATGATCTTGTTCTGCCTACACATTGGAAATCTTTACACGCTTGGGGATTTGTGTTGCCAGAAATCACATTTTCTTGTGTGCATTTTCTAGGGAATTTGTTGTGAAGAAAAAACATGCAAAATGAGGATTGAAAACTTATTGATTTATTGCTGGACTCTTTCTGTGGTATTGCAAGGTAATAATGGAGCCAGGCTTAATGGAGGTGCTGGTGTAGTAAGGAGACAGAAACCAAGACACATGAAAACCAGTTGGGTGACTTTCGGCCAGTCACTCTCTGTCATTTCAACCCACCTCACAGGAGCAAGAAAGATTATTATGTATGTCCATCACCTTGACTATTGTAAAGTAATAAAAGTGGGATAAAAATCTAATTATTTGTAATATATACTGAAATTTGTGGTTCAATTGCAATGCAAATCCAAAGGCAGAGAACATTTGCAGGGAAAATCATATTTTTTCCTTCCCACCATTGATATAAACTTATATAAAGGCGTGTAACAGCTATGTACAGCTATATATTTTTGTATTATCCCTTCCATTCAGTCTTCCATTCTGGGAGACTGCTTAAACACGCCCTTACAGTTTTCTTGGCAACATTTTTCAGAAATGGTTTGCCTTTGCCTAGGATTGGGATAAAATGACTACCCCATGATCACCCAGCTAGCTTTATGTCCAAAGCAAGATTAGAACTTTTAGTCTCTTGTTCTTAAGCCTAGTGCATTATACTCAGTTTTCACCTATTTCTTTCTGCCATCTACTATATATTCTAATCAATTCCCAAGAGTCTGAGAATAGGTTAAATAATTAATTAATCATATTTGGAAACCATCCATTTCTGTCATAGGGTGACTTTTATAAATAATAGAAAAACAAAACCAAAAGACTAATTAGGAAAATGTAAAATATCCCTAATTCAAAAATAGCAGTAAACTTTCCTGTCTGTTAATATATTGAGGAAAACCAGTCACAATAACAAGCAATAATGTAGCAGGAAGGGCTAAGGCATACCATCGTCCAAAAGGTTTTCCAACACAGCCAGTTCTTAGTGGCATTCCTGAATTTGGCTAACCTTATTTGAGGTAGAGCCCTATTGGTGGAGCAGTGGGCTAATGCCTCCTTAAGTAACACCAGCTGCCTGCAATTAGTGCAAGTTCGCATCCCACCAGGCTCAAGGTTGACTCAGCCTTCCATCCTTCCGAGGTAGGTAAAATGAGGACCCAGATTGTTGGGGGCAATTAAGCTGACTTTGTAATAATGCCGCTTGGGGTGTGTGTGAAAGCCCTAATAAGCAGGCATATACATAGAATGAAGGCTACTGCTAAGCTTGTAAGCCGCCCTGAGTCTTCGGAGAAGGGCGGGATATAAATGGAATTAAAATTAAAAAAATTCTAAAAAAAGAAGATCTGCAACATGAAAGGCGCACCCTTGTGGTATCTGATTTTGAAAGTCTCCAAAGGATGGTGTGCTATGTGACTAGGATATGCAACAAACTAAGTATGGGCACCATCCTTAACCACAGAGAAGCTTTTCTTTGTTTTCTTTAAGGCAATTCCAATCTAGGCTGTAAATGTCAAGCAAATAGACATTTTATAAGATCCTTGATATTCTACCTGCCAGCCATAAAAGCAAGGAGAGGGGTCCTCAGCAATTCCAAGACACTTCAAAATCAATTATGCATAGCCCAGAGGAATATGGCTACAAGAAGTAGAAGATATGCAATTTTTATGAACTGGATGTGAAATAAGATGTGATCATGCCTCTTCATCATTCAGGTTGCTTGACAAGATAATCCAGAATCCCACACAGTGGACAGAATTTCTCAATATTTCATGGGCAAAGTAGATCAACAACATACTTCACACTATAAAACAATAATAAAAAGGTGACCAAAGCCACTCAGGTTGTGGCATATCTTTCTGATTCATCTTCTAAAGGTGTCAATAAGTTGGCCCCATACCCTACATTGTCCTCAAGATTCAAATGGCCAGGATTAAACGATAATTCTTCAGACACATAATGTGAAGAACCAGCTCTCTGGAAAAGTTGATGGGAAGGTGGAAGGAAAAAGTAAACACTAGGTGGATAAATTCAATTACTGTAATAGTATGTGAGAATGATCATAGGAGGCAAGATAATGAGACACAGTCAAGGAAATGGTCATTAATAAGGCAGCTTAGCCTCAGCAGGAATGTGGATGGGACAAGAGGTTCAGAAGTGACCATACCTAGTTTTAGGCCTATAAAGGATGTATGTAAAGGACAATTAACTCTTGTGGTCATTCCTGTCTGGTCAACTAGTACAGTTGATAATTACAGTGGCAAAGTGATACCTTTGGAATATCTGAAGGACCAGATCGGAGACAGGTCCTCCTGGAGAAAATCTATTTACGTAGTTGTTAAAACTTGATACTGACTTGATGGCACATAATCAATCAATCTTATACAAAAGACAACTATGTAGGAAACTTGCACAGTATAGAGGCTTTGTTTTCTTGTGGCAGGAAACTAGGACTGGAATTATTTTCTGTTACTCTCCCCCCCGAATGGAGGATGTACAATTTCACTTGCATATAAGTCTTTTCCCTGCCTTAATAAGTTACCTTCAAAGAAACCGCTTTACGTAAAAAAATATATCATTGATGAAGTTAACAAGAAATGGATGATGTAGATCAGACATGTCAAGCACAAGGCCCGGGGGCCGGATCTGGCCCGCAAAGTGGTTTCATGTGGCCCGTGAAGCCATCCTGGAAACAGTGAGGGAATGGCCCCCACTGCCTTGGCCCTGGCCCAGAGACCCTCCTTCTGCCAGAGACCCCCAGATCTGTCCCACTCCTGCCCAGGCCCCCATAGGCACCCTTGATGCGAACGATGTATAGATGGCCATGCTCACCCAGTAGGCCATATGCACTCTAGCCACGCCCACCCAGTAGACCACGCCCACCCAGGCCACACCCACCTGGCCCCCTGAGGGCAACCACACTGCTGATGCGGCCCTCAATGAAATTGAGTTTGACACCCCTGATGTAGATTGTCAATTTACAATGGTACATTTACTGACCGTTCAAAGTTGCAATGGCACTGGAAAAAGTGGCTTATGACTCTTTTTCACAGATACGACCTTTGCAGCCTCCCAATGAGCATGTGATCAAAATTCAGATGCTTGGCAACTGGTTCATATTTATGGCCATTGCTGTGTCCGAAGGTCATGTGATCATCTTTTGCAACCTTCTGACAAGCAAAGTCAAGTGAAGCTGGATTCACTTAACAACTGGGTTACTAATTTATCAGTTTCAGTGATTCACTTAACAACTGAGGGAAGAAAGGTCGTAAAATGGTGCAAAACTCACTTAACATATGTTTCAGTTAACAACACAAATTTTGGTCTCAGCGGTGGTTGTAAGTCGAGAATTACGTGCAACACATATTTTTCTGCATATTGCTTATACCTTTTTAACCTTTTATGTTAAATCAGTAAATCTGTGGTCAGGATATTCTTTGGTTTTATTCTAAACTTTATGGCAGCAACAAATAGAGAAACCTGGGTTTTCTAATCTTCTTGAACCCACTACTGCTTCCCTTATTTTTTTAAAAAAAAGCCTTTTTTATTTTTCCCACATTTTTCAAGCAGTGGAAATGTTATTTTTCTAATTCAATATTTAATGCCATCTGCCAAGCACTGCTTCTCCTACTGTGGGCAGGGCTTTGCCTTTAGAATCTCAACCACGTCACTCAGAATTTAAAAACTGCTAGCTACTTTAGGGAACTGTGGGTATTTGAAAACTGCTAGCAAATGATCTAAAGGCAATAAAAGTTATGTTAAGGGAGAGAGCCAGTAATATTTATTACTCTAGGTGTGAAAGTAACGATTCCCAGCAGAGTATTCTATCTCCATTGTTCACAAGTTATTTATTTTTATTTAATTTATCAAATTTGTATAGCATTGCAGGGTTTATGGATTCCTGTCAGATTACAGTACACATAACTATATTTATATATAACTATAAGTAGTAATGCAAAAATTAAAACAGGCTGCAGTTAACAAGTTAAAGGAACAGCTGAATTAAAATGTAGCAAACAATAACAACAGTAAATTAATCTTCCCCAAATCCTGCCGGAAAGCACCATCTCTAATACTCCTAGAAGGCTATGGAAGAAAGGGCTAACCTAACTTCTAGAGCAGAGGTGGGAAACCACGGTCCCTTTATGATTTGTGGACTTAAAGATATTTTCCCCCTCCCCATGCCTCACTCTGCTGAACACTTAATTCCCACAGCAATGTCTCATTTTTCATCTTTTCTCATCTCATCTTTCCTACTTTCTTCTCCTATTATTTTTTTATTTTTATTTTATTTTTTTATTTTTTATTACACTTATATCCCGCCCTTCTCCGAAGACTCAGGGCGGCTTACAAGCTTAGCAGTAGCCTTCATTCTATGTATATGCCTGCTTGTTAGGGCTTTCACACACACCCCAAGCGGCATTATTACAAAGTCAGCTTATTGCCCCCAACAATCTGGGTCCTCATTTTACCTACCTCGGAAGGATGGAAGGCTGAGTCAACCTTGAGCCTGGTGGGATGCGAACCTGCACTAATTGCAGGCAGCTGGTGTTACTTAAGGAGGCATTAGCCCACTGCTTCACCAAGGCTCTTTTTAGTTATTAGTTTCTTGACCAATTGTTTATCACTTTTTGATGATTGTAATTATGATTATGACCTATCAGCTATTACTTGCTGTTTATAGGTACACTGTGATCTTATGCACCGGACTCAAATTCCTTGTGTATCATATCACACTTGGCCTATAAAGAATTATCTGCTCTGATCTGCTCTGCTCTCCCCTCCCCTCCCCTTCCCCTTCCCCTCCTCCTCCCCTCTCCTTCCTCCCTTCTCCCTCCCTCCCTCCCTCCCTCCCTCCCTCCCTTTCTCTTCTCTTCTCTTCTCTTCTCTTCTCTTCTCTTCTCTTCTCTTCTCTTCTCTTCTCTTCTCTTCTCTTCTCTTCTCCTATTCTATTCTCAGAAATTGGCTCAGGAATTCTGGGAGTTGAAGTCTACAAGTCATAAAAGAGCCATCAGCCTTTACCTCTGTTCTAGAGGGAGGCTGTTGCATTGGACATGACTGAAAAACAATGTAAAAATATCCTTCATGAAAGTGAGGAACCACCATTTTATCATTGGGACTTGAAATGGAGGCTGTTGCTCATGGAATGTACACTTATCTTGTTTTCTTCTTTGTATCTGGGAATAGTAGTCTTCATAAAGAAACTCAAAATAACCCTGTGGGAGGCCTGGCTTTGGTGGTCCTAAGGTAAAACACTAAGACCTGGTGCCTCTTTTGGAGGCAAAAAAAAATAATAAAAATGACCGGGTCTTACACAGTATATAAAACAGACAAGAAACAAACCCGATGAGCTAATTCTACTTTTTTTTTTTACAAACCTGCATTGACAGAATTTTGCAAGTCTCCCTCTGTCTTCCTTACATCTTAAGAAACTAAGGAGGATCTCTTCTGAGCCTCTTGCCTTACCCATTATGCAGCTGTGGGTTTTGCTGTTCCTTATCTGAGCATTCCCTGAACTCAAGGTACCTCCTTCATACCATTAGGAACTTCTCTTAATCAACATCAAAGCTGTTTTTTACTTTCTTTCTCAGACTTTCCAATTATATCATTTTTCCTGACTCATTCATTCCTTCAACAAGGGTGTCTCCCATTTCTTTGCAGCCATCCCACAAGTCCACATATTAAACCCAGACAGCAGAACAGGAAGCTTTCACTTATCAGGATATGGCTAGTTCGGCCAGCAGAAACCACTCTAACTCTCTTTCCTAGCCAATAGCATCTAGTCTCAAGAATGAATCCCAATGGTAACTTCTGTAACCATAAACAAATGGTGTCTTTGGGCCCTGTATAAGTGTTGGTTAATCTCATTCTTCATGGTACTGAATTTACCTTTCCCTGGAAAGTTTGATCTCTGCTAAACAATGCAACTTTGTCTGGAGGCAACAACTGGGTACAGAGACTTGCAATGATATGCCATTGTTCTGATGAACTGCATCAGGGATGAAGCAGAGAGAACTATGATTGTGATGGTTGAGATCCTAATGAGTAACTTATAGCATTCCAGATGTGGCTGAATGTTTCTTCTATTTCCAAAAGCCTCTGTAAATATGAACAGGGATGAAAATTGCTGGGAGTTCCAGTTCAACCTCTGGAAAACTAAGGATTTTTAGTTCTTACATGCAGGTAATTCTTGACTTATGATCATTCATTTAGCAACCAAAGTTATAACAGAACTGAAAAAAGTGACTTACAACCAATCTTTGCACTAACAACTGCTGTAGCATCTCAACAGTCTTATGATAAAAATTTGTGTGCTTGGCAATGGGCATGCATTTACGACACTGAATTATTGTGGGGTCATGTGACTGAGTTTCTGACAAGGTTAAACTCAGTGGGAGAAACTGAATTTGCTTAATAACTATGTGTTTCACTTAACTGCAGTGATTTACTTAACAACAGAAAAGGTCATAAAATCAGGCATGACTCACTTACCATTTCCCCTGCTTAATAATGGAAATTCCCAGTTATAGTCGTAAGTCAAGGACTATCAATGCAGCTTTGCAAAAAAAATCTGATTCCCATGATCGAACAAGCAGTCCTATAACAGTTCCACCTTAAGTCTAGCAATTTTTTCAACCGCTGATACTTATGCATCATTGTTTGACACTCAGTAAATGTCATAACAAAAAAAAAAAATCAAAGACAGCAAGAAAGAAGGATGAATGATGTTTTCATTTTGGTTGTAGCCAGAAGAGTTCAAGACTGAGAATATCTCAGAATCTTTAATCAACCCTTTTCTGAAGTGTGTATTTATTTTTCTTCTGCTTGCCAATTTATCTTTTATTTTCAGAGAAGCTAGAACAAAGGCTTTTCTTTCTTTCTCACAAAAGCAGAGGGAGGGCAGTTGACAACTTGTCCTCCTAGGTTTTCTCTAATAGCCATTACCTAGCTGCCAAAATGAAGACTTATTGCTTGTCAATACTGCACATATAGATTATAGTCTCCCAAAGCCTGACCTTCCTATGTGTTTAAACAGAATATCCGGTGAATTCTGAACTGAATTAATTATGTTGGCCCCAATCCAGAGATTTTGATCATGTCTAGATATTGCCTGCCAGTAACATAATTAACTTTGATGAAAATCTGTACCTAGAGGAAGCAGGAGATGCTGAAATTTTGTCTTCTCTTTCCAACAGGTGATTGGTCCTATCAAAACTGATGTTGCAGATCAGTGAGATCTTCACAGCTCACCACAATGTTCTGTAAATATTTGGACACTATTAAGAAGAACAATCAGTTTCTTGAAGTATAACTTTATGTAAATTTTCTGGGAAAAGCAACAGTCTTCAAAGAATGCACAACTAATCCCTGTCAATGGAATTATGCATACCAAAACAAGAGTCCTAAGTAGTCATAAACAACTTTCCAAGAGAAACCAGACAAAACTGAAGGAGTATACTCTAGAAGAGTATACCTTGGCCATGCTGACTCAGGAATTCTGGGAGTTGAAGTCCACGAGTCATAAAAGAGCCAAGGTTGCCTACTCCTGCTCTAGAACTAATACTTATTGGATTGGACAACATGATAGCATCCTAATATACTTATAAACTGATTTACTGTCTGCATATTGCCAACATATGAATAATTGAATGCATGTTGAAATGATGGCAAAAGGAAATGGTCACACTGCAATAAGTCTGAAAAAAATGTCTTTGAATCGCATCACAAGAAAAGGAATCATAACATTTCCAACTAAAAATACGCTACAATACTATTTGGCATGGAAAAATATTTTTGTAATCTATGCTGTATATAGAAATTTTGGTAGCTAAATTTCTCGGAGCCCTTGCAGCCTTTACATTTTGGGTATCCTTTGCTATTTTTCCCCCAAAAACATTATTAAACTGTCAAAGCTTAACTGTTAGAAGGAGCATTTATCTTCCAGCAAAGACAATTTGAGCCAAGGGAAGGTTTTCCTGCCTTGGAATTGCTTGTCATCTGAAACATCAGGATCAAATTGCAGACAAACACAAAATATGGATTGGTTCAAATTAATCTTGTTCCTGATTAATAAACATATAAATCACTCATAATTCCAGTGGTGGGAGAGAAAAGTTTTGTAAGGCTATTTATTTAATGCAGGTGTAATTTTGGCTAAGTTGTTGCATAATGAACTTTCAAATGATACTAGAAACCTCCAAGAAATGTACCAGGCTGTACATTTAGTACAGGGATTTAGGGACTGTGGAGTCCTTAGTGCCCTCTGAGTTTGTTATTTTCCTGCAGATGTCTCATTACACAAACTAGACAACATCATCAGTGGCAGCATGTTGTTACCTTAAAAACATCTAGTGTTGTAGCATTCACCACTTCTGGAGGCAGGTTGTTCCGCTGGTTAATTGTTCTAACTGTCAGGAAGTTTCTCCTTAATTCCAGGTTGCTTCTCTCCTTGATTAGTTTCCATCTGTTGCTTCTTGTCCTGCCTTCAGGTGCTTTGGAGAATAGCTTGACTCCCTCTCCTTTGTGGCAGCTCCTGAGATATTGGAACACGGCTATCCTGTCACCCCTCATCCTTCTCTTCATGAAACTAGATATACCCAATTCCAGCAATGGTTCCTTATATGTTTTAGCCTCCAATCCCCTAATCATCTTTGTTGCTCTTCTCTGTACTCTTTCTAGAGTCTCAACATCTTTTTTATATCATGGTGACTGTTATGTTCTGGGCTTTTGTGAAACACCACGTGGGTTGCTGGAGCAGCTAACGGCTCTCCAGCAACCCAGACTACAAGTCTCCTGTGCTGCAGTTGGCTATCTCCAGATAGGCAATGGTTGATTCAAACCTATTGGCTGCCACCTAGGGGCTAGACTATATATTGCAGCTAGTTGCAGCCATTTCCCCAGTACAGTTCCAGCACGAAATAAACAATGAGTTACCCTATACTCTGTTCCGTGTCTTCATCCCTGCACCAAAGAACCCGCTATTTAAGAGTGACCAAAACTGGATGCAGTATTCCAAGTGTGGCTTTACCAAGGCATTGTAAAGTGGTATTAATACTTCACGTGTTTTTGATTTATCCCTCTGTTAATGCAGCCTAGCACTGTGTTGGCTTTTTTCATAGCTGCAGCACATTGCTGGCTCATATTTAAGTGATTGTCCACTAGGATTCTGAGATCCCTCTCACAGTTACTACTATTGAGCAAGGTACCCCCTATAATATACCTGTACGTTTGGTTTTTCTTGCCTAAATGTAGAACCTTACTTTTTTGACCATTGAATTTCATTTTCTTAGATAGTTCAAGTCTGCCCAGATCCTCCTGTATCTTAAGCTTGTTTTCTGGAGTGTTGGCTATTCCTGCCAGCTTGGTGTCATCTACAAATTTGATGAGTTCCCCATCTATCCCCTCATCCAAATCATTGATGAAGATGTTGAACAGCACTGAGCCCAGAACAGAGCCCTGGGGCACCCCACTACACACTTTCCTCCATGTAGATGCATTTCCATTGAGGGCCACATGCTGAATATGGCCAGCCAGCCAGCTACGAATCCATCTGGTGGTAATGCTATCTAACCCACATTTTTCTATCTTATCAAATAGTAGGTTGTGATCTACTAATCTGAATGAAACATCTGCAAGACAACCGCGAGGTTCAGAGACCACCAAGGACCCTACAATCCTAAGCTGCATGTAGTGTCTTCTATCAGTACACAGGGACTAGAAGCTAAGCATCAGTATTGCTTGCTTGTAGTTACTATGTTAATAGAATCATTTGTAATGTATGGGTAGTCCTCGCTTAGTGACCACAATTGGGACCTACAACTTCATCACTAGGTGCTGCGGCAACTAAGCATAAGATCACAGTGATTTTACTTCTGCTTTCTTTACTCACTCTGCTTCTCATAAACCAGTTGCAAAGTACCCAAATGGCAATCGTAGCACGATGAGATAAAACAAGAGTTTTGATCAGAAAGTTTTTAATGTTATTATAACTTTGATAATCACTAAATGAGGCAGTTGGCAAGCAAGGACTAGCTGTTCTTACCTGTAGCTTAAAGACCTGCAGAGAATTCAACCTGCGGCTGCGAAGGGGAAGGGAAGGGTTATAAAAAATTAAAATGCAATCCATGATCACATGGCCAAAATTCCATACATTTTTGTGCATAAAAAAGAGGTGAGGCTTTCAATGGTCCCTTTGGAGGCTATCTTGCCTTTTTTGATGTCTCTCAAGTGGTTTGGTCCACTTGAAAGCCAAGATTTCAACACAAAATCAGCACAGGCTGTATAAGACAAAATGTGACTGTAGTACAACTTCAAAAGAGCTTCAGAATGGTAATCGCTATTGTGACTACAAATTTAAATTATATTTGAACTAATTTTTTCTCCATGATATCTAGAGCTAAATGCTGCTTTTAAACTAATGTTTGTTTGTAAAAATTTAATGAGTTTGAGGTTGATCTTTGTTGTATTGAATAATTAAACATGCAAAAAATTATATTTTGGAGTGAGTTTTTTAATTAAAACTTTTCAAACATTTTCTCTCCTGACTACAAACGTAGATAAAAAATTCAGAGCAAAACAGTTGTGGGTCTCATTATCTTGAGTTTCAACTGTGCAAAATTGGTTTCAGAACTGGAAAAACTAGGCTGGACTAAACTAGTCTTTTACTTCTGTCTATTTTAAAATAGCAGATGTGGTATTTGGCTTGATTTATTAAATATTTGTTGCTCTTAATCATTCTTGACAACTTTTGAGCAGCTAGAGGGTGCATTTTATTAATAAATGCATTAATAAAAATGCACTGTTGCACCTATAGAAAAATGAATGAGATTTCAATCAGGACATCATGAATACCATCTTGTAAATTTTGATGCACACCCCTGCAGATAGCCATAAATAGCGTTGCTGTTACTGGGTGTAACTAGGATTTTGTGTGAAAGTTTTGTGCCGAGCATTTGCATGATTCTGGGTCCCCCCCCTTTACATTACTGTATTAAGCTTAACCAGATTGCTTAAACATCCTTCTCCTTGGTTTGAGTTGGCCTAATTTCAGGTGTTGTTTCCCCTTTTCTTTGTTATATTCATTCATTCTAATAGTTCTTGAATTGTACCATTTAAACTTCACCATTCTGGCCTATTTTGGGATTGTAAGGAATCAGCTGAATATGTTTGTTATCTGAATGATACTCTCAAAGAGATTTAAAACTTTTGAGTTTTGCATTTACTTGCAAAGATGTTCATTTGTTGAGATTTTTCAAAGCACTTTTGAACTTCCCATTACTATAGGATTACAGCTACAGATGGTAAATTCTATTTGATAAATCTTTCAGGTTGAAAACTTGCATGTAGTTAGTCATTTTACCAACCAGAATGGTAGGCGA
The DNA here is from genome assembly GCF_947247035.1 of Vipera ursinii. Taxonomy (NCBI): domain Eukaryota; kingdom Metazoa; phylum Chordata; class Lepidosauria; order Squamata; family Viperidae; genus Vipera; species Vipera ursinii. The sequence goes on along the minus strand of NC_139517.1, from coordinate 112,553,662 downwards.
TGGGTAAAAAAAAGCACTCAGTTTAGACAGAAAACTCCCAAGGTCAGAAATATCTAAGTATATACTACCTAATGTTTCAAAGATGAAAATAGTGCAGAGCCTTGTATCATCCATCTTTCTGTAACCGAAACATCTGTCTATATCCCCTAATTACATTCCATCCAAAGGTCAACCCTACCTCGCTTAGCAGCTTATCCTTTGCTGATTTAAGAGTGTTAGTTCAGTAAGATAAAGTTTACAAGGAACAGAGTAACTTCCATCAGTGACCCAGTCTGGATGTAATGTTAAACCATTGTTTGGACTTACCAGTTAGGATTTAATGTTATGTGAAAGAGCAAGAGAAACTGTTTGCCTCCCACCACTCCCCCATAACAGGACCATGGAGGAGAAGCAGACAGTTCTACTTTCTGAAGAATTTATGTGATGTACAAACTGGTTTGTGATAATAAGCCAAGAATTGATCCTTCCATGTGTGTAAAACAATCATTTCCTACAACTTTGTTTAAATTAATTTAAAGAACTATCAGTAGATGATTATTCATTAAGAAGAGAATATGGAGCAACCCCCCCCCCATGTTTTCCTTACATTCTTGCTGAAGGAACAGTAAATGCTGACCCTGTTACTTGCCCAAAAAATATGAAACGTTACTTTTTCACTACCAATGAATTGCCTCAATATGTCATCAACAGCTAAAAGCAAACCTCTCCAACTGTGAAGTTTACTGTGGCATATGAAATAGCAGGTTGGACACCACAGGCAGTACTAGTGCTCATGTACGTACAAAATACATTGTGGTCCCCTTCTTCTAGAAGCAGTTGGAGCTGTTTACCAGAAATAGTGTTTTTATTATCTCACTGTTGTAATTTTTTCCACCGTAACAAAAGGAGTCAATAGGAGAGGCTAAGTGTTATTTGATAAATTTGCAACTTGCTTTGAAAATATTTTTCTGACAAGTCCCCATTTGCTCTTTGTTATTTTGAGACCCATGGGGGAATAGCAAGTCCTATGTACGTTTTCTAAGAAATAAATCACAGCTGCCTCAACATGCTTATTCCCAGATAAGGGTGCATGCAATCCTAACAAACATGCATGACAACTAGTAACTTTTTAATGTAAAAGGTATAGGTGATCTATCTTGTTGATATCAACTCCTGGAGAGTACAGGGAAACATCTATAGTTTTCTTATTACAGAAGTAATTTCAAAATTCCCTTCTTTGGGGATTTTTTTTAACTTCCTAGTCTGCAAGATACAGGAAGTCTCCCATTCAAACATTACCTAGCTTACCTGACCTAGCTTTGTTTCTCAGTCTTCTTAGAGGAGTTTATTTCTAAGCAAGCATATCTAAAGTTCATGCTAGTGTTTATTTATATGGCTGCAGAGTGTTGGAGCAAAGTACTCCCTTAGTGCTGTTGTTGCCTTTTGCCTGTTCTCCAAATGACTGGCGCTCCATTAGCTTATCAGCTGTTTAGCACTAAACAGCTGATTCAGTTGTGGCCTCGTTATAGTACACAAATAATTTTTAGCATTTTTTTACAGTTGAGTCTGCAGAGATGACAGGATAAACAAGCTTATGCTATTATGTTCCCATAGGCAAATGAACATGGTGCTATGGCTAGCTAAGATAACATTATTTACAAATGAATAATCAAGCACAACTCCTAAGACAAGAAACCTGCTTTGTAGAAAGATTTAAGAAAGATAAACAGTTCATAGTACTCCAGTTAAAACTTTGGCTGCAAAGTAGTAGGAAAACAAAACAAAACTCCACAACTAAGTATACAGTATAATGCAGCTTTTTATCCTGTACCTTCACAAAGAGGAACTGTTATTCACAATGATGTTGTAGAGCACTTTCTCAAGTTTGGCAGCTTTCAGATGGGTGGATTCCAAATCCCAGAATTTCCCAGCCAGCATTAAGAAATTCTGTTGTAAAGGTTTGAAGAATTGTCAAGCAATTATTGTTAAGAGACCAGGAAGAATTTTTTCTCCCACCCTTTTTGGCAATAACACATCGCTCTGGTCTCATTGTTCAAAAAAGACTATAGAGAAATATGATGCATTCACTGTTAAGTATCGGATTGGTGAGGCATTGATGAGGCAGTGGTGAAAAAACAACAACACGTTTATTAAATTAACACAGAAGCAGCATAAACTGCCGCTTGACTTCTATTTATACGGATCACCGATAGGTGGTGGCCAAAGGAATTAAAGCAGTGCTTCCCACTCAAAACACAAGTAACAATTCTGGAAACAAGTAGTCTGGAGTTTAAACAGACACAGCAGTTGATTATCAATAATGGTTTCCAAGTAATTTACACCAATACATAACACCCCTTCCCCCTAAATAGTTCACAAGGTCAAGTTCTGAACATAGTCCTGCAAATGCTTTGGTGGCCTTCATGACCGTTCCGAACATCTCGGAACCTCTGGAGGCCCCTGGTTTACCAGCTCGCCTGCCAGGCTGGGTAGACCAGAGCTGAGGGACCTGTTCATTGTGGGTAGACTCAAATCTCTTTGGCTGGTCTGTCCAGGTAGACCTGAGCCAATGTCCATTGGTGGAACAGATTCTGTGGTGCTGAAAGTCGGGACCATCTGCCAGTTTTGCTCACTGATTGCAGACTCCGTGTTCGGGAGTGACTCGCCATCCGCTAGTGCCCCGTCCCCTCTTCTGAGAGTCTCGCCAGTGCTTGAAGACTCCAATACTAGGCCACTGTCATGCCAACCCTGGGTTTGGCTTTCATGTGAGCCAGCAACTGGTTCACTAGTCTCCTGGTCTATGTGCCAGCATAGCACTCGACCATCTTCCAGGACCTGGTGGCCCTGACACCTTACCAACCACAGCTACCATCCACAGTGCCCCTGGACCATAATTTTGTGCCCAAACCCGTCGCCAACTTGCAAGCTGTGGTGGTTTTGGCTGTGCTAAGTCCGAGGCAACTCGGTCTGGATGCAAATGATCCAGCTTATTGATTAAGCGCCATTCCCATTTGAGTTCTGCTGAGCTTCTGCCCATGGAAATGTAGGGAATCATGCATTGGTAAATTAAAAAGTCTGCCAACCGATGCTGCCAATTGCCAGTTACGATTCTCTTTAATGACTTTTTTGTTGTCCAGACCATGCATTCTGCTTGGGCATTTGTAGCTGGGTGAAAGGGAGCTGCAGTGGCATGCCTGATCATGTTAGCCCTCAAAAATGACTGGAATTCCACAGCAGTAAAATTGAGCCCCGTTGTCTGAGACTAGCATGTCAGATAACCCGTGCATGGCAAAGATCCTGCACAGTTCCTGGATGGTCCTGGCAGTAGTCATAGTTGGGACAGGTGCAACCTCTAACCACTTAGAATGACTGTTCACCACAATGATGAACAGTTGTCCCTGAAATGGTTCCACAAAATCAATGTGGATTCTTGACCATGGAGCTTGTGTGGTTTCCCAGCAGTGGACTGGGGCTTGAGGCATAACGGGCCTGGATTGCTGGCAAATGTAGCAACTGTGTACTTGGGCCTCAATATCTTTATCCAACCCTGGTCACCATAGGTAACTTCTTACGAGTGCCTTCATCCGGAGTATTCCTGTATGTCCTTTATGCAGAGACTCTAAGACTCTGGGCCTCAAGGAGTTCAGGACTATGACCTGACTCCCCCAAAGAATGCAGTTTTTGTGAGCTGACAGCTTATCCTTCCTCCTACTGAAGCTCTGGAAGTTAGGCTCCGGACTAATGTCTGGCCATCCTGTGAGCACCCAGTTCAACACGCGGCTCAGCGTCTTGTCAGAAGCTGTCTTGGCAGCCACATCCCCAGCATGGAGGGGAGACTCTGGCAAATCCTGGATAGCTAGGATGTGAGCAGCTGGAGTGGGGTTTGTCTCTGAGTGTGGCAGGGGTAGCCTGCTAAGGCCATCCGCATGGCCCATTTCCCTGCCCTGTTTGTGAATTAGCCTGTAACTATAGGCTGAAAGGAAGACTACCTCAGCATCCGTGGGGAAAGGATCTGAGGCGTTTGATTGTTCATAGTGAACAGACCCAGCAGTGGCTTGTGGTCAATGAAGACCATGAATGGGTGACCATACAAGTAGTCATGAAATTTTTTGATACCATCCACTATGGCCAGTGCCTCCTTATCTATTTGGGCATAGTTGCATTCTGCTGAAGACATAGTCCTTGAATAATAAGCTATGCCTCCTGTACTTGCCTCCTGTACTTGCCTCCCCTATTCCATACAGGGATAAATCACATGCAATGCTGATAGGCAGCTGTTCCTTAAAATGTGTCAGTACTGAGTGTGATGACAGCAGTGATTTGACTGCCGATAAACTTTTCTCATGGACGCTCATCCACTGCCACTGTGCTTTTTTGTCCAAGAGCCTGTGTAAGGGCTCTGCCACTGTGGCCTTGTGTGGAAGAAAGGCATAATAAAAGTTGAGTAACCCTAAGAATGCCTGAAGCTCCCCCTTTGACTTAGGACTGGGAGCCTGCTGAATTGCTTTAAGATTGGATTCAGCCGGATGAATGCCTGCAGTATCTATGCAGAAACTGAGGAACTTGGTTGAATCTACCCCTATTTTGCCTTTTCCCTTTTTCAGTTTCAGCCCCGCTTCACAGAAACACTGAAGGACAGCTTTGAGCCATTCTGCCAATATTTCTACTGACTCCCCAGCTATGAGGACATCATCAAAATAAGGGCACACACCTGGAATGTTTTTTAGCATGCATTCCATCACACTCTGGAAAAGCCCTGGGGCTACACTGACCCCAAATTGTAGGCATCTTACCCTGAAAGCTTCCCTCTGGGTGTCTATGGTCTGAGCTTCTACCATGGCATCATCCATGGGCAGTTGCTGGTAGGCTTGGGCCAAATCCAATTTGGCAAATACGCTACCTCCCTATAGTGATGCCAAAATATGGCTGACTACAGGCACCAGATATGCGTGTTGTTGAAGCACTCTATTAATAGTGTACTTATAATCCATGCATATGCGCACCTCACTGTTGGCCTTAACTGATGTAACTATGGGTGTTTCCCACATACTGCTATCTACTGGCTGCAACACACCTTGTTACACAAGCTTGTTTAACTCTGCATCTATTTTTGGTTTGAGGGCAAAAGGCACTCTGCGAGGCTTGATCCTCATTGGAGTTACTGTTGGATCAAGGTGGAGGCAATTGGAGGTCCCTTGTACTTGCCTAAGCTAGGGCTGAAAACATCAGCAAATTCCTGGCAAACTGCCGACAGGTCCACTGCTTGAGTTCTGTTAATACCAGTCACATGGATGCCCAAAGCATCGAACCAGTCTAAGCCGTTGAGGCTTGTGCGGTGGCCTTCAACTACCATGACATCAAGGGGACCCTCAAACTCTTTGAATTGAATCTTGAGCGTAGCTTCTCCTTTAACCGCTATGTGGGAATTTTGGAAATCTGTTAACAGCAGATTTGACAGCTTGAGTTTAACTTTTTTGCCACTGCAGTTGCAAATGTTGTTAAAAGTTCTTTGATAAATTATGAACAGGGCTGACCCTGTGTCCAGTTCCATGTGGCAGGGAATTCCTTGAAGCTTGACTTTAAGCCTAAGCTTTTCTTTAAGGGGGCAATGGGCACCTGTTTTAAAAACACTCCTACTGGAGCAATAGTCAACTCTGTTCTGCCCTGGGGCCCCTGTACCTTTCCTGGGGAATTCTTTTTGTGGAAAGTCCCTCTGGCGACCTTTACAGACAGTGGCAATGTGGCCTTGTTTGCCACATGCCTGGCACATTGCTGTATGGAACCTGAACTCCGAATGCCTTTGTCTGCCTCCACAGCCCACACATCGAATGAAGGGAACTGCCTTCTCAGATGGCCACTGCCCTCTTTCTGGCAGCTTCTGCAGCCAGTCAATCTCATTGTCCATGTCAGGGTCATTGGCTCTTTCAGCATCCTCATGGTGGATGGTTTCTGGGCTGGGAGTGTTCTTGGAGGGCCGTAAGGCTTTGACGGCTCCCCCGGCAGCTTCTTCAGCCAGACGTTTTCAGGGCATCTTGGAACATCAAGGTTTCCTTTGCAAACAGCTTCTGCTGAAGGTCCCTGTTCTTCAACCTGCATCCCAAATGGTCTCTCAGTCTCTCTTCAAGATCTGTGAAATTGCAAAGCTGGGAAGCCTGTTGTAGCGTGGCTATAAATATGGCAGCAGACTCTCCTGGTTGCTGCTCCCTTTGCTTGAACACGTGTCTCCATGCAATGACGGAGAGCTTCAGCTCAAAATGTTCCTTGAACTTTTTATTGAGCTCGGAGTAGGCGACCGACTCTAGTGTAGCTGGAGTGACTAGGTTTTGGGCTATATCGAATGTCATCTGGCCACTTACGCACAGTAGCAGTGCAGTCTTTAAGCCATCTTCATTAACTTGGTTAGTTCTCAGATAGTTCTCGACTCATGAAACATACAAGCTCCGCCTCTCAGAATGCGACACGCCGAACTCCGACAGCTTGCTGACCTTGGCCTTGGTTAGCTGTTGCCAACCTCTCAATGCCTTGTGCTGCTAAGGGCTTCTGTGTTGATCCTAGGGACAGGTCCCTTAGGATGGGGTTGCCTCCAGCGTGGCTTGCTGGCAGGCAGAGGGGGGATCATGGTTCCTACCAGGGTGCTGATGCCTGGTCTTACCCCTAGTGACTTTTGTCTCTCTCTTCCTCAGCAGCACATCCCACCTTTGTCACCACTGTTAAGTATCGGATTGGTGAGGCATTGACGAGGCGATGGTGAAAAAGCAACAACATGTTTATTAAGTTAACACAGAAGCAGCACGAACTGCTGTTTAACTTCTATTTATATGGACCACCGCTAGGCGGCGACCAATGGAATTAAAGCAGTACTGCCTCAAAACACAAGTAACAATTCTGGAGAAAAGCTGTCTGGAGTTTAAACAGACACAGCAGTTAACTATCAATAACAGTTTCCAAGTAATTTACACCAATACATAACATTCACATTACCAAATTTAGAAAAATCCTTTATAGCCATTGCATTTGAAATTTCCTTTGCTGCTAATGAGTGTCTGAAATCTGATGAAGCTACTGATCAACAGAGATTCCAAAGAATTCCAAATGGACATTCAGTGGCACTAGATACCTAATTTTCTCTAATTTGCCAGGTGTGCAGATAGTCCTCAACTTATGACCACAACTGAGCCCAAAATATCAGTTGCTAAACAAGATATTTATTAAATGAGTTTTGCTTCCATTTTATGATCTTTCTTGCCACAGTTGTTTAAGTGGATCACTGATGTTGTTAACATGATTGTTAAATGAATCTGGCTTCCCCATTGACTTTGCCCCTCAGGAGGTCGCAAAAAGGGAACACGTGACCCTAGGACACCGTAAATATCATAAATATGAGACAGCTGCCAAGCATACGAAGTTTGAATTTTGATCACGTGTCCCTGACACTGACACTGTAATGGTCATAAGTCACCTTTTTCAGTGCCATTGTAACTTCGAACAAGCTGTCGTAAGTGGAAGAGAGCTTGTAGTTTTGGTAATAAGTTTGAATAGCAAGGTTCTCTCTCTCTCTCTCTCTCTCTCTCTCTCTCTCTCTCTCTCTCTCTCTCTCTCTCTCTCTGTGTGTGTGTGTGTGTGTTTGTGTGTGTGTGTGTATGTGTGTGTGTGTGTGTGTGTGTGTGTGTGAGTCAGTCTTGACTCTTGGTGACTGCTGGACAAGTCACACAGTTCTGTTAGCATCAGTTTTGTCACTGCTGTCTTCCTAGGGTTGAGAAAAAAATGACTGGCCCAAGGTCACCCAGCAGGCTTATACATAAAGCAGGACTGTGACTACTTATTTTTAGTGCCTTTAGCTGCAATAGCAAACTAGCTCTCTCTATCTCACTCTAAAAAAAAAACTTTAAAAAGCTTTTTCATGGAATATAGTGAAATGGGTGGTGTTTAAATGTAATACATAAACAAAATAAATAAACTGAAAACATGACAAAACTCAGCCAGCGCCCTGAGAGGTTTGGTACTTTCTACCTTGTTTCTTATTTGGCTTAAACTAGGGTTAGAAGAAATTCTTGGTCCAATCAAAGTTTTCTAAAGAATGCAGGACAATTGCTTTAAGCAGAGATTAATGTCCCAAAGATGCTTTTTTCATGAGGCAACTGGACTTTCGTGTTTTTCTTTGAAGACGCTTCGCTTCTCATCGAAGAAGCTTCTTCTGCTCTGAGTGGATGGTGGGGTATGGAAGGATTAATACAGCTGGACAAAATCCACGTTCTGGAGAGAGAGATGACCGCTGGTTTGACATAGTGGTCAAAGAGGCCATCTATGTCAAAATTGAACGGACCTCTCTCAACAGAGGGGAAGGGATGCAACATCATCTATCTCCAGTCTATAGCACAGTCCTTTCAGCAGTTCCAAGAAGGCTCCACACCCATTTGCACAGCACATATAAGCCTCCAGGGGCCTCAACATCTCACTAAAAGAATGCAAATGACCAGCTGTCTGGAAGGAGTATAAATCCTTCCATTCCCCGCCATCCAGTCATAGCTGAAGAAGCTTCTTGGATAAGAAACGAAATGTCTTCAAAGAAAAACAAGAAAGTCCAGTTGCCTCCTGAAAAAAGCACCTTTGGAACAACCATGACCTGGATGACTAAGAATCTTCATAGACATTAAGCAGAGATTAAGTTTATTCAACAGCAAAACTGACAGTCAGCAATCAAATGTGGCCAGAGATTGTAAGGAAAAGATGGTTACTTATACAGAGGTCTGTCTATATAAGTAGTGCACAAACTTAGCCTGCCTTCTGAGGATTACATAGGTAGGAAAGCACAGGTAGGTCCAGTAGAGAGGAAATACACCTTGCCACCTGTTGGAGTTTTGCAGTCTTCCCCTTTTGTGAATTAAAGTGGTGGCTTCAAGGTGAAGGAGTGAAATGGAAATCTATTATGGCAGTGTTTCTCAATCTCAGCCACTTGAAGATACGTACGTGAAGATGTGCAGACTTCAACTCCCAGAATTCCCCAGCCAGCATTGGAATTCTGGGAATTGAAGTCCACACATCTTCAGGTGGCTGAGCTTGAGAAACACTGTATTATGGGAATGAGGAACTTTCATATCTGGAGAGGATTTTCATAATTTTTAATTAAGATGCCAGTATTTGCCAAGTTTTTATCTAAAGACACACTTAGTCAATTTCAGCCTAGGGATCCAAAACAGTTGAAAGGCCTAAGAACTCTTTTGTCTTACTGTTTGGGGTATCTCTGGGAGATCAGGGACACCATGGGGCAACTGGTGGCATGGAGGACAGAGAGATGGCATGGGACTTTTTCCCCACACAAGATTTCTGAGTCTTGGTGTAAGAGAAAGAGGAGGTTTTAGATCATTTTTGAACAATGTATATTCTTCGAAAGCATTCAAAACTGATCTAGTCAGAGGAGTAATATTTTTTGACTATTCACTTGAAGAGCTCAGCAAAATTTGACCTCTGTTGGATGTAAGCAGCAGGATATTGTGAACTCGTCTATGAACATTTAAAATTGCTTCTGTAGTAAAGTGTACCTATCTCAGGGAAGAATTTTACATGGAGTGGCAAATTTGTGATTGAAACACAGCCATCAAAAGGAATTGCTTCAAAGTGCTATGAATTCATAGCACCAAGCACACTGTTAAGAATATAAGAAAACTCTGATGATCAAAGCATGTTTGCTGAGTTCAAGGACAGCACTGTATCCTTGTGGCCCTAATGTGCCTATAGAACTTCTCTTCATGTTTATCAGATTTCTTGACTTGAATTTTATTTTTTTAAGATTATAATTAATTAAAAGTACATCAGATGCTAATATATCACCAAATAACCCACAAAAATGCAAATGCCCTCAAACAAATAAACAAGCCACCAACTCCTAATATCAACTTTATATCCTAAAACTTATATTGGAGAGAAAAGCTACATAAAAAATACCAGTGTGATTCAGTGATTGTGTTGAACTAAGTGCAGAAAAACCCAAAGCTATAATTATTCTCAGCCATTCAATCTCATTTGCTGAATTCAGATCATTTATTTATGTTACAATTTTTTTAACAGAATCGAATCTGGAAAGTAAAATTCAAGAATCAGTCTGAGATCTGATTAAAAAGTTAAACTAATTAAAACGGTAGTAGAATTCCAATATACTTTTTGCTTTCAAAGTTAATTTTATATATAGGAAATTTATATACCTGTACATAATTTACAAAAATTTTACTAGACTCATTTTAAGTGTGAGAATTTCCTCTTAATTTCTTACTCAACCTATCTTAGTACTGCAGTTGTGGGGAAAAAATGGAAAAGGAAGCATTATATTCTTATGGAAGAAAAATGAGACAGAAATCAAAGAAATGAATGTGTAAGTTCATAAACATTATAAAAAAATTAAAATGTTGAATTATCAAAGCAGTATTTTTTCAATTTGGAAACTTCAAAATGTATGGACTTCAGCTCCCAGAATTGGCCAGGCTGTCTGGGAGTTCTAGGAATTGAAGTTCATGCGTTTTAAAGTTGTCAAGGCAAAAAAATATTGAGGTGAAATGTAGTGTTTGGAAACTCAGCATCAGCAAAAAATAAAGGCAAAGATAAACTGGAATGAAGTAGGACAATGTAGAGTGGCAGGAAGCACTCCTAACTCTTTGTTCTCAGTTAAATGTTATTTAGTTATTTAGTGACCGGCTATATTCATCATGAAACCCATTTTGAAATGAACAAGTTCCTCACAGTAGCCATTTTGGGGACCAGTTTGCCCCACATGTTTGACTAAGAGTATAAATTTATCTATGAAGTTCCCATGGCTACTAGAAGAAAAATTAACTCCATGGCCCATCTATATAGGGAGACGGGGGTCAATGAATGATTAACCTTTTGTTCCAGACATAGACATAAATTTCTAGAACAGTCTCACAAATATGAGGCTGATCTAGGAACTCTTTCTCTCCTTTCAGATATCTTTTCACTCCATAGCCAGAAAAGCAATCAGATTTGACAGGATGGTTAGGTAATTCCACCCTCCAACTTGGTTCATCATATTAGGAATACAAACAGTCCTTGAATTACAATTATTTGGTTAGTGAATGTTCAAAGTTACAACTGCACTGGGAAAAAGTTAATGATAACAGTTTTCCGCATTTATGATCAATGTAGCATTTTTATGGTTATGTGATCAAAATTTGGATGCTTGGCAACTGTCTTACATTTATGATGGTTGAAATATTCCAGGATCATCTTATGCAACCTTTTGATAAGCAAAGTCAATAGGGAAGTCAGATTCACTTAATAGTCATGTTATTAACTTAACAACTGCAGTGATTCATTTAACAACTGTGACAAGAAAGTTTGTAAAATGGGCAAAATTCATGTAACAACTGTCTTACTTCGTAACAGAAATTTTGAGCTCAGTTGTGGTTTTAAGTCAAGGACTACCTGTATTATGTAAACATTGATTAATACCATTTTATAGAATGCATTCATAAGAAAAAAACAACATCTGTTTCATTCAACTTATAAAAAGTGGGCCTTTTAATAGTCATATGGTTAAATATCATTTAGAAAAAAATGTGATGACTTATTCTTATAGTAATTAATACTAGCAGTGATATGATCACATGCAGCACGCAGCTTATATTACATTATTTAATCTAGACCCAATAAGAATTGAGATACCACAAAACAATCTAATTTAGGACAATTCCAACATGCAATTAAAAAATATCTTGTTACAAAGTATTTAAATGTCACTATATAGCCAACAAATTAAACTCCAACATATGAGTCTACCATTCTTCCTACAAATGAGAATTATTTGTAAGTGGGATAATATTCTGAACTAATAAAAACTGTAGAACTTGATTAAAACTCTCAGGCATAATTATCTACTCTACAGACAAAGTAAAAAGATTTTTAAACAGTGTAATATATCTGGAAAATCATAGTAGGACCATGTTACTGAATAAATGCAATACATGTACTAAAAACATAATCATCAATATTTAAAATTATGCTTCTGAATCACTTATTTCTTATTCCAGCATAAATGATGAGTACTTGTTAATCAAAATTATTTCATCTGAAATGTATTTTGATATTCCACTTATATATACTTGACAACCTTGTACCCTTGTAACAGATTGTTGCAAATAAAGCAATTTTCAGTTTTAGGTTGCCCATTCAGAGGGACTGTTAAGGTCTTTTATGTTCCATGAAACTAATAGAGACACTATATTGGGCTAACATTCATAAAGAAATATGAATATAAAGAGAGAGAGATACATATCTATAATTTTGGTTAACATAAATGTAAAAATAAGAGAACATGAAAAAGAATTTTAAAGAAACAAAAAAATCAACACAAAACTAAGCAAAACCCACAAAGTAAACAAAAGTAAAATACTAAACTAAGAGAATCCTATGATCACATTTGTTAACCATTACATCAAGATATCCCAATGAACCCACACAGTAGAAAACAACTACATATCCTTTATCTTTGAAACAACAAAGAAAGAAGCCTAGAATTTAAACCCTGAAATATAGATTATGTCATAGGCTGCTGAACCCATATACAACGGACTGTCTTCTATAGTATATCGCTTCACTCTTGTTTTCAATAAAGGCATAATCTATAGTTATATTTATGAACCTTCCATTGAGAAACTAGTTCTTGAATAAATACTTAAGAGTTTGATAGGGCCTTCTCAGTGGGGGCGCCTGCCCTTTGGAACCAGCTGCCAGTGGAGCTGAGGACTGCCCCCGACCTCCGTTCATTCCGCCGGGACCTGAAGACCTGGCTCTTTGAGCTCTCTGGCCCAGGCTGAGGATTAATCTTATTTTAACTGGGGTTTTATTTATGCAGGGACAAATATAATTTTTTTAAATTTGTTTTTAACTTTTGTATCTTGGTTTTTTTAATCACCCTGTAAACTGCCCTGAGTCCTTTGGGAAAGGGCGGTATATAAATGTAATAAAATAATTAAATAAAATAAATAAGAACCTAGGTTAGAGCTATATCAGAAGCAAAATTTCTGGAGATACTATAGTACATCTGAAGGTTCAAATCCAGCAACAGGCGTTTGAATCCCTGTTTCTGTTCTATAAGCAAGTACAAAAGCAAATAAAAATTCAAACAGCAAGATGGAAGACTGAATGAAAAATTCCCTAGATCCCAGTTCGGTATTTCAAATGTTTCATAATCATCAGTAGAACTATATTCTTATATAAAACATGTGCGTTCTGCTTTCTCCTGCTAATCATTTTAGAATTATCACAAATAATTTATATTCTGAAAGTGGTTGATTTATAGACCCCTGGGTCTAATTGGATCTGCTGATTTTGACTAAAATCCTATTCTGTCAACAGCTCAGCAGTAGTACCATACTAAAACTCTAATTAATCTAGCAATAATGAGAATCTGCCAGTCCAATATTTTTTTAAAAAAGCAATAAATCTCTCAGCAAAGTTATACTTTTCAGCAATCTTGGATTGAACAAAGATGTTGGCCAAAAATCTGCAATTACATTGACTGACTTTCTTATACAAGTTTCATTGTTTTCTGAAAATTTTAGTTTATTCAAAAAAGATTAAAATACAATTTTAATCTTATATATGTTTCAAGAAGCTGGAGTTACTGACAGTCCAGGATGATAAGGTTATGAGACTGCTTATGATGTTGGCCCTGTTGTCAGAAAAACCAAAAGCTTGATTTGGTTTACTTTTGATTTACTTTTTTTGTATTCTTATTCTTAGGTTAGGTTAAAAGAAGTTATTTTTTGGTCTCTGGCTTCCTAATCTTTCAGAAGGTCCTGAAAGATTCCAACTCACTAAACATCCATGGTCGACCACTACATGAACAAGTTTTTGGATCTGTCCCAAGACCACAACCTGAAGCTAGAATTCCTATTAAACTTACATTAGAAACTGAATCTGCTACTGCCAATGAAGTAATAATCTTATAATCTTTTCTCAGTTTGGAATATTTTTCTCTGCTACTCCAACAGGCTTTTATTTAATGTAATTATTTTGCTAAAAGTGAGTGCTCCAGAGAAAAACAATTCACCATTTACATGTGACAGCATTCAGATTATGAGGAACAAAGATAAGTAGGTAGGCGAATGACGTAATGTAAGAACTCTATGTTGACAATCAGTAAGTATAATGGATATAAATATTCTCAGATCTGTGCAGCATTTGTTCAGAATACTGAAGCAGTTTCGTAATGCAAAGGTTTTCAGATGATACCAAAGGGCAACGAATGTTGCTATTTTTCACTATATTATTTCACTTCCAGGAAGGAGGAAATAACATTTTTGGTTCAGCACAAAAATTTAATAACAAATAGGAAGTTCTGTTTGCAACTTCAACCAGATATGTACTTACAAAACATACACACAGGATATGATAGCTATGGTTCTCTTGATGCTTGGTCCCAGCATACAAATGATCTAGCATTTATCTGAACTCATGTGAATTAGTTTATATTATCACATCAGTCAAATCCTAGAAAATGAGATAGTTCTGCAAATAAGAAGCAAGAAAGAGGATTGGAGAGAAATTCTGAGAAGAGAAACAAGGTGAAAATTCATTAACAAGATTTAAGTGGTAACTATATTATAAGTGTTCCATTAAACAGCAAAAGCTCTAGGGATTAAAAGAGTCAGCTGCAGAACATACCAAATCTCTACTCAAGTTTAAACATATTTACAGGACAAGAAATGAATGAATGTATACTTGGAATGATTGACTGAAAAGCTAGAGGTATTTGTACCCTTGAGAATCTTTTTCCCAGTCTAAAATTTTTGCTAATGATGTACACGGAACCTATGAAGAAGAAATGTTGCTTAATTAGTTAATGTTTGTAATGTAAATGTTGATAAATTAGTTAATAGGCTAGATTCTCTCCCAGCAGAGAGATGTTGAAGTGGAAATCTTCAGGGATTTGGGAGTAGAACAAGCTGATGATTGCAAATGGAAAGGAGGGTGTGCTGAGATAATTTTTTTTCCATGGATGTGCTGTTGGATGTGAATGTCATTGTGGTATCACCTGAATGGCCACAAATTCTAGAGGCTGGAAAGTGGAAAGGATGAATTATTACCATTATTGAGACCAGAACTTCTGTTGCTAAGCAAGATAGTTGTTAAGTGACCCACAGAATCTTAATCAAATCTGGCTACACCATTGAGTTTGTCGGAAGCCAGCTGGGAAGATGGCAAATGAAGATCATATGACTCCAGGATGCTGCAACTTTTATGCTGGTCATAATTGCATGCCAGTTGCCAAACACCCAAATTTTGATCAAATGGCTGTGGGGATGCTACAAGTGCAAGGACCAGTTGTAAGTCATCTTCTTTTCAGTGCTGTTGTAACTTTGAATGGTTGCTAAACAAATAGTTGTAGTTTGAGGACTACCTGTAATTTGTCATCCTTCTGTGTTATTCTCTTAACAGGAAATATATTAGGATAATAAACTGAACACATTTATTCCATTAAATTTTGCAGTAGAATAAAATTTGAATGCCACTCCTATTTTTCCCCTGGTGGTTTAGCACCTCAATAGCTTTCAGGCTGACCCCACATTTCTTTTGAGCATTTGCCAGAGGCTGTAACTAGACTTGCAAAATAAAAAAAAGATAGATAGGACTTCCAGGTTAGACATTGTGGTATAATGGGCTCAAGAAAACAGGGCTCCATTTTCCACGTCCGATTTCACTCTGCTGGGGACCCTATAAAGGGTCTAAAGTCACCC
Source organism: Vipera ursinii (assembly GCF_947247035.1). Classification (NCBI taxonomy): domain Eukaryota; kingdom Metazoa; phylum Chordata; class Lepidosauria; order Squamata; family Viperidae; genus Vipera; species Vipera ursinii. Next base: position 112,537,934 of record NC_139517.1, on the reverse strand, counting down.
CAGACAGGTGACAAAGAAGAAGGGGATCCTCGTTGATTACAGAGGGGTGGCAGTCCTTCTGTTTGATCTGAGAAGGCCCTTCAAACCAGTGGAAGAAAGACTGGCTGCATTTATGTGGCCAGCCAGAAGCCACTGACAACCCAAGATAAGCACTATCAATTTCTGAACAACACTGATGGAACTGGGTGAGAACAATCCTCTCTTTATAACTTTAAAACCTTTCCCTGGAAAAAAAGAACTCCCAAAGCAAAAACTACAAGATTAATTTGGACTTAATATAGAAACATAGCTTTCTCAAATTTGGGAACTAAAAGTATTTTTAAGATTTTATTTTCGAAAAGATATTTGGAAAGTTGGTAAAATAGGTTTGGATTTAAAAGCTGGAAGATGGATGTTAATGACATCTAGTGGTGAACCTTGGCATTACAATTTGTTATGCTTAAAGAAAATTTGGCACAAAGCCCGGACACATAGATAAGGCTCTTTGTTGTTCCTGGAAACTTTCACTTTTGCAGACTGCAGCTAGGAAAAGGGGGGAAATCCTTGGGCTGTTTTATCTGTATGAAGGAGACAATAAAGCATTCTAAACTGGCCGGTCTGGATTTCAAATATTGACTGACTTTTAGTTTCAAGCATTATCAAGAAATATTAAGAAACAGTGGGAAAGTTGCTTCTAGACTATTTCTTTTTGGAAGAAATATGGATAATCAACAAGATGGACTTCAGAAAAAAAATCCTTTCCGTGTTGAAATTAATTCAAGAAACAATTGTTTTAAATTATGAGACTAAAAATAATTTAATTAACATAAATGAGCAACTCTCCAACTTAAACTTATAAGCAAGAAAGATTCCAAAAATGACTATAAAAGAATGAACTAGAAACTGAGAAACCAGAAGAAAAAATAGAGGAAACTGACATAAAGATAGTGGATTCAAAAGAAGAAATCAACAGACAGGCACAGATAAATAAAAAATTGGATGACCCAGATATAACACTGGAAATGGGAAAGACATTTTACTTTTCAAGACTTCAGATCATATTTGAGGACAAGGAAGAAGATTTAATAGAATGGATGACAGAGCTGTTGGGAAAAATGCTAAAAACTGGGGAACAAAAAATTAAAAGAGAAACTGAAGGAGAAAGAAAATGGAGGCTGTTTAACGAATATAAATGGATTAGGTGTTTTTACAAAAACACTTTAATTAAATTGTCTTTTTTATTCCAAATAATATATACAGAAACAGAGGAAAAAATACTTGGTGATTTAAATGTACTGACTTGCAAAACTATTTGGCAAAGGAAGAAAGCTAGAGTAAGACTGAAGAAAATAGAGGTCCTGACTAATTAGATGAGGTATTACACCTTCTAATGCAGGCGTGTCAAACTGGGGATCGGATGCATCATAGTGAAACCGTGCCCACCCCATTGCTGGCAATGGCAAAAAAGTTGCGACACGTCGCAATATTTCACATGACATTGCGAGTTTTACACCCCTGATCTAATGGATGTTTGAATATGATTAAAAGAATCGACAATTGTTAGAAATAAAAGAACCATTATAAAATAGAAGGATGTGATTTGTAACTAGGATAACATAATTTTCTATAAAATGGGAAATATGAAAATACTAAGACAGTCGATATAAGGGAAGCTTTTAGTTACCCAAATGTAACTTATTATGAGAAAAATGATAATTGATAGTTATTTTGAATATTGATGAGAAATTAAAATTGAAGAAAAAGAAAAAAACAGGATACGGATTGAATAAGGAAACTGATTGCAAATACATTTGAGGTGTTTTGGTTAGAGAAGATATTATAAAGTGATATTATTGACACTATATATAACATTAGAAACATGTGATGAAGATGTTTACATTTAATTATATTAATAGCAGTAAGAATTATACTTGCATAGTGGAGAAAAATGATTATTATTGGAAGAAGAGAAGATCGATCAGGGAAATATTGGATGGTGTAGTATTGGATATTTTTAGTGAAAGTTAATATATACCATTGAATGATAAAGGAACCCAGGCACCTAATTGTTTATTAAGTACTTATATTATAAAACTTGAAATTAATAAAATATTTACAAAAAAGATAGAAAGATAGATAGATAGATAGATAGATAGATAGATAGATAGATAGATATAGATAAACTTTATTGTCATTTTTTATTGTGAGCACAAGGACACACATTAAAAATTAAATTTAGTTGCTTGCTCTCAAAGTGTACATATACATAACACACATTTAAACATATTATATACAATATATGTATAGACCTACCTGAGTGGTGGGATTCAAATATGTGAACAACTGGTTCTCTGTATGCATGCCGCTTCCAGAAGTCCATTCTGGGCCTGGGCAACAAAAAGTAGCTACCGGTTCTGCCGAACTGGTGTGAACTGGCTGAATCCCACCACTGACCTACACCTTTACAAATAAGTAAACTATAAAAATTAATCACTGTCCATCTTGAATACATAACAGAAGGAAGGAAGCTTTAGAGTTCACAAGATTGATACTGTACGGAACAAAAGTGTGACTGAATCTGGATGTTCTGCTTTAGATACCATGAAGTAGTAGGTAAAAAGGAAATCAGAAGAAGAAAATTACAAATATGTTCTTATTCATGCCAATAAAAATGACATAATTGTGCCCATGAAGTAACCAGAAGTTGAACCCAATTAGAGGACTTTTTTTTTAGTAATCAAATCCAACACTCTTTGCACTGAAGTGCTGATGGGATTCCTGGAAAGAATACAAAGGATTGCATGCATGACTGTCTCATTTTAAAGTGTGTGAATAAACTAATGAAGTGACATAATAGATAAAAAAATATGCCATAATGAATACTGTTTTTGTTGTGACAGGCTAACATGCAGTTCTTTCTGAAATGATTTCCCTTCAGTCATACCTGACTCTTTTGTTAAATGAAACTGACTATCCAAACTGGAGAAGATAAGGAGCAACTAAACAAGCAGTTGAGCCATTGCCTCCATCAGCCGTGTTTGTGGCTGTGAGAAAAAGAGAGTCAGTCCCTCAGTGTATGGAAAGTTCTCAGTTTGCTACATTGAATTTGCTACATTGAAAACATATTTAGGTCATCTGTTAGGTAAGGCATGATCTGTGTACAGGTCAACGTACTGCTGTTCATTCTGCAATTATTCAAAGTTATAACATCAATGAAAAAAGTTACTTACACCCAATCCTTGCACTTATGACCATCATCATGCTCAAAATTTGGATGCTTGGAAACCAAGATGTATTTACAATTGTTGGAGCAATCTAGAGTCATGTGACTGCCATTTGTGACTTTTCCAATTGGCTTCTGACAAGCAGTGTCAATGAAGGAAGCCAGTTTTGTTTAACAACTGCATAATTCACTTAATAACTGCAATGATTCCCTTAACAATTCCTTAGCAAAATGGGTTTTAAATTCAGGTGACTCACTTAACAACTGCCTGCTTAGCAATGGAAATTTGGGTCCCATTTATGGTCGCAAGTTGATAACTACCTGTATCTATGGTTCCTTAATTGACTTGGTTGGCTTCAACCAGGATGTTAAGCAATAAAATAACTTTAAAAACTAAATTTGCTAAGTCTATGTGCAATCAAATAAAACAAATTGTATGGTTTAATACATTATATAACACAGGGCATTGAAATGTAGCCTGAATATTTGTGCATTGTATACAATAAAATTACTATCTGACTGCCACAGTGGTTCATGATAGAAGCACTGATTAGCTTTGAGAAATACTATATCCATGTGCGGGGAAATATGTTTTTATTGTAGTTAAAAATATTTTTCTTTATAGCTGGCTTTTCCTCTAGGGGCTTTAAGACAGTACTGTATTATATCTTTCACCTTATAAAGTCTTGCAGTCACAGAGTGTCTGTCTTCACATAATGTACTTACCTTGGTTATTGAATTAATCTGTTTTTCTTGGTTTGCAAAATGCATTGAATCATAAACTAACCAAGGGGTTTGGTCTAACAAATTGGACTAAGACAAAAAAGAAAGAAAGAAAATGAAAGAAAGAAAGAAAGAAAAAGAAAGAAATAAAGAAAGAAAAAAAAGAAAAAAAGAAGGAAGGAAGGAAGGAAGGAAGGAAGGAAGGAAGGAAGGAAGGAAGGAAGGAAGGAAGGAAGGAAGGAAGGAAGGAAGGAAGGAAGACAGAGAGAAAGAGAGAAAGAAGAAAAACAAATTAAAATTAAGCTTGGTTTTAAATCTTAGCAAGTTGTAAGAATGTCATGTTTGATAAGATATTGCCTGACTTTGGGCTTTGAAGTTTTCTTTGGGATAGCCAATACAATTTGGTGCCCAGTGAATTTCATGCTTGGCAATAAACAACATGTTGTTGTAGGAAGAATATATTTTAATGAGAAAAAATAAAACAAGTAAGTACCTTTATGCACTTGCTAGTCAAATCAGGAGGAGGGCAATAATAGCCACAAGGAAAGATGCTGTTATGAATAGCTTCATCCCAGTTATTCTACCATTAGGTCAGTGTTTCTCAACCTTGGCAACTTTAAGACATATGGGCTTCAAGACATGTGACTGGAAAAATTCTAGGAGTTCTAGTCTACAGGTGAAACTGGAAAAATTAGAATATCGTGCAAAAGTTTATTTATTTCAGTAATGCAACTTAAAAGGGGAAACTAATATATGAGATAGACTCATTACATGCAAAGCAAGATAGTTCAAGCCGTGATTTGTCATAATTGTGATTATTATGGCATACAGCTCATGAAAACCCCAAATCCACAATCTCAGAAAATTAGAATATTACATGCAATCAATAAAACAAGGAGTGTACATAGAACAATATCGGACCTCTGAAAAGTATAAGCATGCATATGTACTCAGTACTTGGTTTGGGCCTCTTTTGCAGTAATTACTGCCTCAATGCGGCATGGCATGGAAGCTCTCAGCCTGTGGCACTGCTGAGGTGTTATGGAAGACCAGGATGCTTCAATAGCGGCCTTCAGCTCTTCTGCATTGTTCGGTCTCATGTCTCTCATCTTTCTCTTTGCAATGCCCCATAGATTCTCTATGGCAGGGGTGTCAAACTCAATTTCATTAAGGGCCACATCAGCATTGCGGTTGCCCTCAGGGGGCCGGGTGGGTGTGGCCTAGGTAGGCGTGGCCTACTTGGTGGGCGTGGCTAGAGTGCATATGGCCTACTGGGTGGGCGTGGCCAGCTCTACATCGTTCGCATCAAGGGTGCCTATGGGGGCCTGGGCAGGAATGGGACAGATCTGAGGGTCTCTGGCAGAAGGAGGCTCTCTGGGCCAGGGCTAAGGCAGTGGGGGCCGTTCCCTCACTTGTTTCCAGGATGGCTTTGCGGGCCGCATGAAACCACTTTGCGGGCCGGATCCGGCCCCCGGGCCTTGTGTTTGACATGTCTGCTCTATGGGGTTCAGGTCAGGCTAGTTTGCTGGCCAATCAAGCACAGTAATCCCACGGTCATTGAACCAGGTTTTGGTGCTTTTGGCAGTGTGGGCAGGTGCCAAGTCCTGCTGGAAAATGAAGTCAGCATCCCCATAAAGCTCGTCTGTGGAAGGAAGCATGAAGTGCTCCAAAATCTCCTGGTAGATGGCTGCATTGACCCTGGACGTAATGAAGCACAGTGGACCAACACCAGCAGATGACATGGCTCCCCAAATCAACACAGACTGTGGAAACTTCACACTGGACTTCAAGCATCTTGCAGTGTGTGCCTCTCCATTCTTCCTCCAGACTCTGGGTCCTTGGTTTCCAAATGAGATGCAAAAGTTGCTCTCATCAGAAAAGAGGACTTTGTACCACTAAGCAACAGACCAGGTCTGTTTTTCTTTAGCCCAGGTAAGATGCTTCTGACGTTGTTTGTTGTTCAGGAGCGGCTTGACAAGAGGAATACGACATTTGAAGCCCATGTCCAGGATCCGTCTCTGTGTGGTGGCTCTTGATGCACTGACTCCAGCCTCAGTCCACTCCTTGTGAAAGTCCCCAACACTTTTGAATGACCTTTTCCTGACAATCCTCTCCAGGCTGCGGTCATCCCAGCTGCTTGTGCACCTTTTTCTTCCATACTTCCCTTCCACATAACTTTCTATTAATGTGCTTTGATACAGCACTTTGGTAACATCCAACTTCTTTTGCAATTACCTTTTGAGGCTTTCCCTCCTTATGGAGGGTGTCAATGATGGTTTTCTGCACAACTGTCAGGTCAGCAGTCTTCCCCATGATTGTGATTCCTACTGAACCAGACTGAGAGACCATTTAAAGGCTCAGGAACCCTTTGCAGATGTTATGGCTTAATTAGCTGATTAGAGTGGGACACCTTGAGCCTAGACTATTGCACCTTTTCACAATATTCTAATTTTCTGAGATTGTGGATTTGGGGTTTTCATGAGCTGTAAGCCATAATCATCACAATTATGACAAATCATGGCTTGAACTATCTTGCTTTGCATGTAATGAGTCTATCTCATATATTAGTTTCCCCTTTTAAGTTGCATTACTGAAGTAAATGAACCTTTGCATGATATTCTAATTTTTCGAGTTTCACCTGTGCATATCTTAAAAGTTGCCAAAATTGAGAAATATTGCATTAGGTAAACTGAAGTATTCACCTCAGCTGCCTGGAGTCTACGATGACAAATGTTCTTTGTTCAATTCCAAATTTATCTTAGGCTGGGAACTGGTAATTGGCCCAAACTCCTCAACTGAGTTTCCACTGAAGCAGGTGTACTCAGATTTGGGGCCCTCAAGTCCTAGTCCAATGTCCTGGCCACCAACTTTCTGCACTTTCTCAGTGTTTTGGTGTTGTTTTTTTTGCTTCCTCGACTTGCTTCAGATGCAACCCTTTTGACATTAGTGAAACCTTACATTGAAATAAGATTATCTATCTTTATCATTTTTTCCTAGTGGTATGTATGCAACATTCTTAGCATATATGGAATTGGGGATCCAGTTTCACAGTACGAAGGTATAATAGGGGTCCTCATTAAATCCTTCAGGTTCAAACATCCAATTCTACCCTTCTTATCTTCATGGAAGAAACAAGATCAAATACGTACTAACTCTAATAAGGAAGTATTTTCTCTCCCCACACTTTCCTTGTTAAAAGGGAGCAAATAAAGGGGTCAAATAAATAGAAAAATCATGTATTTGAGAGGGCCAGACAGAAACGTATCTCTTGGCAGGTTTGGTCTGCAAGAGGACTGTAATCTGGCAGAGTTGCCATGAAAACTATTGAACCCCATCCCCTGTGATTAAATCATATCGAGATGCTTTGGATATGAGAAATGGGTGAAAATAAGGAAATTCAGTTATTATGGAAATAGCACTTTTGTTGTGTTTTCCCCAAACCATGGTAGAAACCTTTAAATTAACAAACATCTAATTAAGAGGAAAAGTTATAGAGAATGCCTGTGAAGGCCATCCAGAAGAGCATGATTACCAAAATAGTTTTATTTTTCCCCAAATGGAAATTAAATAGTTAAAATTACACAAACTTTTCATATGTTCCTCTATGCTTTTATTGTTTGGAGTAAGCTTGGCTACATCAACTTTTCAGAGAAGCTGTAAGTTGGTTGATTGTAATCATAAAACTTATCCTTCCTCTAATTTATTGGAGTAGTAAGTAAGAAAGTTCTGAGTAGGAAGAAGTGCCAAATTGAGAAGGATACGTTCTACATCTGTTCTCTCTGATGTGGAAAGTCATCCATAAAGATGAATGCCCACCGAGTTTCTACAAACTTAGGGAGGTGGATATCTGTACAATTATGGCGTCAGTTAAGGCAGGAAGTTAGATTTCTGTGAAAATATAAAACTAACAAATATCTCCTTCAAATTAAGCTGGTGATTTCACAGACACAAGTGTTCCTTTCCTCCTTTCTATTATAGATCAGAAATTATTGTATTGGTTAATGTTGGCCTCTTTGCTGTGTGATATGCTTTCTGAAATGCTTCCTAATTTTATTAACTATCTTTACTGGGAGAGAAGAATATGCTCTACAATAGTTCAGCAACTCTGAGCTCATGGCCTAAAGTATGACAATTAATTTAATTATATTATTCGGATCAGTTTAAATGTATTAAATCCATCCAGGGCAATTGACAAGAAATAGTAAATGCCTATAAATAATATAATAAGGCAGGCAGATTTTGCTTTTTTATGGCCTGGGTTTTGCATAATGTCTCAAAGTTACATTCTTGGTTGGTTTTTTTTTGATACTCTTAACACACTTTCTGGAAAAGAAATAAAATGCATTGAATTGATAAGTAATGCTTTTTTACTTTCTGATTTAGAAAGTTACATATGGAAATGAGAGAAAAATACTTCAAGGGCTTGCAATTATTCAAGGTCATATTTCAGTGAGAATCTACACAACAAAATATCCACTGTTGGAAGTTTTGGTTTCCATAGCATTTTTCCCTCCTGTGCTGTTGTACTGTTCACTTTATTATAGCTGTCACAGTTTGTTCTGCATCCAGTATGATTTAGATCCCCAATGAATTTAACCCCCCAAAACAAATTTCCTGTAAAAGGGATGTTTAGGATCTCTGTTTCATATACAGCACATTACCTGCTAATTATAAATTGTTCCATTCTCAAAAAGATCGTGACATGAAAACTAAATAGTTTCCTAATATTTGTTCTTGCTGATTGCAGATTTTAGACCACGTGAATCTGATAATGGTGTATTCATTGTGAATAACCACCTACCATTTATTCATCTGGTAATCAATATATACTAAATATAAGTAATAATAAACAATATCAGATTGGACAAATAGCAAAAGGTCATTGCCTGTAATTTATTTTTCACCTGTCAGCAACTTTCCTGGGCTCAATTTAATCAAATATTGTTCTAATGCTTTAATTCTTGTGGGATTTTATTCAAACAATCCCTTTTTATTTATTTATTTTTGGCCTGTTATCTCTTTCTGATTTTAATAGGTTGGTTAATTAATTCATTAAAATAAATAACACTCATTATTAACAGAAGCAATCATTTGATATTTCTACTGATTAATCCATCTATTAATTGAGAGCTTTTTATCTTAATTACATAATAGAGAAAAACAACTGAGCATTTTAGGAAATGAAAATGAGAAGGAGCCAAATTTAGACATAGTTAAGTCTCATTGATTTCATGAATTAATTATAACTATTTTAACTCCTATTTATGTACTGACCCGATGTACATAACCTGTCTTTTTATCTCAATTGTCCCATTGAAAGCTTTCCTCCGTACATGGAAATTTGTCATCCTTGATCAAAATCTTTGTTCATTGAATACAATTTTGTGTGCTATTGGGAATGGCAATGTGATGCCCAAGATATGCTGTTTCATAAGTAACCCAAGCTGCATTTATAGCATCACAATTAATTAAAAAAATAAACAGAATTTTAAAAATTGCCATAAATTCACAAGAAAATGAAATTTTGGAAATTGTTCAGAATTTCTGAAATCTGGTAAAACATTGCATTTGAATTGTAGTGTTTGTACATAAGTTCTCATGAGATGCTGTTGTTCCCATACAAGATTCTGTGTGAATTAGGGGAAAGTTTACTTTGATCTAGTAATGTTTGCAAACTGTGAAAGATTTCAGATGAGTGGGAGCATCCTAGGGGATTTGTGATGTAACCCTGAGTTCAAATAATACATTATCTTGTCTACTCCCAATGGTCACCTCTGGAAATTCTGGTATTAGGTGCTCTGAACCTATGGCAATCACAGCAGCCATTTCCCTTTCCCTACATTTTGTCTGACAAGTGTGATGAGCTCAGTATGATAACAAGCAAGGAAAGTTCTTTGACCTCTTTTAGCTACTCAGCACCAGAGGAAATACTAATTAGAAGACTCAGAAATAAGGCCATTTGGAGGCCAATTTGGAGATGATAACCCTAGTGCAAAAAGACCACTCTGATTTTCATGTATCGTATTACTTGATTTCAAGTAAAAAGATTAAAAGAATTAAGATAAGGGCAGAAGAGTGCATGTATAAGGTTGTGTGAGAAGGGAAAGAGGGGAAAAAAGCCATTTTCTGCCTCTCGTACTACTTCTTTGTGTGTCTTCATATCGTATTTCCACCTTAACCAACAACAGGAGACATTAAGTGAATGTAAGCACATGCTAGTAGACACAAAAGACTCCTAAATAATATCCCTCTTGAAAAGCAAAAAAGAAAAAAAAGACTTCAGGAAAACAATTCAAGTTACCAGAGAAAAATGTATGAAGGCTTTACAAAGAAAAGAGTTTATTAAAAAGATGTTCTTAATGTGAAGCATATTATTATAAAGAAGCTCAAATGACTTTTTTCCCATTTAAAGAGCTTAATCAAGTTCCAGGATCTCAGCCAACCAACCAAAGTATTGGCCTTTGAGTATCTAGTTTCTCCACTTCTTACCTGTCTGTTTGTAATAGTTTGTGCACATTTGAGATGAAACAGAAGAGAGATTTTAACCATTCATTTTAGATTAGCCTACAACTCCTATCATCTAATGAAATGAGAGAAGAGGGAAAAGGCAATATTTCTCACTGAAATTTAGTTTGAGGTGTTTCATTCAGTTTTTCTTCTATCCATTATTTACATTGTCCTGGCTTAAAACATAAATTAAAAATCAACTTGAAAGGATTTGCATTTAACTTGACAATACATTGCCCAGAGACAAAATCCCCTCTGCAACAGCACTAAAATGTACACGTGATTTTTCAAATTTAGATATCATTTAACTTCATAATGTTTATTTCTTTAAAAATCACTATAATCTCATGAGGTTTCAGCTTTCTGGCAAGAGACCCCACAGTGAGATTGCTGGACCCTCATTAGATTCTGTTTTTACATTTCAGAAAATATTTGGCACCACACTATTGTGCAACATCAACTATTGGTGCCCATAGTCAGATGATCCTTCATCTAATAATTCAGGAGGAGATATCTAAGCAAGATTTGATCTTATTCCTTGGAGTTGAATGATAAATAAAAACCAGAAAGAATCTCTCTGACCAGCCATGTCTCTGAATATCAGTTTATGGCCATAGCAATGTTATTAATCAAATAAATAATCAAATAAAACAAATTACAGAAGCTATGGGATAAGATCTATAAGAAAAAGCATGTGAGCAACCCATCTCCTCTAACCTTCAGTGGCCCCTTGTGTGTGTCACCTCAGGAAACTAAAACATTGTCATTCCCATCACCCAAGTTTCCTCTGTCTTTGTGGATAGACAGAAAGACATATTTTGTTACCATTATTTTTCAAAACAGTAGACAAACCTATTTGGGACCTTTTTGCTAAGTTGAAACTTTTATCGCAAATGAGTTCCATCTAATGCAGGGGTGTCAAACTCAATTTTATTGAGGGCCGCATCAGCATTGTGGTTGCCCTCAGGGGGCTGGGTGGGTGTGGCCAGGGTGGGCGTGGCCTACTGGGTGGGTGTGGCCAGAGTGTGTATGGCCTGCTGGGTGGGCGTGGCCAGCTCTACATCCTTCGCATCAAGGGTGCCTATGGGGGCCTGGGCAGGAGTGGGACAGATCTGGGGGTCTCTGGCAGAAGGAGGGTCTCTGGGCCAGGGCCAAGGCAGTGGGGGCCGTTCCCTCACTGTTTCCAGGATGGCTTCGCGGGCCACATGAAACCACTTCGCGGGCCGGATCTGGCCCCCAGGTCTTGTGTTTGACATGTCTGATCTAATGGGACCCAAGTGGCTTACCTTTTCTGATATGATTCACTTCCTCATTATCCTGAGGTGAGGTTAGCCTCATCGCTATTAGCATTTCAGAAAATGTGGCTTTTCCAGCAACCATGAGGATCCCATACGGTGCTTGTACGATAATTGTACTGTATTTAAATGGAAGTTCTTCTCCCACAATCTTGCTGTTATTTATATTTTAAGACATTTTTTTAACAGCTGTGACATTTTTTGTCACCACCCAGAGTCATATTCCATGAGATGGGCAGCCTAAACAAACAAACAAACAAACAAACAAACAAACAAACAAACAAAAGCTTGCTTTAAATCACATATAACTGTTTTGAAAGACAGCCAAGAAAACAAACAAATGAATTGTCAAACAAGCCAGCCTAAAGTTCTCACATGCAACCCATGTCAGCACTGAAAACTAGACTTTTAAAATTTAAAAAAGATTCAAGGGCAGCAATGGCAGAATATTTCCTACTCTTGTAAAGAGGATTTCACCAGGTTTCCTTTCCAATTACCACTTAAATTCGATTTGAAGGCATCTTTACTTTTTTAAAAGAGTGTCTGTAAGGCATAGTCATAAAAGTCAAAATGGCTGCAACTGAAAGTGATTTGAGGCTTCATGTATATTATGTACATAAAAAATCAAGTTGAGCTTTATCATACTATTGTAACCATATTTTGATTTTTGTTTTCTTATGTCCTATGGACACCCATGCCATTTTAACATCTGACACTCTGCCTAGAAACAGCTTTCCTGACAATCCTTACTTAAGGATACTTTTGATGTTAAGACATGTGTGTTTTACTGGATAATCAGACAAAGTATGTGTGTGTGTGTGGGGGGGAAATCACCAGATTTAAATATGTTAAACTTCCAGTGATTATACACAACTTAGAAATCTGACTTTGGACATCAAAATATGGAGATCATGTGAATTGCTTAGGAAGATTTCTAAAAGGAAAAAAAATATGAGGCATAAAGTTTGATCATTGCAGTAATCTTGCTGTGACAGCCTCAGGGGGTTTTGTTCTTCATTTTCATCATTCAAAGAAAAAAAATATGAAATAAGATATAGTGTATCTTGTGATCTATACATTAAATCTGAAGTGTACTGATAAAATCAGATGAGGTGATTTATCTGAGAGAAAATAATTAAGTAGTAGACATTGCAGTCAACTTCATTAAGCTATAGATGCCATCAATGTCCTTGAGGCAGGCAAATAAGGAATTTAAAATGGATTTTGTGGAATGATAGTCAAGCCATGTAGGAAGAAAGCTAGAAGAAGCTATTGAAAAACACTTTGTTGGAAGAAAGTTGCTTAGTTTCATGAGCCTTGAGAATGATGAATATTAAAACATTTCCTAATATTAGCATCACTCAAGGTCTTGAAGGCATTCATTGAGACCCTATGAAGTGCTTTCATATAACAGAGGTTGATGGGAACTTTTGAAGCAAAATCAGACAAGTCTAGTTTTGTTGATAGAGTTCCATAAGCAAATGAAAGACTGACAACAACAAATAGTTTTATAATCAAGGTATATCTATTTCTAGGTCTTGATTCCAAATTGCTACTATTTTCTATAAGTTCTCTTAAAAGATAGCAGATATCAAAGCTTGAATAGATTGATCTATCCTCCATGATAAGATTAAAACCAAAAACCAAAAACCAAAGGGTTTAAGGTAATCTGGACTGTTCTAGTCTAACTCCTGTAGTTAATTTCTAAACAGTGGAGTGGGACTGACTGGGATGGGTCATTTCATGGTGTGTGAAGGTTCTTACTTAATATCCATTTTGGGTTTTCACCTTTGCATTATTACTTCCATTGCTATTTTCATAAATGCCTTGGCTCTTTGGCTCTTTGACATATGTTTGGATTGCTACTATTGACAGTGGCTTTCAGGATCTCAGTGTGTTGGTGTTCTTTAGTTTTGTGGATGCAAAGCATCTGTTGGCCAACTGAACTATACAGCTTCCCTAGACCAATGTGCACTTGGTATGTTTTCATAATACCAAGATGTTAGTTTCTATGCTTTGTAGCTTTCCACAAACTAATCAAAATAATATCATTGCTTTGACTGACAACATGTTGACTAACAGGTTATTTAGTCTTCACAGAATTCAATAGAACAGATATTGTAAGTTGAGTAATGCGGTATGGCAAGGATGCTATTCCCTGCTCTTTTTAATTTGTACATTCAATAACTGCTTGAAACTGTTTCTTGGAAATTCATTTATGCCTATGATATCAATCTCACAGCCCAAATAAACAACTTTGGTGATGCAAAGGACATCCTTTCTCAAGATCTGCAGAAGATGGATGATTACTTCAAAAAATGGCACCTCCAACCAAGCCTAACAAAAAACAGAAGTAGTCCTATTCCACATCAGCAATAGGTATGCAAATTACCAGCCTTCAGTGAAATATGTATCAAATTTTACAATGTAATAATTATCTGAATTACCTGTGGGTAATACTGGACAGATCACTAACATTCTGATAACATCTGGATAAAACAGCTGCAAAATTGAAAAACCACAACAATTTACTGAACAGAATGGCTGGAACATCCTCGGGTGCTAACACCCTACAAACAATAGCCTTGACTTTGTTTTATTCCACAGCTGAATATTGTGCCAGCTTGTGGCTTAACAGTGCTCACACTCAAATGATCAATGTCCAACTCTACGAGATAATGCATATAATTTCTCTCACATTGCATGCCACTCCTGTAAACTGGTTATCAGTACTTAACAGTATCATATCTATCCACATTAGAAGACAACAAGATCTCACTCAGCTATGGTCAAGAATGCTGAGCAACAAGGCCCTTCCTGTTCCCCAGGACAATACTCAGTCCAAGATTGAAATCCCATATGAAAATCAGCTATTCATTTAATATCTACCCAGTTTAATCAGAAGATTGCTTGGAGTGAGGAAGGGTCCCATGTACCTTCTTGGAGACTGGTGGTTAATGATTCTTCTACCAAACCACCTGGTTTTGATCTGCCTTGCTCTGTCTGCATGAAATTGAACAGAATTAGGTGTGATACTGGAAGAAGTGCCTTTGCCCTGTATCAAGATCCCCCCTTGTTGGGATTATGATGCTGATATGCAAACAATTAAACATATTGTACAAGATTGCCTAAAACATTCATTTTCTGGTTTCCTGTATGAAGTAACTCAGAGGCGATTGACCGAGAGGCTGAATTGGATATCCACTTATGAGGCCACTGCCATAACCCTGCAGAAGTTTTGTATATCATTTTGTGGATATTGTGTATATGTTTACTTGTCTTCTGTCATGTTCTCATCATACAATAAATAACAATATGCTTTGCAGTGAGTTGTAGATGAGTGTTTCATGGAAAAAAAACCTTTATTTACTGGTTTCACGTACTGAGAAAACACCAGGTTTTGGATTAGATTTTATTTCCAAAGTGAGAGAGGTGCTAAACTGTAGGACCACATTAGAAATATCAATCAGAATAGGGCCAGAAGACCTTGGAGGTCTTCTAGTCCAACCCCCTGCTCAATCAGGATTCCCTATACCATTTCATACAAGTGGCTGTCCAGACCCTACTTAAAAACTTCCAATGATGTAGCACCCACAACTTCTGAAGGTAAGCTGTTCCACTAGTTAATTGTCCTCACTGTTAGGAAGTTTCTCCTTAATTCCAGGTTGCTTTTTTCCTTGATTAGTTTCCAACCATTATTTCTTGTCTTGCCTTCTGGTGCTTTGGAAAATAAATTGACCCCCTCCTCTTTGTGGCAGCCCCTCAAATACTGGAATACTGCTATCATGTTGCCCCTAGTTCTTCTTTTCTCTAGACTGGCCATTCCCAAATTTTGCAACTGTTCTTCATATGTTTTAGTCCTCAGGCTTTTAATCATCTTAGTTGTATTTTTGCATTTTTTTCAAAGTCTCAACATCTTTTTTTGTAATGTGATGACCAAAATACACAGCAGATGATACTACAGATGGAGGATAGAATAATGGAAAGTGTTAAACTTTAGCTTAGTCTCCAGCTCTTTTCAAACCAAATTAGATTTGATATCCTGTTGCTACCAATAGCAAATATGTTTTGACACAAATACTCACATTGTTTATCTCATTTAAAGATCCGTTTACCAATGTGATCTCAAGAGTTTGCAACCATTATCGCTAATGGGGAGGGGTCAAGACTCACTTTTGCCATCAGAAGAAGTACTAGTTCTACCTGTTTTTATACACTTGCTTGGTGGGAATATGGCAACTGTTGTGCCAAGCTCAAAGCACAGGAAAACATGGGTACTGACAAATTCCTACCAGTGCAACCTGGTACTCTTAAATGGGGTAAGAGTAGAATATGTAAAGCTTAAGGGTCGGAAGTTACAGCAAATATATTAAGATAATTTGATTTTTATGTAAGTAACATGCATATGCAAAGAATGGATAAACTATTATCCCATTACAAGTAGTTCTTGACTTATGACCACAACTGAGCCCAAAATTTCTGTTGTTAAGTAAGACACTTGTTAACTGTGTTTTGCCCCATTTTACAACCTTTCTTGCCAGAGTTGTTAAGTGAATCACTGCACTTGTTAAATTAGCAATGTGGCTGTTAAATGAATCTGTCTTCCCTATTAACTTTGCATGTCAGAAGGCCACAAAAAGTGATGACATGATCCTAGGACACTGCAACCATCATAAATATGAGTCAGTTGCCAAGCATCTGAATTTCAACCGCATGACCATGGGGACACTCTAATAGTTGTAAGTGTAAAAAAGAGTCATAACTCCCTTTTTTCAGTGATGTTGTAACTTCAAATGGTCACTAAATGAACTGTTGTAAGTCAAGGATTACTAGTACTGTGCATGTTTTTTATGTCTCCTACACTTGGCCTCATTAATATCTGTGACTTCACATTGTTGTAAACAGATAATAGTAGTAAAAAATAGAGAAAGTCATAGAAAATGAAGACGCTAAAGCACTCTGGGACTTCAGAATTCAAACCGACAGACATTTGCCACATAGCACTCCAGACTTAACAACTGTCAATAAAAAAGACAAAAAAGTCTGGATAGTGGATGTGGCAGTGCCTGGAGACAGCAGGATAGAAGAGAGGGAACTGGAGGAAAAAAACAACAAAATAGAAATATCAAATAGAAATGGAACGGCTGTGGTAAAAGAAAGCAAAGACAATACAAATAGTAATAGGCACCCTGGGTGCAATCCCAAGCATCTGGAGCACAATTTGAATGCCATCAACGTTGCCAAAATCCCCATCAGCAAAAGGCATACTTATTTGGAATAGCTTACATCCTGCGACAACACCTTTAAGACTATCAAAATCCATATCTGTCTATTCTACGTCCTTGGGAAGGCTTGAAAAGTGGACAAAAATGCCAAATACAGTCTGAACATCTGGCTGACTGTGCAACAAACCATTCTAGTAATGGATGTCTTGGGTGCAATTGAAAACATTTGAAGCATCACTTGAATGTCATCGGGATTGACAAAATCACCACCAGTCAATTGCAAAAAGCAGCTTTACTTGGAACAGTTTACACCCCATGACAATACCTCTAATATCATTAAGCATCTTCCTGTCCCAGGTCCTTGGGAAGAACTCAATAGGTGGTCAAAAATACTAGACATCTGGCTGACTGTGTGACCAACCAAAATAAAGCCACCATGTTAGCTTGTTGTGTTAAACATTCAAGCCAACTAAGAACATTATTGGCATTTCACTAGGCCTGAATCTTCCTGCATTCAGTTCACTTTTGGTATTAACTCTAGAAAAGTGGGACAACGTGGGAAGACTCTATTACTCCCCTGCCCCCCCCCCAAGTAAGCCATCATCTATTTTCTTTAAATCCTACACTGCACATTGTGGAGTCATATATAATAAATGTAGTGTGAATTACAAATGTGAATATTTCCACATAAATTTCTTCCTTTTGTTCTGTCTCTCTGGAGGTTGATCAGTTCTGCTACATATATTCAGTGTCTTTTGAAAAGAACTTTCCATGGAAAAGATAATCAACTAATGATTTTTAGCTAGGGGTGCAGCCAACACCCATTGGTATCAGTCAGCTTGGTAAAAACAAAGCAGAACGCAACTTAGTTCTGCTCCATTTCAGAAGACTATATTTGTATAAGAGCGGAAAAATGGCACTCCAAACGATCAATCAGAATAGAGCTGGAAGGAAGGTCTTGGACGTCTTCTAGACCAACCCCCTGCTCAAGCAGGAGACCCTGTAGCATTTCAGACAAGCGAATGTCCAGTCTTTTCTTAAAAACCTCCAGTAATGAAGCACGCACAACTTCTGTTTCACTGGTTAATTATTCTCACTGTTGGGAAGTTTCTCCTTAATTCCAGGTTGCTTCTCTCCTTGATTAGTTTCCATCCCTTGTTTCTTGTCTTGCCTTCTGGTGCTTTGGAAAATAAGTTGATCCCCTCTTCTTTGTGGCAGCCCCTCAAATACTGGAATACTGTTATATGTCATCTCTAGTCCTTCTTTTCTCTAGACCAGACATGTCAAACACAAGGCCCGGGGGCCAGATCCGGCCTGCGAAGTGGTTTCATGCGGCCCGCGAAGCCATCCTGGAAACAGTGAGGGAACGGTCCCCACTGCCTTGGCCCTGGCCTAGAGACCCTCCTTCTGCCAGAGACCCTCAGATCTGTCCCACTCCTGCGCAGGCCCCCATAGGCACCCTTGATGTAGAGCGATGTAGAGCTGGCCATGCCCACCCAGTAGGCCATACACACTCTAGCCATGCCTACCCAGTAGGCCACGCCCACCCAGGCCACACCCACCCGGCCCCCTGAGGGCAACTGCAATGCTGATGCGGCCCTCAATGAAATTGAGTTTGACACCCCTGCTCTAGACTGTCCATACCCAACTGTTCTTCATATGCTTTAGTCTCCAGGCCCTTAATCATATTAGTTACTCTTCTCTGTACTTTTTCCAAAGTCTGTAATGTGGTGACCAAAACTGGGTGCAGAATTCCAGGTGTGGTCTTACTAAGGCTTTATAAAGCTGTACTAATACTTCATGTGATTTTGATTCTATGATATTGATATGATAGTGATTTTTTATTTTTGATTCTGATGATACTAACTTCAGATCTTGTTACTGTACCCAGCCCAGTCAATGAAACCATAAAAATCTTCCTTTACTTTTTTTTCAAAAAAAAATGCCTGAAGAGAAAGTGGACAAATATCCATTCACTTTCAGCATGCTTGTTTTTCACTTCTGTTAACCACCGGCATGCTGTCGTTAATGCAGAGTGTATAGGAAAAAGTTGATGCTCCTTTGAATAGATTGGTCTTCCACAATCTGGTATCTTCCTTTGTTGAGGGTTCCTGCTTATAAAGCACTTGCCAATATGCACTAGGTTAGAACCTCCATCATTTGCTTCAGCTTAGAGTCTTGAGTCTCAGCCAGGCAAGTGTGTCCTTCTATTGGAAAAAGCAGATCAAAGCTAGCTGAGCAGTTTCTCAACAGATGAACACAAGTGGCTTTGGTCCCTTCTGTGCTTTTCAAATGGGGATAGCAGAACTGCTGTTGCCATGGAGAAAGGGAATAAGATCAGGTAAGGCCTCTCTACTGTGAAGCATGAGCCAAAAGAAGCAACAGAGAGAGAGAGAGAGAGCCACTGAGAGTGAGTGGACAGCCATTTCAATTCAATTCAATTTAATTCAATAAACAAACAAACAAATATTGTCTTTTCTGCATGAAAAGGAAGGCAGATACATGAGCCCCCCACTCCATCCAGCATCAGTTCATTACAAAGGGTGTGCACACACTGCAAAGCCTGTTTTGTGAAGGAAATTGTGGGTTTAAATCCTCACCTGTCTAAAACTATCACAGGGAATGTGTACTTTAGTCAGAAACTTTGAGGGTAATCTTTACCTCAGGATTGAGGTGAAGATTAAAAAGAAGAAGAATGCATGCTACTATAAGCTGTTTTCAAACCAGAAGGAGGAGGGGGGAAAAAAGCTTATCTCTTCTCTATATGGGATTCTCCTTACCAGTAACACAAGGAAACCTGTAGATCTTTTGCTCCATTTAACTTCATAGAAAATAAGGGGCCATTTTTGTGTGTGTGGGAGGAGTTATGAAAGCTTGAACCAGTTTAGGAATGATGGTCAGAGAAAGGGAAAAGGAGGAGATCAAGAAAACTGGATTTTACGTGATTATTATGGCCTATTTGCCCAAAGCACTTATTCTGCATTTATATGAAAGAAAGAGTTTAAATTATCCATTAAATTACAGCAAAAGAGGCAGGCACATTTTCTTTTATTACTTTTAGGGGCTTACATTTTCTATTATGTAAATTTGGTATGTGAAACATCTCAAAGTCCAATCCAAACTGTCAATTTATTTCAACAAGGTTAATTCACTTTAAATCTTTTATTCAATTAAACAAGTTGAATCTGATTTATTAGAACATGTGTCTGAAGATGTACAAGACACTGTGTAGATCTGAGGCACCCAATTTGACATAGAGCACCAAATCAAGTTGACAATTTTATTCCAAAGGGTAAAATTGCCTTGGCAAGTTAGGTGGCATAGAAGTTTAATAATAAATAAATATTAAAAAATGATCAAAGGACAGACCAGATAAATGCAGTCTTCACTACAGCTAAGATATTAGTGTACAAAAAACACTGAATCATAACAACTACATGCAGTATATTTGCTCTACCTATGATTTGCATTTTTGAGGGTAAGATGAGATTCTCAGTGTTTCAGTCTTAGAAAACTTTACCAGGATACGGAAATGTGGCAGGAGATAATATACTTTCTGGTTGGAATTTATGATTCATTCCCTGCATCCTCAGTGGGAATCTAACACCAGGTAGATGCCTTCCAATAAGAAAATTACTTTGCAAAACTCCTGGAGGACATATTTCTAGAAAGAAATGTTGCCTAATAAACTTGTTTATTCAGAATTCTGGGATTTATAGCCTAATTTAAGATTGGAAGGAGCACTCCTTCCTGTCATCTCCACAGTGTCCTTTTTATTCTCAAGATGAGCTTTTGAGCCTGGAGCAGATGAAAAGGACAAAAGCATTTCACAAGTATTTAGTGAGCTTATGGTTGTGTCTGTCTAGTAGATAACCACTTAAGTATGAGCCAGCAGTGTACTACAACTGCCAAACAGCGAATGCAATCCTAGGCTACATTACCAAAGGAATAATATCAAATTACATGAAATATTAGTACTACATTATACTGCTTTAGTGAGACCACACTTGAAATATTGCATCTGCAAAGTCGCGTGGTCACACAGAGAGACGGACACTGGAGCTGGGTAGTAACGTCTTTATTGGATCAGGAATGAAGCTGAGGCAAAAGGGGTTACTTGGAGTCTCTTTATACCTGCCCAGGTGAATTGCGACCAATAGATTCAAACCTGGGCTTCCCGCCAGTGCAGGTGGCCAATGGATTTAAACCCTGGCTTCCTGCCAGAGCTGACCATGCCCCGGGGCTGTCGACGACTTGCTCTATTCAGGCTTTCCTGCCAAAAGCGGTTATAGCCTGGAGCTGTCCAGCCCCCTGCTGTGCTGACATTCCGTGTATGCTTTAAGAGCATACACTACACCCCTTCCCCCATAATGAGGAATTACCCTCTGACATTCTGTCTCCCAACTATATACACTTATTTACACTATACACAAATTTTACATTTGTTACTCCTTAGTTGCATCTCCACCCCCCTAAGAACGCACATAGTCAGTGAGGTAGCTTGGAGCCTTGTGCGGCCTGCTTGATCTTCTTGGGACTGGTTTTCCTGGTGGTGTGGTGCTGTTTCTTGACTCTCTTCCTTGCTGTGATTGTTGTGGTGGATTGTGGTGTGTGTGTGTGTGTGTGTGTGTGTGTGTGTGTGTGTGTGTTGAGGTGCCTGGGTTTTGTGTTATGCTGGATTCTGGTGACTGCCTGTTTTCCCTGTCTGTCTCCTGCCTGGGGTAAAGTTGCTTCTGTGCCCCTCTGGTGACCCTCCTGGGTGCTTGAGTTAGTGTTGTGGGTGTTTGTGTTAGTGCTGGCTCCTCCTCCTCAGCCCCCAGCGTGTCCTCAACAAACCTTTCAGGAGCCCTTTTCCTCAGCTGGTCCAGGTGCCTCTTCCAAAGGAGTCCCCCCTCCACCCTTACCTTGTAGGAAAGGGGTCCTGTCCTGGCACCCATGGGTGACCTGAGCTATAGTTCCTAACCCAGATGGGGTCCCCCGTGTTGAAAATTGTTTTGATGTTTGGGGTCCCGACGTCTGCTGCTACTCTGTCTGGGTGAAGCCTGTCCAGTGTTGTTATGAGACGCCTGCCCCATCTGAGTTCTGCTGGGCTTTTGCCTGTGGCGGTGCAGGGTGTTGCATGTTGGTGTAGGAGGAAGGTGGCCAGTCTTTGCTTCCAATTCCCCTGCACTATGTGCTTGAGGGCATCCTTTGTTGTCCGCACAAATCGCTCTGCCAACCCATTACTGGCTGGGTGGAAGGGAGCCGAGGTGGCGTGTCTAATCCCCAAGGTCCTCAGGAACACCTGAAAATCCGAGGAGGTAAATTGTGTTCCATTATCTGACACGATCACATCCAGCAGACCATGCGTTGCAAACATCCCCCTCAATGCTTGGATGGTTCCTACTGAGGTCATGTTGCCCACAGGCACTACCTCCAGCCATTTAGAATAGCTGTCTACCGCTACCAGAAATGTGTGACCTTGGAATGGGCCTGCATAGTCTATGTGCACCCTGGACCATGGTGTGTGTGTTTCCTCCCACTTGTGAACTGGTGCATGTGGCTGTTCTGGCCGCGACCTCTGGCATGTGTAACACCCGGCTACTAACCCTTCTATCTCCTTGTCCAACCCTGGCCACCATAAGTAGCTCCTTGCCAGTGCCTTCATTCTTACTACTCCTGGGTGGCCCTTGT
This sequence comes from Vipera ursinii, assembly GCF_947247035.1. Classification (NCBI taxonomy): domain Eukaryota; kingdom Metazoa; phylum Chordata; class Lepidosauria; order Squamata; family Viperidae; genus Vipera; species Vipera ursinii. The sequence goes on along the minus strand of NC_139517.1, from coordinate 112,515,309 downwards.
GTAATGACTAAAGGACTCTTTCTCTAAGCCTTGTGGGAATGATGACTCTACTCCCCCACAAGAGACATCCCTTGTGTGTTGATAGTTCATGCCTTCTGGAAAAGTATGCAATGAACTCTTGCCCTGGTGATTTGTCCTGCCACCCGCTGCTCACCCACGATTGTACCCTGCTCAGAACCTTGTCCTTGGGGGTCTCTGTGGCTATGTCCCTTGCGTTGAGGGGGCATTCTGGCAGTTCCTGTATTGCCAATATTTGGGCAGCAGGTGCTGGGTCCGGCTCAGTATCCCTTAGGGGGAGTCTGCTGAGGCCATCTGCGTGCCCCATCTCTTTGCCCGGCCTGTGTACCAGCTTGCATGAATATGCTGACAGGAAGATGGACCAGCGTAACATCCTGGGTGACAGGATTTGTGGTGTCTGCTTCTCTGTTGTAAACAACCCCAACAATGGCTTATGGTCCGTGTATATTAGGAACTCCCTACCATATAGGTAATCATGAAATTTTTTGACTCCTGCAACCACTGCCAGCGCCTTATCTATCTGCGCGTAATTTCTTTCTGCAGCTGACAGGGTCCGGGAGTAGTATGCAATGGGGGCCTGGGTTCCATCCTCCTCTAAATGGCTGAGGACTGCCCCAATCCATAAGGGGATGCATCGCACGCGATGCAGATTGGCTTGTCCTCTCTGAAGTGTGTGACTGTAGCATTGCCTGCTAACAAGTCCTTCAGTGAGTTGAACGCGTTTGTGTGTGTGTCCGACCACTCCCAGTGTGCCTGTTTGTCCAGCACCCTGTGTAACGGTTCTGCAATGGTTGCCTTGTGTGGCAGGAATGCATGATAAAAGTTGAGGAGGCCCAGGAATGCCTGCAACTCAGACTTGTTTTTGGGAATTGGGGCTTCTTTGATTGCCCTGAGCTTGGATGCAGCTGGATGGATGCCTCGAGCATTTGATCCTGAACCCCAGGAACTCTGTCTCATTCACCCCAATCTTGCATTTTTCCTTTTTGAGTTTCAGACCTGCAGCCCTCAACCTCTGTAACACCGCTTTCAATTGGTCTGCCAAGACGTCCTCGGAACTGGCTGCAATTAGGACGTCGTCAAAATAGGGGCAAACCCCTGGTATTCCCTTGAGGGTCCATTCCATCACCTCCTGTAAAATTCCAGGAGCTACGCTAACCGCGAACTGCAGCCGGTCTACCCGGAATGCCCCTTTGTGTGTGATTATTGTTTGTGCTTTAGCAGCCTCCGGGTCAACCGGCAGCTGCTGGTAAGCTTGGGCAAGATCCAGTTTTGCGAACACTGGCCCACGTTGCAGGGATGCCAGGATGCTGCTTACTGCGGGGACCGGGTAGGAATGGGCACTGAAAGCTCGGTTGATGTTCCCCTTATAGTCAGCGCAAATTCTAATCTTGCCATTCACGTTGAGTGGCGTTACGATGGGGGTTTCCCAATCTGCTCCCTCGACTGGTGTTAACACCCCCTGATCTACCAGCTTATCCAATTCCCGCTCTATCTTGTGTTTTAGCGCAAACGGGACTCTCCTAGCCTTCATTCTGATGGGCTGAACCTGGGGGTCTAATTTAAATGAAATTGGGGAACCGGTGTATCTCCCTAGCTGCTCATCAAACACGTCTGCAAAGTCCTTGCAGATACCTTCAAGTGAAAGGCAGCTCCGCGTCTGGTGAATCCCTGTGATTCCAATGCCCAGCGCCTTGAACAACCCTAACCCCACGAGGCTGGTTCGCTGCCCTTCGACGACCAACACGCTTAATTTGCCCGCAAACCCCTTGTACTGAACCAATACCGACGCCTCCCCCCGAACGTTAATGGGTGAGTTTTGGAAGTCAGAGAGGGTCAGCCTGGATGGTCTCAAGGGAACCCGTTGGCCACTCCACTTGCAAATGTCTTTAAACGTTCTGGCGGAGATGATTGACACGGCTGACCCTGAGTCCAGTTCCATCGTGCAGGGGACCCCTTGCAGCTTCACCCTCAATTTTATTTTCAGGGTTAGTGCCGCAGGGCCCCCTGTTAAACAAACGTCCGGCCGTCCCTTCATGTGGCTGACCATCAGTCTCGGCAACCGCTCCCCGGTACCTGTAGTGAACTGGAACTCTGCCTCCACATCGTGCAGGCTATCCTGCTGCTTGCTCCTGCAGACCGCCATGATGTGCCCAGTTTTCCCGCATGCCTGACACTTGGCTGACTTGAAACAGCAGGTAGATCGGGGATGCTGACCTCCGCAGCTGGTGCAACGGGTAGACCGGGAGCTGTTCGTGCCGCAGCCGGAGCACTGGGTAGACCAGGGTTTTCTGCAGCCACCGTGCTGGGTAGACCGTGGGCCGCAACCACAATGCTGGGTAGACTGGGGCCGATTCGTGCTGTAGCCGGGAAGTTGGGTAGACCGGGGACCGTTTGCTCTGCACCTGCACTCCTGGCACCTCGGGTCCACTGCGGCTGGTCTTGGCTCCCTCACGTTGTCTTGGTTGGAGGTGATGGGTCGCTGTTGTCAGTGTATGGTGTCCACTTCGGACTCTGCCCCTTCTGTGTCGCTGCAACCGCTCAACTGGTGGATGGATCCACCCTCTCTTGCGTCGGACTCCTCGGCTGCATCCCAGGCTAGGAATTCCTCTTGGACATCCCTCAGGGTTAACTTCTGCTTTGTGAAAATTTTCTGGCGCAGCTTCCTATCCCACAACCCACAGACGATCCGATCCCTCAGCCGGATCTCTAAGTTTTCAAAGTTACAGAGTTGAGCTGCCTGCCTTAGGGCGGACATGTATTGCTTGGCAGACTCACCTGGCCGCTGGTCCCGTTTCTTGAAACGATACCGCCACGCGATCTCAGACATCTCAGGCTTGAGGTGCTCGGTCAGCTTCGCTAGCAACTCATTGTACCCGATGGTGTGGATGTTGTCGGGTGAGCAGAGACCGACCGCCAGCTGGTACGTTTCTGTGCCGCAGCTGCAGAGTAGCACTGTCGCTTTCTGCAGGTCATCTTTCACCCCGTTCGCCCTTAGGTAGCACTCGAGCTGCCCCACAAAGGCTTCCCACTCCTCTGGGCAGTTGCTATTGAAAAGGGGATACTGACCCAGTTGTGCCATACCGCCGTCTCAGTCGTCCTGCATCTTGATCTGTGGCTGCCGATAGGATTCCGTCCGTGGATAGCGTTGTCCGGTGCAGGATCCCACCTTCATCGCCAGTGCAAAGTTGCGTGGTCACACAGAGAGACGGACACTGGAGCTGGGTAGTAACGTCTTTATTGGATCAGGAATGAAGCTGTGGCAAAAGGGGTTACTTGGCGTCTCTTTATACCTGCCCAGGTGAATCGCATCCAATAGATTCAAACCTGGGCTTCCCGCCAGTGCAGGTGGCCAATGGATTTAAACCCTGGCTTCCCGCCAGAGTTGACCATGCCCTGGGGCTGTCAACAACTTGCTCTATTCAGGCTTTCCCGCCAAAAGCGGTTATAGCCTGGAGCTGTCCAGCCCCCTGCTGTGCTGACATTCCGTGTACACTTTAAGAGCATACACTACAGCATCCATTTTGATAATCACAAAACAGAAAATATATTGAGACTCTAGAAGGAGTGCGGAGAAAAGCAACAAATATGATTAGGGGACTGGAGGCTAAAACATGAGGAATAGCTGCAGGAACTGGTTATGTCTAGTCTAACCAAGAGAAAGACAGGGGTGACATGATAGCAGTCTTTCCATATTTGATAGTCACAGAGAAGAGGAGGTTGACTTCTTGGAAGCATATTGATGAAGCTTCTTTCATAAGAAGTGAAACACTTCTTCAGTAGAAAAAACAACCCTCCAGTGCCTTTTGAAAAAGCACCTTTGGGACAACTATGACCTGGACTGAATCAGGAGGTTGACTTATTCTCCAAAGCATCTGAGGGCAGGACAAAAAGTAATGGATGGAAACTTATCAAGGAGAAATCCAACCTACTGTAGACCTAAGGAAAAAAATCTCTTGACAGTGAGAACAATTAATCAGTGAAACTATGTGCCTCCAGAAGTAGTTGTGGTCCATCACTGGAGGTTTGTAGGTAGCCATTTGTCTGGAATCTTATAGGATCTCCTGCTTAGGCAGGGATTTGGACTAGAAGACCTCCAAGTCCATTTCAACTCTGTTATTCTGTATTCTGTAAAACCTTAAAGGTTCAGTTCATCTTGCTTGGGAATTTCAGTAGAATTTGACTGCCTGATTTAGAAAGAGAACTTCAGGCAAGTCTTTGGAAGTTAGCCTGATCCAACAAGTTCCACCTATAGTGAGTCAACCTTTTTTTTAAAAAAGAGGATACATACAATTACTAGTGATTGAAATACCTGAAGTAACATTTCCCTCCATACCAAATAGTCTGCATATTAAAATTGTGAATGGGCAATTTGCACTCTGCCGACAGCTCCTCAGCTCTTTTTTTCCTAAGCTTTAGAAAATGTCATGATTACACTGCTGCAATTTAACAGGAACCCATTTTTTTTGTCTGTGTGCTTAGTATACTGTTGTTCTTTACTATAGACACTGTCCAGAATTCGGCAGATATCCATGTGTATATGTGTGGGTTTGTGTGGGGGGGTATATGGTATGATTTTTTATAACGAATAAATAACTTCTGCCAGCCCATCTTCCCCGTGCACAATCTTTCTTTAAATGACATCCTTGAGTCACTATCAAGTTGCTATGGCTTTAGCTGCTTCAAAACAGTTTTTGGAAACTGTAGGCAGAAAAGTGATTGTTTGATTAAAACCATGAAATGAAATCTTTCTCCAAATATTCTCAAATAGAGCTATTGGGGAGCGAAGTGTGTCTGTCTGTCTGTCTATCTGTCTCTCTCTCTCTCTCTCTCTCTCTGTGTGTCTGCAACAGTGATTGAAGTTGTGGCTAGTTTTCCTTGTATCGAGTTCTTGATTTCGTGGTTCTGGCCTTGACTGTTTTGATACACATATTCAAACACACACACACACACACACACACACACACACACACACACACAAACACTCCTGGACAGACACTGTTGCCTTGGAAGATGATTTTGTCTTTGGAACAACTGCATTGATGCTGACTTGACAGCCCTTTCAGTATTCGCCAAAACCTTTTCAAAATATATTCCAAATTTTATCTGATGTTGGCTATCTTATGCAGTCTTCAAGAACCTTTTCTATTTTACTGATTTAATAGTTAGTTGTTTTGTTTATATTAAATGCTTGCAGTTTTTGATTCGTTAATTCTGTCTGAATAAAAACTTTACAACTTTCTAATCAATAGACAAATGCATATGTGAAGTACATTTTTTTCTCTTTATGTCCAGTTAAATACCATGATGGCTGTTACGACTGTTTTTCACACTTACGAGCATTGCAGCATCCGCCTGGTCACATGATCAAAATTCGTATCCCTGGCAATTCACTCATTTTTATGATGGTTGTATGTCCAGGGATCATGTGATTAACTTTTGCAACCTTTTAACAAGCAAAGTCAATGGGAAGGCCAGATTCACTTAACAACAATGTTACTAATTGAACAACTGCAGTGATTCACTTAAACAACTGTGGCAAGAAAGATTGTAAAATGAGGCAAAATTCACTTAACAACTGTCTCACTTAGCAGCAGATATTTTGGGCTAAATTGTGATTGTAAGTTGACAACTACCTATATAGGGAAACTAGATTTATATGTACATCTATCTATCTATCTATCTATCTATCTATCTATCTATCTATCTATCTATCTATCTATCTATCTATCTATCTTCTATCTATCTATCTATCTATCTATCTATCTATCTATCTATCTATCTATCTATCTCTATCTCTATCTCTATCTCTATCTATCTATCTTTATCTCTATCTATACCTATATCATCTATATCTATTTCTATCTACACACACACACACACACACAGAGGAACACACCTATTCACTCTTCTGCTGCTATTGCTTTCTGCAATCATTGTATGCATACCTCTTCCCCATATTGTCATGTCTAATGTTTACAGGCTACATGTAATAAGTAATATGTGTGGACTTCAATTCTCAGAATCCCTTGGTTTGTGAAACAATAATCAAAAGCAAAGTTAGCTTAAAATGTAGACATTCTATGCTCAATCATGTATCCTATAAATAATACAGTTGAAATGTATTTTTGTTTAGTTTTACTGCTGTTCTATTGTATGAAATAATTTATTTAAAATGTACCATATACCATTTGATTCAGGATTTATTTAAATGTCCAAGATACTGTTGCTTCACGAAACAAAGTTATCCTGTGGCAAAATGAGACCTTCTCAACTTACTCAGAGGCACAGCAAGAGGTAACAGGAATAGAAAAATAAAGTGAAACAATCAGCATACAATCATTTCTTTTTTGTCAGAAATATGGAAGCCAAGAAACTTTGGCCAAGATACAACAATTTCTATTGTACAATATTCGCCTGACAAAATTCAATTGTATTGTTTCATATGCAGTATTGTATTTTACAAACGTGCATAATATTGTCTCTTGGCAGAGAGGAAGTTGTTAAAACAATCATACTTTTACATCTATCAGCTCAAGGCTATTCAGGCTTGTTCCAGTGCAAACTGAACATTTCAACTATTTCCTTCCTCTCTTTAATCTTATTCCTTCCGTCACAGGACCAGCCATTTACAGAAAAGGTAGGAACACAAATGTATTGTTGTGGTTCCTTGGGAATTCAGGGTATTCTTTACCAACATAAACATCTTGCATTTCTCACATATTTTTTTGTGTTTTATTACTTGCAGAGGTGATTCTCAAATTACCTTTGGGCACATTTTGCTCACAAATAATTTTTTTTGTATCTTCTTTCATGAAAACTTTCATAAAACATAAGCTAATAGTTTGCTGATATTTATTACAGTATTCCCTGTGATTTTTACAAACATTGAAGTATCTCAGATAGTGAAGTTGCCATCCATGAACTATTCCAAATCAAAATGACCACTGAATCAAAATTTGCATTGGTAGTAAGGGAATCTTTTTTTTAAATTCCATTTATATCCCGCCCTTCTCCGAAGACTCAGGGCAGCTTACAAGCTTGGCTGTGTGCTACACAGTACAGAATATTGATCTTATCTGAAGTTCCCAAGACAGAGAGCTGATCCTGTTCTCAAGAAAAAATAAAGGCCAAAAAAAATTACATTTGGAGAACAATTTGCTTGATGGAATGAGTATATAAACAAGTACTTCTTTTTCCTGTAAAGCAAATGTGAGAAAAATAATTTTATTTTATAGCTGAATGCTTCTTCCTAGCAGAGGATCCACCCACATCTTTCAACTGATTATTTATTTTATTATTACATTTATTACATTATCTGAAGACATAGGCCAGTTTTGGCAAATAGTGTGCCAATTATGCTTCCTATTCTTTTGATATATGTATATGTAAAGGATATGCTTAGTTAAGTTTAAAAAAAATCTCCAGAGACTAGATTAGAAAACACTATCATCTTATCACATATTGATCTCAAGGAATAAAATAGAATCAAACAGCACAGCACAGCACAGCACAGCACAGCACAGAACAGAACAGAACAGAACAGAACAGAACAGAATAGAATAGAATAGAATTCTTTATTGGCCAAGTGTGATTGGAAACATAAGGAATTTGTCTCTGGTGCATAAGCTCTCAGTGTATACAGGCATACATACATTCACACATACATACATACATACATGTCTGTTGGTGTATGAGAGAGAGAGAAGTATGTTTTGTAGGTGCATGTAATACATATTGTCACAAACATAGATGCCTTTGTGTGTATTCAATACATGCACAGAATTTAAGTTATAAACATGCACAGGAATCATTTCCTATATTTATTTGTTAAAATCTCTGTATACAATGTACAGTTTCTATCACCAAGAGTCCACCTCTATCACCTCCTCCTCCACCTCTCCCCCGCCACCTCCCATGGGTACAAAGCCCTCTTTTTGAATGAACATTAAAATATCAATTGTGTCCTGTCCTTTGCTTTGTTCTCCCATGTAGGGATCTATTAAAGTGGTTGACAATGCAGGCAATAGTGTGGGGTCATGCTCTTAGGAAGTGGCCATATCACTGAAGATGTTTTTCCATACTTTCTCTGTTACTGGTACAAAGGCAGAATGTATTATTGCTGATATGGTTGAATAGGGAGAGGGCATTCCACTATTTTAGTGGTTGCCCAACACTTTACAGTGCTACTGGGCAAACCATTGTTCTATACACTTTCAAGTTTAAGTGAATTGGCATGTACTTGTCATAAAGCATTTCCAGTGATAATCTTCCACTTCCATAAAAGCTATGTAGCACTTATTCTTCTGCACATATTCCCATTAACACCACTGTGATTTTGCAAATGAAATATTAAAAAAACAGAGTTTGTGTTCATTAGATTTTCATTGCTGACCTGTATGGTGGAAGTGCCTGGGCTTAGATTTCTTGATATTGAAGTACCAATTGGCTTAGATGATTGTTCCAAGTCTGGAAACAGCTCAGTAGTTCTTTCCTGGGGGTAGCTGCAAGTAGGACACCATTGGTGGCTCTCTTATGGACTTCAACTCCCAGAATTTCTCAGCCAGCAAGGCCCAGAGGATACTATTATGCAAATTAAGTGTGATGGTATCCATACTGTAATGAAAATGAACAATGATGGTGATGATGCTAAGCCTTGGTGCAGACCAACTTTCATAGGCAAGTTATCAGAAAGGCTGGCAGCTCAGTTGGCTGCTGGTATTAATAGAGCATCTGGGCCTATTTTATGAGTAGCTTGGTCACACCATAGTCACCAATCTTTCCAACATTAATATACATAAGCTAAATTCAAAAAATCATGTATGTGGAATAGAGGACAAAGAAAGAATACAATAGTTTCCTTACCATCTTAATTACATCTTCTACAGCAAGCAAGGATTGTACATATATTTCTTTTCTCCAGTTTGGATAAGATTAGGCCTGTGCAACCTTTTCTGTTGTAATCCAAAGACTACTTTAATTAAGATTGCATATATCCTATTTAAATCAATGGGACGTGTTCACCCTGAACTTTGCATTAACTGCTGAAACCTGGATAATTATTGTATTTTATTGTGATCTCTTCACTCAGTAGATGCATTAACACTTCCAACAGTCAATAATGTGGACACCTGAAGTATAGAAATGTTGATTTGTTTTTATTGCTGCTGCTGTTGCTGTTATTAGTAGGAGAAATGTTTGGTTCGAATTGACGAGGACTCAGAGTGGTTAACACTGAACGAGTTTATTGAATACACAAAATCAACTGTCAACTGTCAAATGTTGCAACCCTTTTATAGAGGAAGTGTTTGAACTGTAACCAATACAAGCAGTCTATTTTCCCGCTCCTTGGTTGTGGCGTCCAATGATTGCACCTTATTTTCCCGCTTTAAACCTTGCAAAGCTGCACTGTGTTTGCAATCTCTTTCATGGCTTATTGCTAACTATTTACATACACAACACCCCTTACCCCCCAGTTGGTGTCATTTCTTTACAAAATCCATTAGGTATTTTGGTGGCCTATGTATTCTGGACGGGTATCTGTTACTTTGGCTATTAGGGACCCTTCTTCCTGGTTGACTGCTTGGCTGCTGGTTACTATGCTGGTTGCTACTAGACCTGGGCTCAGGGTTACTGGCTTCAGATGTACTGCCTTGTGTATTAGGTTGTGTTTGGGATTCAGTGGTCACTGGCCTACTTCGCAGGGGTATTTCCCAATCGATTGGACTGAATTGTTGTTGTTGGGCCTCAGGGAAAGTGTCATCTTGCCCAACCTCTACACCACTTTCTGGCCTAATGTTGTCTGTACTGTTTCCCCTTACTGAGCTTTGGTCCCCCTCAGCCGGCACACACCCCCTAGATCTTTTCCTCAGCTGGTCTATGTGTCTTTTACAGCTCCTATTCCCTTCCCCCTCAATGATGTATGATAGGGGACCTAAGATTTCAGTTACCACCCCTGGAATCCATTTGTCCCCTTGGGCATAGTTCCTGGCCCAAATCAAGTCCCCCACTTCAAATGTTCTGTTAGGAATGTCCAATTCAATGTTTGGTTGGAGTCTGTCGGGGTGTAGTCTGTCCAACTTGGTCAAAATTTTCCTGCCCCACCTCATTTCAGCTGGACTTTTCCCTGTAGCCGAACAAGGGGTTGTGTGCTGGGCCAACAAGAACTCAGCTAGTCTCTGATGCCAGTCACCTCGAATGATTCTTTTAAGCGCGTCCTTCGTGGTCCTCACGTTCCTTTCAGCCAATCCGTTGGTGGAGGGATGGAAGGGTGCAGAAGTCTTATGCTTAATCGAGTTGGCCTTGAGGAAATCCTGAAATTCAATAGATGTGAATTGTGGCCCGTTATCAGACACTATTAAATCCGGCAACCCATGAGTGGCAAAGAGGCCCCTTAATGCCTGTATTGTTCTGCCTGCCGTTACTGAACTGACTGGTACTACTTCTAGCCATCTAGAGTAGCTGTCGACCACTACAAGGAACGTTAACCCCTGGAAAGGTCCAGCGAAGTCAATATGAATCCTGGACCAAGGATTCCTAGCTAGCTCCCATTTATGTGTGCGGATGTGTTGTTGTTCAGGCCTTGAACGTTGGCACAGATGGCAATTGGCAACGCATTCCTCAATGTCGTGGTCCAATCCAGGCCACCACAAGTGACTCCTAGCCAGGGCCTTCATCCTTACTATTCCGGGGTGTCCCTCATGTAATTCAAATAAAATAGCTGATTTGTGAATTTCTGGAATTACTACGCGAGTTCCCCAGAGTAAGCAACCCATATGAACTGATAATTCATCTTTCCTTCTGAAAAATGGACTGTATTTTACGTCCGGGTTGGCGTTGGGCCAACCGCTCATGACCCAGGCCATTATTCTCCTTAAGATGAGGTCCTTATTGGTTGCCTCAGCTATGTCTTTAGCAGTTAGGGGCAGATCAGGAATATCTTGTAGGGACATTACTTGTCCCACTGGGGCAGGGTCCTCCTCTGTTGTGCTAAGGGGCAATCTGCTCAGAGCGTCTGCATGACCCATGTCCTTACCTGGTCGGTATTGGAGGGAGAATGAATATGCTGAGAGGAAAATGGACCATCTCAGCATCCTGGGAGACATAATTTGGGGAGTCTGTTTATCTGTGGTAAACAGTCCCAGCAGGGGTTTGTGGTCTGTCAGTATTGTAAAGTTCCTGCCATACAGGTAGTCGTGGAACTTTTTGACTCCTGCCACTATGGCTAGAGCTTCCCGGTCTATTTGAGCATAGTTCCGCTCTGCCTTGGTTAGTGTGCGGGAGTAGTAAGCAATGGGTCTTTGCATTCCCTGGGCGTCTAAATGGCTGATTACTGCCCCAACGCCATAAGGCGAAGCATCGCACGCCAGGTAGATTGGTCTGTTTTCTATGAAGTGGGTTACAGTTGAGCTACTGGAAAGGATGTCTTTTAAGGTCTGGAAACTCGCTTTGTGCTTGTCTTGCCAATGCCAAGGGGTCTTCTTATCTAAAAGCCTGTGCAGTGGTTCTGCAATGGCAGCCTTATGTGGCACAAAAGTGTGATAAAAATTTACCAAGCCAAGGAAGGCCCTTTTATTGCTTTAATTTTTTCAGGGGTAGGGTGGACTCCGCTTTTGTCAATCCTGAACCCCAAAAAATCAGTGGACTTAACCCCTATGCTACATTTTTCCTTTTTTAATTTTAATCCAGCCTTTCTAAATCTACCCAGTACCTGTTCCAGCCGCTCTACTAACATTCCTTCATCTTTTCCAGCTATTAGGACATCATCAAAGTAAGGGCATACTCCAGGTATGCCCTTTAAGGTCCTCTCCATCACTTCTTGGAAGATGCCTGGAGCAGCTGCAATTCCAAATTGCAGTCTGTGGACTCGGAACGCCCCCTTGTGGGTAACAATTGTCTGTGCCTCTGCAGCCTCTTTGGAAACAGTCAACTGTAAGTACGCATGCGCCAAGTCGAGCTTGGCGAAGATGGCGGCGTCCTGGATCGTGGCGAGGACCTGCTTCACCGTCGGGACCGGGTAAGCATGCTTTTTCATTCCAATGTTGAGGGTCGCTTTATAGTCGGCGCAGATCCTCACATCCCCATTGGGTTTGAGGGGTGTGACGATCGGCGTCTCCCACAAACCGCCCTCAACGGGTTCTAAAACTCCGAGGCCTACAAGCCGGTCGAGCTCGGCCTCGATTTTTTCTTTTAAGGCAAAAGGTACCCTCCGGGCCTTTAGCCTGATTGGGTTTACTGAGGGGTCTAGGTTAAAATTAATGGGGGGCCCTTTGTACTTGCCTAGAGATCCATCGAATACGTCTGCAAATTCTTTGCAGACGGATTCGAGGGTCTTATTTCTGATCACTGAATTTATTCCCCCTATCCAAATTCCCAGGGCAGGAAACCAATTAAGCCCTATTAAGCTGGTCCTATTCCCCTCCGTAACTATCAAATCTAAGACCCCCTTAAACCCCTTAAAGTTTACTCTAAGGCTGGTCTTTCCTTTTACGATTATTGGACTTTTTTGGAAGTCCATTAATTGAATATTTGTTGGACTAAGTGGAATTCTTTTTCCACTTAGTTGTTCGATTTTCTCAAGGGTTTCAGTGGAAATTATCGACACTGAAGCCCCTGAGTCGATTTCCATTCTGCAAGGGACCCCTTGCAGAAGGACTGTAATTTTTAATTTTCCGTCCGGAAAATTGTGCCCCCTTCCCCGCCTTCTCCGATTGACTCGGGCCACCTCCCTTAGGGTTGGAAATTTCACCCGGGATCTAGGGGTCTCCTTGCCACTAGCATTGGGGGTTACCTTACCCTCTGGCCACACATCGACTTCGTTCAGACGGGAGTCCCGGACGCGGTTTCTGCAGATGGCCTGGATGTGGCCGGTCTTGCCACAAGCCCTGCACTTGGCGGTGCAGAATCGGCAGGAAGCGCGGGGATGGTTGCCGCCACAGCTGCCACATCGGTTCTGGGTGTCGTTGTCGCGCGGTCTGGTTGCGGTGTCCCGCCACGGTCGTTGTGCCCCGGTCGGTGGTCTTTGCGGTGTTGCGGTTTGTTGCCGGCGGCCCGGTTCCGGCCCCTCGCTTCTGAGTTGTCTTGGTGCCATCTTCCCGAATCGCCTGGAGACTTCGGCGATCTCTTCCTCCCACTGCTGGTCCACCTCCCCGCAGTCCACATAGCCCTCTTGGTTAATTTCAGGTGCTGCCGCCATGCTACTGCGGGGGGGTCACGATACCCGGTTGACTCATACGTTAGGAGTTCGTCGAGCACTTCCTGTAAATCGCCGGTAGGTTTGGCGATTATTCTATTTTGTAATTGTTCATCACGTAAGCCCAGCACGACTCTGTCCCGAATTCTAATTTCTAAATTATCGTATTTGCAACGTACTGCGGCTTCCCTGACGGCAGCGACGAATTTTTGTATGGACTCCCCCGGTCTCTGATTTCTCTTCTCGAAGATGCGCCGCCAAAAGAGTTCGGACCTTCGGGGAGTAAAGTGAACCTTTAGTTTTGCGAGGAGGTCGGCGTAGGGCACGCTGGAGACTGGTTGTGGCTGGCACAGCCCGACAGCAACTCTGTAGACCGGTGTGCCGCAAATTGTCAAAAGTGCCGCCGCTTTTTTCCGGTCGTCAGTGATTCCGTTCACTAACAGGAATCCTTCAACTTGACCGATGTATTCTTCCCAATCTTCGGGGAAGTTAGGGTCAAATTCCTTCAGTGACCCGATTTGCGCCATTCGGAGAATTTTTTTCCTATTCTGCCGCGGCCGCTCGGTTGACTGTGACTCGCTCGGAATTTGCCGCCTTCACGACAATTCTTCCTAATCTCTGGTCTTCTGTCAATCCCACCTTCGTCGCCAGTTGTTTGGTTCGAATTGACGAGGACTCAGAGTGGTTAACACTGAACGAGTTTTATTGAATACACAAAATCAACTGTCAACTGTCAAATGTTGCAACCCTTTTATAGAGGAAGTGTTTGAACTGTAACCAATACAAGCAGTCTATTTTCCCGCTCCTTGGTTGTGGCGTCCAATGATTGCACCTTATTTTCCCGCTTTAAACCTTGCAAAGCTGCACTGTGTTTGCAATCTCTTTCATGGCTTATTGCTAACTATTTACATACACAACAAGAAAACTAATGAATATGCCACTAATCTGATAGAAGACAACAAGACAAGGCCAGAAAGGAAGTAGGCAAACCTCAGCCAGAAATCCATATCACCAATATTTTCAGCAACATAAATGGCAATCAGTTCAGTCTCCTATATATTAATACTAAATAGCAGTACTATTTAGTTCGGGCCTGGGAAATCTCCCACTCATAAGCCATACATTGCCTACTGCAGTGTTTCTCAGCCTTGACAACTTGAAGATGGGTGGACTTCAACTTCAACATGCTGGTGGAGAATTTTGGAGTTGAAGTCCACCCATCTTCAAGTTGTCAAGGTTGAGAAACACTGGCCTACAGTAATTCCCAGTCTAGTCCATCATGTTTCTCTCTAAAGCTGTTTCTCCTTTTCCAAGTTTCATGTCCTGTCTCCAGGCCCTCTAGGCACATTGACAAGGGCTCTGGGAGAGATAACTGTCCCTCATAATAGAGGAGGAAAAATAGAATAATTTCTAATATTAGCATGCAATAGAATAAACATACACGATCACTTACACATATCAGTATGATAGTTCTGCGTAATTAAATTTTAATTAAATTTGCATGCTGCCCATCTTGCTTCCTATACTCAGTACTGCTGACCCATAATCAAAGATTTTCAAGCAGAACCCCATGCTTTAATAAAAAAAATAGTCCTGAAACGTGAACTCCAATGTTATATTTTATAGACACCAAGGATTTTAGTCACCTATTCTACCTCTGAAGGCAGAAAACAATTTTTTCCCACTTGGTTTTCTAGATGTTTCAGCTTTCTTTCCTAGCCTACAGACATGTCACATCTCCGCTCTTCAGGTCCAGTCCAAAGGCTTCTGGCACAAGGTGCAAGACACAGTCACACTTTGCTTGCAGACCTTCTTCGTTTTTCAAACCCAGCCATCTGCAGTGTCACATAAACATATCTGCACAGATGGACTTGTTCTGCTCCTTTTGACAGCAAAAAAGAGTTTATGTTGGCGAAGGGAGTTGAGGAGATGGAGCAAGAAGGAAAGAAAGGAAGTAGTATAGGGCAGGGCTTTCCAACCTTTTCACCGATTGTACCACTTTTAGGATATGGCAATATTCTAGTACCACAAGTTGCCTAGCAAGGTGTCAAAAACTTGATGACCAAAAAAAAAAAAAAGGAAAAAAGTGATAAAGTACAGGTAGTCCTCGACTTACAAAGTGCAGTTAGTGGCTGTTTGAAATTACAATGGCACTGAAAAAAGTGACTTATGACCATTTTTCACACATGCAGCATCCCCAGGATCACATGATTTACATTTGGATGCTTGGCAACTGATTCGTATTTATGATGGTCACAGTGTCCCAGGGATACGTGATCCCCTTTTGCAACCTTCTGACAAGCAAAGTCAATGGGGACACCAGATTCATTTAACAACCGTAATTACTAATTTAAAAACTGCAGTGATTCACCTAACAAATGTGGCAAGAAAAGTCATAAAATGGGACATAACTCATTTAACAAGTTTCTCACCCCTTCTCCTTTTATATCCTGCTCTTCCCCTCACTTCCTCCTTTTATATCAAGGCTGCCAAACTTTATTTCATTGAGGGCCGCATCAGCATTGTGGTTACTGTCAGGAAGGGGTGGGGTGTGCATGTGGCCTCTCAATGTTGCTCAGGTCGGGGGGCACCTGTATGGGGGAACCAGGATCCCTGGTGGAGGGGTGTGGGACTGGGGTGGGTACCTGGGCATGGTCCACCAGAGGAGCCTCACTGTCCCTCTTGGGCCATGCAGGGGACTCTCAGAAGTGGTGTGGGCTGCCCTGGGCAGAGGGGCAAGGACCCAGCCCTCATTCACCAGGATCCTGCAGCCCAACCCAGTCCAGCCCCACTTCCCTGAGGGGGCATCCGGCTGCGTTTTCCTCCTCCTCAAGGCTGCTGCTATGTTTGCTCTCCTTGCCCAGGTTGCTCATGGTGGGTGCAGGAGAGCAAAGTGCATGGGTCAGATGGAGGCCCACTCCCTCTCCAGCTTTGTAACAGAATCATCCTTAGCAATAAGATGGGAGACCACCACGATAGGCCAGGAGGAAGGGGCAAGGGGATGACGAAAGGGCAGAACGGCTGCTGTTGGCCAAGTGTTAAGGCAGGATTTTCCTCAGACCCTCTCTCCCTCTCCCTCTCCCTTCCTTCCTTCCTTCCTTCCTTCCTTCCTTCCTTCCTTCCTCCCTCCCTCCCTCCCTCCCTCCCTCCCTCCCTCCCTCCCTTCCAGTCTCCCTTCCTCCATCCCTACCCTCCTTCCTTCCCTGCAGCCCTCCTTCTCATTATCATCTTCTTCATTCCCTTTCTTCCTATTTCACTCCCTCCCTGCCTCTCTGCTTCTCATTCGTATCTCCTTCCTTCACTTTCTTCCTGTTTCTCCCTCTCTCTTTCCCTCCTTCCCTCCTTCCCTCCTTCCTTGCTTCCCTCTTTCTCATTCTCTTCTCTTCTCTTCTCTTCTCTTCTCTTCTCTTCTCTTCTCTTCTCTTCTCTTCTCTTCTCTTCTCTTCTCCCTTTCTCCTCCCTTTCTCTCACAAAAAGTCTTTTTTCTCTCTGTCTTTCTCATGCACACTTCTCTCCAAAAGCCTGCCCTTTCTCACACACACATCTCTCCAAATCCTTCCCATTCTCATGGACAGGTCTCTCCAAAGCCACACACACCTCCCCAAAAGCCTTCTCTCTCTCTCTCTCTCTCTCTCTCTCTCTCTCTCTCTCTCTCTCTCTCTCTCTCTCTCTCTCTCTCTCTCTCTCTCTCTCTCTCTGTCTCTCTCTCTCATTGCTTTTCTGATAAAAGCCTTTTCTATTCTGACTCTTTCTCCAGCATCTTACTTTCTTCTCCCTCTCCTGCCAAAACTGCCTCCTTTTATAGCCTCTCCTGTCTCCACCCCCCTCCTTTCTTTGTCTCTCCCCAGCAGCTCCTGAGAACTCCCTCATGGCAGATTCTGTGCTGCACTGCTTTGGCTCGTTCCCTCCCCCACTATACTTGCCTAGGCTTGGCAGAGTCATGTACCACTTGCCAGGTGCCAATGTACCACCAGTTGAAAAGCCCTGGTATAGGGAAGTGGGGGCAGTACATGTACCAATGTGCCTGATACATTAAATACCTTGATCTTTAACTAATTCATAAATGTGGTGACAACATGAAATTACTAGAGTGTTGCCATGTATAAGGTATGTATGTAATAATGATGATGGAAACCTGAGTCTTGAATTTCATTTTATTTTCATGGATTTATGCACTCTGCTAACCATAAGTTTAAATTTCATTCTGAAATGTCTGAGTCAGGAACAAATAACCATACTAGGTTTTATGTTAAATGAAATGGATTAGATGTTAGATGAAACTCTACTTCATGTAGAAATGTCTGCAAGAAAACAACCAAGCTCAAAGAATACCAAGGACCCTTCATTTCAATTCTGAGTACAAATATCCTCCTTTATTGAAACATATTGATGATATGGATTATGAAGTTTTTGACTCAAAGGTGCATAGAAGCAAAGTTTTCTGCCTTTCATCCCCCATGCACCCAAATAAAATCCTCTGTGGATGATTTGGGGAGCTTCTTGAATTTGTAGGATATGTACATGGAGCTATAGAGAAAAGGATGAGATGAAAAGTGTTCTGCAAACATTTTCAAGTTAAATTACAATAAAATCTAAACTCAATGTTTATTTGACTAACAATACCTATACACACATCATTTATATCCATCCTTTACTCAAATAATGAAAGCAGAAGGAGAAGAATTATTTCAAAACATGGATTAAAATGAATATATTTAGCAACTGAAAACAGAGCAACAGAGATGTATTCTGATTGCTTACTAAAAGGAGAGAGAGAAAGGGAGGGAGGTAGAGAAAGAAAGAGACAGTGAGTGCCAAACAAAATTATTGAGGAAGTACTTTCTACAAAGCTTGGGAACAGTTCGGGAAGACAGCATCAAAATGCTAATTTACTATGAAACCATCTTCAGAAGAACCTCTGCTGCAGATGTCCAGGGCCAAGCAGGCATTGTGATGGAAAAAGAAGTTCTTCAAATAGACGCATTCTAAAATTAAGAGCCAGAGCAGATCTTTCAGTATTGACACCATAGGATTTTGCAACCATCTGCAACCTTGAGACACTTAAAAAAAATGAGTCTATGGATTTGTTCATCCATTCATCCATCCATCCATCCATCCATCCATCCATCCATCCATCCATCCATCCATCTATCTATCCATCCCATCCCATCCCACCTCATCCAACCCCATCCCATATCATCTCATCCCAGAAATGAAATAGGATTTTCTGCTCGAGCAGGACTAGAAGACCTCCATGGTCCCTTCCAGATTCTATTCTATTCTATTCTATTCTATTCTATTCTATTCTATTCTATTCTATTCTATTCTATTCTATTCTATTCTATTCTATTCTATTCTATTCTATTCTAAATTTATTTTAAGATATAAGTTAATGTAAGCAGACTTTATAAGTCAAAATTCTAAAACTAAAAGTTATTTTAGTTATACCATATATTTTATAGAATGCTTCAGTAATTACATACATTGAAATGCATATTTAGTATTTTAAGGATTGAAAATAAGTTGAAATAAGGCTTATACCATTAAAATAAAAATCTGGTGGGAGGCAAGTCAGGCTAATAAGATGTATAAAACATTAGATTAGTTATTATCTAATCCTATTTTGAAGTGCTGGAATATAGTAGGTAATGAGAAAAAGCAGGATTAATAAATATTGATCAGACGATGTCAGACCATGTTTCATTAATAACAAACAGATGTTTTTATGGATACTTCAGGCCTGGGCTTAAAAAATTAAAAAGCAGAATAATTCATTGTTTTGTGCTTTTCTTGTTAGAAAGAAACTTGTCTTTGTACCCATGCTTCTTAAAATACCCTTGTGTTTCCCAGGATGAAATTACTTAGAATTAATGAGCTAAGGAACTTCAATTCTGCTTTCTAGGTCATAAACCTAAGTCCATACAATGTTTTAGTGTATTTTTGTTTGTTTTTAATGGATACTCCTTCCTCCTTCAGCATTTCAGCTGGCACTTTTTTTCACTATCATCTCTCATAAAATAGAATCCCTGAGCAAAATCAGCCTGTAGGATTAGATCAGCCTCTACTAAAGCCGCATTTAATATTGCTGTGTTCACACCTCATTCCCTTGGGTGAGATGTATGTGCGCATAACTAGAACCATTAGTTCCACCCCAGATTTCTGTTCTGAATGCAGGCAGGGAACCTGGTTCTGAGTCATTATTCACAACCTTTAGATAACATTGCATTTGCAAAAGAAATAGAATTTTATTTCTCTCTTTTTGCAAGTCCAACCTGGCTGCTGATTCAGTTTTAGTATGAGTCAAGCTATCTTTAAAATATATGGTTTGATTGCCTAATGTTTTAAAGTCTGTTCACGAATCCTTTTTCCTACTTATTTACTCATTTATCAGAAGATTATTTATGGATGCTTATCTCTTCAAGCTCCCACCCACCTCTTCCTTGTTAGCAAGCCACATTGCTTTTATAAATGTAGGCTGAAAAAGCATGTGTATTTTTTTGATAATTTAACCATTCATCTCTTGTCCATTATTTTTTTGAAGGCTTATTGTAATTCTTATTTCCTTCTTAGTTTTTTATTATCTGGGTTATGGACTGCAGGCCTGTTTTTAAAACAGTTTTAAAGCAATATATGCTTCTAGCGATTATTGTAGTGGAACAGCCCACTTTTAGGAATTGAGTTTCAATCAGCTACTTCTGTTTTTTTTAAAACAACAAAAAATTAAAACAGAACATCTACCTTTAGAAGCACTAAATTATGGTGATGGATAGATATAAATTGTACTTTATAAACTTTATAGAATGACTGAGCATTCTTCTTCCATAGGTTTTTTTTTTAAATTTTAAAACGCTGCTAGACCAGTGATGGTAAAAACTTTGGTTTGATGTGTCAAATATTTGGAAATGCCTAACTTAACTCTCCTAGTGTTTCCTCCTCGTCTGAAAAAAAGAGAAACAATTCTTTATATATTCATTTATTTAAAAGAATGTATATAGTCCAATCATGTGTGGCAATAAATATTTTATAAAGAAATATCAATTAATTACAAAAAAGAAATCAAGTGAAACAAACTCATTTTCAGAGGATCCAAAGGCCCTGCAAGTACACACCAAATTCTCATGTAGCCTCTATAATTTTTGAAAAAATGTAAGAATGGGATGTACTTTTGAAAATAATTGCTGTTAGTGTTGTTGTTAGTGTGTCACCCAAAATGTCATGGTGTGTGTCACCTTTAATACACATGTCATAGATTTCCCATCATTGTTCTAGACTTAGAATAGCATCTGACACTTTCTAAGTGGATGGTGATATCATGAAGCCCTTCCAGGAATTGCTCTATTTAGGTTTATCTCATCTGAGATCTACTGGCATTTAAATTTGTTCCCATCAGGATTCTGTGTAAAATTTATTTTACTTCTTATTGTATTTACATAACCTGAGATCTAGAAGAAGATGCAAAATGATTAGTCTTTTTAAAGATTATACAGATTTTACCATATACTAAGTTTCTAAGTTGCTGAGTGAGAGCCAGTGTTGTACCATTAAGAGGTCTGGCCTTTTTGCATAGCTCAATAAAGTAGAAGAATATTGAAAAGACTTTTTAAGTCAAGGTGGAAGCTATTGTCTTCAAATGAAATAAAAACTCCAAATAAAAAGAAATTTTTTATTTATTTATTATTTATTTTAATTCCATTTATATCCCGCCCTTCTCCGAAGACTCAGGGTGGCTTACAAGCTTAGCAGTAGCCTTCATTCTATGTATATGCCTGCTTGTTAGGGCTTTCACACACACACCCAAGCGGCATTATTACAAAATCAGCTTATTGCCCCCAACAATCTGGGTCCTCATTTTACCTACCTCGGAAGGATGGAAGGCTGAGTCAACCTTGAGCCTGGTGGGACTTGAACCTGCACTAATTGCAGGCAGCTGGTCTTACTTAAGGAGGCATTAGCCCACTGCTCCACCAAGGCTCCTTATTATACATATTCATAAATATTATATTATAAATATTATACATATTCATACATACTCATTTGTGACCATCCATAGATAAGCCATATCTTGAAATTTTAACCAAAATACTGTGGAAAATGTGTTAATATGTTTTAATTTTCACTATTGATTTATTCATGGATAACTCAACATTCTCAGCTTATTCAAACATATATATGGTAACACTCTAGTTCAACCTATTAGTTACTGTTGGGTTAATGAGGATTAAAAATGGGTCTTCCTCTATTCTTTCTCAAATGGTACTAGTACTCACTTCTGTCTATTCAACATAGATAGATTAATGTCCATGTTTCATACTTTTTAATGATGTATCTCTCTTTGTCTGTCAATCTCTCTCTCTCAATCTCTCTCTTTCTCTCTTAATTTCTCAAACTCTCTATCTTTCTATCAAAATTTACATATCATGTAATCAGGGCTTTTTTTGTCATAGAATGCCCAGAACAGAGTTCCAGCACCTTTTTTGGATGGAACCTTGTAGGGTAGGCAAGGCGGGTTGTATGACGTGTGTGAGTTCCAGCACATTTTTTTTTACAAAAAAAGCACTGCCCATAATGCTCCACTTCTGATGACTTAGGACGAATGAGTTAAAAATCTTTTTAAAATGATAAAATCCATCCATAAAAACAATGCATAATTGAATAAACTCATAGCTGCCATCAAATGACTCCAAATGGATTTTTTAAAAAAGATTGCTATTACCATCTTCTGGAACATCATCAGGCTGGAGATTCAATTAACCTGGAAGGGCAGCTGGTCCATTGGGAAAGGCTATTACTGAGAAGGTCAATCTTGAGTCTCTAGCCTCCTCTGGTATCTTTCAAGGTAGATACAAGAAGACCCTCTTTCTACCATATTAGATCATGGAAATTTTGAACAGTGAAGGCTACATCAGCTTAACCGCTCCTGGAATTCTTAGCTGAATGTTTGACTCCATGTGAGTTTTTTTTAAATGTAAAAGCAATGAGTAAGATTCTGAATTACTATTTAGAAATCATTGCATGAATATCCATATACCACTGCAAAATTACAGTATAGAGATTTTGACCAGTATGCTTTGCATGAGCATGCGAAGGAGGTATTGCCTCATGATGATGTATGTACTGATTAAAAGCTGATGTATGCATTTACATCAGATTGTTTATCTAAATATATGGTGGAAATATTTTCTGAAATGTTTGTATTTCTAGCTTGGTCACAAGAAACCCATTCATTACATTTCTCTCTCAGACCTAAAAGCAGGTGGATCTCACTTGCGTGACTTTTTTTTCTTTTTAAGAAAGGTTTTCATATATTTTTTGATAGTGCATTGAAGGATATACAAATGGAAAGCTCAGTTACTGTATTTAACTCCTTTTGTCTGTTCAGAATTGTTTCCTATAGTACAGCATTATGTCCTAAACCTTTGTCTAGTCTAAACTCTAAATAATAATACATCAGTGCAAATGATTTGGTTTCATCAGTGCTGTGCAACTGAAAAGCCTACTTAGGCCTGTACCAGGATATTTACTGGGAAAAAAACAGAAGAGATTGAATAGATATGATTGTATCTTGGCCTTTTTATGACACAAAGAAGAAGGCAGAGGAACCACTGGAGGTGTGATGTAGGAAGAAATATGTGTTTATTTAGCCTTAAGTATACAATCACAGAGAATGCCAAAATGTTCTGGATTATATCTCTTTATCACACATTATCCAGGCTACATTTGTTTTCAAAGATGCTGGGATATTTATAACACCAGATCTTTTCATTCCAGCTTGGACTAACAGGTGATTACCATTTTTTAATACTTCTTAGGTTTTTCTCTCCAGCTCTACACAATCTAGAGTGAAGACTTTTCATTCAGGCTGGCAAGCTAGAAATATTAATGTAGGGTTCTTCATGTATAAAAAGATAAAAGTAAGACCAGATTCTTTTTCCACCTCCCTCCAAAATTTGATGCTTCTGCATTTAGGAAAATAATTCAGCAGAAAAAAGGCTGAAGACAAAAATATTTTTCAAAGTTTTGGGTTTATCTACAAGCAGCTGACCCCTTCATGGATTACTGCCTTGTCGTGGCCAGTAAGAGAGTTCTGACAAAACGTGATCCACTGGAGAAGGAAATGGCAACCCACTCCAGTATCTTTGCCATGAAAACCCTATGGACAGTACCAAAAGGCAAAACGATATGACGCTGGAAGATGAGCCCCTCAGGTCGGAAGGCGTCCAATATGCTACTGGGGAAGAGCAGAGGGCTAGTACTAGTAGCGCCAGAAAGAATGAAGCGACTGGGCCAAAGCCGAAAGGACGCTCAGCTGCGGATGTGTCTGGTGGTGAAAGGAAAGCCCAATGCCTTAAAGATTTTTTCTCCATAGGAACCTGGAATGTAAGATCCATGAATCAAGGAAAGCTGGACGTGGTCAAACAAGAGATGACAAGACTGAACATCGACATCTTAGGTATCAGCGAACTAAAATGGACAGGAATGGGTGAATTTAATTCAGATGACCATCAGGTATACTACTGCGGGCAACAATCCCTCGGAAGAAATGGGGTAGACTTCATAGTCAATAAAAGAGTAGGAAAAGCAATACTGGGGTACAATCCCCAAAATGACAGAATGATCTCAGTTCGAATCCAAGGCAAACCACTCAATATTTTAATTTAATTTATTAATATTTCTATACCGCCCTTCTCCCAAAGGACTCAGGGCGGTGTACAGGGCAAGAATAAAACACAGAGATTTACAAAAGATAAAAGGTAATTAAATACATGCCCGATTAAAAATACAGTTAATACATACTAAAAAACCCCAATAAAATAGTAAAAACCCCCACCAATCCCCCCTCAGGCCAGGCTGGCTTGCTTGAACAAGTATGTTTTCAGATCGCGGCAAAAGGAGCGAAGATCGGGTGCCATCCAGAGCTCAACCGGTAACTGGTTCCATAGCTCCGGGGCGCCCACAGAGAAGGATCTCCCCCTGGGGGACACCAGTCGACACTCTCTGACCGGTGGCACCCTGAGGAGGCCCTCTCTGTGGGAACACACAGGGCGGAGGGAAGTAGACGCCGGCAGCAGGTGTTCCCTAAGGTACTCCAGACCCCTGCCATGTAGGGCTTTAAACACTATTACTAGCACCTTGAATCTCACCCGGAAGACAACTGGCAACCAATGCAGCTCACGGAGCAGAGGTGTGACATGGGAGTATCGGGAGACTCCCAACACAACTCTCACGGTTGCATTCTGTACCAGTTGGAGCCTCCGGGTGGTCCTCAAGGGAAGCCCCATGTAGAGAGCGTTGCAGTAGTCTAGACGAGAGGTCACGAGCGCGTGAGTGACCGTGCATAAATCATCCCGGCATAGATAGGGCCACAACTGGCGCACCAGGCGAACCTGGGCGAAAGCCCCCCTAGTCACAGCCACCATGTGATCTTCCAAGGGGAGCCGTGAATCTAGGAGGACTCCCAAGTTGCGAGCCCTATCTACGGGGGGTAATAATTCACCCCCCATAGAAAGAGATGGAATATCCGAATAGACCCGGGATGAAGATATGCAAAGCCACTCGGTCTTGTCGGGGTTGAGTTGAAGTCTGTTCCTCCCCATCCAGACCCGAACCGCCTCCAGGCAACGGGACATCACATTGAGGGCATCACTGGGGTGGTTTGGGATCGAAAGAAAAAGCTGGGTATCATCAGCATACTCCACAAACGAGAGACCTCGCGGTCGACCTCTGCCCTCCTGTCAACACCGACTGCGAGCGTCCCTGGAGATAGGAGGAGAACCACTGTAAGACCGTGCCTCCCACTCCCAATCCCCTGAGACGCCGCAGCAGGATACCAT
Source organism: Vipera ursinii (assembly GCF_947247035.1). Taxonomy (NCBI): domain Eukaryota; kingdom Metazoa; phylum Chordata; class Lepidosauria; order Squamata; family Viperidae; genus Vipera; species Vipera ursinii. The sequence continues at coordinate 112,490,271 of NC_139517.1, read as the reverse complement.
GGTCGATGGTATCGAAAGCCGCTGAGAGGTCTAATAGGACTAGGACAGAGGAATGACCCCTGTCCCGAGCCCTCCAGAGATCATTCACCAGCGCGACCAATGCCGTCTCCGTGCTATGCCCGGGCCTGAAACCCGATTGGTACGGGTCTAGATAATCCGCTTCATCCAGGACCAAAGGGAGCTGATGCGCCACCACACTCTCAACAACCTTCGCAAGAAAGTGAAGGTTGGAGACCGGACGAAAGTTGTTCAATACAGCTGGGTCCAAGGCAGGCTTCTTGAGGAGAGGCCTCACCACCGCCTCTTTCAAGATGGCACGGAAGCTACCCTCACTCAAAGAAGCAGATATAACTGCTTGGAACCAGCTGCGTGTCCTCTCCCAGGCTGCATAAACCAGCCAGGAAGGGAACGGGTCCAATAAACATGTGGTGGAGCTCAGTCTCCCCATAATCCTGTCCACTTCCTCCGGAGTCACAGAATCAAACTCCTCCCAGGTGATATCGACAAGACCGCCCGTGTCCTGATCGCCAGACTCTGCCCAGTCAGAGTCCAGACCGGTCCGAATACGAGCGATTTTGTCCGACAGATAATTGTTAAACTCCTCGGCACGACCCTGCAAGGGTTCCTCTCTCACCTCTTGATTAAGGAGGGAGCGAGTCACCCTAAACAGGGCGGCCGGGCGATTATCTGCGGACGCAATAAGGGTTGTTGTTGTTAGCTGCGAAGTCGTGTCCGACCCATCGCGACCCTATGGACAACATTCCTCCAGGCCTTCCTGTCCTCTACCATCTTCTGGAGTCCATTTAAGCTCACGCCTACTGCTTCAGTGACTCCATCCAGCCACCTCATTCTCTGTCGTCCCCTTCTTCTATTGCCCTCGATCTTCCCCAGCATTAGGCTCTTCTCCAGGGAGTCCTTCCTTCTCATTAGGTGGCCAAAGTACTTGAGTTTTAGCTTCAGGATCTGGCCTTCTAAACAGCAGTCAGGATTGATCTCCTCTAGGACTGACCGGTTTGATCACCTTGCAGTCCAAGGGACTCGCAGGAGTCTTCTCCAGCACCACAGTTCAAAGGCCTCAATTCTTTGGCGCTCAGCCTTTCTTATGGTCCAACTTTCACTACCATACATTGCAACTGGAAAGACCATAGCCTTGACTATACGCACTTTTGTTGACAGGGTGATGTCTCCGCTTTTTAGTGTGCTGTCTAGATTTGCCATGGCTTTCCTCCCCAGGAGCAAGCGTCTTTTAATTTCTTGGCTGCAGTCCCCATCTGCAGTGATCTTGGAGCCCAGGAAAATAAAATCTGTCACTACCTCCATTTCTTCCCCATCTATTTGCCAGGAATTGAGAGGGCCAGATGCCATGATCTTGGTTTTCTTAATGTTAAGTTTCAACCCAAGTTTTGCACTCTCCTTCTTCACCTGCAACAAGAGGCTCTTTAGTTCTTCTTCACTTTCTGCCATTAGAGTGGTATCATCTGCGCGATAAGGGTAGCGAAGTGATTAGACCTCGCCACCCTTATCGCAGCGAGATAAGACCTAATGTAGGTTCTTAGTCGCAATCGGTCGGATTCGGATCGGCTGGACCTCCAACCGCTCTCTAGGCCCCGTCTCCGACGCTTCATCTCCCGGAGCTCCGCGGAGAACCATGGAGCTCGACGGGATCTGCATCGGGTCAGGGGCCGCAAGGGTACAACTCGGTGAAGAGCCTCAGTGGCTGCCCTTTCCCAGGCTTCCACTAAGGCATCTGCCGAGCTGTGAGTGGGGGAGGCAGGTGGGGACCCCAGCGCTGCCTGGAACCTCTCGGGATCCATTAAGCGTCTGGGGCGGTACCATCTAACTGGTTCCACACACCCATGGCAGGGGGTAGCAAAACGGAAGACCAGCCGCAGGAGATGATGATCGGTCCATGACAGGGGCATAATAATTGGAGAGCCCCCACCAAGATCATCTAACCACCGACCAGATAGAAAAACTAGGTCAAGGGTGTGGCCTCCCTCATGAGTCGGTCCTGAAATTACTTGCGTCAGGTCCATGGCCATCATGGAAGCCATGAACTTCCGAGCCAACTCAGATGATCCTCCCAGAGATGGTAGATTGAAGTCCCCCAAAACTATAAGTTTCGGGAACTCAACCACCAACCCAGAGAGGACATCGAGAAGCTCAGGCAGGGCTGCTGCTGTGTGACTAGGCGAAAGGTACACCAGCAGCAAGCCCAACTGCGCACCAGGGCCGCATCTCAAAAAGAGAGACTCACACCCGATATCACAGTAGTCCAAGTCTATGCCCCAACCACCAGTGCTGAAGAGGATGAAATTGACCGGTTCTATGAAGCCCTACAGCACCTTATAGAACTAACACCCAAAAACGATGTCCTTATCATCATGGGGGATTGGAATGCTAAAGGAAGCCAAAAGATAACTGGAATAACAGGCAGGTTTGCCCTTGGAGTGCAAAATGAAGCAGGGTACAGGCTGATAGAATTTTGTCAAGAGAATACGATGGTCATAGCAAACACTCTTTTCCAACAACCCAAGAGACGGCTCTACACATGGACATCGCCAGACGGTCAACACAGAAATCAGATTGACTATGTGCTCTGCAGCCAAAGATGGAGAAGCTCTATACAGTCAGTAAAAACAAGACCAGGAGCTGACTGTGGATCAGACCATGAGCTTCTCATTGCAAAGTTTAGGCTTAAACTGAAGAAAGTAGGGAAAAGCACTAGGCCACTCAGGTATGAATTAAATCATATCCCTGTTGAATATACAGTAGAGGGGACAAATAGATTTAAGGAATTAGATCTGATAGACAGAGTGCCTGAAGAACTATGGACAGAGGTTCACAACATTGTACAACAGGTAGCAACCAAAACCATCCCAAAGAAAAAGAAATGCAAGAAAGCAAAATGGCTGTCTGAGGAAGCTTTGCAAATAGCTGAAGAAAGGAGGGAAATGAAAGGCAAGGGAGAAAAAGAAAGATATGCCCAATTGAATGCAGAATTCCAGAGAATAGCTAGAAGAGATAAGAATGCCTTCTTAAATGAACAGTGCAAAGAAATAGAAGAAAACAATAGAATAGGGAGGACCAGAGATCTTTTCAAGAAAATTGGAGAGATGAAGGGAACGTTTCATGCAAAAATGGGCATGATAAAGGACCAAAATGGCAGGGACCTAACAGAGGCAGAAGAGATTAAGAAGAGGTGGCAAAATTACACAGAAGAACTATACAAGAATGAGCTTAACATACCTGATAATCACAATGAGGTGGTCACTGACACTCGAGTCAGACATCCTAGAATGTGAAGTGAAGTGGGCCTTAGAAAAACTGAGCAACAACAAAGCTAGTGGAGGTGACAGTATTCCAGCTGAGCTATTCAATAAAAGTGCTACATTCAATTTGCCAGCAAATTTGGAAAACTCAACAGTGGCCACAGGATTGGAAAAGATCACTTTACATTCCAATTCCAAAGAAAGGCAGTACCAAAGAATGTTCAAACTATCGCACCATTGCACTAATTTATCATGCTAGTAAAGTTATGCTTAAAATCCTACAAGCTAGACTCCAGCAGTATGTGGATCGAGAACTACCAGAAGTACAGGTAGGATTTCGAAGAGGCAGAGGAACGAGAGATCAAATTGCCAACATGCGCTGGATCATGGAGAAAGCTAGAGAGTTCCAGAAAAACATCTACTTCTGCTTCATTGACTATGCTAAAGCGTTTGATTGTGTGGATCATAACAAATTGTGGCAAGTTCTTAAAGAGATGGGCATACCAGACCATCTTATTTGTCTCTTGAGAAACCTATATGTGGGCCAAGAAGCAACATTGAGAACTGGACACGGAAGCACTAATTGGTTCAAAATTGGGAAAGGAGTCCGGCAAGGCTGTATACTGTTGCCCTGCCTATTTAACTTATATGCAGAGCACATCATGAGAAAGGCAGGGCTAGAGGAATCAAAAGTTGGAATTAAGATTGCCTAAAGAAATATCAACAACCTAAGATATGCTGATAATACCACTCTAATGGCAGAAAGTGAAGAACTAAAGAGCCTCTTGTTGTGGGTGAAGAAGGAGAGTGCAAAAGTTAATGTTAAGTTGAAACTTAACATTAAGAAAACAGTCACATTAAGAAAACAGGCACTCAGTCGGGTCCTGTTAGAGGTCCTGACGGGACGGGGTCTGGGGAGGTGGCTGCTGGTTCTGGGAATGTGGGGGTGGGGCTTCAAATCCCCACGGCGATAGGGAATGGCAGCAGGTGTTTGCGTGGAGGGCCATATCAACATCTGGGATCGCGCCCCCGCTATCTCCGAGCGGTGGCGCGCTCCGACCCTCCGGTTAGCACCCTCTTACCCGGGGATGAGGGTGATCAGGCCCCTGAGCTCAGGTTGGTCTATTTTAACGCTAGATCCGTAGTTAACAAAGCTCCCCTCATCCGGGATCTGATCGAGGAGGAATATGCGGATCTGGCGTGCATCACGGAAACTTGGTTGGGTTCGGAGGGAGGGGTGCCTCTCACCGAGTTATGCCCGCCAGGTTTCCGGGTGCTGCACCAGCCACGGGCTCAGGGCAGGGGTGGTGGGGTGGCAGTGGTTATTCGGGAGACCTTGTGTCCTCGGGAGGCCACCATTGTCCAGATGGCCGGGAGTGAATCCCTCCTCTTGAGATGTGGTCCTCGGGTTCAGTTGGGCTTGTTGCTCACATACCTGGCGCCCAGCTGTGTGGCAACAGCCCTGCCTGAGCTGCTCGACACCCTCTCAGGGTTGGCGGTGGAGTTCCCCAGGCTTATAGTCCTGGGTGACTTCAACCTCCCATCACTGGGGGGGTCGTTGGAGTTAGCTCGGGAGTTCATGGCTTCCATGACAGCCATGGGCCTGACCCAGGTTATTGAGGGCCCTACTCACGAGGGGGATCATACTCTCGACCTGGTGTTCCTGTCTAGACAGTGGTTGGATGATCTGGGAGGGGGTTCTCCATCCATCACCCCTCTGTCATGGTCAGATCATTACCTCCTGAGGCTGGTTTTCCGTCATGCCATCCCCCGCCGCTGGGCGGCGGAACCAACCAGGTGGTTCTGCCCCAGGCGCCTAATGGACCCGGACCAGTTCCAGAGGGCGCTTGGGCCGATACCTATCACCCTTATCCACAGCCCAGTCGATGCTCTGGTGGAGGCCTGGGAAACGGCTGCCACCAGGGCACTCGACTGCGTTGTACCCATGCAACCTCTGACTCGGCGCAGATCCCGTTGGGCCCCATGGTTCTCTGTGGAGCTCCGGGAGATGAAGCGTCGGAGACGAGGTCTAGAGAGCGGTTGGAGATCCAGCCGATCCGAATCCGACCGATTGCAGTTAAGAACCTTTATAAGGTCTTATCTTGCGGCGATAAGGACGGCGAAGTCTAACTACTTTGCCGCCCTTGTCGCATCCGCAGATAATCGCCCGGCCGCCCTGTTTAGGGTGACTCGCTCCCTCCTTAACCAGGAGGTGAGAGAGGATCCCTTGCAGGGACGAGCCGAGGAGTTTAGTCATCATCTGGCGGACAAAATCGCTCGGATCCGGACCGGCCTGGACTCTGACTGGGCAGAGTCTGATGTGGAGGAATCAGGCGGTCTTGAGCATGTTATCTGGACTGAGTTCGACCCTGTTTCCCCTGATGATGTGGACAGGATCATGGGGAGACTGAGCTCCACCACCTGTTTGTTGGATCCGTGCCCCTCCTGGCTAGCTTATGCGGCTCGGGAGGGAACACGTGGCTGGTTCCATGCAGTAATAACTGCTTCTTTGAAGGAGGGTGTCTTCCCTGCCGCCCTGAAGGAGGCGGTGGTGAGACCCCTCCTCAAGAAGCCTGCTTTGGACCCGGCTGTTTTAAACAACTATCGTCCAGTCTCCAACCTTCGCTTTCTGGTGAAGGTTGTTGAGAGTGCGGTGGCGCATCAGCTCCCTCTGTTCCTGGAGGAAACTGATTATCTGGACCCGTACCAATCGGGCTTCAGGCCCGGACACAGCATGGAGACGGCATTGGTCGCACTGGTGAATGATCTCTGGAGGGCTAGGGACAGGGGTTGCTCCTCTGTCCTGGTCCTATTAGATCTCTCAGCGGCTTTTGATACCATCGACCATGGTATCCTGCTGCGGCGTCTCAGGGGGTTGGGAGTGGGAGGCACCGTTCTACGGTGGTTCTCCTCCTACCTCCGGGGCCGCTCGCAGTCGGTGTTGACAGGAGGGCAGAGATCCGCCCCGAGGTCTCTCATTTGTGGAGTTCCTCAGGGGTCGGTTCTCTCACCTCTCCTGTTCAACATCTACATGAAGCCGCTGGGCGAGATCATTCGTGGTTTTGGGGTGGGGTATCACCAGTATGCTGATGATACCCAACTTTTTCTTTCCACCCCGAACCAACCCAGTGATGCCCTCTCCGTGATGTCCCGGTGCCTGGAGGCGGTTCAGGTCTGGATGGGGAGAAACAGGCTTCGTCTCAATCCCGCCAAGACCGAGTGGCTGTGCATATCGGCGTCTCGGGTTAACCATGTTATTCCACCTCTAATGATGGGGGGTGAGGTGTTACCCCCCGTTGATAGGGCTCGCAACTTGGGCGTCCTCCTGGATTCACGGCTCAATTTTGAAGATCACATAGGAGCCGTGACCAGGGGGGCTTTTGCACAGGTTCGCCTGGTGCGCCAGTTGCGTCCCTATCTGGACCGAGACGCCCTACACACAGTCACTCATGCGCTTGTGACCTCCCGTTTGGACTACTGTAACGCTCTCTACATGGGGCTGCCCTTGAAGACCACTCGGAGGCTTCAACTGGTGCAGAATGCGGCCGCGCGAGTTGTAATGGGGGTTTCCCGATACTCCCATGTAACACCTCTACTCCGCGAGCTGCATTGGCTTCCGGTTGCCCTCCGGGTGAAATTCAAGGTGCTGGTTATCACCTATAAAGCCCTACATGGCCTGGGTCCGGGATATTTGAGGGAACACCTGCTGCCGGCATCAAACGCCCTTCGCCCAGTGTGCTCCCACAGGGAGGGTCTGCTCAGGGTTCCGCCGGTGAGAGATTGCCGGCGGGTGACACCCAGGGATAGGGCCTTCTCAGTGGGAGCGCCTGCCCTCTGGAACCAGCTGCCGGTGGAGCTGAGGACTGCCCCCGACCTCCGATCATTCCGCCGGGGCCTGAAGACCTGGCTTTTTCAGCTCTCGGGCCCAGACTGAGGAAGAATTTTTAATTTGGGGTTCTTTTTAACTGACTACAGGGTTAATTTAATACTTTTTAATTTGTTCTTAATTTTTGTATTTTGGATTTTTAATTCCCTGTAAACCGCCCTGAGTCCTCAGGGAATAGGGCGGTATATAAATATAACTAAATAAATAAATAAATAAAACCAAGATCATGGCATCTGGCCCTCTCAATTGCTGGCCAATAGATGGGGAAGAAATGGAGGTAGTGACAGATTTTATTTTCCTGGGCTCCAAGATCACTGCAGATGGGGACTGTAGCCAAGAAATTAAAAGAGAAGAAGGGGATGACAGAGAATGAGGTGGCTGGATGGAGTCACTGAAGCAGTAGGCGTGAGCTTAAATGGACTCCAGAAGATGGTAGAGTACAGGAAGGCCTGGAGGAACGTTGTCCATAGGGTCGCGATGGGTCGGACACGACTTCGCAGCTAACAACAACAACAACAACAAGCAGCTGAATGCCCAGAGTGTATTTTTTACTCAAGAGTCAAAAGACTTAAGATGGTGTATGAGGTTTTGTATTGGCATCCCCCTAAGGCAGGGGTCAGCAACCCAAAACAGCAAAAGAGCCACTCGGAACCGGTTCCGTCATACACACAAAAAAGTGTGAGCTGCAAAATGTGCACGCGCATGTGGGAATGCACATGCATGCGCAAAACAAGCAAAAAATACACCACCCCCTACGCCTGCACCGCATCCTGAGCTGCATGCACCTGTCACTGCCCAGTGCCGCCAGCTTACTGGGGGGGGAAGAGACGGGCTCGCAGGCGACGGGCACTGGGTTGTGGCGGCACTTTCAGCCCGGGCACCTCCAGAGCCACCCAAGCGCCCTCCCCCTCTCCCGGGACCTCCAAGCCTCTGCGTTTGATGAATGCAGCAGCTCTTCAAATGTGGAAGCGGAGGTTTGGGGAGCTGTGCAGCTCTCTAAACCGCCGCCGCCCCATTTGCAGAGCTGCTGCATTCCTCCGTGTTTGAAAGAAACACGAATGAATGCAGCAGCTGTGCAAAGAGGACGGTAGCAGTTTGGAGAGTGCGTGCGCACCTCTCCAAACTGCCGCCGGCCCATTTGGAGACCTGCTGCGTTCGTTCATGTTTCACGAGCACGGCAGACCTCCGAACAGGACAGTGGCGGTTTGGAGAGGCGCGCGTGCACTCTCCAAACTGCTGCCGCCCGTTGGGAGACTTGCCGCGCTCGTCAAACATGGACGAACGCGGCAGCTGTTCAAACGGGACAGCAGCGGTTTGGAGAGTGCGTGCGCACCTCTCCAAACTGCCGCCATCCTGTTTGGAGATTATTAAATCTTGAGGGTCATGATTTGTTATTTGGATGGCATGCATATTTATTGTATGATAAGAAGGTGGATAATGTGTTTAAGATACATATTTTAAGGTATGTTCTGTTGCGAGTTTGGAAAAAGCACAGACACAAGTTAAATTATAAGATACCTATTTGGGCAATACCTAAACACGCAATAGATGTTGGATTTAAACATGATGTGACTACATATAAGGAAATTTTAAGTTTTGAGAGGAATGTATGGCAATTAAAGTCATAATATTTTAAAAGAAGAAAAGATTGTACAAACCTGGTTTCAGTATGGGCAATTACAGGCTAGGTGGAAAGAGGACCAGAAAACTGGTTTTTCATTGATTGATGAAAATTTGGTAAAGCAAATTAGAGATCAAGTTCAAGCACATATAAAAAGGATATATCTTGCATTGATAGAAATTGATTCAGAGACGGAACTTGTTAAAGATTGTATGATAAAGTGGGCTCAGAATTTTCAAGAAGTTATTACAATGGATACTTGGGAAAAGATCTGGGTGAGAAATGTAAAATTTACACAGGCTCAAAACTTAAGAGAGAACTTTTACAAAATATTTTATAGGTGGCACTTAGATCCTAAAAAATTAGCAAGTATGTATCCGAACTGCCAGCCCAAATGTTGGAGGTGTGGTTGTGAGGATGCAACGTATTTTCATATATGGTGGACTTGTAAAAGGGTTAAAGCTTTTTGGATTAAAATTTGGTGGAATATGCAAAAAATATTCAAGAAAAGGATAAAGTTTTGTCCGCAACTGTTTTTATTGGGTATTATCACAGATACTACCGTTGTGGACAGTAAGTTGATGTTGAATTTAATTACGGCAGCGAGACTTTTAGTAGCGCAATATTGGAAGAAGGAAGAACTGCCGACTATAGAAGAATGGACTTTAAAAGTTTCCAACTTGGCGGAAATGGCAAAGATCTCAGCGTATTTGAAAGACCAATCGCAACAGAGATACATTGTGGAGTGGAGAAGATGGATTGATTATATCCAGAATAAATATGGGACTAAAAAGTTTCACTTAGCATTTGAATAAGTAGTGGATTTATATGATGTATAATTAGCTTGTAGTTATTTTATTAAGAGTTAAAGTGCGATAGAATTTAATATTTTATTGTTGTTTGCATATTTTAGATTATGTTTGTATTTTTATACCCTGTATTTAGCTCTGGGAAGTCGGGGAGGGGGGAGGGGAGGGGAGGGGAGAGTTGGGGAGCTTTGGGGAGAGGGGAGGGGGAGGGGAGGGGTTTTGTATTCAAAAATGTACCGTAAAACTTTTCAATAAAAAAAAAGAAAGAAAGAAACACGAACGAACGCCGCAGCTGTGCAGAGGACGGTAGCAGTTTGGAGAGTGCGTGCGCACCTCTCCAAACCACCGCCGTCCCATTTGGAGACTTGCTGCATTCGTTCATGTTTGATGAGCGCGGCAGACCTCCGAACAGGATGGTGGCGGTTTGGAGAGGTGCACGCACTCTCCAAACTGCCGCCACTCGTTGGGAGACCTGCCGCGCTCGCCAAACATGGACGAATGTGGTAGCTGTGCAAACGGGCCATGGCAGCTTTCCCAATGAGCGGTGCCACTGCCCGTTCAGGCAGAGGTGCGTGCGCACCTCTCCAAAGGTTTGGAGAGGTGTGCGCACACCACTGCCCGTTCAAAGAGATGCACGCACACCGGGTGACTGGGAGCTGCAGGAGACGGCTCAAAGAACCGCATGTGGCTCTGGAGCCGCGGGTTGCCGACCTGTGCCCTAAGGAAACCCCTAAGCCTAAGAGCCTTTCTGGACTCTTGCGTTGAATGCTATCTACCCATTCTTGTGTCAACAGAAAACACTGTCATTGCCAGTGCCTCTCCTACCTCTATTGTGTCTCTTCTGAGTCATCACCAAACAGCACTGCCCTGGTTGAGTCCCTCTTGTTTGCTGCCCTCTCTCTTCAACAGGTGCCAACTAGTGGTGAAAACATTCACCAAGCAAGAGACAGCAACAGAAATGGGCCTGGATTAACTGCAAGCTGTATTCATTATAACTCTCTACCAGCTCTATTGGCCCCTTGTTCTGTTGAAGTACAGAATGGCCCCAAGTCATAGTTCCAAAGGGACTCAAGCACCTACCCACCCACCCCCCACCCTTAGGATCTTCTTCCCCTCTCTCTATTGCTTTTATGCAGACGATATGCTTGTTTTTAAGTTGCATTCCAGGTTTCATTGTTTATTTTTATTTACTTGTGTACTGTCTTGATCCTCATGATTTCTAGGCAGATAGCAATAAGTGTAAAATACATTTTGAAATTTCAGCAACAACACCAATACAAGTAACAACAAATAGGATATAGATCAATGGTGGTGAACCTATGGCACGTGTGCCAGAGGTGGCACTCAGAGCCCTCTCTGTGGGCACGCACACCATGCCCCAGAGATGGCAACTGTCCCTCTTCAACCAACTGCCTGCTAACTCGCCGAGGTCCCATGTGGCCAGATGCATCCTGGCATGGCTGGTTTCTCTCCCCTCTGTCCCATTCCTCCTGGCCTCGCATGCACTCCTTTTCCTAGGCACAACCCACTGCATCACCTCCTCAGCTGTCGGTCGGCCATCCAGCTCAGAGGCTGCTTCTTTGAACTGCTGGTGGGCTGTAGAGGCCCAGGTTAAGGGGCCAGCAGGCTCTGGCTGCTGACGAACACTGTCGGCCCCCATGCACTCACTGGCCTCTGTGTGGGGGGGCCGATGGTGTCAGGCAGCAGCTGCCCTGGCCTTTGCCTTGCCCCATGGCAATGGTACCCCTGCCCTGCCTCACTTCACCCCACATGATGAGCCTCCTGTCTACTGCCCCACATGCCAGAGACCTCCTGGATCTCCCCCAACCCTGCCCAGCACCCACAGGCATCCCTCCCCACAAGCAACATTGAGGTGACCATGCCCACCTTGGCCACACCCACCCAATCTGCCATGACTGCCACAGACATGCCCACCCATTGGGCCATGCCCACCTGGCACCCGGCGATAAATAAGTGGGTTTTGGGTTGCAGTTTGGGCACTCAGTCTCTATATACAGAGAAAAAGAAATACACACATAGATAGTTATACACATATGGACATTCATATGCGTATACAAGGGCTCTTCAGAGGATCAAAAAAGTCAAAATAGCAGCCCAAACCATGTAATTCAGGACCCACCATTTTTTAATGTGTATTATGATGCAAATAGGGTGGGAGTTTGATTGTTGCTGCTGTCTCAATTACTTTGACCCCCTCACTATGGACACCCTTGTATGTGTATACACAAAAACAGTAATAGAAAAAATTCTTCCTGTATCACACTAGTTATGTTCCTTAATGGATAGGGCCAGTAACATGCCTCTCCTGCTACAACTCATATATAGACAAATCTGGAGAGATGTAGCATTGCAAATAAACTGGACCATGCTATGGAGAGCATGGTGAACAAAACATGGATGCACAGTGACAACCAACCCAGCTCATGGAACAGAGGTGTTAACATGTGCAGATTAAGAGGTACCCATAACTGCTTGCACTGCTGTATTTTGTATGAACTGCAGCTTCTAGGTGTTCTTCAGAGAGATGCCCACCTCATTGCACTAGTCACCCTGTCTAGAAAAGGTTGTAACTGGCACATAACACAAAGTGAAGCAATTATTTTCCTGGTTGTGGCTGCTATCTGTGCTGCAAACAGAAGTAGCAAAACAAAGAGGACATTCATTCTGTCCATTGGTTCTTTCTATATCCCATTCAGGACAAGAGGTAGAGAATACCAAAACAGCTGTTCCTGTGAATAAAGGTACTCAATATAGCCAGTTTGAATTAACCACACATGAAGCCAACCATTCAGAGCCTTGGTGGAGCAGTGGGCTAATGCCTCCTTAAGTAACACCAGCTGCCTGCAATTAGTGCAGGTTCGCATCCCACCAGGCTCAAGGTTGACTCAGCCTTCCATCCTTCAGAGGTAGGTAAAATGAGGACCCAGATTGTTGGGGGCAATAAGCTGACTTTGTAATAATGCCGCTTGGGGTGGTGGTGTGAAAGCCCTAATAAGCAGGCATATACATAGAATGAAGGCTACTGCTAAGCTTGTAAGCCGCCCTGAGTCTTCGGAGAAGGGCGGGATATAAATGGAATTTTAAAAAAAATTGTTTGAACTGGGAAAATGTCAGCATCCTAGACCAAGCTAAATCCCCAAACTCATTAACAGGCACATAGAGATAAACAACATTTATATACCATTCAAAAGAGATAATTAAAAAACTAAAACAGAATGAAAAAGAATAAAATACCTTCTTGTCGACAATCAGATAAATGGACATTAACATCAGAATTAATATCAGACAAACAACCAAATAGTAAGCAATATACTGCCTAACAAGGGACTATCAACCCAGACAAACAACCAAAAATTAAACAACTGCTCAAGGAATTATGAAAAAGACAACAGTTTCCTTAACAATACGGACAGGGCAACTATTGTATATAAATAGATAGCATACCCCACTCCCTTCTATAACTGAAGATGCTATGTAGTTGATAACAAAATATCTGCAAGCAATCAAGCTCGGAGAGCACTAAGGAGTCCATACTTCAAACCTGAGTTACATATATTCTCTTTTATTAGTATCAGATTAGAATGTTTTTCTTTTCTTCCACTTGCCATTCTGTTCAGCACTTATTTTCCACAATTTTGAACTGAGATTTTCTTCATCCCAGTTATGTATAATCATTCATTATTAACAATGGTGTCAAAGTTATGTATTTAAAAAAGGATTGCATTCCTTCATTCATGTGGAATTGGATAACCAAATTCATTTTGGCAACATTATGCTTTTTCTCATCTATAGAAGAGATTTCTTGTTTTTCATTGTTACCCTCAGGTCTGTTTATTGGAGGTGTCTATGACATAAAGCATAAAGAGAATCTTATGGGATTCTTTGTTGAATATTCCATAATGTAATTCATGTTGGAATCAAATGTAGCAAATTAACTGTTTTCTTTTGCTTTAGAAACTGAGGATTTTCTTCCAGTGGTTCAGTGTTAGAGTGATATAGAAAACTGATTCAGATTGGCATACATTCTATGCTAAATCCTTTCAAATGTTTGAAGAAAAGATTTCTGTACACATACAGTGTAGTGAAAAATGTATATCCAAATCTGCTACACACAGGTATTCATCTGCATAGTGTATAACCTAAATAAAACGTGTTATTGTTTATCAGTTTCATGAACATTCACAGGAACCTGGCAAATCTAGGCTGCCAGCCTGTTGCCATTCTACATTTCTGCCAATTTTCTACTTGTAGTTCCAAAAAAACATATCAAAATGTCACACTAATGGAAATTAAGTCTGCACAATTCACACAGTCCAAACCAGGAAGCATATCTCTAAATAGTTACAAGTCTCTTTGCAATGGGATATTGTTACAAATGATGGGGTCTGTATGCTTTATATTGATGGAAAAATGTCATGGAACTACAGAACACAAATTAGAATTAACCAGATGACTGCATGGCTTAACATTATTTGAAGCAAATTTATTTGGTTTCATGGTTTTTGCAATTTTTCAGTAACAGCCTAATTCTATAAACTGCTGGCCAAAGAAATAAGTCTAGGATATAATAAAATGAAAGGCAACTTTAAAGGCACCAACCTGTAGATAAAAAAAACCCGTGAACCAAATTACTGAAACTGAGATTTTTACTTTAGTTTTAGGTTGTTGTTGTTGTTTAAATAATAAGGTTATGGAATAGAAACACTGATTTCTAATGAGCAAGGGTGGGTTGCTCACTTAAGAAGGCTAAGATGCTTGATATATGATTATTCTATACTATTTCATGTTGAAAGTCTGTGGAAATACTTATTATTCATCAACTTCGGCAATGGGATTTTCTATCACTTCTGACAACAGAAATATACATGAAACATAAGAAAATCTTTAAGGAACAGGGGGTTCATATGGAAATGTCTAAGATGCTGCAAGTACTATTGCTCTTTTCAGCATAAACCATCTAAGATATTTGGATCACTACATGTTGATAGAGCCAGCATGAGTGGCAATTGTATTAGATAATCAGAACCTAACCACTGGCATGTTCAGTATTTTGCAATCTTTCAAAAATAATACGATGATCCAAATGCAAACATAATGATTCAAGGGCAATGATGTGATATGGTTGTCCTTGCTTGTAGTTAGATGTCATATTGAGTGTTCCATAAATCAAATGGTTAATTTTCCCTGCTATTATGCCAGGTGAAATTCTATGCTGAAAAGTTAAGGGTGTCAGATCATATCACCAGCCACCTTATTTTTCTCAGGTTAAGATTTTCAGTTATTGAATTTCTGCAAGATTCCTTCTGCTGGATGCAAGAGAAATCTTTTGGAAGTGGTATCTCCATTTCAGAGCCAATATTAGACAATTTGTAGAATGCCATTTCCAGAAAGCAATATATCAAAATGTCATGCCTAATGTAAATTAAATCTGCACAATTTAATCAATTAGTACTAATATTTTCAAACTGATATAATCCTATTTGAATTACTGTATCTTTATAAACCCTTTCATGGATTACTGCCTTGTCGTGGCGAAGGGGCTTGCGTAATTCAATGGAGCTATGAGCTATGCCGTGCAGGGCCACCCAAGACGGAAAGGTCATAGCAGAGAGTTCTGACAAAACGTGATCCACTGGAGAAGGAAATGGCAATCCACTCCAGTATCTTTGCCATGAAAACCCCATGGACAGTACCAAAAGGCAAAATGATATGACGCTGGAAGATGAGCCCCTCAGGTCGGAAGTCATCCAATATGCTACTGGGGAAGAGCAGAGGGCTAGTACTAGTAGCGCCAGAAAAAATGAAGCGACTGGGCCAAAAGGACACTCAGCTGTGGATGTGTCTGGTGGTGAAAGTAAAGTCCGATGCCGTAAAGATTTTTTCTCCATAGGAACCTGGAATGTAAGATCCATGAATCAAGGAAAGCTGGACGTGGTCAAACAAGAGATGACAAGACTGAACATCGACATCTTAGGTATCGGCGAACTAAAATGGACAGGAATGGGTGAATTTAATTCAGATGACCATCAGGTATACTACTGTGGGCAACAATCCCTCAGAAGAAATGGAGTAGCCTTCATAGTCAATAAAAGAGTAGGAAAAGCAATACTGGGATACAATCCCCAAAATGACAGAATGATCTCAGTTCGAATCCAAGGCAAACCATTCAATATCACAGTACTCCAAGTCTATGCCCCAACCACCAATGCTGAAGAGGATGAAATTGACCAGTTCTATGAAGCCCTACAGCACCTTATAGAACTAACACCAAAAAATGATGTCCTTATCATCATGGGAGATTGGAATGCTAAAGTAGGAAGCCAAAAGATAACTGGAATAACAGGCAGGTTTGCCCTTGGAGTGCAAAATGAAGCAGGGTACAGGCTGATAGAATTTTGTCAAGAGAATATGATGGTCATAGCAAACACTCTTTTCCAACAACCCAAGAGACGGCTCTACACATGGACATCACCAGACAGTCAACACAGAAATCAGATTGACTATATGCTCTGCAGCCAAAGATGGAGAAGCTCTATACAGTCAGTAAAAACAAGACCAGGAGCTGACTGTGCCTCAGACCATGAGCTTCTCATTGCAAAGTTTAGGCTTAAACTGAAGAAAGTAGGCAAAAGCACTAGGCCACTCAGGTATGAATTAAATCATATCCCTGTTGAATATACAGTAGAGGTGACAAATAGATTTAAGGAATTAGATCTGATAGACAGTGTGCCTGAAGAACTATGGACAGAGGTTTGCAACATTGTAAAAGAGGTAGCAACTAAAAACATCCCAAAGAAAAAGAAATGCAAGAAAGCAAAATGGCTGTCTGAGGAAGCTTTGCAAAAAGCTGAGGAAAGGAGGGAAGCGAAAGGCAAGGGAGAAAAAGAAAGCTACACCCAATTGAATGTAGAATTCCAGAGAATAGCTAGAAGAGATAAGAATGCCTTCTTAAATGAACAGTGCAAAGAAATAGAAGAAAACAATAGAATAGGGAGGACCAGAGATCTTTTCAAGAAAATTGGAGAGATGAAGGGAACGTTTCATGCAAAAATGGGCATGATAAAGGACCAAAATGGCAGGGACCTAACAGAGGTGGAAGAGATTAAGAAGAGGTGGCAAAATTACACAGAAGAACTATACAAGAATGAGCTTAACATACCTGATAATCACAATGAGGTGGTCACTGACACTCGAGTCAGACATCCTAGAATGTGAAGTGAAGTGGGCCTTAGAAAAACTGAGCAACAACAAAGTTAGTGGAGGTGACAGTATTCCAGCTGAGCTATTCAAAATCTTAAAAAAGATGCAATAAAAGTGCTACACTCAATTTGCCAGCAAATTTGCAAAACTCAACAGTGGCCACATGATTGGAAAAGATCAGTTTACATTCCAATTCCAAAGAAAGGCAGTGCCAAAGAATGTTCAAACTATCGCACCATTGCACTCATTTCTCATGCTAGTAAAGTTACGCTTAAAATCCTACAAGCTAGACTCCAGCAGTATGTGGATCGAGAACTACCAGAAGTACAGGTAGGATTTCAAAGAGGCAGAGGAACTAGAGATCAAATTGCCAACATACGCTGGATAATGGAGAAAGCTAGAGAGTTCCAGAAAAACATCTACTTCTGCTTCATTGACTATGCTAAAGCCTTTGATTGTGTGGATCATAACAAACTGTGGCAAGTCCTTAAAGAGATGGGCCTACCAGACCATCTTATTTGTCTCTTGAGAAACCTATATGTGGGCCAAGAAGCAACAGTGAGAACTGGACACGGAAGCACTGATTGGTTCAAAATTGGGAAAGGAGTCCGGCAAGGCTGTATACTGTCGCCTTGCCTATTTAACTTATATGCAGAGCACATCATGAGAAAGGCAGGGTTAGAGGAATCAAAAGTTGGAATTAAGATTGCCTAAAGAAACATCAACAACCTAAGATATGCTGATGATACCACTCTAGTGGCAGAAAGTGAAGAAGAACTAAAGAGCCTCTTGTTGCGGGTGAAGAAGGAGAGTGCAAAAGTTGGGTTGAAACTTAACATTAAGAAAACCAAGATCATGGCATCCAGCCCTCTCAATTCCTGGCAAATAGATGGGGAAGAAATGGAGGTAGTGACAGATTTTATTTTCCTGGGCTCCAAGATCACTGCAGATGGGGACTGTAGCCAAGAAATTAAAAGACGCTTGCTCCTGGGGTGGAAAGCCATGGCAAATCTAGACAGCACACTAAAAAGCAGAGACATCACCCTGTCAACAAAAGTGCGTATAGTCAAGGCTATGGTCTTCCCAGTTGCAATGTATGGCAGTGAAAGTTGGACCATAAGAAAGGCTGAGCGCCAAAGAATTGAGGCCTTTGAACTATGGTGCTGGAGAAGACTCCTGCGAGTCCCTTGGACTGCAAGGCAATCAAATCAGTCAGTCCTAGAGAAGATCAACCCTGACTGCTGTTTAGAAGGCCAGATCCTGAAGCTAAAACTCAAAAACTTTGGCCACCTAATGAGAAGGAAGGACTCACTGGAAAAGAGCCTAATGCTGGGAAAGATTGAGGGCAATAAAAGAAGGGGATGACAGAGAATGAGGTGGCTGGATAGAGTCACTGAAGCAGTAGGCAGGGGCTTAAATGGACTCCAGAAGATGGTAGAGGACAGGAAGGCCTGGAGGAATGTTGTCTATAGGGTCACGATGAGTCGGACACAACTTCGCAGCTAACAACAATATCTTTATAAAAGATTGTCCCTCTGTCTTAATTTTGAAAGAAAATAATTTATTGGAAATATGTAGGCTAAACTGGAATTAGGTAGTTGTAATAACTAGAGATACAGTACCTATTTTCTACCTATTATGTTTTTCTTTAGATACCAGTGAATGATTTTATATTTTTTTTAAAAGGAAAGATAAAGTTTTCCCTTGTTCAGTTGTGTCTCATGCTGCTCCTGTCTGTTTCTTAGCTGAGGGAGCTCGTGTTCTTTGAAGACACTTCCCTGGTCATGTGGCCAGCATAACTTTATGGCAAAGTGCATGAAACACTGTTACTTTCATGCCAAAGCAGTGTCTATTTATCTACTTGCATTTGCAAGCTTTGGAACTGCTAAGTTGGCAGGAGTTGTAGCAAGAATGGGAGCTCATCCTGTCATGTGTTATTTGGGTCCTGAATTATCAACTTTGCAATCAACAAGCCCAACATCTTAACCACTAGGCCACTGCACCCCCTACACTTAAATTTACCCATTTTAAATTAATCCTTCAGGCTTGGGTAAATAAATTTGCATTGTCCATTGTCAAATTCCATGTAATAGCTATGTAATTCAAGAGAACGATACTCTCTGAAAATTTTAGAGTTGTCACACAGTCATATTTATATAGTCCACTACTTTCTCCCAAAATTTAGTGAGTAAATACATGTGTTTTAAAGAAATATAATTCCCATTATATCTTCAATGAAACATTGCCTTTATCCTTTATGTAAATGTGGCAAAGTACAACATATTCTAAATATTATTTTTTGTTGTTTAAGTTGTGGTCTTACTATGACCAAAGATTTATATTGCAGCATTGGAAAGATAAATGTATGGAACCCATTTATTTAATGGATTGAAAACCTGATTACATTTGCAATTTAAAAATGATTATCTATAGACATAGACTTTATATGAACTAATATAATGAAATGTGGAACTGATTTAAGAATGACAGTTATATAAATGTATTAGAAATGTACATAAGAATTTGAATAATATTTACATTAGATAGGTAATTGTAATTGTTAACTTTTACAATGATATACTTTTTCTATTGTATTTTTTCACTTTTTTAAAGCAGTGTTTGATTCCTTTTCTTTTTCTCTAATAATAATAATAATAATAATAATAATAATAATAATAATAATAATAATTTAGATTATTTTAAAACATTTAATTTATTTAGAAGAAAATATCATCCTTCCAGAAAAAGTAGGATACAAATGATCAACTTCTGATTGATAAAATTAATGTGGAAAATTGAAAAAGCCAAAAAACCAATTTTCTATAGTTAAGGTTGATTGTAAAAAATGTTTGATTTATTACCATATAATGGGTATATCAAATTTTGAAAACAACTGATATCAGTAAAAACATTTGAATTTTATAGAAGAAATAATGAAACAATAGAAGACAGAATCGGTGGTTGGAAATGAAAAATATGAGCTTGTCCATTAGGAGAGGCATCATCCTTATTATTTGTCATTGCTATAATTTGTCATATGCTATATGTTCAGTGATTTTGTAGAAAACAAATTTTGGCTATCAATTAGCAAAAAAGAAAAATATCACAGTTGCTTTATATGGATAATCTGAAGTTTTATGGAAAATTAGAAATCAAAATCCAGTCATTGACAAACACTCTAAGAATTTTTAGCACAAATATAGCAATTAAATTTGGCCTGGAGAAATATGCTAAAGTAGCAATAAAGTTGAGTAAAATCATGAACAGTAATGGAATTTAAATGCTGAATGGCCATAACATCAGCCATCAGCCAATGGACTTTAACAGATAGGGTCTCTGTGAGTATTTTGGGACATAATTGTAAGGCAGGTAGCCAACACAAAATTTGGATAAAATCGAATGAGAAGATTTACAAATTCTGCCTCATTCTTAGTCATAAGATTTATCAACTGATGAACTACAGTCATATAGTATACACAGTTTCAGATCTGTATATCTGTAACTTACCCTGTTCTGTCTGCAAAGAGTATCTACATTTCCCTTGCAAATGTTATCATTTTCCAAGTCTTTTGCAAATGACTCTGGCACGTAAGATCTAATTACTTGTTGGATATTAATGAATTCTTTGTTCTTTTTATTTCAGAAAAAGCTGTTCTTCTGGGAAGGGCACTTCAAAAGGAGAAGTGATGGTGGATTTTTAACTACTTCATCTCTTTTCTCTAAGCACCTTTTCCCTTCCTAGGCAGGGAAATAAAAGGTAAGAATGATATTTGGAGTAGAAGAATGATAGAACTGCCTTAGCATACTGACTGGATGAGATAATTAGCTTTACAATTGTAATCCACGCTCCTTTCTGGAAGATCAAAGATCTCCTTATGAAGAAAATAAAAGGTTTATTCAGATTTTAGATATTGGTTGGATTAAATACAAGTTATATTTTTATTTGCTTATTGGATATATAAGCTGCCTTTCCTCCCAACCTCAAAACAATGTTCTTTGCTCCATTTATTTCCTTCACAACAGCTTCTCACCCTGCAACTTAAATTTGATTGAGGGAAGTAACTTGTTTAGGGTAAGGGTGGACTTGAACCTGAGTCTCTATAGTCTGACACCTTACTTAACCATTACACTATCATGATTCATAATGTTGCCACAGTTTGCAAATAATCAAGTTATAGTGGCCATGATAACTGTTGTTAACATATTACATTTGGAAAATCCAACACTGAAGCTAAAAGCTGAACAAAAGCATTGGATTCTAAAGTAGCATATATTCTCAGGTGTCTTTATTTTGAGTAACTTTTATGAGAAATGACAGCAATACCATTGGCCAAATGTGATAAGCATTACAAAAATGCAAAAGTTCAACCTAATTAAAATAAGGTACATTGATTTAAGTATAATTAAACTAGTATAAATGGACTGTGTTTATTGGCTTAGACACAAGCTTTTCACCTGATTATTCTTCAATGTATAACCAGCTTTCTAAATGGCCAAAGTACATATATTACTGCACTTATGAACTTTTAAATTTCAAACTTTCACCCATCTGACCAAACTTGTCTACAACATCAGTCTAGAAGGTTCCTGGAGACATGAGAAAGTATACCGTAAACATACATTTTATTGCCTTCTCCTAACTTCCATTTGTATATCATTCACTGATCTTCATGCATACTGTACATTGTTTTGCTGCATATTGTCAGGATATGACATGTTCTGTATTGACTATGACTGTATGGAGTGATTTTTGTGCTTGTTTGGATTTACAAATAAGATGAACTTATGAACATCATCTTAGAATAGAACCTGTAGTAGAGGATGTCTGTATGTGGTTGCAAGATTGGCTAATGTAGGCAGTATTTTTTTTGTAAAAGAAAAAGGTGCCGGAACTCACACATGTCATACAACCTGCCTTGCCTAACCTACAAGGTTCCATCCAAAAAAGGTGCTGGAACTCCGTTCTGAGTGTTCTATGAGAAAAAAAGCCCTGAATGTAGGTATGTTGAATATTCTTGAAGGCTGTTGCTTTCTGTGATAGAATGGCAAACACTTGTAGTTTTTCATAGGAAACCAGAATAATAAAAGTGATATAAAATATCTATATTGTGGAAATGTTCTCGCTGTGGTGGCTTTTCAATATGCAAGACACCTTAAATTTACATCCACACGACTTTGAGAAAATACCTCCAGAATCCCAGAACTGGCTTATCATGAATCTCGGGGGGGGGGACCCATCAGCATTTCAACAGTGGAGATACTCACAAATGAATATTTTTCAATTTTTCTCATGCCTATTTCATATTTCTTACTTGACAGATTTGTATGGTTACTGTTTTTCCAATATGTTCCTGCAAAATAACACTCAGATTCTGCAAACTTTGGAGATGCTATAGTACTTTTCATATCTAAGAAAGATCTTACCAGGATAAATATGTACAGAAGAGGTGTCATACTGCATAAAAATGATGACTACAAACCACTTTGCAAGGTCAAAAATTATATAAAAATCAAGTTACATGCCTGATTCTTTGGACAGACATGATTACATCTTATAAAGGGAACCTGGCAGTATAAGACAAAAGGGAATGTAATCATTCTATCTTCTAATTTTCCAACATTCAGCAATATTGTCTGCCATTTACTGCTCTACAATATTCCAGAAATGAATGGAATATATCAGTGTACGCCATGTGATGCAAGCACTTCTCAACACACCTATCCATAATTCCCTTAGCTCAGAAGGGTGAAGGCAGAGTACTATACAGGCATGGAGATGAGCTGAGGTTGACAAGTGTAATGATACAGAAGTGCTTTTCAGAAATTTAATTTCCTACAGAACAGTTCTTCTCCCATGGTACTAACTTTTCTTTGTCTAATAGATATTCCGACAGGAAACAATGAAAGTACACTAATAATTGCCTGCTCTTGTTATCGTTCATGAATCCAGATCTAAAATTTAAAAAAATGAAATGAAATGAAAATCTATTTGCTAAGGAGCTCTTTGAGCAACCAAAAGTATGCCTAGGATGATAAGGGTATCAAAATCATCTCAATTCCTCCATCAGTGGAAATCAGGAGTATCAGTCATATTTATATGTAAGGTGGTTTTCCATAATATTGTTTGGTACCTTTTCATTTCTAATCTGGTATTTATCTTTTTAGAATCTGGATGAGCTCAGTTATATAACACCAATAAGCAATATTTATTTGCAGCCTTCCCTTCCACCCTTATAAACAAAGAATCTGTATGAGATTGAAAATTTCAATTACCTTTTTGATTGAGTACATGCTTTCATTACAGCCAAACTCAAAATTATGAGACAATTCAGTTTCCTATAGGATGATTTCAAATTATCCTAGCTGGTTAAGACATAATTTAGATTAATTAATCATGGAAAAAGAAAAGCTTCTGATTTCTTGATCTGGAGGAAGAAAAGTCATCTCCAAAAAGTTTTTGGGAATTGATGGCCTGGTGGATCTGTTTCCTACAGTCAACAATCATGAGGAGATTGTGATTGTTTTCATTGGTGTGATGACAACTAAAAAAGTTTTATGATTATTACAGATAGACTTTTTGGTTGTAATTACTATAGCTACTGGTTTTTTTTCCTTTTATACTATTTGTAAACCTTTTGAAAGCTTTGATTGGGACTGAGTGGCAGAAAAATTGCAGCAATAAATAATAAAATGGGGTATAACACAAATGACATACATTCTCTGTTTACTTTTATACTGCTCAATAACAGGAATTCTCTGGTTTAATTAACTGTGTATGAGGCCACTATCGTTGTCGTAGACATAATTTTTGGTAATAAAATTGTCAGTTATGTGCTTGGTTATTACTAAAGGGTCATTGCCAGGTTAAAAAAAATTCCTTTTTTCCTGAATTACTTTTCCCAATGGAGTCTTCTTAAGCAGATAGCTTTCTTTTCTAACACATTCATTCTACCAGGTTTTGACTTACATAAACTGTCTCCAGATATGTATCTCCAAGGCACCGTTGACCTTTGAAAAACTAAATGCCACAACCTTATCATCTTAGATTAGATATCAATTTGGCATCACACTGGCCTGACTTTAACTTAAACACTGTAAGTAGAAGCCCAGCATTCCAATTCCTTCACAAACTTTTCAAAAGTCAGGAGATAAGCTTGGAAGAAGTTAACATTTCAAATTGTATAAGTTCTTAAATACCAATATATAATACCAATATATAATATACAAACCTTCATATAAAATAGAAGATTAATTTACATTATCAAATAATATACATTATGAACACCCTTATTAACTAATTCATTATATTTATATTTATTTTATTTATTCATTGCTAATTTTATTTGATGCCTATGTCACCAAGGGGCTCTAGGCAGCTTACAGTAATGAAAAGAAGAAATGAAAAGAATATAAATAGAAGTAATATAATAGAACAATAAAATAAATAAAAAATGAAAAAAAATCCACAACCATGAATAAATCAGCATGATAACCAAAAGATGGATGGGTGGAGAGCAATGAGCAAGAGGGAAGGTGGATTCTGCCATCAAAAGGCAGTCCCCTTCATTGGGGAATTCTCCCATTTGGTCCCCAGACCAACTGGCAGAGGCTGGTCTTCAGGGTCTTGTGGAAGGATAGGAAGATGGAGGAAAATCTTACTCTAGAGCAGGGGTGTCAAAATGCCAGCCCATGGGCCAGAAGTGTCATGTGGAAGCCATGCCTACCCCATTGCCGCCAATTGGCAAAACTGTCCTGATACATCACACAATGTCATGTGATGTCGCGAATTTGACATGTCTGCTCTAGAGGTTAGGATGTTCTAAGCACGGGTGACAAACTCACCATGACATGTGACTTGGTGACCTATCACAATTTTTTTTTCACATTGCCAGATCTGAAGTGGGCGCAGCTTCCACATGATGTAATCAGCCTGCGGGCCAGCAGTTTGACACCCCCTGTTCTAAAGGAGGGTGCTGCAGCAGAGAAGGCTGTTCTTCTGGACCCCAGTAGAGTTCTTTGACTTATGGGATCTGAAATAGGCCCTCTCTGCCAGCATGACTAGGACAGGATAACTGGGCATGAAAACTTTCGTTACGGATGTGTAATATCATTTTTCCTTGATCCAACTAAGTGTGATTTAATTTGTGAAATGAAACTGGACAAAGCCAATATTAATCTCCATTCTTTGTTGACCAGCCCTTATATATTGTAATGTCTGTAATGTAGTGCCCACTAATAGTAGTCAGATATTGCATAAGGTGCAATATTAAATTAAAATACTAACTCCCTTTTGGTTAAAAAATCTTGCTTTCTTGCTATTGTTTACTCAAAAAAATCAACTCATTTATAATGAGATAAATACTGATGACATAAATTTTAGTGAGGGTTTCAAAGACTGTACTAAAACTGGCTAAAATACGGCCAACTCTGTTCTTTATGATATGTGACAACATAGTTATAGGCTTCAACATTTTATGCTTGAAGCAATGAACTTGAACATTGCTCCTTATTTCACTATATTATCTAGAGGCAAATAGATACAAAGTAGAAACTTGAATCACTCTTCTGGATGTCCACAGCATGCTCTCACCAAATTATCTCATCAAGTGATAGTTCCGATTATTTCAGTTGAATTCTTGGAATCAAACCAGAATGCTGAATGTTTGAACATTCAAGAAACTGCATTGGGAGAAAACTACATTTAAAAAGAGGGGATATAAAAATAACTATGCCAGAAAAAACAGACACATTAAATGTTGTACTACTTGGAAATATTTTACAATTTATTTGTGCTGAGTGAATTCTTCATACTGAAGTATTTTAGAGTTTCTGAATTTGGTGGGGTTTTTTTGCCTCAGTATTATTTGTTTGAAATGCATTTTAAAAGTCATGCTATATGGATAGTTACATCAGGCTACCCTTTAACTAATTACCATGTCATTGGTCTAATTCAAATAAGGAATGAATTTGACATAAACAAGATTCCTCAAACTAGAATCTGCAAAAATAAAAGGGCTAGAATTTTCTAAATCCTATCAAACATAGTTGTTGTCTATATTGTAAAAGTATTTGGGGTGATGTGATTCCAACACATCGGATGGAAGCAAGTTGGAGAAGATTGGGTTAAAAGATAGTTTTTCTCTCCATGGTGGTGGTGAGGAAATAAGTCAGACACAATATATGAAATCTGAAAATTAAATCATGTGAATTAGGGACCTGCATGGCAGAGCATTTTCATGAAATGGTTGTTTGTGATACTTATGCCTGCTTGCCAAATAAAGATTCTCATTAGTAGAAATATTAAACATTTCTTGCTTTTTTCTTCCCATTGATATTAGAATCTTTTGCCTATTTTTGGACACTTTCCTAGGCCTGTTGCTTCTTTAAACTTGTGATTTGGTAGCCTCACATTGTAATGAATAAGGACACACATTCAATTTTTCAGCCACTAAGATTGTTGGGCGAGCAGACACAGAAACAGCCAGTGAAGAATCAGGCCCCTTGTCAGTCAATAGGAGTGTTGATTTACCACCAGCTTATTAAGTACTTAGGAACAGTAGTGGGATTCAGTCAGTTTGCACCAGTTCGGCAGAACCTGTAGCTAATTTTTTTGTTGCCCAGGCCCAGAATGGACTTCCAAAAACAGCATCCAAACAGAGAACTGGTTGTTCACATATTTGAATCCCACCAGTGGTTAGGAGGTGAGGGCTTGGCAACAAAAGAAAACAGCAACCAACAACTTAATAGCAAGCCATCAACATCCCAATCAGCAACCAAAAAAACCACACACAACAGGCACCATATACATATCTTCTAGGGAGAAGTTCCCTGAGGATGGGCTTCAGCATGAGTCCAAAACCCAGGCTGGATTCTGCAACATTATCCTGGGACATGTATATTCGCCTTCATTCATTGCAATTTAAACTTGTATTATTAACAATGCTCTTTTCCAAGAAACAATTCTCATGCTTTCTAGCTAAAAATGATAGGTCTTCCACGTGATGGGATATTCTTCCCTATTGTCGAGTTTAAAAATTATAACCCCAGAGAAAAATAAATGTAACTATGGCAATACTATACCTCCAGGCCAACACATAAACCTAAAATAGGTGGAGGATATATGTAAGAAACTGTCTCATTTTGATAAATAGCAAACAAAGCAAAACTATAATAACTGGTGAAGCAAGGTAAATGGTATGAAAGGGACAACATTAGACCAAAAAGCAAAATGAAAAAAAATGTACATCTCAATACTCAGAGCAGCATAATGGATATTCTGATAGAAAACAATGTAATTATGCGGAAACAAGCAGGCATTTAAATGTCAGAGTTAGGAGATACTTAATAAAGTTAATAACAAAAGCAGTTTTGGATGTGAAAAAAAATTAAACAAATTCAATGTATTAGAAAAGAATAAAACCGCATGCTTAGCCTGACTAATGCTACTTTCAGAATGTTTTAAATGCTCAAATGCTGATTTTTTAAAAAAACACTAATTTTTCAGGCTCTGCAAATAACACATTTGTTCACTTCAAAACTTTAGGAAGAGCAGAAAAGTCAGAATCACATAGCTTATAAAATAGTCTAGGAATCATATAGACCTTGAGTAGTAGCCCAATTAAATTATTCAGGCTGAGAATGTAATTCATTAAAATGCCAGAGTAAGGGAATAGATTTTAACTGGGGAAGAGCATATCGTAAAGCAATTAATCTACACATCCTTTGAAAACAATGCAATGCAATTAGTGTATATTAGCACGGATCTGTCAAATTTTCAAAGATTTTTCAGCATAAAACCCAGCAAATTTTCTGTTTTTATTGGGTAACTTCCTGAATTGATTAGGAATGTTGTGGAAATAATATATCTTGATTTCAAGAATGGCTTTAACAAAACACCCTATAAAATTCAGTTCAGCTGGGATAAATCATGGACTAAGTAATATGTCTATTTCTTAATGGTTCCTCATCAAATAAGGACAAATATATTGTCTGAAAAATGAAGTCACTTTGATTAGAATTTGGATGAAAAGGTAGAAGGAATGCTATGAAATTGTATGAAATTGATATAGCTACTATTCTGAAGTGAAAGAGCTAATACTTTAAAAAATATATCAAAATTATATCAATATATTTCAGATGTGGGCTAAAATAATGGAATAAAGTATATTAGAGTTAATGCAATTTTATTTTTCAGTACAGGTAGTCCTCAACTTATGACCACAATTGAGCCCAAAGTTTATGTGGCAAAGCAATATATTTTAAAGTGTGTTTTGCCCCATTTTATGATCTTTCTTGTCACAGTTGTTAAGTGAGTCACTGCAGTTGTTAAGTTAGTAACAGGGTTTTTAAATGAATTTGGCTTTGCCATTAACTTTGCCTGTCAGAAGTCACAAAAGCTGATGACCCAGGACACTGCAACTGTCACAAACATGAGTCAGTTGCCGAGATCTGAATTGTGATCACATGCTGCAATGTTGTAAAAGTTTCTGTTCAGTGCTTTTGTAATTTTTGTAACTTTGAACTTTCACTAAATGAATTGTGGTAAGTTAAGGACTATCTATATAGGAAACATAAGAAAATAATTTTGGAATTGCAGATAATCATAAGCTGAATTTGTTAGCAGTGTGGTATGACATAGAGAGCAAATAGAATTTTAGCTTTCATTAATGCAAATTTTGGATTTTAAGGAGGCAAATTTTGTGGATTTGGAGCAACTAAAACATTCCTGAAATCAGTGTGTGGGTTGGTGTGTGTGTGCTTTGTGTGGTGTGTGTGTGTGTGTGTGTGTACCTTTGGGTCAATGTTGACCCTTGCCTGGATATATCCCTGCCATTTTCTTGGCAAAATTTCAGAAGTGGTTTGCAAACGCTTCCTTCCTAGGGCTGGTCCAGAATTACCAACTGGATTTGTACCTAAGATAACACTAGAACTCATGGTCATCCAGTTTTCTAGTCTTTAACCACCATATCAAACTGGCTCTATTTTTTAATTTAATTCATTTTAGGCACCTTTTAGAAGTAGATTCAGAACTGGAAGGTAAATATCCCCATGTAGACCCCCAAAATTTTGGGTGTGGCTCTTAAGCTATTTCAAGATTTGCCACTGAATTATAATTATTAACATAAGTGACAGAAGGAAAAATGGCTAAATATATGGAGAGTAATCATATTAACTACATCTAATAATTTAATTTAGATTACATTCAAATTCAAATGCAATATAATCCTTCTTACATTTTGGTTGGCCTTGTCTATAATATAACATGATTCCTGACACACTGTTCAAGAATTAAGTGGATCCTCAACCCAAATAAAATTGAGATCCTTGTTCTTAGAGAAGCTAGTAGCTGTTTACAACAAAGTAACATTTCAGCAGCAAGTATAATGATATATCTGAATATCAAGAAACTAGAAATGCAATAATAGATCAAAGAATAAATGTCAGCCAGGCTGGCATTTGCACAGCAGTAGGTGGACATTGGAGTGATGTGTAAATATGGCACAATATGACTATCATAATTCTACAGTATAAGAAAGCATCAAATGTGGGAACAGAAAAAAAAATGTAGGTTGATTATTTACTGTAAAGTTCCATGAGATAATAAGAACTTTGGATTCAAGAACAAGCCTTCGATTTCAGCTAGATTGATTGAAGACTCCTGTAATTACATATTATTTCCCCATGTATCAAATGTTAATTGATCTCCAACAATCAAATCATGATTTGGAGATCAACACCTCTCAAAGTGTAAATTAGTTTCATATTTTTGGACAGATGAATGGAAATCTTTTGCTCAAAATTCAAAACCATCATCACCACCCCACCCAATTCTCAGTTTATATCAGATTTGATTTTGGTTCCTTGATAGCAGTACTGTGAGTTCAGTTTTGGTCTTCTAAGGACAAAGCTCCTAGATTGTCTCTCCCTGAAGCGGAGCAAAGCAAAATATCCATAACTTCCAGAATAAGATAAAATAAAATCAGATTATCTCTATCCTTTGCAGACTGGAGCTCTGATCCTTCTGTTGTGTTTGATATGAGATTAAAAAATACAATACATCAGTTACAGACTATACCATCCAAGGCTCTCCAGTTCCCTGCCTTTTATTTTGGTACTAACATTCTGAGTAAGTATAGTAGGTCAATGTAAGAAAGCTGAAGAGACTTGCCCAGGCAGTCACCAGGAGTCAAAAATGGACTGAAAGACCAAAATCAGCCATAAGGTCTCAATTGTTATTTACACTGGATGCCATACAAAAAAAATATGAAATTGGAGTGTGAAAATCTGTGCATTAACAAACTTTCCATATGTCATTTACAAAAGGCATACCACTTGGATCGGCTTATATGTCTTACCAAGACTTTATGACATACTAGATTTTCAATGGGTGTGAAAGCCAACACCGGATAAGGAATTGGCAGTAGTGATTTTGCATTTTTGTGCTTATAATAATAATGCTGTGGACACCTGGTTAGCTGCTGCAAGAAGACTGCACAAACTGACTACAAACAATGGCATAACAGAGTAGCAGCAATGGTTCATTGGAAGATCTGCAAGAAACACTATTTGCTTGCCAGCAAGAACTTGAAGGCAAAGGTGGGACCATAAAATAGAGAAAAGTCTTAGAAAATGAAGAAGTTAAAGTGCTCTGGGATGTTAGAATTTAAACAGAAAGGCACCTGCCACATAATGCCCCAGACAACAAGG
Organism: Vipera ursinii; assembly: GCF_947247035.1. Lineage (NCBI taxonomy): Eukaryota > Metazoa > Chordata > Lepidosauria > Squamata > Viperidae > Vipera > Vipera ursinii. The sequence continues at coordinate 112,459,755 of NC_139517.1, read as the reverse complement.
AAGACAAAAAAGTCTGGATAATAGATATGGCAGTTCAAAAATGTCTGGGTAATACATATGGCAGACAGCAGAAGAGAAAAGAAAGAACTGGAGAAAATAACAAAAGATACAAAAGATAACAATCTTGGGTGCAATCCCTAAATAACTGGAGACCACTTGAACCCCATCGACATTGACAAATTCACCATCAGTCAATTGTAAGAGGCAGTTTTACTTGGAACAGCTTACTTCTTGCAATAATACTTTTAACACCATCATACAACAATATCTGCCTATCTCAGGTCTTTGGGAAGGATTCAATGGGTAGATAAATATGCCAAATCCAGTCTGAATACCTGGCTGACTATGTATGAACAGTAGTAGTAGTAGTAGTAGTAGTAGTAATAGTAGATTGTGAATATCTATAGATTACCCACACATAAAATAATGAAACAACATTTGCCTAGTCAAGATTCTTGGAAAGGACTTGATAAATGGGTAAAAGTGCTAAATCCACTCCAAACATCTGGTTGACCATGCAACCAATCATAATAATAAAACGTAGTTTTGAGACAAATAAAGTATTACACAACATAAGGAAATAGAACATTTATTTCTGAAAAATCAAAAAGAAACACAAAAAGTTTGGATAATGAACATTGCACTACAGATCAAAACAGAAAAGAAAGAACTGGAGAAAATCACAAAGTACAAAAACCTACCATTAAAAGTATAAGGACTGTAGCAAAAGAAAGCAAAGATAGTATCAATAGTGATAGGCACCTTGGGATACAATCCCAACATAATTGGGACACTACGTGAAGACCCTTGGCAGTGACAAATTCGCTACTTATCAATTGCAAAAGGAAACTTTACTTGGGAAAGCTTGGGACTCTAAACATCTGGAAGACTATGCAACCAACCATAATAATAAAATAATGATAAATGGGTTTAAGTTAAACAAAGAAATTCAGAGAGGATGAGGTTAGAAAATTTATATTTGACAAAAAATTGAAGAAAATCATGTTTTCTCTTAATGTAGACATATTGTTGTTTGGTTTAAAACTGTTTCCCCCTTTCTAGTCCATCACACATTTCTCAAAAGTTGTCCACCCAGGCTTTAATCTGTTATCCTAAGGTGCTTCTAATTGCTGCATTATTGGGAAAAATAAAGGATCCTCCTGAGTCAACTCAGCTAAAAGCATAAACTTGTTACCCGTAGAGCTGCTATAGCACCTACATAACAGTAAAGGTAACAAATAGCTGCTTTCATAAGATGGTGTTATAGATCATAATTGTTTTGTTCCTGGTCTCAGTGAGTATTTATTGAAAATAGCATCATGACTACTGTGGGGTTGAAAAATGGGAATGACTATAATTGTCACCTTTGTGCAGCTTGGCATGTGTTCTCAGAAGCAGGTCAGGATGAACTTAATGGGGTTTACTCCCTTGAAACTGACCACAGGATTGCAGATTAATCATAATTTAGTTGATTTTTGCTTGAAGGATTAATGAAGGGTGGGGAGGTTGCCTTTAAATGAAAATGGAACAAAACTGCCAAAAGGCCAAGGGAAATTTTTCCTATGCCCAAGTACAGTTATGTATAACTGTATATATGGACATTTAAATTCTTTTTTAAAAAAACATTTAAATTCTTTTTTTAAAAAAATTAATTTTCTAATTTTACATCCACATATTTTTGAAGCAATGTGGTGGTTGGGTGATCAAAGGTTAACAATAACAAATAACAAAATCTTTGGTAATCAGCTCAGGTTACATCAACAAGAGTCCCCTCTCCAGTTCCCTTAATTACAATAACATAATCAAATTAATACATTACTAATTGTAACATAATCAATTAGAACAATTTTCAATATATTTTCACTTATACATATCCAAGTCCTGTTGTTAAATTTTACCTAATTGCAATACAGTGTTCCAAAATAGCCTATAGTGTCTAGAAAACTTAATTTTCTGGTAACCCACATTTTCCCTATTTGATTATATAATAATTATCATGTCTAAAATACAAACATTGTTCATTTCAGTGCATTCTTATTTTATACAAATATATTCTGTTTATCATCTTAATAGTTCATCAATTATTGGAAAAAATATATCTTTTGTTATATCATTCCAAATTCTACGATACAATTCAGAGTTATGTTCTAGTAGCTAATTTTTCTTTCCCTTAGAAATCTAAAATCTAAATATAAAATCAGTTTATATCTTTTGAAGATTTCCCTTGGTCCATTTAAAAAAATTTTTTTTTAAAGCTCTGTCATTAGAAATCCCAAATTATTGAAAAAATATCTTTTGTTATATCATTCCACATTCTATAATTCAGAGTTATGTTGTAATAGCTAGTTTTCCTTTCCCTTAGAAATCTAAAATCTAAATCTAAAATCAGTTTATATCTTTTGAAGATTTCCCTTGGTCCAATTAAAGAAAATTTTAAGCTCTGTCATTAGAAATCCCAGCAAGTAGAAAGAAAAAATAAAAATAAAAACAAAGACCCCATTTTTAAAAACCTAACTCTTGCCTTCTTTTTGTGCCAAACAGGCTTCCATGTCAGTGCCTTTAAATTCTCAAATGTGTCTCCCTTTCTTACTACACATATTGTTTGAGTCCAGGGAGACCATCTAATTGTCAGTTTTTCAAAAGAAATCTCCCCTTTATAATCATTAAATTGTTACTTTAATAAATCAATTTTCGATGTTTGGTGTAGTATAGTTGTCATTAGTTCAATCTGATCTTTTTCTTCCAGTTCCATCTGGCTCAGGTAAGAGGTCATGTCCGGTGTTTTGGTTGTTGTTTGGTTGGCTAGATTCTCAATGTACTGTATTTGAAGGCCTTTGGCATCCTCCATCTTAGTGTTGCTTTCTGTGGCTTCTGTTGTTTTTTGGATTGTAGATTTTATAGTTGGAATCAAGATTTGGACATCAAGGTCCTCAGTAGATTGTATTTGCTGTTCTTTAGCATCTTCTAGTTTGATGTTAATATCCTCCTCTTCATTTGGTTTTTGAATTGTCAAATCATCAGTAAAAGTCACATTTTGGTTTGGTAGATTTGAGCTGTCAGATTTATTTTGCAGTCTGGCTTTCATTTGCTCAGCCACTGCCAGTATTGTTTCAAGTATGAGTTTATAGTCAAGTGGTGGAAAAAATTCTTCCATTTCTTTGGTGTTTACAGATAGGTGTTTCGTGGAGGCTATTTTTAATAAAAGCCAATAAATGTCCACCTCCACTATTCCTAAAAGTTGTTTTGCCAGGGGTTGCCAATTCTTATCTTTAAAGATAATATCAAGGTCAAATCTGAAATTGAGCCAAATCTCAGAACAGGGGAGAGGTTTACTTGCTGTATCCAGTATCTCCACAAGATGTCCTCACTGGCCTGTAATTTTTTTTCCAAAGTTATAAAAATCCTCTCTTTTTTTACCTTTTTACCCTTCTTTCACAGCTTAAAAGGTAGATAGGATTGTAGAATCCTATACAAATAAGGATTTTTTAAATAATCCAAGCGTTTCAAAAGTACAAATATAATTGCTTAGTTGTTCAGTTAATAATTTCTGTTTTTTTAAGGCTTTAAAATTTTAATTCCCCAAGAAAGTAGTCACCACTATTTCAAAAGGTGGGGGTAAAGACAATTTTCAGGAAAGTCCCACAGGAAAGTAGTTAGGGGAGTAAGAAAGGTAAGATATCACCCAGCTCTTTCAGATTGCTTCATTTTGCTTGATGATACTTTTTGGCTTTCGGCAGGGAACAGCTTAATGATTGGCTATATTAATGGCTGATCTCTTCTTTGGGCCAGAGGAGCTGCTCTGGATCAAGTGGAGGGCTGCCACCCTTTTGCAATCGCAGGGAGGGCCTCCTCCAGGGCGACTTTTGACTCTTTTCAAAGTCCTCCGAGGATGAAAGATTAGACGGTGATCGGACAGAAAGGGTTCTTCCTGATCATCCGCTGGTGCCGCATGCGCAAACCAGAAGCCAACATTTAAATTCTTTATGTCATTTGATTTGCAAGACACATTGTTGCATGTAGTTCTGTGCAGGATGTGCTAAAAGAGAAAGACTTAGAATCATAGTTATCCAAATCATATCCATAATATCCATTAAGTGTTATGGATGTTCCTACTTATGGCTTTGTTGATTTGAGGCAGAATTCTAAATATTCTGTTCTACAGGGATTTGGAATATGTTCCTTAAGTTCTGCATATCATAAATATAAAAAAAATATGCTTGGGGGCAGTGTACTATCAGTGTTGTGTAAAAAGAAAGAAGAACAGATAGGTTTATATTTTCCAACCTGGTGCCCTCCAAAAATTCACTAGTGTAGAGATTCTCTGCCATCCAGATTACAGTTATCTCAAAGATGCTTTTTCTTCAAAAGGCAACTGGACTGGTTTTCCCCCCAAAGAAGAAGAACACAAAGAAGAAAACATTTCACTTCTCATCTAAGATCAAACCCATCAGGACAAGATTCAATGGTCCTTCTGCATTTGAAAGACGAAAGTTACTCTGAAGACAGCAAAGTCCAAATTTTGGATAGAGAGGACCATTGGTTTGAAAGACAGGTAAAAGAATCCATTTGTCTTAGAATTGAACACCTCTCCCTCAACAGAAGGAGAGGAATAAGACACCACCTATCTCCAGTCTACAATGCAGCCCTTGCAGCAGTTCCAAGAAGATTCCACAACCAATTGCACCCTGATTCAGGTTATCCTAAGGCAGGCATGTCAAACTCGTGACATCACATGACATCGCATGACATATCATGACTTTTTCCCCATTGCCAGCAATGGGGTGGGCATGGTTTCAGCATGATACATCCAGCCCGCAGGCTGGAAGTTTAACATGCCTGTAAGGGCACAGATAAACCCCCAAGTGGTCTCAACAGCTCTCAGAGAGTGCTAAAGACCAGATGATTGCAAAGAAATACAATTATTCCATCCCCCCCCCCCACATCCTATCAGAACTTATCTTTCCATCCCCTCACCATCTAGTCTTAACTGTCAGTACCTATCTGTATTGTAGCGGCAGGTTAAGGACCATGCGAGACAGCTGGCACTTCAACGAAGAGTTCTTTATTCAGGGAGAACCAGGTGGCTGACAGCGGGTTAAAGTCGCCCTTTTATACACAAGCTGTCAAACCCTTGACCAATCCCTGTGGCGTGTTCTCCCACCACGGAAACTCTGACCAATCAGCTGTCGGCAGCCTTTGACAGCTCTGAGCTGTCATCCAGCTGCCGCGCATGCGCGATCAGCTGGCGGCAGCTTTGACAGCTGTCAGCTGTCAACAGGCTGCCGAGTGTGCACCCGATCTGTCAGAATGCTGTCAGCGGTTTTACCTCATAACAACTGTTGTTCCATAAACCTTTAACACTTGAAGTAAACACAACACAATACAACACAACACCCCTTTCTCCCCCCAAAATAGGAATGATTATCGTGAACTAGAATTGCATTTGTATAGTGGATGGAGATTTTCCCCTGTGGTTGATCTGAATGTTCCTAGACCATTCGTAATCATTTAGATAGTCGGGGGCTCTTCTGGTCCTGCAGGAACGGCAGAGGAGTACTCTGGTGTCATGTTCCCCTTCCGCCCTAATGGGAGAGGATGGTGGGGGTGTATATTTGGCCCCTATGTCCCCGGATGTTGGGCTGCTCTGTGGGGAAACAGCAGGGTTAGGGTCCTGAGGTGTATGCGTGGAAACAGAGGGGTACTGTTGACCCAGAGGCCTGTTTGTTACAGTGGGTGGTGATACGTCTCGGGGGGGTGAGGGTGGTTCTGTATGCTGGTCCACATGTCTCCTGATGTGGCTTCCACCCCAAGTCAATCATGTAAGATATGGGACCAGTTTGCTCGAGGATGACTCCCTGTACCCATTTGTTCCCCCCCATAGTTCCTTGCCCAAACGAGTTGACCAGTGACAAATGTCCATAAAGGGATGGGTTGCTCAACGTCAGCTGCTGTCCTGTCCGGATGCAGTCTGTCCAGTTTGGTCACCAGTCAATGGCCCCAACGTAGTTCAGCAGGTGACTTCCCTGTGGTTGTGCAGGGGGTGGAATGCTGGGCCAGTAGAAACTGGGCCAGCCGCCGGTGCCAGTCCCCTCTGATAATCTGCATAGTGCATCTTTAGTAGTCTTTACCATAACCTCTGCATGGCCATTCGAAGACGGGTGGAAAGGGGCCGAAGTGACGTGTCTAATTGAGTTGTCCCTGATGAAAATCTGGAAATCATTAGAAGTAAATTGGGGGCTGTTGTCTGAGACCAGAACATCTGGAAGACCATGAGTTGTGAATACAACTCAGTACTTGTATGGTGGCAGCTGTGGTCATGCTGGTGACAGGGATGACCTCTAGCCATCTAGAGTAACTGTCCACCACTATAAGGAATACTTGTCCTTGGAAGGGCCCTGCAAAGTCTATGTGTATTCTGGACCAGGGTTTCCCACTTGTGAACTGGGGCATGGGGTTGTGCTGATCTAGATTGTTGGCATAGATAGCACCCGGCTACATGTGCCTCTATATCTTGGTCTAGGCCTGCCCACCACACGTACTGTAGCTACGGGCCAGTGCCTTCATTTTGACTTTCCCTGGGTGGCCATCGTGTAATGTTTGTAGGGCCCTATTTCTGTGTTTGGCTGGGATTACTACTCTGCTGCCCCACAGTATGCAACCTAAATGGGAGGACAATTCCTGTCACCTGGCAAAGTAAGCCTGGAATTCTGTTCCAGGGCTGTTTGCTTGCCATCCTGAGGAAACCCAGGCCAACACTCTGCTGAGGATTCTGTCTGTACCCGTTGCTGCAGCTATGTCTTTTGCTGAAAGTGGACACTCTGGCAGTTCTTGTATTGCCAAGATGTGACCTGCTGGGGCTGGGTCACGGTCGGTGCTAGGCAAGGGCAGTCTGCTTAGCCCATCTGCGTGGCACATTTCATTCCCTGGCTTGTAAACCAGCTTAAATGTGTAAGTTGATAATAATGTTGTCCACCTCAAGATCCTGGGAGACAGGATTTGAGGTGTCTGTTTGTCACAGGTGAATAACCCTAGCAAGGGTTTGTGGTCAGTAAAAATTGTAAAGTGTCAGCCGTATAGGTAGTTGTGGAATTTTTTTTACACTAGCTATGATTGCTAATGCTTCCTTATCAATTTGGGTGTAATTGCGTTCTGCCTTGGAGAGTGTTCTTGAATAATAAGCGACAGGTGATTGTACCCCATCCCCTTGCAGGTGGCTTAGAACTGCTCCAATCCCATATGGAGAGGCATCACAAGCTATGCATAGTGGCTTGTTTTCCATAAAATGGGTGATGGTGGAGTTGCTGGAGAGTATTTTTTTTAGTTGCCTGAAACTATTCTCATGGAGTGAAGTCCACTGCCACGTGGCCCCCTTGTCGAGTAGTCTGTGTAGGGGTTCAGCAATGATTACCTTTTGGGGCAAGAAGGCATGATAGAAATTTAAGAGTCCCAGGAAGGCTTGCAATTCCATTTTATTTTTAGGAGCTGGGGCTGCTTTGATGGCTAGTATTTTAGAATTGGTGGGGTGGATTCCCTGAGCATCAATTCTATATCCTAAGAACTATGTAGAAGTCAACCCTATGGAGCATTTCTCCTGTTTTAGCTTGAGACCTGCAGTGCAGAATCTGCTTAATACCTCCTGCAGTCTCGCTGCTAAAACTTCTTCTGTTTCCCCTACAATTAGTATATCGTTGAAATAGGGGCAAACCCCGGGGATTCCCTCAAGGGTTTTTTCCATAACCTACTGAAATATGCCCGGAGCCACTGAGATACCAAACTGCAGGCGGTTCACTTGAAAAGCCCCGCGGTGTGTCACTATGGTTTGCGCATCCGCCATTTCCTTAGTGATGGGGAGCTGTAAGAACGCATGTGCCAAATCAAGCTTGGCAAAGATGGCACCGGACCAGATTTCATAGAGGATGTCTTTGACTGCGGGGACCGGGTAAGCATGGGAGTTCAATGCGCGGTTGAGGGTCGCCTTATAGTCTGCTCAGATCCTTACTTCACCGTTAGGCTTAATTGGGGTGACAATAGGGGTTTCACAGGTTCCCCCTTCCACGGGTTCTAGCACTCCAGGTTTTACCAGTCGGTCCAGTTCATTTTTGAGGGCAAACGGGACCCTTCTGGCATTGATCCTGACTGGTAAAACTTTGGGCTTTAGTTTTAGCTCTACCAGGGGACCTGTGTATTTCCCTAAGGAGCCATCAAACACATCTGCAAATTGCTTGCAGATGGTTTCGAGGCCTCTGGCCTGGGTGGAGTTTATTCCTTCTAACCTGATTCCTAAGGCCTCGAACCACTCGAGGCCTACCAGACTGGCCCGTTTCCCTTCTGTGATTTGGACTGTTAGCTCCCCTCAGAACCCCTTGAATTCTATCCATAGTTTAGCCTGCCCTCTTAGCTTAATCGGTGCCCTTTGGAAGTCAGCTAACAGAATTTGGGTGGGTTGTAGGGAAATTTGTCATCTGCTATGGCTACAAATTTCCTGAAGGGTTCTCCATGAAATGATGGAGACTGAGGACCCAGAGTCCACCTCCATTTCACATGGGACCCCTTGCAACCGGACCCTAATTCTCACCTTAGGCCTTGGCTGGTGGATTGATGGGGGTCCCCTGCCCATACAGACTGTCTGTACTGAGGACCAAGGGGGTTCTTTGATTTGGGGAGGGGTGAGTCTCCTACCTGGCGGCGATGTCTCTAACTCATGGAGGTTCTCCCTGTTCTGGCTGCAACAAATGGCATGGATGTGTCCGGTTTTTCCGCACCCATGGCACTTGGCGTTACAGAAATGGCAGGTGGCTCTGGCATGGGTTCTGCCACAGCTGGCACATCTTGATCTGATCTTGCGTTCTGGAAATTGGGGTTTTTGTTGGTGGCCCCTGGTTTGTTTGGTCTCTTGTCCCCATTGTGACAGTTTTGGAGCCTGTCAAACTTATGAAGGATGGCGTCTACTTTGGTCTCATTCTCCTTTTCCCAATTGTCGTAATCTCTTACGATGTCCTGATGGACTGATCCGTTTGGGCCACTGCCTGGTGGGGCCGAGTTTTCTTGATGGCTGTCCTCGTATGCCATGATTTCCAGGGTGACCTCTGCTAGGTCCATTGTAGGCTTTGCGACTATTTTTCGCTGCAATCGTTCGTTTCTTAGTCCCACTATTATCTGGTCCCAAATTCTGTCCTCAAGGTCGGGGAACTGGCATCTGCGGGCAGTGTGGCATAGCCCCACGATGAAGGCAGTTGCTGTTTTCCCCAGTAGTTGGCACCGATGGGTGAAGTTTAGGCACCAGTAGAGTTCCAACCGCCTTGGCATGAAATGCTTACAGAGACGCTCTGTCAGGTCTGCGTACGGCACAGCAGTGATCGGTTCTGGGCTGCAAAGTCTGATGGTGATGTCAAACACTGCCGGTCCACTGAGGCACAGCAATGCCATGACTTTAAGCCAGTCTTCGGTGATCTTGTTCACCAGGAGGTACCCTTCTACCTGCCCCCAGTGTGGCTCTCAGCCCTCAGGGTGCCGGATGTCGAATTCCTGGATATGTCTGAGGTTAGCCATGCTGTCCTAGTCCGATTTCTGCTTTACAAGAGAATTGGCGGAAAGGTTCCTTCTTCCACAGCCAGTGGCTCAGCGAGTGACTTCGCAGCGGCTGGTGGGATTGGTTCTCCTTTCTCGGCTCGGTGACTTCAGCTCAGTGACTTACCTCTGTGAAAGCAGACCGATCCCACCTTTGTCGCCAGGTGTATTGTAGCGGCAGGTTAAGGACCACGCAAGACCGCTGGCACTTCAACGAAGAGTTCTTTATTCAGGGAGAACCAGGTGGGTGACATCGGGTTAAAGTCGCCCTTTTATACACAAGCTGTCTAACCCTTGACCAATCCCTGCGGCGTGTTCTCCCGCTGCAGAAACTCTGACCAATCAGCTGTCAGCAGTCTTTGACAGCTCCAAGCTGTCATCTGGCTGCCACGTGTGCGCGATCAGATGGCGGCAGCTTTGACAGCTGTCAGCTGTCAACAGGCTGCCGCGTGTGTGCCCGATTTGTCAGAACGCTGTCAGCGGTTTTACCTCATATCTACTGTTGTTCCATAAACCTTTAACACTTGAAGTAAACACAACACAACACTATCCTTTTGTTGTAAATTAAAAAATGATGAAGCTTCTTGCATGAGAAGTGAAACATTTTCTTCTTCCTCCTCAAGGAAAAAAAGGGTAAAAAAACCCAATGTGATTTACAAAATCAACTGTAACAATTGCAACCAATTCTATGTGGGACATGCATCATATCAATTAAAAACCAGGATCTGGCTGGCAGTCGAACGCCACATCCCAAATCCTTAATGTCTAACCACACCAACACCAAACAGCACCAGTTCAAGTGGAACAACACAGAAATCATTAGCCATGCTACCACCTGCCATGTTCATTGAAGCCTGGCACTCCACAAGCAATTCTATCAACAGACACATTGACCTACAACCAGCCTACGAATCTCTCAGAATCCAAACCAACCACACAGCTAACCAGAGACAGCACCGACCCTCAACCATCCCATGCAAGCCCCCCCCCATCGGCACTTCACCCTCACCTGATGTAACCTCCCTATCACAAGATCCATCACAAGACTCCCACTAATGACTCACACCTGACCCATCACAAGACCCATTACAAGATCCTCACTTGACACACCCACACCTGACTCATCACAACATTGACATAGACATCCCCTAAACTCCACTGAAGATGTTACTTAGCCTGGTAACGAAGTGTTTGGAAACCAACCCACAAATGAACCTTCACCCTCAAACAAAGCAAAACAAAACAAAAACAGTCCAGTTGCCTTTTGAAGAACAAAACACCTTTGAGGCACTAGTGAGAAGGTTTTCCTGCAGTGCCAGTCTATACAATGTGACCTTCAATAGTAAATATTAGAATAAACTCAAACTTTAATATTTAGCGATCATCCCAAATTTTGCAGCTTAGATCTGCAGTTTTAGCCAGAGTCAGACAACTAGGTTGGAGATTATATTAACCTGTTCCATGTTAAATCTACCCTGTTTTACTATCAGAGTACAGAGTACCGTAATAAAAGTCTATCAGTAGGTGTAAAGGACTTAATAATTTGCAACAAAAAGTTGGATGTCCCCTTTCTCTCATTGCATGTGCAGAAACTGCCTGGATAGCCAACTGAATCTTCTCCTTACTAGTGAAGAGCCATTATTTCATATCCAGGGATAGAAGATTCGGGATACCTATTTGTTCTCCAACTGTGAAGATCTGCTAAGTGATCTGAAGGAACTGGAGTCTGTTGCCACTGATATTCCAGAATAAGGAACTGCAAAAATAAAACAAAAAAAAAATAAAATAAAAATCTATATAGCTTGAACCTATTTATCTTTAAAATCATAAAAAAATCTTTACAGTTTGAAGATTAAATCCTTGATAAATTTAAATGGAAGAATGTGGATGAAATATCTTGTGGTGTGCTTTGTTTTTCCCATGAGATTTAAGACATATTGGTACATATTTTGAAACTGGGCAAATTCCACACTGCCAAATCATTGTTCAGTAAAGTCCTGAGAAAATTGAGTCATCGCATTCAGTGTACATCAGTTTATTATTTTAGAGACAATGGAAGATGGGGTCTGAATGTAGCAATGTTGCCAGCCTGTATGTATCTAGCTTGTAAACTGTGCCAAAATTTTAATGTTGCATTGTGGGCTAGTGCAGTCTATTAGATATGACGATCAGGCTGTGAATCATTTCAACTAAGTAACTGTTATAAGCACATATTGTCCGGTAATCAGTGTTTTGTTTTGTTTTAAATCACAAGCCATCTTAGAGATAACAATATCATCAAGATGTGAAAAATTACTGCATCTTACATCTACTAAGATTATAGTTAATGCATTTTGTATAAAATCTGTAAAATTTGGGATTTTCATTTTGCTTCATCAGCTCCAAGGACATGTGGAGAAATACTCATTTATTTAAAAGGAGAGAGAAAGGACTGTAGATTATATGGCCATTCTATTTACTTGTGGGTGCTTCTTAAACTGAGAATAAAACCCATCATTTCAATTAAAAAACATTTTAACATCTGGGAGCCATTTGTTACAATGTAATCAGCATTGTGTGTGTTTTTAAATAGTAACTTCTGTTGTGGTTTAACCCATGCCTGACTGTATAATTTGCCAATTTAACCCTGACCAGCCTGTGAAATTTGTCATTTTTTGGCTGGTGACTTAACATAAAGACCTTTAAACAGGATGATTTATTTACACTAATTCTGCCTTGAAAACAATGGTGCCCCTGTCCAAAGCAGGATGTTGTAATTCATTCCTTTGTCTTCCTCATCAAGACAATCACAGAAAGTGAAGAGTCTTAAATTGCATGGAAAGGTCTGTGGGAACAGATCAGGCAGGATGGAAACACTCATAAAGAATCCCATCCTGGAAATATTAACAAAGCTGACTTAGTTCTGTTTAGTATTTCTTTTAAGAGGTCAAGGCTTTGATATCTTCTTAATGGTCCACCATAGTGGAAACAAGTAATCGGATGAAATATGCAAGTGAAAAAGCATGGAAACAATCAACAGAGATAATGAAAAGATGCACATGCTTTACTGGGCCAAGGGTTGCTTTAGTGGGTTAGGAGCTAAGCACAAACTGAAAAGAGAAAATTGGATTACAGGAATGGGATCTTATTTAATTTAGATCAGTTGCACTTCATTAGAATTAAGTTTGGCTAATATGGTTGATTGCTCAGCAATCTCATTTAATATTTTCCCCCATGATGTTAAAAAGGACCATTTGAAACCATAAGATAGGGTGGTTCTATAACTTTGGCAGGCAGCAGAGGACCAGGTAATGTTCTTAGGTGATGTACTTCAGATATATGAGAAGACAGATGTAGGTCTTTTTTTTAAAACTAGGACTGGATAGTCTTGGAGTTGTCCTAACATCTGTTTCAGGGGATTTTGGTGATGAGAATTCTGCTGAGATATTCCTGGGCATTTGCACTGAACAAGATTATAGGGAGTGTTTTGTAGATCACAGCCAATTGAAAACTCTCTCAAAACATGAGTGGTTGAGCACTACACAAAAAAGTATTTGGTGATTTTTGATACCATCATTAATATCTTCTTATAGAAGTAACTCTGAATAGGAATCTTAGGCTTCTTTAAAAAAAGAAATAAACCCTCCAATGCATCTAATTTTAAAAGCTTTATTTCTAGTGCTGACTTCAGAATTAAGGCTATCACAACTGGATTGCATTCATTTTAATGATAAATGATAATAAAGATTTAGAGCTTTGGCATCTAGTAGTTATTTTGATTTCTACAGTCCAGTTTAAAGGAATTATTAGTGCTGCATCAGGTTAGGGGGTTATTTTGCTCATTTTGTTATTTTGTTATTTTGTAAGCATGTAGGTGAGATGATTTGCATGCAGAAGACCCCAGGATCAATATCCAGCTTTTTTAGGGAAAGAAAGCTGCGGAGACAGAGACCAATTGAAGATGCCAGCTTGTTTCATCGCTACATATATACACTGTCATGCTTTAGCAGCCATATGGAGTTTGCAAAAAGGATTAGAAAATGGTCATCAACCATACTGTTTTATTCTGTTCCATCTGCTGTTAATTGTTGTGTTCTGGTCAGTGAACAAAATAGTCACATCTGATGTTACCTAGTTGGCTAATGAAATGTCTGCAAGAAAACAGCCAATCTCAGAGAAGACCGAATTATTTTATAGCAAAATAATCTTTGTATGTTTTTCTCCTTGCAAATCTTTCCTGCTCTCATCTTGTTCTTTATATGGTGCCCTTTGTTTGTTATTCATTCCTGCATTACTAATCTTTTCCTCTGACGTCTGGCTATTCAGCATCTCTTCTGCTTTTCCCTAGGCTTTTAAGGGGCTTCTCTTTTCTCTTCTATTCACCTGCTGTGTAACTAAGGGAGTAGGTGGAACATAATTCAGTCGGAACAAGAACCAACTATAAGAGCCAACAATAATAACTAACAGAGGACCTGTTTAAGATGTTGAAACCTTGTCAACAGTGCAAGGAAACAACTTCTGGATTTTTTTTAGTTATAATGCAACACTTCCCACTGGATCTTTTTCCCCACTGAATAATTTCATTGTGATTGCAGCTGTATTTGAGCGTGATGCTATTAGACAGGCAAGTATGGTTAAATGAAAATTTCAATCAGCCTGATATTACAAATCTTGTTGCATACTGCAAATTGTGCAATTCCTATTTGGTCCCAAACATTTGCTTCTTGTTCAAAACAAATTTTGAACCTACATGAAAAATGTGGGGAAACGGACTCCAAGATTTTTTTTGTTTTAAGTTTGGGGGAAGGTAAAGTATAGCATGCGGGATAAAGGGATTTCATAAGAGTTCCAATCAAGGTCAAAACAGTTGGGCTGAGGTCTTACCCCTCTCCAAAAGGCATGTTGATGAAAACAGGATTGTCTGCAGGTTTCTGTGACAGTAGTCTTGTACAGAGAAATGCTGAGTGATTAGGCTTCAGGTACTTAAGGAAGGAATAAGGAATGAGAAGAAGAACCCCTGTTTGATGATGTCAAAGGAATATGTTGCAGCTGGCTCTGTAAGTCTTGTGTCATTGTATAAAAGAAACCAAACCATTCCTTCCATTCAATCTTTCCAGGGCAAAAGGTGATGAATTCTAATAAAATAAAAGGTAATAAACTTGGTGAAGAGGTTGAACATGTACAATAAAAGAGAATATTTGTAGCTTGGATTAAACCATAGAATCCTTAGTAGCCTCTGAGCTTGATTGTTTTCTTGCAGATATTTCATTTCCCAACAAGGTAACATCATCAGTACTAATAGGGAGCTGGGTTTGCTGTCTGTTATATACAAGTGGCTAGCAACCAAACTCAGAGAGCATCAAGGACCCACTCCACTGGCTGAAATTGGCCAAAAGTGGCAGTCCATTCAGGTAAACATTCCTGTCAGAGATTCCACCCATTAATAAACCAAAGACCATTTCCTCCATTAGGCTGCCACTTCTATCTGTAACGCTAATTGAAAAAGAGATAAGTGGAAAACTACAGATCAAAACCAGGTGGGATCTGACCATAGAGCAGTGATGGTGAACCTTTTAGAGACCGAGTGCCCAAACTGCAAACCAAACCCCAATTATTTATTGTTGGGTGCTGGATGGGCATGGCCCTCTGGGTGGCCATGGCCTACTGGGTGGGTGTGGCTGGCATGGGTGTGGCCTACTGGGTGGGATGGCCAGCTCAATGTCACTCACATCAAGAGCACTTGTGCAGGCCTGGGCAGGACTGGAGCGGTTCTGAGGGTCTCCGATGGAGGGTGTGTGTGACCAGGGTGAGCACTAGGGTATGTTCCACTTGAAGAGCCTCACTGAGCCTCAGGCCATGCAGAGGGCCCCTGGATGGTGGCACGGACTCCCCAGAGCCCTGGGCAGTGAAGGTCAAGCAACCTTGAGCTCCCATGGCACCAGGACCCAACAGCCCTGCCTAGCCTAGCCACAGTTCCCTGAGTGGGTGCCCAGCTGTGTTTATCTCCTCCTCAAAGCTACTGCTTCTGTGCTCACTCTTCTTGGCCAGGTTGCTCATGGTGGGTGCAGGAGGGCAAAGTGGATAGGTCAGAGGGAAACCCACTGCCTCTCTATGCGAGACCTGACTTTGTAACCAAAGCATCCTCAGCAATAGGATGGGAGACCATCAGGGGATGGTGAAAGGGCAATAGTGCTGCTGGTGGCCAAGTGCTAAAGCAGGAATTCCCTCAGACCCTCCCTCCGTCTTATTCCAATCTCCTTCCTTCCTTTTCCTTCCTTCCCTTTCTTCCTTCCTTCTTTCCTCCCTCACCTCCTTCCCTGCCTCGTTCCTTTTCATTCCCATCTCCTTCCTTCCTTCCTGTTTCCCTCCCCTCTTTCCTTCCTTCCCTCCCTCCCTCCCTCCTTCTCTCTGTGCCCAGGAAGGGACGAGGGGAAGGGGGAGAGGTTGGCAGCACTTCTCTCAAAGAAAAAGAGTTGGAAGAGAACTTTGAGCTCTTTAGTCCAAGCCCCTGCTCATTAGCATTCCAGACAATGGAATATCCAATCTCTACTTAAAAGCCTCCAGTGATAGAGCATCCACAAGTTCTGAAGGCAAGCCTTTTCACTGGTTAGTTGTTTTCACAAGTCCTTAGTTCTAGGCTGCTTTTCTTCTTGATTAGTTTCCATCTATTATTGCCTTCTGATGCTTTGGAAAATAGGTTGACCCCTTCTTCTCTGTGTCAGCCCATCAAATATTAGAACATTGCTATCATGTCACCACCCCTAGTCCTTTTCACTAAGGTAGACACACCCAATTCCCACAAACATTTGTCATATGTTTTACCTCCAGCCTCCTAATCATCTTTGTTTACCATCCATTTAAACCAGATGGTCCTCCTGATTTGGTTTATAGTACAGTGGCCACAAGCAGAGCCTTCTCAGAGACGCACCCCAATTATAGAACTTTCTCCCAAGGAAAATATGAACAGTGCATCCCTCACCTGTTTACAGGCAACTCCAAACACACTGTTCAGCTAGGCCACAGGTCGGCAACCCACGGCTCCGGAGCCGCATGCGGCTCTTTGAGCCATCTCCTGCAGCTCCCAGTCGCCCGGTGCGTGCGTACCTCTTCGAACGGGCAGTGGTACGTGCGCACCTCTCCAAATGGAGAGTGGCACCGCCCGTTCTGAGAGGTGCGCGTTCACCTTTCCGAAGGGCGGAGGTGCGCACGCACCTCTCCCAAACCGCCGCCGTCCCATTTGCACAGCTGCTGCGTTCATCCAAACGGGACGGTGGTGGCTTGGGAGAGGTGCACGTGCACCTCTCCCAAGCTGCCGCCGTCCCTTTCGGAGACCTGCCACGTTCGTCAAACATGGACGGACGCGGCAGCCGTTTGCACAGCTGCCGTGTTCGTCCATGTTTGATGAACGCGGCAGGTCTCCGAACGGGACGGCGTGCACCTCTCCAAAGGGGAGACCCGTCGCCATGCAGGTGCCTCCCATTTTGTGCATGTGAGTGGACGCACGCGCGTGCACTTTTTGTGGCTCCCACTTTTTTGTTTGTGTGATGGAACCAGTTCTGAGTGGCTCTTTTCCTTTTTCCAGTTACCGACCCCTGAGCTAGGCATATGTAGAATAACAACACATTTTATGGTCAAACAGCACTAAGTACATTACTACTAATATTTTTCTTTCTTTATATACACATTTTTAATATTATTTTAAGCAGTGCTAGTGATGCTATACAATAGCTGTCTTTGAGGGTTTTTTTGTAAACCATCCTGGATTTCTCAGAAACATTTAATTTCGAATTAGATGTTGATTTAATAAATTAGGCAGAAGAAACAATGTTTAAATACATCTAAATCCTACAGACCTAGTGCCTCATAGGTGCATACTGCAGAGAAAATAAGGCATTGCATTTCTAGCCAGCATAGCCAAAGGTTTTTGGGAACTGTGGTCCATGACATCCAAAACACATTAATTTGGGTAAGGCTGGATTAAATTATAAAAGAGCAGATGAGAGGAAGTAGGAGCAAGAAACACTTTACATGTCCGACCAAATAATTGGAGGGGGGAGTTGACCCGGCCTTTTAATTTCCACTCACGCCAATTTTCTCAACCTCCCAGTCAATCCAAAGAGTTCTATGACTTTAGGCAGGGGAGGTGGCAAGAATAGACCACAAAGCCAATCTGTGAGTTTGCTGTCTTGTCTGCCTGCACACGATCTCCCCAACGCAGCACGTGTATGTCTGTCTGTGTGTATGTGTGTGTGTGTAAGAGAGAGATAGAGAGAAAGAGACAGAGAGATCCCCTTTTTGTAAGTTGCTTACTCCGCACTGCTTTCCTTTCCCCACACTTTTGCTTCCCTGGTGACTCAATCTCTCTCTCTTTCTCTCTCCCTCACACACAAAAATTCTCCCTGCTTTCTTCCCTTTCTCGCTGAAGCTGAATGGAGTGGGAGGAGGTTAAAAAAAGAGAAGGGGGAAGAAATGGGGAAGCTCCCCTTTTTTGTAACACCTCAGCTTCCTATTCTGCCTCCTCTCCTCCTGGCTCTCTCTCTCTCTCTCTCTCTCTCTCTCTCTCTCTCTCTCACACACACACACACACACACACACACACACACACACACACAAAGAGAGAGAGAGAGAGAGAGAGAGAAACCCCAATGCTCGGCTTGCGCCACTGCATGCTCCCAACTCTGCGTCTTTCATCCCACAGGCCGGGCATGCCCTGGGGCACTAGGCTTAAAGGCCCAAGCAAGGAAAGGCATGCTGCAGCAAAACAGAGCCGGACGAGGAGAGGCCAGCAAAGTGGGAAATGGCCTGGCATGATGGGTGAGGCTGGAAGTGGCAGGGTGGGGCGGGGTGAGGCAAATGAGCTTCAGCTGCAAA
Source organism: Vipera ursinii (assembly GCF_947247035.1). Taxonomy (NCBI): domain Eukaryota; kingdom Metazoa; phylum Chordata; class Lepidosauria; order Squamata; family Viperidae; genus Vipera; species Vipera ursinii. The sequence continues at coordinate 112,441,338 of NC_139517.1, read as the reverse complement.
CCACCAGCCCCGAGCACTCACTGTTTCCTGTGTGTGCACTGGGAGGGCACCCAGCTGGGTTGGAGTGGGCCAGGGCTGGTGTAGCAGGGGGCGGTCCCTTGTCATTTCTGGGACAGCCCCTGGAGGCCAAATTTGGGCCCTCCCCAGTTCAGCCCTGGCCTGCAGGCCTTGTGTTTTACATGTCTGAGCTACAGCTTTAGTGGCCCTGTAGGCTCTGTAGGCACCTGCTGCTTTGGTGGCTCTGTAGGAAAAGCTGCAAAGTTCTCTTTTCTGTCAGATAAGAGAACTTTGCAGCTCTGCCTACAGAGCCACCAAAGCAGCAGATGGAGCTCGGAGGCTCGGGGAGAAAGGGTGCTGAAGTGGGTGGTTGGGCCATTGGCAAGAGCAATGCATCTGAGTGGAAAGTGGCCTTGGAACAAGTGGGGCAGGTAAGGAAAGAAATCCTCTCTCCCCCAGAAACTACCTTTCTTTCCTTACCTGACTCCTGGCCCCGTGTCATTTCTCCTTCACGATCTGCCCCCTCCATGTGCAAGGAAACAAAGGAAGGTTTTTTGGGGGGGTGGGGACAAAGGTCAATCAATCAATTCCAACTTCTCATGATCTTTCATGAGAAGTTGGAATTGATTGATTGACCTTTTTCCCCCCAAAAGAACTTCCTTTGTTTCCTTGCACATGGTAGCGGCAGTGGATCATGAAAGAGCTGGGAGTCAGCTGCATTCCATTTTTCCATCCGCTTCTCAGCCTTTGCCGCATGCTTGTGGGACTATCAGTAAAAAAAAAAGGTTTCATCAGACTTTCTAACGTCTTGAGATCTCGTGAGAAGTTAGAAAGTCTGATGGAACTTTCTTTTTTTAACAATAGTCCCACAAACACACGGCAAAGGCTGAGAAGTGAATGGAGAAACAGAATGCAGCTGAAAGGCAGGTTAGTAAAAAAAAATGCTTGGTGGAGGCGAGGGCATCTGGGTGAGGGTGGGTGCAGCAACCTTACCCTGCGGTGCTTTAGCAGGAATTTGGCAGGGGGAGGGAAGCAACTGGTCTACCACCATGCTAGTGTTGCTTCTCCACCCATGCACAGGCCCTGCCCCACTCCTCACATGGAGTGCCCTGCTCCCACCATGCCCCCACCCCCACCCGGCACCTTCTTTCCAGCTCTGACGCATCACTCCGCTGCTGTGTGGGACTAAAAACAATCCATCAATTACAACTTTGCAAGATCTTTTTTTCCCTGTGAGAAGTTGAAATTGATGGTTTGATTGAACTTTTTTTTTTTTTTGCACAATGGCGGAGGCCTAAAGCGAAAAGGTTTTATAAAACCTAGCTTGCCTGGGGAGGTTTTGATGCAGGTTGCTCATGGACAGGACTGAAGGCCTAGGACTCGGGTGACAGCGTGCATGCCCATAGAGAGGGTTCTCCGTGCCACCTGTGGCATGCATGCCATAGGTTTGCCACCATGGTCCTAGAGTGTCCCTTTTTGGATAACCAGTCAATTATACTTTCTTAGGATTTCTAAAGGGTAAGTTCTTTTGCTCCCACCTTCAGAGAACAAAGGCAAGATTTTCCTATATCAGGAGCTTGCAGGGGAGGGCATAATATTGAAACAATAGCAACAGCAATACCACTTAGAGTTATATATTGCTTCATAGTATTTTACAACCTTCTTTAAGTGGTTTACAATGCCACCCTATTTCCCCCTTAAATCTGAGTCCTCATTTTACCAACCTTGGAAGGATGGAAGTCTGAGTCAACCTTAAGCAGGTGAGAATCAAACTCCTGGCAGTGACCTATGGTGCAGTGGTTAGAATGGAGTATAATAACAAATTTCATCTCTGCTTCAAGCAACTGCCAGTGTGCTGTATTCTTTTTCTTATCCTGGCTCACAATGAACTAGATTTTTTTCTAATGCCCTGAGGAAACTATCTCTGTTATTGTTCTTACCATAAATTTATAGAACTGAAAGGGATTTCAGAGGCCATCTAGTCCAGCTCCTTTCTCAGTGCAGGATTTCCTGAATGGTCTGCTATGTGATTTGAAGACATTTTCCTAATTGACATGAGAACTTATTGTGAACCAGCCCCGGGCAGGTTAAACTCAGAGGCCCTTTAACTGAACTCTTACTCAAAACAGTTAGCAACAGGGGACAAAATGGGAGAAATATATCTCTCTTACAGCAAGACCTAACAAAAGTAAAGCAGTAATGAGCTACAGAAAAGAAACAAAGAAAGAGAATGGGCCAGAGGAAGGCAGACTTAAAGCAGAGCTGAAGTCAAACTAGGGAATAAATCAGGCACGGAGTCCAGATGGAATGAATGTTAACAATCCTGAATGTGTTTGGAGAGAAGATTGTCAGCAGAGGCACAGTGGATCAGTTTTATTAACAGGAAACCTAAAGAAGTCTGGAACATATATTTCACAGAAAGAATAGTCAAGGAGAAATTTATCTACTCCATTGTGGGTAATGCTTGATTTGGAAGATTCAACCTTCAGCAAGGTTGAATACATTTGGGAGAAACATTTTTACTGATTGTCTGAATTATTTCAGTATTATTGTATTATTTTGATGCCCTGACTATAATTTTGAGAAGGAGAAATAACAAAGAATAAAAAATTAAGAAAGAGTTCAGCTCAGTTTCAATGCACAGGAGATTGTATTGGGGCCCTCGATCTCAGAGTCATGTATTAGATGGAGATAAGGCAGGAGCAGAGTCAAGATGGCCATAGTGGCAAAAGGAAACCATGATTCTTTGTTTACATATCTTGTGCATAGAAAGCCCATAAAAGGAGCAGGACTTCAATGGCCATTTTGACCCTTTTGACTGAACCTCTACATGGATGCTTTTGCAAGTAGGTTTTCTGAGACAGAATTTCCTCAAAAGGAAGCAAACCTTCCCAATGTTTTTAAGGCAATTTAGCACTTCAAAGGATACAAGGAAGGGAGAATTTTGGTCTTCAAAAATGACTTTTTCATGTCAGTTTTCCTCACATAGGAAATCCACAGTAGGGAAGGAGATGAGATGAAGTGACTAACATGTTTATGATCAATAGCTGGGACAGGCAATCTGATGCCCTTCAATCATTTCAGATTTTAATTCTCATACTACTTAACTCTTAGTTAAGTCTAAGGTAAGTGGTAGAGCAAAGCCCTTAGAGAATCACAAATGGACTATTTGTATTCTATGATTTACCAGGACTTTTCATCACTGTGATTTAAGGCAGGGCTTTTCAACCTTTTCACCCATTGTACACTTTTAGGATATGGCAATATCCGAGTACCACCAGTCGCCTAGCAAGCTGTCAAAAACTTGATTACAAAAAAAGGGGGAAAAAGTGATGAATTACAGGTAGTCCTCGACTTACAACAACTCACTTAGTGACTGGTTGAAGATATAATGGCACTGAAAAAAGTGCCCCCCAAGCCACAGCAGAGCAAGACACCTGCCTGCCCGCCTGGTGGCGCTCTTCCCCTGTCCAAGGTTTTCATTGTTGTGAGCATTTCTGTTGAGAATTGGCAGTGGGGATGGGGTGGGGGTATGTTTGGTTTTTATTCCCCCCATCTGCTGGGTAATTGCAGCAGGTTTTGGTCACTTCACATGACCCCCGGACACTGTGACTGTCATAAATCAGTTACCAAGCATCTGAATGTAAATCACAAGCCCCTGGCGATGCTGCAACATTCCAGCTGATAGGTGCTTCTTCTGGCCTCAAAAGCACCAGGATCAGTGCTGATCTCCAACTGGAGTCTGGCGCTGATCCTGGTGCTTCCACTGAGCCCTGACAGCCCTGAAGTAGCGCTGATCCTGGTGCTTCTGCTGAGCCCTGACAGCCCTGCAGCTCCAGCCATCTCTCGCTCAGGCTTGTGTGGTGCTACCACTGGTTCAGCTCATTCCTCTCCCCCGCTACTTTTCTAGGATGGTTGCATACTGCCTGCCAGGTGCCAATGTACCACAGGTGGTACCTGTACCACTGGTTGAAAAGCCCTGAACTAGAGGATCCATTGGGAGATGAAGTGGAATCCCTAATACATAATTCACTATCTTTTGCACAGAAAAACTATCATTTCCTATTAGGAATTAGCCATTTTATAACGGTGGCTGTAAAACATCTGGAAAAACATCCCAATGACATTGATGAGTCATTTCTGACTGGCCATACCCATCTTTTATTTTAAATATTCTTCTAGCAGTCATTTTGATAAAGCAGCTACACCATCTTCTCTACATTTATTTACTCATCCAGGAACCAACCTTCCTTCCTTCCTTCCTTCCTTCCTTCCTTCCTTCCTTCCTTCCTTCCTTCCTTCCTTCCTTCCTTTCTTCCTTCCTTTTTTTTTAGAAAATGAGTCTTTTCATTTTTCAGATGAGTTGTTATTCCTATTATTAGATAATATATGTTACAGACAAAAAGCAAGACTGAAATGAACAACATCAAGCAGAGAAATGGCCATATATTAGGAGATATTTTCTGAAAAATAAGCTTTTTAAACCTGCCTGTGCAAATTATTTATCACAGTTTCTTTAAATGGAGCTCCAATTAGGATATCAGGGAACTGGATATTGGTGAATACTGTCATTTTTGTTCAGAAAAACTTTGTAAAGAAAAAAATTCTGCTAATTCAAGAAGCAAAACTGATCTGGATGACAGTATGTTACTGCTGCTTATTAAAATTATTATTTAGATTCATATTCTTAAGATTTCATTAGATACAGATATTCTCTCATCTTATGGTTATCACAATAAAACTTGTTGAGGTGAAACTATTAGGAATTTAACCTTTGATCTCTATTTCCTCTTCTATATTTCTGCTTTAAATTTGCGTTGGTATTAAATATAATAAACAAAAAGGAAAAATTTGATCTGGAAGAAATATGGTTTGGAATGTTTCTAAAGTTTAGGGCACTGAAGAGGCAGTTGGAAATAATATACATTATTTTCAGATTTCAAATACATTTCATTTGCTTATTTAATTCTTCTGCTCTAATTCACCACAAAGAAAAAGCACAGATTTAAGAAAAAGTAAGCATCCTGTTGCCCAAGGACAACTGTGGATGAGAATTTAAAAAGTCAAGATGGTTGCTGAAATGCTGTAGTTAAAGTCCTGTCCATTTTAGGGACACAACATATTAAAAAAAGAGAGAACACTTTGATTGCACAGTTGCAGGTGCCATTTTGATTTTTTTTTATCCCCTGTAGATGTCCTTGCATATATGTTATTCTAGGATTTTCCTCTTTCTGTGAACAGGCACAACCCAATGGCAAACACACCAGTATCCTCTTAATACTGTTAGAATCCATTGAGTTTAAAAGGAGAGACAATTAATTCATAATCCTGAAGTCAAGAGCAATGTCCGTTTAGAAATCCCAATGGGCTTTTGATTACACTATTGAGGCCACTGTTTATTAAAGCACAATCTTGATGGTAAATTCCCTTTTGGGTTCCTCCCTCTACATTCAGGATGTCAAATTCAGATTATTATCATGTGTCCAAGATACATGATAACCCTTTTTTGCTCATTGAAAAACTCATGATTCCACAGAGAGTCTATTCTGCTGCATCTCACTCCATTCCTTGAAGTAATAAATGACATCTTTTAACAAGGAAGAAAATTGGAGTTGTTAAAAGGTTGATGGAATAGCAGCTACAGAATATCTTCTTTTTCCTTGAAGGATGCTTGGCTTGTAGCTTTGAAGGTTATTCAGAAAGTTCTAGGAAAATGGTCTACAGGAAAGCCCTAAGAATAGCATTGAGCAATAGCAGTAGCTTTTAGGCTTATATAACATCCCACAGTGTTTTATGACATCCTCTGGATGCATTTACAATATAAAATAATTATTTGCATATTGCCCCCAACAATCTGTGTCCTCATTTTACAGATCTCAGAAGAATGGAAGGTTGAGTCCATCTTGAGCCCCTTCAGGATTGATACAGGTTGTGGACAGAGCTTGCCTGCAATACTGCAGTCTTACCACTGCACCATAAGGGTTCCAATCCTAATAAGGATGCAAGATTTTATGATTTGAGACAGAAATGGAAAGAACATTATGAAACACAAAGGAACTAAGACAAAACTTATCCCTTAGTTCAGGGGGGGTGTCAAACTGCCGGCCCATGAGCCGGATACGTCACACAAAAACCACACCCACCCCATTGCCAGCAATGGGGAAAAAGCTCCGATATGTTTCACGATGTCATGTGACGTTGTGAGTGTGACATGTCTGCTCTAGTTTCTCACTCTAAGTCAATTTTCTAGTCAGGCTGTAGATCTGATTACCTGATCAGATTCAGTTGTGCAATTGATTAAGTTAGAATCTGGACATCCTGTTGACAGGTGAAATCAATGCTAATTATAGCTTAATTCCTAACCATAAGTACTCTCATGGAAGTTTAACTATTGTCTCCCTGTCCTCTGTGGCAGGCATTCATTTTAAAAACAACATTTTTTTTTTAAAAAAAGAAAGGTATCTTTTTCAAAAATTGCAAAATTGATATAACCATGCAGAAAAACTAGGAACAACAATAAAACTCGGAAGCTCCTTTTTTAAAAAAAGTGAAAAGAATCTGTGTAACAAATAGAGTAAGGAAAATACAATATTGATCTCATAACCCATGTCCTATGACCTATGTCAATACAACTGAGTGTAAGTTGCACAGAATCTTTCCTTCTCTCTTGCAAAGAAAGTAAGGAAGGCTCATTTCTTGATTTGTAAGTAGTCCTTTCCAGTGAATGTGTTTTGGCAAATTCAATTACTACCAACTCCAGATATAATAATATATAGCTTTCTATAATGAACAGGCAGACTTTCTAGCTGCCCTCTCCAGTTCTTCTTATTCTCTAAGTGCTAAGGTTTAAAAACGTTTTAAGATCTCCTCTCCTAACCTCTGACACATTGCATACTTGTTAATTTGGGGAATATAAACCAACACACATTCAGATTCACAGTTGCCTTGTTGTGGGAGCAGTTCATACTATAGTTTGATTGCCTCATTACTGATTCTGCTCAGAATGGATGGGTATGACCAAAATGTTCACATATCCTTCCCCAGTTTTCTCCTATTGCCAGTCATGGATGGGGGGGGAGCCACAATTCTTTTAATATGGAAGGAGAAGATAGAATGGATTATTAGTGTTGATAGCAAGACAATTCCACAGTGATGCTTTTTTTGGCAGGTGAGAGAAAGATAAGGAACCTAATGTACTGGGTGCATCAGCCAAATCTGATGCATCTTTGACTAAAAAAAAATCCACACTGATAACAAGTTTGTTCAGACCTTCAGCTTTAGTTCTTCAAAACTGATAAAAGGATTAGAACTACTATACCATACTAGGCATATGGTGTCTTGTTAAATTCAAATATTTCTTAATATGTCTTAATTGCAACTTAATGCTCTTTTCCAAATAACTTTTTCTCAGTGTGGAAATTCACTGACTGATTGATACCCATTGCCCTGAAAAGTGCTGTTCATACACTGAGGCTGCTGTATAAATGAAACTGTATCTCAGAGGGCACAAAATCCTTCATCTATTCTCTCAGGCTCAGAGAGCAACAGGAATGTGTTCAGAATACAGTTGATTAAAATGAGAAAACAGCCTTAGGGAAGTGACTTTCTGAATGGAGAACTGGGACTATGGGAAAGAATATAGTTTTAAACTCAGAATCCTCATACAGCTATTTTTCAATCTGGGTTGTTCCAGGCATACCTGCAAATATATGAAATCAGGTAGGGAAGGGATTTGGAAAGGAAAATAAATGAGTGACAAAGAGTTAACCTTTTTTTTCTGTCTGCCCCAATTTCCTCCAAAGCTGCTTTCCACTGGGGCTTCATTATAGACATATGTGTATTGTTTGCCTTTCAGCAAACTTTTGTTAAACTTGGTCAAAATTATTATCCCGGTATTTCAGGTTAGCTAATAGCTTGCCTAAAGCCACCTTGGAAAGTTATGGCGAAGGTGAGAATTCCACTGCTAGACAGTGTTTCTACAAGCAATAGAAGGAGATGATCAGGCTGAGCGGAGGGAGGGGTCAAATGCATCATCAGTCTCAAGTCCCATCGCACCCCAAGAGATCTAAGTCCAGCCTACCTTTAATTCCATTGACTCCTGATTTCCTGCCTTGACAGCTGAGAGTTCATGGCCCATGTATTGAGTATTGAAGATCCCATGTTCTAGCCTCTCTGGTTAAAATAGCATTGCATGCAAAGACCTCCAGAAAATCTGCTGTACATCATGAACTACATTGGGCTCAATGGATCAATGGAATCATTACAATTCAGTATACGACAGTCCATGTTTTCTAGACTCATTGGTGCCTCTCCAATTCTGTTTATTTCTGTTGGACCTGTGAAGTACATCCCATTAAGGAATAAAAAGAGGAACTTGAAAGTAGCAGTAGTCTTTCAGACAGTGCCTACCCATTGCTTTGCAGATATCCAGAGTAACTAGTTTAGGAGATTGCTTTAGAGCATTGTGGTTAATTCTTATAGTACGTACCCCTACCCCCACCCCACCCCCTGGTTATTAGTTAAAAAAAAATTTGGGCCAATAACATCAGGAGTGACAAAGATGTTTTTCAAAATGCTACTAGACTTTCTTGGGTGTTTTTTCCTTGAAAATGTTTCACTTCTCATCCATGAAGTTTCTTCAGTGTTTCTTGGATAAGAAGCTAAACATTTTTAAGGGGAAAAAAGTCCAGTTGCCTTTTAAAAGCACCTTTGGGACAACCTTGACCTGGATGATTGAGAATCTCCATAGACATTGGGAGTGACGGCTCCTTCACAGTTACTTCAGATTATTACAGACTGATGACACCTATATTACTTAACTACAAGGTGCCTCATACTATAAACTTCCTACAGTGGAAAATAAAATTCAAAGCAGCACAGTGAAGCATCAGTCCTGAGAAGATGGTTTGAATATCATGTTATACCACTTTATGGCTGAATCTTCTTTATCCTGCTGTTCATTGCCAAAGGTATCTCTATGGTGAGTTCACTATGTGCAAATCTAGGACCAGCAGCATGGAGTATGTGGAAGGAATATCACCCATATCCTAGAACAGGGGTGGGGAACAATGGCCTTTTATGACTTGTGGATTTTAACTCCCAGAATTCCTGAGCCAGCCATGCTGCCTCTGGGATTCTGGGAGTTGAAGTCCACAAGTCATAAAAGAGCCATCATTCCTCACTTCTATCCTAGAGTGCATATATGACATTGTATTTCACATAGTTGCACCTCCACTTCAGCAAGCTATGAAGGAAAATCTTGCGGATGGAAGAAATGACTTGAATGTTTTGTAAGTGCAGTTTATATCCACTTCCACCACTGCCTGGAAAGGATGATGCTGGCAGTATTTTTCATTTAGCAGGATCCATAAAGGGATTTCTTGGATTTGCTGTATTATCCACCATAATCTCCAGATGGTGTGATTATTAAACTGGGTGGACCTTAACTCAAATATAAAGGAGGGCCATTTGAAAGTTTTTGTACTGTACATGAACGCTATTTACCAAACTGCTTTCTGAGTTCCAGTTTTTGAATCTACATCTAAAATATCAACCATTACAGTTTCTTATTTTCAGGATCTCTACATCTTTCGGCATCATAAAATCTTCTGTTTGAAAACTGAGCATCCTGTCAAAGGGTAAAAACAGTATCCTTGTAAATGTGATCTTTCAAACTGGATGCCAAGTTTCTCAACTGGTCAAGGATTATCTGACAGCAGCAGGATGGAAAGTTTTATTAATGACAGTGTTTTGCAAAAGGCAGCTGATAGCAGAATGTATTTTGCTAGTCACGTTCACAGAATTATCTATATACCTCCCAGTCTGAAGAACAAATAATAAACCTAAAGCCAGCTCTTTGAAGATAGGGAGAGAAAAATAAATACTGGAGCATCTGCAACTAATCCCTTTTAGCTGCAAGAAAAACAGAGATTAATACAAATGACAATAAAAAATCACTGTTGTGCAGACACTTGTTGGCAATAGGAATAATTTGGAATATATTTTGTTACATTAAATGTTACATGAGAAAAGAATGGCACATGGCACACTGGTAGCAAAGAATATTGAGAGAAATGGTGTTTTTTCACACAATGCAAATAAGTAATACCAGTGATTTTAATTTATTTAATCTATCAAAATTTATGTACCTCCCATCTCATCTAACTGAATCTAAATAAATAAAAATTATATATTTTCTTCTAAAAATAAGGATATTTAGATACTATATTTAAATACTGATAATAGTTCAGGAAGTTAGTCACTGATAACGGATATGAACCAAGTTATGAAATCAACAGATGTTTTAACTAAATAGCTTTGACTTTGCATACTTTTAAATTCATCCCTAGGATTTTATTTTAACTTTGGTTATTGATTGGAACAAAGAATTCAACTCTTCTTTGGAGTCCACATAAAAGGTATTATTTGACTCCACTGAAATATTAGAAAAGAGCGGGATATTTGTTCAGAAATAATTTCTGAACAAAGGATTGTGAATAATCTGGGGATTCTAAATTCACCAGATGGATTCATAACACAGGTTAGTCAGACTGGATTTGCAATATATCCTGCTCATATTTTGTGAAACCCCTGTCCCTGCTCCCAGATTCCAGGGTCAGGTTACAAGTAGCCCTCAATTTATGACAGTTACTTAGTGACCTTTTGAAATTACGATAAACACTCTCCCCTAAAAGCTACTTATGACCCAGTTCCGAAGTTATAATGTGTAAGCCCCCACGGTCATGTGATCACATTTTGGGCTGCATTTATATGGCCATTTACAGTATCCTGCAGTTATGTGACTGAGATTTACACTGGCTTTTGTTTTTTAGAAACTTTGTTTATTTTCACAAAAGGTTGTAAAATTGGGTTTGCCCATGTGATGACCTGCTTTACAATTATCATGACTTATGACTGTAATTGCAAAGCTTAATTATGCTCATAACTTGAGGACTAACTATAATGCCTACATCATTTGATTAAAGGTAGCTTCATTATTGTAGTCCCATTCAGCTAGAGCCATTACTTACCAACAGAAACTCTGTAGGGACTAAGACAACTTTAGTACATACAGCTTGCTAGCACCTGTCAGTTTAAAAAATGTGTACCAAGACCTATATATTTGGGAATTATATGAACACAAAAGTGTACATCTGGGAAAGCTGCCTTTAAAATATAAAATGTTTATGCTCTGAAATGTGACCTAAACACAGATTTACTAGCATTTTAAAAAATAATTTGCAGAGCAAACAGTTTTACACCGATTCACATATCATGACTCAAATTCTTTCAGAAAGAAGACTAGATTTATTTCGGCAGTGCCAGAAAGAACAAAGCCAGTTTTCTTTGAATGTTACAATTGGAGAATATATTGAACCTAAATTGCTTTAATGCCATCTTTATATGTTTTCTTTGCTCATGTGTTGGTATCTCCTATTTGCATCCTTGGTGTGAAGTCCTGCATTTCCTTCTTCTGAACTACAGTGTTTAAGAAGGCTAAGCAAACTTTTACAGGAGCTTATCTTAGTATTGCAATAGCTATTAAATGGTGCTACTGAATTTGCTGGCTAGCAATCACTTGGCCTAGAACACACATTCCTTCTTTGTGGGCAACAGAAATGTAAAACTTCTCTCCTCATCAAGGAGTAGCCATTATGTTTTGTCATTGCCTGAGTAACTGCAGGGATGCAGAAACGTATGGGCTTTCCTTACCAAATGGGGTTATATCTGCAGCTTCTGACTACTATCACAACATTTGTTCTATTCCTTGGCACATAGCACCACTGAGCTGAAGCACAACAGACCTTGCCAAAAGTCCATAATTCCCTGGGCTTCAGCAGCTACTTCTTATATCTGTTTCAAATGTACTTGTGTCTTATGAAGTTTCATTTATGAATCTGCCTTGATAAGAGCAGCAGGATGTGAAAATGACAAATATCATCTGGTGGTGCACCAGGTTGAACCGATACGGCTTTCACAATCTGTGAATCACATCTAATATGGATCCTACACAAGGATTTGAGGCAGCAGTCTTGTACTTGGAATACAGATAAGGATGGATAATTTGAATAATTCACCATGCAACTTTTTTGCTCATTTGCAGTTTACTAATTTGCTATTTGTTAATTTGTTCCAGTTAATGGGAAATGTCCATTGACTTGAATGATTCGTTGCTTGCTAAAGGAACTTCTGGCATCTTATTCTCCTGACAATTTTACAAAACCTGTTTTTTACTCGAAAGGCTTAGAAAACCGAATTCTACATACACAAGGGACTTTCACACCATGTGGTCTAACTCTTTACAGTAAACAGCATTCTCCACATTAAGAAGTTGTTTTGGGATTTTTTTCTTAAATTTGTGTGTGTGTGTGTGTGTGTGTGTGTGAGAGAGAGAGAGAGAGAGAGAGAGAGAGAGACAGACAGACAGACAGACAGACAGGCAGACAGAGAGAGAGAGAAAGGGAGAGAAGGAGAGAGAAAGAGATCCTATGGGCACAGGGCACATCAGGCATGTATGCTCTGATCACTGACATGTAAATAAAGGTAGGACTGAAATAAATAAATTAAATAAATAAATATATAAATAAAATAAAATAAAATAAAAAATTGCCATGGTATGACTGCAACATGACTAAGCAGAAGTGGGTTCAGGAACTTAATTAAAGCATCAGATGGTTGCAAAAAGGAAAAAAGCTAATATAAAAGTGACAGCATCTGAGAGAAAGAACTATGGGGAGCATCTTTAGAAGTCTTCCCATAGTTAAATGGGTAAGTCTTGGTTATCATGGTCATTGTTTGAGGATATTAAAAAATGCAACCAATTTTGTAAAATTATTTACAACACATATTGAAAATTCCAATTATGCTAACCAGCCAATGTTTGTTCTAAACTAGGTTTATGTGTAGCCATGCTGTGACGGTGCATAAGGTCTGCTCTCCTGGTTACTATCAAAGATGTGCACTAATGAAATTGTTTCAGCAAAGGGGTAAATAAAGGAGAGAGACAGATTAAAATAGGATGGTGTGGGGGGAAAAGGAGCTAGACAGAAATCATGGACCTAGAAGCTAGGCAGAAATCATGGACCTTTGTTGGGCTCCATACTAAAGGCAAAACTGAGAGGTAGTGTGAAAGAAAATGCAAAGCAACATAGAAAGATGGATGGAGAGGCAAAGAGTTAACCCGGACATTTTCTGGCCAGGCCAAAGAAGCAATGGAGCAGTTGGGGGGGGGGAATAATGAAAGAGGAAAGAAAGCAGAGAGAAAATGCTGGGGGCTTCATACTTAGGAGCAACAGAGTAGTGACATGATAGCAGTATTCCAGTATTTGAGGAGTTTCCACAAAGAAGGGGAGGGGGAGGGGTCAACTTATTTTCCAGAGCACCAGAAGGCAAGACAAAAAACAATGGATGGAAACTAATCAAGGAAAGAAGCATCCTGGAATTAAGGAGAAACTTTTTTTAAAAAAAGACTGGACAGCCACCTATATGTAGGATCTCCTGCTTGAGCAGAGGGTTGGACTAGAAGACCTCCAAGTCCCTTTCAGCTCTATTCTCATTCATTCTGTTACCTAGACCAGGGGTAGGCAACCTTGGCTTTTTTATGACTTGTAGACTTCAGAATTCTGGGAGTTGAAGTCCACGAGTCATAAAAGAGTCAAGGTTGCCTACCCCTGACCTAGACCCATCACTTGTAACTCAGAAGACATCATGATTTCTTTTTCTGCTTACCTGGTTTAGAGAGAATGTTGTCCCTCGCCCAAAACAATGGCTGTTTTCCATGGGCTATGTTAGGTATATGTCTGTGGCCTAACTGGTTGGGTTGGCAATATATACAAACTATGATTGTATCATTGTTATAGAACTGTAATGTATCACTTTAACTATGTAATGCATTGCATCATACCTTCCAATGATTGGCCAGCGCTGTTTCCTACAGCCATAAGAGGGAGCTAGAGACATAGCTTCTCTCTCCCTGTTATGTTCACTCTCGCTTGCTGTTACTTGGTGTTTATCGTGGTTTGTGGGTTTGCTACTGTTTTTGCTAAACCTGTAGAACTGTGTTTGACTTACGGACTGTTAAAAAGACTCTGTATCAGAGAATCCTTGGACTGTTGTTATCTGCTATCTTTTTCATTACTCGTGTATGACCTGGACTGTTTTTTCCTGGACTGTGCTATTGTCTTATCCCACAAGTAAAACATTTGTACACACCTAAGTGTATCTGTGTGGTTGCTGTGTAAACTGAACTACTCTCAGTATCCTCTTTTCTGTGCAAGCTCTCTTTTGCTCAAGAGTTGCTCTGCTCATCCTTGTCAGGCTACATTATTTTTTCCCTTTGAATTTCCATAGATAATTTTGGCACAATCTCTAGTTTGAGGTCATATCCTTGCTGATCTTGACAACTTTTTGTTATGATGTCATGAAACTATAGATTCTCTGCCTCTATTGGATGTCCCAGCAAAAACAAATAAACAAACAAAAACCAAGGATACCTATGACTTCTGAAAATTTCCTAAATGCTCTTTTGGTAGATCTGCTAATAAATGTACTATAGCCAGAACTAGGATTTATGTTTTCCTATTGGCCATTGGAATGAGAAAAAGAACAGCATTCTTAATCTGGATTCTGTATACTATGAAACTTTAACAACAGAGAAAGATGTTCTTTTAGAACTATTGTACAAGGCAAAATACCAGCCATCTTTATTTTCACATTATCAAATAGTGCTCAAAGATCTTATCATTATCACATGGAAGATTAAAAAAAGTCTCATCTCCTTTAGTTTGTTCCAAGTTATTTTGGGAAAGGATTACAATTTTTCATCTTTGGCTATTTTGCATACTTACTGTAAAGGCTATCCCCTCCTCCCCCCCTTTTTTTTTTAAAAAAAATGCTTTTTCCTAATTAAGCATTTGTTTGTTACATCTGTATGTCCTTGGCTATATGGAAAGTTTGTATTTTTTTCTGCAGCTGTTCTTTTCCTTTGCCTCTTTATTCTTTCTTGAAAAATGAGCTTTATTTAAGATCCATGTATTCTTCTCATTTCTCCCACCCCAGAGTTTGTGTAATATTAACAATATTAACTATATAATTAGCTTATATATATATCCATGCCAAAATAAAAATACCTTCCTTATTGTAGATTTGTGGTTTTGTTCTAAGTTTCCAGGCTTTTTCTTTGTATATTTTTAGTAACGTTGATATTGTTAATATATCACAAAGCTAATGTATACACTTTCATTGATATTTTTTAAAAAAATAGATTGTTATCATAATGCACTAAAGTTAATGAACTGTATCTCACCTGAAGATTGTAGAATTACCAAGAATGTCCTGGGTGTCTTTGATTTGTGTTTGTTTGTGGTTGTGTGTGTGCTTTCTTTGTGTGTTTAATTTTTGTTTTGATTCAATCCAAGGTAATACAGCAATGCAGGTTTTGAAATGTAGGTCAACACATGAAATAAGCTTTGTGAATGAGATTAGCTGCAGTTTAAAACCAACCAACCAACCTCTTTGATTTACAGTTTTAGAAAATATTCACAGCATTTGCTTTGACTGTAGCATTATAAGAATTGGACTTCATTTTGTGAACAAGATATTCCATGTGACATGTTGGACTTGTCACCATCTGTAGAACAAAAGATATATCTTATCCAAGTATGCAAAAGTTATTCTTTCTGAAAATCAGCAGAAACTTATGATATCCTTGTCCATTAGCTTGTTTTATTTCAGTGGGTTTAAAGGTTAAGCCACATATGGATTTAATAACATTATTGTACCCTTAATTGCAAAGTTATTTTTTCCTCTCAGGACAAGCCATTGTACTGGTGGTTTCCATGGTATATTGGAGGAATTCCCATTTTGCCCCATAATGCTTCACACTCAGGTAGGCATTGACTTAGTAACGGCACTTGTAAAAGGTTACATAATTCATGAAATTTTAAAAAAAACCATGCTTCACGGTTTTCTTTTCATAGTCTCTCTTTTATTTGAGCTGAATTAAAATTACACATGCACTTTGAAAATACGTCATTTTTGAGTTAATAATGCAAATTAAGATTTAAGTATCAGGGTCACAATCCAGACAAGGAGGCAAGGGCACTCTAGGGAAGAGAGAAAATCTTTATTGAAAGATTGAAAAGAGAAAACTTCAATGGATAAAAATTGAAGCATAGGCTGGGATTACATATAAGTGGACACATTAAATTTTTGTAATCTTAAGGAACAAAAAATAATGTATAAGGAAAAGAGATTATGTGATTTCCATCTTCAAAAAAGGAAAAAGACAGACCCAGGAAACTACAGACCAATCAGCCTAACTTCAATACTTGGCAAGATATAGGAAAAAATAATCAAAAAACAGATCTGTGAACATCTAGAAGTAAATAAAGTTATAACTAGTAGCCATCACAGGTTTGTTAAAAACAGATCATGCCAAACCAATCTTATTTCATTTTTGACAAAGTGACTAAATTAGTAGACCAGTGAAATGCTGTGGACATAGTATGCTTAGACTTTAGCAAGACCACAACCTACTTCTTGATAAACTAGAAAAATGTGGGATAGACAACATCATCACCAGATGGATTTGTAACTAGTTGACAAACCATACTCAAGGAGTATGGTACTACATCTACATAGAGGGAAATAAGCAGTGGGGTACCACAAGGTTCTGTCTTAAGCCCAGTACTCTTCATAAATGACTTAGTTGAGGGAATAGAAGGGGGAACTCATCAAATTTGTAGATGACACTAAGCTGGCAGGAATAGCCAACACTCCAGAAGACAAGCTTAGGATCCAAAAACACTTGACAGACTTGACAAAAACACTTGACAGACAATGGGTCCTATTCAATGACATGAAATTTAATGTGGAAAAAAGCAAGGCAGGAAAACCAAAGTTACAAATACAGATTAGATGAAACCTGGCTCAAAATCTATAACTGTGAGAGGGATCTTGGAGTCCCAGTAGATGATCACAAACATGAGCCAGCAGTGTGCAGCCGCCGCCAAAAAAGCTAATATAATCCTTGGTTATATAAACAGAAGCATAGACTCAAAATCACATAAAGTATTAGTACCACTTTATAAATCCTTAGTAAGAACACACCTGGAATATTACATCCAGTTTTTGTCACCACATTAAAAAAAAGATGTTGAGATTTTGGAAAAAGTACAAAGAAGAGCAACTAAGATGATTAAGGATCTGGAGACAAAAACATATGAAGAACAGTTGCAGGAATTGGGTATGGCCAATTTAGAGAAAAGAAGGACCAGGGTGACATGATAGCAGTAATTCAATATTTGAGAGGCTGCCACAAAGAAGAGGGGGTCAACTTATTTTCCAAAGTACCAGAAGGCAAGACAAGAAACAATGGATGAAAGCTACTCAAGTAAAGAAGCAACCTGGAATTAAGGAGAAACTGCCTAATAGTGAGGACAATTAACCAATGGAACTACTTGCCTTCAGAGTTTGTAGGAGCTTCATCAGGTAGGTTTTTAAGAAAAGACTGGACAGCCACCTGTCTGAAATGATTTAGGGTTTCCTGCTTGAGCATGGGGTTGGACTAGAAGACCTCCAAGGTCCCTTCCAATTCTATTCTGATTGTGATTCTAAGTTTCATGCACCATCTAGAGTTTCTTCTACATATTTTTGGCTAGCTGAAGTCCTGACCTCCTGTCGCTGTCTCCAAGTTTGGGAGGCAGTCTGGCAAAGAGTTGGGGAAGATCCCATAATGGAGGAAGAAAGATTGCCTGAAGCCAGCTCCCCGGCACCAGCAACCACCCCAGTGGGGGAAGGGCCAGCAAGGAAGCTGGCAGGGAAAGAATTTCAGCAATTCTCCCAGCTGGGAGCTAGACCCAAACAACCAGGAGAATTGATCTGGTCATCAGAGTGGATTAAGCCCAGTGGAGACTCCAGACATC
This sequence comes from Vipera ursinii, assembly GCF_947247035.1. Taxonomy (NCBI): domain Eukaryota; kingdom Metazoa; phylum Chordata; class Lepidosauria; order Squamata; family Viperidae; genus Vipera; species Vipera ursinii. Next base: position 112,423,417 of record NC_139517.1, on the reverse strand, counting down.
TCAAAGCAGCCAGGCCAGCTGAGACTGAATACTCAGGTGAGTGGAAAATCCTGCCTGCAGATCAGACTGCCTGCCAGACCCAGGAGTCCCCTGCCAAGCCCTCCAGACCCAGCCTAGGAGGACACCAGCCTAGAGACAGAGGACACCAGCCTAGGGCCTCTGCAGCAATGGGAGGTTGGGAAGCCCTCACAAATGAAAGGCCAACGACCTCTGAGATTGCTAATAGAAGCCTTGTAACAGCTGGGGGTGGTGCAGAACCCTGGAGATCAGGAGCTGGTGGGAGGACAACAGCAAGGGTGGCAGCAGCAGGACCCAAATGTGCAACCCCTGAGCATACAGCAGGACCAGTGGGGCCAGTAGCAGGGGGGGCTGGCAGCCATTAAATCAGCAACCAAAGTGGGGGCAGCAGCAACTGGAGACACAACAACAGCAGTGGGGGCCCTGGCAGTTGGTGAATCAACAACCAGGAGGGGGCCAGCACCAGCTGGGGGCACAAAAACAGCAGTGGGGGCCCCAGCAACCGTTGATCCAACAACCAAAGGGGGGACAACAGCAATGGGGGCCCCAGCAGCCATTGAACCAACAAACTGGACCAACCTCCTCCCTTTCGCAGAGGTGGCTTACAATAATTCAGTACATAGCAGCACCGACTACACTCCTTTGCGTGTAGCCACAGGGAAAGAATTCAACCCCATACCAGAATACCCTCAGTTACCCTCCACTTCCCAGGCTCTTGATCATTGGGTGAAGGGTTGGGAACAAGTTTGGAAAAATACAAAGGTGGCCTTAAAAAAGAATTTTGAGACCTACAAAAAGCAAGCTGACAAAAAGAGAGCTCCCCAAAGAACATTCCAAGTTGGAGAAAAGGTCTATTTGTTGACCAAATATTTACGCCTTAAACTACTCAATAAGAAATTGGGACCAAAATTCTTGGGGCCTTTCCCCATTATGAAAATCATCAACCCGGTCACAGTAAAATTGAAACTACCCAGACTTTTGGGGAAAATTCACCCGGTGTTCCGTTGTAGCTTGCTGAAACCTTTTCGAATCTTCACTTTAAGACCTCCCCCTAAGAAAGTGCCTGGACCCCTCATAGTAGCAGGCCAGACCCATTATGAAGTGAAATGTATTCTTGACTCTAGAATCTTTAAGGAAAAATTGCAGTACCTAGTACAATGGAAGGGATACCCATTGTCTGAAGCCATTTGGGTGAAATCTACTGATGTGAAAGCTGACAGACTTATCAAAAGGTTTTACGAGAAACACCCCAACAAACCAAAAGCCAGTTCCTAACTTGTGTTTTGTTTACATTACAGGATTTGTCCTTTTTGTAAGGGGGGCCGGATGTCAATGCTGCTAACATCGAATGTTATTGCTTGACAAGAGATGAAGAAATAGCCATTTCATATGTTAAACTTGTGTATTGCTTTAAGAGATTGGGAGGGGGGAAGAGGAGGATTGTTCCTCAAGGCCATCTGAAATAAAAGAAGATAAGAGCTTGGCGGGTTTTCTAATGGAAGAGAAACTGATTCTTTAAATTAATAGGAGAATATGATTAATGACAAAATTAGAAAGGTGGAAAATTATGTTTTAATATATTGTGCAAGGGGGCGGAGATTTCAGATTCCAGCTTCCTTCAAGCAAGCATTTGCCGTGTATTAGGCTAATAAAGGACTTTTAAGGTAAACAATGCCTCAGAGTCACTTGAAAAGCCCATACATCGGAAACTTGACACCAAAATTATTTGTTTAATGTTTGTTTGGTTTTCTGAGCCATCAGTTCTCTATGAATATTGTAACTTGCCTGGCTTAGATGGCTGTACAATGAACAATTTGTGATGTACAAAGCTTATTAGTGTCGGACTCTATAAATGCAAAATTAGATGCATGAATAACTTGATAGATGAATTAATTTATAATATAACATAAACATCAACAGGAATTTAATCTAATTTCTTTCATTAATGCCCTATTAACCCAGTAGCTGTGAGTTAGGTTTGTGACTCATACATGCAGAGTCTCACTTGTATGCAACATCCTGAAATCATGTAAAACCAACTGCAAGCTAATCAAAATATAGGTACTTGTATCACATTTCTTTATGAACCATCTTGTTCAGTCTAAATTAGTTCTAAAACTCTAAGATTTACTGGTTAAATTCCAAATAGGTTTCATTAAAAAAGAAGAATATTTATTTAAATGAAGATTAATCAGAGGTAATAAAACAAATCATGATAAGGAATAACAAGATAAAAGAAACAGCAGCTACATGGGAGTATTTTTTATAATAAAAATTAAAGCATATATTGGGACTATGTATAGGTAGACATATTAAGTTTTTATAATTTTTTGTAATCTTAAGAAACCAAAACATAATACCCATAATTATACATTTTATTCCAAATATAAGAATCAATCTCATTTAGTTGCCTGAAACAAGTTCACTGATTTTAATTCCACAGCCTCCAAACATCCTTCACTGAGATTTGAGGTATTCATAAATGCAAAGCATTCTGACAGCTTTTGATGGATTTTGGAAATTCCTTCTTTACTCTGTGTTCATGAGTTATAGTTCATTGCCTTTAAACAATTCTCAATTTTAAGATTATCTGATTTCTGGTTATAAGCATAACTTTCTGATTTCTCTACTTTCAATGAAGATTTGTAGGGTATTCTGAAAATAATGAAAAGCCAACTTCCATGGATGCAATATGCTTAAAGAAATGAGCTCCACAATTCACTGAAGGCTTACTCTCTTGAGAGCTACATTTGCTTACATTTAACATCTGCATCATGGTACATCTCCCCATTTGGTTGTAAAGCCCTGCTTGATTATTGCTCCATTTATTTATTCCCATACTACTTTGACAGTTACCTACAAGTACATTTCAGTAGAAGTACATTTCAGTAGAAACATACATACATGTTTACAGATTTTTCTTTTGTTTTAACCATAAGTGGCAAAAACCAAAGCTGATAATTTAATTCCCATTGCTGAATTATGATTCTGTATGCATCATTAGCTCAATCAAGAAGCAGTCACAATAGGAGCCAACAGTGTTTACAGCACAAGACAGGAGAGGCTGCTCAATGAAGCAGTCAAGAGTATTTAATGTTATATTTGTTCTTCACTTTGAAAACAAACAAGCATGATCCTGACATACAGCAATCTAAATATTTTAGCCACAAAGGACAGTTCCAACACTTGGAAATTAAGCAACCTCCACAATTTGGAAAGAGCCATTTATTATTGTGGTTCTGAAACTAAGTCTTGATTGGATGGGCTCCAAAATGGCAAGTTGTACATCAGACACTGATATCATACAAGCTCTGATAGATTGGCGTGATTTATAGCATAACATAGCAAAACTTTTCACATAGTTACTCTTCATACTTGCATGCATTCTATGGTTCTAGACCTCTTCTGTTCTTAACCTCAATATATACAGTATAGTAGATGGAAAAAAGAAGGGTGCAGGAGAAGGGTCTTCTCTACCATTGCGTCTGTCCTTTGAAACAGCTTGCAACAACAACAAATCCCCACCCCATGTGAGGTTGGCCCTGATCCTCCTAAGAGCCTAAAAACCTGGCTCTGCCATTTAGCTTGGGCTAATTCAATTTTAGTAGTAGGCATTAATTTATCATTTTAATGTGTGTGTATGTGTGCGTTATATACATATATTATTAATGCTTACATTTAATAAATAATCTTGTTGTTAGCTGCAAAGTTGTGTCTGATCCATTGCGACCCCATGGACAATGTTCCTCCAGGCCTTCCTGTCCTTTACCATCTTCTGGAGTCCATTTAGGCTCACTCCTACTGCTTCAGTGACTCCATCCAGCCACCTCATTCTCTGTCGTCCCCTTCTTCTCTTGCCCTCAATCTTTCCCAGCATTAGGCTCTTCTCCAGTGAATCCTTCCTTCTCATTAGGTGACCAAAGTATTTGAGTTTCAACATCAGGATCTGGCCTTCTAAAGAGCAGTCAGGGTTGATCTCCTCTAGGACTGAAATGAACCTTTATTGTCAAAGTACAACTATGTGTACATTGAGATTAGCTGAGCCTCCCTTTGTGCTCCCACCCCCCAACACACAGTGACAACAAACCCTCCATCTTACTACACCATGTGAACCAACTACACCACACACCAGCCTCCCAATCCTATTTGATCACTTTGCAGTCCAAGGGACTCATAGGAGTCTTCTCCAGCACCATAGTTCAAAGGCTTCAATTCTTTGGCGCTCAGCCTTTCTTATTATGGTCCAACTTTCACAGCCATACATTGCAACTGGGAAGATCATAGCCTTGACTATACACACTTTTGTTGGCAGAGTGATGTCTCTGCTTTTTAGTGTGCTGTCTAGATTTACCATGGCTTTCCTCTCCAGGAGCAAGCGTCTTTCAATTTCTTGGCTATAGTCCCCATCTGCAGTGATCTTGGAGCTCAGGAAAATAAAATCTGTCACTACCTCCATTTCATCCCCATCTATTTGCCAGGAATTGAGAGGGCTGGATGCCATGATCTTGGTTTTCTTAATTTTGAGTTTCAACCCAGGTTTTGCACTCTCCTTCTTCACCCGCAACAAGAGGTTCTTTAATTCCTCTTCACTTTCTGCCATTAGAGTAGTATCATACCACCAGATGGATTCGTAGCTGGCTGACAGGCCGTACTCAGTGTGTGGTCCTCAATGGAACCGCATCTACATGGAAGGAAGTGTGTAGTGGGGTGCCCCAGGGCTCTGTTCTGGGCCCAGTGCTCTTCAATATCTTCATTAATGATTTGGATGAGGGGATAGATGGGGAACTCATCAAATTTGCAGATGACACCAAGCTGGCAGGAATAGCCAATACTCCAGAAGATAGGCTTAAGATACAGGAGGATCTGGACAGACTCGAACACTGGGCGCTATCTAACAAAATGAAATTCAATGGTGAAAAAAGTAAGGTTCTACATTTAGGCAGGAAAAATCAAATGCATAGGTATAGTATAGGTCAGGGGTGTCAAACTCAATTTCATTGAGGGCCGCATCAGCATTGCGGTTGCCCTCAGGGGGCCGGGTAGGTGTGGCCAGGGTGGGCGTGGCCTAATGGGTGGGCGTGGCTACAGTGCGTATGGCCTACTGGGTGGGCGTGGCCAGCTCTACATCGTTCGCATCAAGGGTGCCTATGGGGGCCTGGGCAGGAGTGGGACAGATCTGAGGGTCTCTGGCAGAAGGAGGGTCTCTGGGCCAGGGCCAAGGCAGTGGGGGCCGTTCCCTCACTGTTTCCAGGATGGCTTCGCGGGCCACACGAAACCACTTCATGGGCCACATCCGGCCCCCGGGCCTTGTGTTTGACATGTCTGGTATAGGTGGTACCTTGCTCAATAGTAGTAACTGTGAGAGGGATCTTGGAGTCTTAGTAGACAATCACTTAAATATGAGCCAGCAGTGTGCTGCAGCTGCCAAAAAAGCCAACACAGTGCTAGGCTGCATTAACAGAGGGATAGAATCAAGATCAAGTGAAGTACTAATACCACTTTACAATGCTTTGGTAAGGCCACACCTGGAATACTGCATCCAATTTTGGTCACCACAATATAAAAAAGATGTCGAGACTCTAGAAAGGGTACAGAGAAGAGCAACAAAGATGATTAGGGGGCTGGAGGCTAAAACATATAGGGAACGGTTGCTGGAATTGGGTATGTGTAGTTTAATGAAGAGAAGGGTGAGGGGTGACATGATAGTAGTGTTCCAATATCTCAGGGGCTACCACAAAGAAGAGGGAGTCAAGCTATTCTCCAAAGCACCTGAAAGCAGGACAAGAAGCAATGGATGGAAACTAGTCAAGGAGAGAAGCAACCTAGAACTAAGGAGAAACTTCCTGACAGTTAGTACAATTAACCAGTGGAACAACCTGCCTCCAGAGCTGGTGAATGCTCCAACACTGGAGGTTTTTAAGAAGAGACTGGGCAGCCATTTGCCTGAAATGGTATAAGGTTTCCTGCCTGAGCAGGGGGTTGGACTAGATTATTTATTATTATTATTATTATTATTTATTAAATTTTTATACCGCCCTTCTCCCGAAGGACTCAGGGCGGTGAACAGGGCATATCTTAAAACTACAAAAATACAAAAATTAAAAAAGAATTAAATTATTGCCCACAATAAAAACAATAAAAATATATATAAATATTAAAACCCTAAGTGATTCCCCATCAGGCCAGGCCAGCTTGTTCAAATAAATGGGTCTTTAACCCGCGATGACCTCCAAGGTCCCTTCCAACTTTATTATTATTATTATTATTATTATTATTATTATTATTATTATTATTATTATTATTATTATTATTATTATTATTATTATTATTATTAATTATTATTATTATTATTATTATTATTATTATCATCATCATCATCATCATCATCATCATCATCATCATCATCATATCCTAGGTTGTTGATATTTCTCCCGGCAATCTTAATTCCAACTTTTGATTCATCCAGCCCTGCCTTTCTCATGATGTGCTCTGCATATAAGTTAAATAGGCAGGGTGACAGTATACAGCAGACATGTCAAACACAAGGCCTAGGGGCCAGATCCGGCCCGTGAAGTGGTTTCAAGTGGTTTCCACAAAGCCATCCTGGAAACAGTCAGGGAACAGCCCCCACTGCCTTGGCTCTGGCCCAGGCCGGCCAGGAGCCAATGTACAATTTTGTGGTGGTCATCTATGCTGAAATACATTCAGTCTTAGCTCCACAAGGCCATCTGGAAACAGTGAGGGACCGGCCCCTGCCGCATCGGCCCTGCCCCCTGGGCACACACTGGGGAGGTATCACCCTTTGTGAGGAATGAAGAAATGCACCATCGCCTGGAAGTGGCCAGCACATGGCCCTGCCTACTTCGGGCAGGATAGGGGCTGGGCAGCGTTGTGCTTCTCTTCATATTTGTGCCACGCAACTCAGCCTCTCGGCGCTGTGAGGAGAGGGCCATGTGCTGGCCAGTTCCAGGCGATGGTACATTTCTTCATTCCCCATGAAGGATGACATTTCCCCAGCTCCGTTTCTTGCCTGTTTTTCTCCCTCCCTCATCTCAAATATTTTCCCATCACTCTGTTCGAAGGAAGGAAGGAAGGAAGGAAGGAAGGAAGGAAGGAAGGAAGGAAGGAAGGAAGGAAGGAAGGAAGGAGAGGGAGGGTCTGAGGGAAGTCCTACCTTAGTCCTTCCCTGCTGCCCTTTCACCATCCCCTTGCCCCCTCCTCCTCTCCTAACCTGGGTGGTCTCCCATCCTATTGCTAAGGAAGCTTTGGAAACAAAGCCAGGTCTCCTCACATGGAGAGGAAGTGGGCCTCCCTCTTGACTTTGTCCTCATACCCATCATGAGCAACCTGGCTAAGGAGAGCAAGCACAGCAGCTGGGCACCCCCTTGGGGAAGTGGGGGTGGGCTTAGTGCTGCGGGTGCTTGAGGGCTAGGCTGGGCATTTGACCTCCACATCACCATCCAGCCTCACCCCCCGCATGGCCTGAGAGGAACAGTGAGGCTCCTCCAGTGGAGCATGCCTCAGCACTTGCCCCAGTCCCATCTCCTTCTGCCAGAGACCCTCAGATTTGTCCCACTCCTGCCCAGGCCCCCATAGGCACCATTGACACGAACAATGTAGAGCTGGCCATGCCCACCCAGTAGGCCACACACACTCCAGCCACGCCCAACCAGTAGGCCACGCCCACCCTGGCCACACCCACACGGCCCCTCAAGGGTAACTGCAATGCTGATGCGACCCTCAATGTAATTGAGTTTGACACCCCTGGTATGCAGCCTTGCCGGACTCCTTTCCCAATTTTGAACCAATTAGTGGTTCCGTGTCCAGTTCTCACTGTTGCTTCTTGACCCACATATAGGTTTCTCAAGAGACAAATGAGATGGTCTGGTACTCCCATCTCTTTAAGAACTTGTCACAGTTTGTTGTGATCCACACAATCAAAGGCTTTAGCATAGTCAATGAAGCAGAAGTAGATGTTTTTCTGGAACTCTCTAGCTTTCTCCATGATCCACCGTATGTTGGCAATTTGATCTCTAGTTCCTCTGCCTCTTCAAAATCCTGCCTGTACTTCTGGTAGTTCTCGATCCACATACTGCTGGAGTCTAGCTTGTAGGATTTTAAGCATAACTTTACTAGCATGTGAAATGACAGCAATGGTGCAATACTGTAGTTTAAACATTCTTTGGCACTGCCTTTCTTTGGAATTGGAATGTAAACTGGTCTTTTCAATCCTGTGGCCACTGTTGAGTTTTCCAAATTTGCTGGCAAATTGAGTGTAGCACTTTTACTGCATCATCTTTTAAGATTTTGAATAGTTCAGCTGGAATACTGTCACCTCCACTAGCTTTGTTGTTCAGCTTTCATAAGGCCCACTTCACTTCACATTCTAGGATGTCTGGCTTGAGGTCAGTGACCACCTCATTGTGGTTATCAGGGACGTTAAGCTCATTCTCGTTAATTTTGCCACCTCTTCTTAATCTCTTCTGCCTCTGTTAGGTCCCTGCCATTTTGGTCCTTTATCATGTCCATTTTTGCATGAAACCTTCCCTTCATCTCTCCAATTTTCTTGAGTCCTCGCTATTCTATTGTGTTCTTCTATTTCTTTGCACTGTTTATTTAAGGAGGCATCTTCTAGCTATTCTCTGGAATTCTGCATTCAATTGGGTGTATTTTTCTTTTTCTCCCTTGCCTTTCACTTCCTTCCTTTCCTCAGCTATTTGCAAAGCTTCCTGAGACAGCCATTTTGCTTTCTTGCATTTCTTTTTCCTTTGGGATGGTTTTAGTTGCTACCTCTTTTAAAAGGTTGCAAACCTCTGTCCATAGTTCTTCAGGCACTCTGTCTATCAGATCTAAATCCTTAAATCTATTTGTCACCTCTACTGTATATTCATCAGGGATATGATTTAGTTCATACCTTAGTGGCCTAGTGCTTTTCCCTACTTTCTTCAGTTTAAGCCTAAATTTTGCAACAAGAAGCTCATGGTCTGAGCCACAGTCAGCTCCTGGTCTTGTTTTTACTGACTGTATAGAGCTTCTCCATCTTTGGCTGCAGAGCACATAGTCAATCTGATTTCTGTGTTGACCATCTGGTGATGTCCATGTGTAGAGCTGTCTCTTGGGTTGCTGGAAAAGTGTGTTTGCTATGATCATCGTATTCTCTTGACAAAATTCTGTCAGCCTGTGCCTTGCTTCATTTTGTACTCCAAGGCCAAACATGCCCAATATTCCAGTTATCTTTTGGCTTCCTACTTTAGGATTCCAATCCCTCATGATGATAAGGACATCATTTTTTGATGTTAGTTCTATATGGTGCTGTAGGGCTTCATAGAACTGGTCAATTTCATCATCTTCAGCACTGGTGGTTGGGGCATAGACTTGGACTATTGTGATATTGAATGGTTTGCCTTGGATTCGAACTGAGATCATTCTGTCATTTTGGGGATTGTATCCCAGTATTGCTTTTCCTACTCTTTTATTGACTATGAAGGCTGCTTCATTTCTTCTGAGGGATTCTTGCCCACAGTAATATACCTGATGGTCATCTGAATTAAATTCACCCATTCCTGTCCATTTTAGTTCGCTGATTCCTAAGATGTCGATGTTCAGTCTTGTCATCTCTTGTTTGACCACATACAGCTTTCCTTGATTCATGGATCTTACATTCCAGGTTCCTATGGAGAAAAAATCTTTACAGCATCGGACTTTCCTTCCACCACCAGATACATCCATAGCTGAGCGTCCTTTCAGCTTTGGCCTAGTTGCTTCATTCTTTCTGGCACTACTAGTACTAGCCCTCTGCCCTTCCCCAGTAGCATATTGGATGCCTTCTGACCTGAGGGGCTCATCTTCCAGCGTCATACCTTTTTGCCTTTTGATACTGTCCATGAGGTTTTCATGGAGTGGGTTGCAGTGGAGTGGGTTGCATTTCCTTCTCCAGTGGATCACATTTTGTCAGGACTCTCTGCTATGACCTGTCCATCTTGGGTGGGCCTGTACGGCATAGCTCATAGCTTCATTGAATTACACAAGCCCCTTCACCACGACAAAGCAGTAATCCATGAAGGGGAATAAATAATAAAATAAAATAAAATAATTATAAATTATAATTATAAAATAATTTTAATAAATAATGAAATAATGAAATAAAATAAAGTAAAATAAAATAGTAAAAAAACAAAATAAACATTTCATGTGGTGACAATGGTTGATCTCTGCTGGCTCATATGAAGATCACTATGGGGCTTATGAAGGCACATAAATGCATTTAAGATTTTCTGACATGCTGTTGAAATTTCTGATCATATAGAAAAATCCCTCCCCGGGCTATATCCATGTGGTCCAGTTCTTTCTTTTCCCCATTTTCTTTTCAACATGCAGTACACACAAGGCTTAGTTGACTTGAAACTTGACAAATGGTGGCCTAAAATGTCAATGGACTGACTGCTGAAATGCATTCTGTGGAAAAAGATATGCAAGCAGCTTTTCTCAGCCTTTACTCCTAAATATTTGCAGTTTTAATCTTCACTTCACTTTTTCACTTCATATATTGGCTTGTTTGTGGGTGGCACTCAGCAGCAATGAATATTTTCTGAGCTCCCAGACAATCTGTAGTTTTGTTACATCAAGTGCTACAGCCCTTCAAACCCACTAATATTATCCCTTTCCTTAACAATATACATAGCAATAGTCTTCAGCTTTTCAGAGGCATTGTGTCTAAATCATGCCAGAGAGAATTTGCCTAGTTCTCTGTAATGATGGAAGAAATAATATCCTATGTATTGTTGCTTCTTCATTTCAGAAACATATCTTAAAAAACTTTCTTGAGTATTTCTCCTTTTTCCCCAGCTTTATCCCGAACTCTGCTATTTCTCTGTGAAACATAATTAGCAGAACCTTTCCACTGATCAGGACCAAATGATCTGAAATTCAGTCTTCTATAATTGTAAGAAGAAATGGCAAAGACTTCAGTCTGAAATATTGGGAAACTTCTACCAGATAATTTTCAAATTTAGACAAAGCAATGGATTCAACAGAAATGGGCAAAAAACTCTTGGTGTGTGTGTGGGGAGGAGGAGTCTGGGACAGAGAGAATTCTCCTGATTTGATTTCTCTGGTAAAGAAAAAAAAATGATAAAAGGTTTATCCAGTGGCGTAGCGTGGGGGGTGCAGGGGGGGCCGCCCGCACCGGGTGCAACATCTGGGGGGGCGCGCTCGCACTCGCAGCTCTCTGCCCCTGCTTGGCTTATTCACTCTCTCTCACTGCAGTGCTGGCTGTGCGCCGCCCACTGTGGAGGGGGGGTGCCAGGCGTGCGGTGCACTTAGGGGGCGCAAATTACTTGCCTTGCCCCGGGTGCTGACAACCCACGCTACGCCACTGGGTTTATCATTTGCAAATAGATAAACCTCATTTGTTGCAAATGGATTACATGAAGGAGAAAAGAAATATTTGCTTGTGCTGAATTTTGATCCTACATTCAGTGTTTTGCACTTATTCATGAGTGGTTGGCAGGGTAATGAGAACTAAAACATCACCTCAAATGGATATAGTCCAACTTGTTGTCCATTTTATAGATACCCTCATTCAATATTTTACTTGGAAGGAATAAACTGATCTTTACAAGGAATACGATCCAATTTACTGCTGTGGTATATTTGGCACTATTTGTATGCTTTCTTCCTGCAGCCAAAAATTTCCCAAAAAATGTTAAATCTTAAAGAATGCCTACCAGATGGGATAGATCTTTTAAAATCTGACACCTCTAGTTTAGTCATTCAAGTAAAAATATTAACGCCAATGCTGTATTATTATATGGAGATAACTGAGAATTTTGTTTGGTTTCTTCTTTTGATAAGAACTTGCAGATGTGGTAGAATTATTCATAAACAGGAGAGAACAAAGTTAAGATTTTAAAACTTTAAATTGACAGATTCATCCATCCAGAGATATTTGAGCACTTAGCTCTTAAAACTTTAGAAGCTTTCAACCATATTTGGAGTATAAAATCAGGCTTTCTGTGGCAGGTTCCTTTTTTAACTGTTCATGTCTATACAAAATGTTTGTCCCCATGCTTAGAAATACTTCTGTATTTCCGGAACTCACACATGTCATACAACCTGCCTTGCCTACTCTACAAGATTCCATCCCAAAAAGGCAGCACCTTTCTTCCTTTTTTGCATTGCTCGTGCTGCAGTGCGTGTCCACATGCCTAAAAAGCGTTCTAATACAGCTGACCTTGTGAGTAGCGGGGTGATTGCTCTTGTAATGGAGTATCCTGTCTGTATGAGTGGATTTACGACAAACAGACGTGTGGAGGGAACCATCAGATTGGCGGTTGACCAGCACATCTAGAAAGGCCAGAGCCCAATTGGCCTCATCCTCCGCACTAAAGCAGATGTCAGGATAGATGGAATTAAGTTCTCTCATCAGCCTGTCCTTGTCCTGCCTCTTAACGACCACAAAAGTGTCATCCACGTATCTCACCCAAATCTTGGGGTGATATGTGGACATTACCCGGGTCTCCAATTGCTGCAGGACTGCCAGCTCAATGACACCAGAGATGGGAGACCCCATGGGGTGCCCTTCACCTGTTCCTAAATGGTGCTTTGAAACGTAAAAAACATTTTCAGGCATAGCTCATCAGCTGTAGGAGGTCTTTTTTACTAAGTGTATCATGATGCCGCCCCACCCTATGCTGTTGTAAGCAGTCCTTAATTACCACAAGTGCTAGGTCCTGCAGAATTGAGGTGAATAGGGAGGTGACATCATAGGAAACCATGATCTCATCCTCCTCTATGCTGACAGATCTGGTCTTATCTAAGAATTCATTTGAGGAACTTACAGTGGTGTCATTATCCATTACTAAGACCAGGGTACACGAACATGAGCTTGCCATTAAAAGACAAGAACAGCACTCACAGGTGTGGAGACACATGGCCACACAGAATCACACCTTCAATTTGGCTGGGGCCGAGTTGATTGCCTGTGATAAAGCAAGGGTGGATGATTATTCAAGGAAGCTTGGTTTTCTGACCACTCCTCGATCAATCGGGATATTGATCTCCCCCCTGTGTATCAAGCCCTCAGGGGTTGGGAAGAGGAGCAGCATGCATGATGCAAATGCAGACAATGCGAGCACTCACAGGGCGCTCCGTCAAACCAAGACCAGAACAGCATAATTACACAATTACCCTCCACCACAGAATGTAAAAAAGAGGAAGAACAAATATTTAGAGCCTCCGGCATGAAAACATGGGCAATGACAAGAGCAATGACTACAGCTAATAGGACTGACAGCAATCCTCTTCCGACAGCAGGCACTCAGAGAAAAATCACACTCCATAGAAATGAGTGCGAGGTGACTCGAAAGAATACGGCTGGTTGAAACAAACAGAGTGGTGACGTGCTGTATGAGTGGAGTGCAGAAATGCTGATAATATAAATGCAGTCTCCCTACTCCGATGATTTCATCCTGACGACATTGGTAGTTAGCCAACGAAAGCTTGATTTTTAACAAAACTGTTTTAGTTTTCTACCTTATCCCAGTGTTCGGATTTCTTGTTCTGATTTAAATATGCCTGGGATTTGTATTTTTAATTTGATTAAGGAGTGTGTGTGTATCATGGTGTCAACATGGATAGAAAGTGAAAGAGTTCTATCATGGAGAAAAGCAAAACTGAATGATTCTTCTATTCCTAGTCACAGCTATTGATAAGTTGAAACTGGCAGCCTAATTCTAGAAAAATAAAGATTTCTTCAAGTTAAACTTGATTCCTGGTGTTTACATCTCTGTAGTTGCCAGTCTTGTGGAATAGTTCCAAATGGAACAACAGTTTTGAAATTCCCCTTTAGTCTCGTATCCAAGTATCATCCAAGGTCAACCTTACTTAGCTTCCAAGATAAACTAAAGTAAGACATTCTATAAAACCAGTAACAAATAGTCATTGCTGCAGGTTTACTAAGGACAAGGAAAAGTCCAGGTCCACACTGAAAGTTTTATGACATACCACTAAAAGAAAAAGATCAACAAACTCAGCTGTGCTTCTAGTAAAAACATGAAGCTTTCTCAGTCACTATGATTAATGGTTGTTTTGCTATTGCTATTCTACTCTGTAGATTTCTCTCATCAACATTGGCTGGTTGAAGGAATGGAGTTGGCTGGAGCACAGAATCTCTGAATCCTCACCAAAAGATTTTCTGAATGCTTCTGCTTAGCATCTGCTTAAACCTAACCAACAATTTTGTGGTGTAAGACACAAGCATCAGTTTACCCCACTGTGGCATGTACACTGTGAGTAGGCCCCAAAAATATTTTTCTGCCAAGAGGCAGTCCTTGTCCTAGAGAGATGCTGATCCTCTCATTTCCTTAGGAATGTTTTATTGGCATATATTTATCCTAAAAACAGCCATTAGGCTAAAAAGGACATAAATAGTACTCAGGTTTATGTCATTATATTTCCTTCAAAAGGCAATACAAATGTCTATGCAACTATAAATACCACAGCCTAACTCCTTATCTGCTAGTCAAAGTGGCAGTTTCCTAACCTCATACATTAACTCTTGTGGTATGTAATCTTTCACCTCTATCTGGCTTACAGGCACTGTTTTCTTAGGTTTCTTGACCGAGCACACACAAAAATTAGTCAGACTCCTGGAAAAAAAAACACAAGGTTGTGGTTACTGATCAGAAGTCTGTTTGTTTAGCCATTAGCCTGAGTAACTGCACACCAAGCTTTCACTGATTTTGTTTGTTAAGAATATGTACAAGATGCAAAACCAGAAGAGATTTTTTTCATTGCAATTCAGAGTTGCTCATTTTTAGACCCATATATGCGTGTGTATGTATTTGTGCTTAGTAGATGAAATTCTTCCTTTTATGCCACTCTTACATCTGAGTGGTCCTTTAAGATAAGTGTACCTATTGTAATCAGGCTTTTCCCCAAATTAAAGAGACCAAAAAATGCTGCTTTCAAGACATATACTTGTAAATTGGCTTGGCTTATAAAGCAGTTTATAGGAACCATTTGGCTGCTTACAAAAGTTCTGAGGTCCACAATTTGAGTCAAGTTCAAAAGAGAAGCTTGGGCAGGTGATCTATGTTCTTCCAAAAATCTGATAAGTACCAGAATAAAAATCTGCACAATAGTGTCTTGATTTTCTCACATACATTATTTTTTCTAATTATGGATTGTATGTTCACTGTCTCTTTTTTCTGACAGTGTATATGCAATCCATAGTGTTTTAAACAGTACTAACAACATAACCTCTTTGCAGAAAGAGTGACTGACCCAAATCTGCCTAGCCAGTTCTATGGTCAAGCAGGAATTTGGATCTAAATCTCCTTAGTTCAAGTATAATACTGTACAGGTAGCTGTCAACCTCTGTCCATAACTGAACCCAACATTTCTGTTGCTAAGTGAAACAGTTGTTAAGTGAATTTTGCCCCAATTTACAACCTTTATTATCATAGTTGTTAAATGAATCACTGCAGTTGTTAAAATTAGTAACAGGGAAGTGAACCTGGTTTCCCCATTGACTTTGCTTGTCAGAAGGTCACAAAAGGTGAATATGTGATCCCGGGACATCATAAATACAAGTCAATTGCCAAGCATCTGAATGTTGATCAGATGACCATACGGATGCTGCAATATTTCTAAATGTGAAAAATGGTCCTAGGGCACTTTTTCCAGTGTTGTTGTAACTTTGAATGGTCACTAAATGAACTATTGTAAGTCAAAGACTACCTTGTACTCATTCTATAGATGTAGGTCTCAGCAAAATCTGCAGAGGGAGGCAAGGGGATTAAAGTAATAAAGGCATCATTGTGACCATGCAGCAAAGTCCTACTTTCTTTCTACATGGACACCTTGATGTTTTAGAAATCAGTTCAACTAAGTTCCTACACCATGAAATCTAATATTATGGAGTTGAGCACCTCATCCCAGAGTTGCTGTTGGTCCCCACAGGGCAAAACATACAGTTGTCTCTACAAGATTTCATAATTTTGCATATTTTGCTTAGGGTTCAAAAGAAAAAGAAATCTATCACCAGCCAGGATGGTGGAAAAAAAGGCACACATTTGCATTGCATTTGCATACACCAAGGAATAGGTCTAGATAAAATTTTGGAAGGAGTAACCGTAATTTAAGTGGAAATGTAGTACATCTCACCTTAGTGGGAAAGACACACAACTTGCATTCCTGCAACTCATTCAGGGCAATTTCAAGAGTCTATCACTTTCTTTTGTTCAGTTCTTTGTCTTAAACTACTAGAACTTTACTCAGCAGTCTTGTACATTAGGGTTACCTTGCTTTTCAGTTTTACTCTACATAGCAATGCTTCCCAAACCTGGGTGAATTACCTAAATTGGGTAACAGTGATTTTTTCTTGGAGTGATGACACACAAATCCTTTATGCAATCACAACAGGAACTTTCTGATACAAGCTTTTGTGTAATGAAGGAAAAAGGTTGCAAAGTAGTACTATAGAGTAAATAGGCATTGAGGCTACTTGTGCACGCCTATTTCAAACAGAAAATGGAATGAAGAAAAAAATTAAGACCCTTTACAAGTGGTTCTTGACTTAAACTGAACCAGTCATGATGGTCATTAAATGGGTCATCACATGACCAGTTTCATTACCTTTTTTGGAGGTGATTGTTAAGCAAATCCATTAGTTGTAAAGTGAATGCTGTGATCATTAAGCAAATCCTTTGTCCACAGTGGGGATTTTTTTTTCTGGAAATTGAAAGTAAATACCCGTTTCTGGCAAAAAAACATAAACCATGTGACCATTTGTCACTGCAAACAGCTGTAAAAGACAGCCTGGCTGCTGAGCACCCAAAATATAATCAAATGACCATAGGAAAGTGTCTGGTCATCAGAATGTTGAATCTAGGTCATAAGTAGTCCTAGAGAGGTCCTTTGTAACTTCAAACAGTTGTGAAGAGACCAGTTGTAAGTCAAGGACTACTTATATCCTTAGCACTCAAAAAAAAAGACAGTACATATGGCACCACAGATCAGATCAACCAATCTAGTTCTTTCATTTAGATTAGTGTTTTCAACTTTAGCAACTTTAAGACATGTGGACTTTAGCTCCGAGTATTCCCCCTTCTGGTTGGGAAATTATTGGAGTTGAAGTTCACTTAGTTTTTAAGTTGCCAAGATTGAAAACCATTTCGATAATGTAGGAAGAAAGTTATTTTAATTTATGATTGAAAGTCAGGAATGCTACCAAATGTTTTATTATTCTCCCTATTATTTACTGCTTTTAAAATCTGAAGTAAGGATCAGGGACCCAACCAGAATATGCCAATCTCTACTGGGTGTACAGCAGATCTCATGGTGGATGTATCCCTTCCATATGAACCCAAGCTTTGTGTGAGACTCCCACAACAATTCCAAAAAATGCTGCTGTGAATTGCAGTGTTGTTTAGTATGACAGAAAGCAAAACCTAGCACCAATGAATTCAATTGAAACTGGATCAGCAGGCAGCAGCAGGAGACCACCAAGGGACTGGATCTCAGGACCATAGGATAAATCTAAGAAGTTGATATAATATCTCCCCTTCTCCAAATAAGAAGCCAGTTTTGGTAATGTTACCACGAAGCTATCTGAATTTGTCCATGAAATCACCAGGAGCAGCTTAAAGCTGACGCTCTTTTGAACAATTTCTGCTAATATTACATTTTCAATTAATAAAAATTCAGTCCTTTCACTTTTAAGAGTGTGATCGGCAGCATTCAGTTTTATGATCAAGTATGGTTTTTGTCCTGATTGAGGGGAACAATGTGCTTTAACAAGCACTCAGCTTTATCCAGCCTCTCTCCCCCACCCTCTTTTCTTTCAAAAGAAAGCTGTTTCTGCTGGCTACAAAATGAATGATTTTCTCTCTCTCCCTAAGTCAGAAGGCAAGCCTCTCTTTCCATGTAGAATGTCAGTCAAGAAATGGCTTGGATGTTTTCAATGGTAGCTAATGGCAGCTAAATTGGTCTTGAAGAGAGCAGTGCTCTTGGCTACAAGCCATTAGTAAGTGACCTCTTGGAAGCTGAAGGGAAAACCTCCTACACGCATCCAACCTGTCATAACTGTGTGATTGGAATCATATGCTCAGCTTTCCTGGGGGGGGGGGGGAAGTAGTAGATTGGTGAAGAACAAAATCATTCTGCTTAACATTTTCCAGAATTGACACTGGTTCTCATTAGCTGGTGCACATGGCATGTCTAACATTCGGCTGAAGACATTTGATTTGCATCAGGCACTTTTAATGCTGAAAACTCTTCAGTAATATAGATTTTTTATATTCCCAAAAATAGGTTGAAGACTGTTCACCATTGCCCTCCCCACCCCTTTTCTTTTCGTTCACCCCATTTTAAGACATTTTGTTGATGGCAGCCATAATATGTGAGCTGAAGAACAGAGTACACCGAGTACTTCATGGTCTTAAACTGAAAATGAGTACCTTTTGTTAGCCCATTTTTTAATTCTTGGCTGTACTTTCCATCTGGTAAATGTCGTATTCTCACAGAACATGGCCATAGATGATTTCACTAGAATCTAGACTTGGGCCAGAAGCAGCTCGAGGAAGAGCTTGAACAACAGTTTTAACTTTTTATATGTCCTCCCTTTCTTGAGGAAGATATACAGATTCTGTATATTTTATTTATTCACGTAACAAACTAATGAGATAAGTAATATTCAAATGTTGTAATTCAAATTCATCTGGTTAGCTTTGTAGCTTAGTTATAATTTGGACTTTCACCTTATTAGCATCCCTTCCTATCCATCATGGCAAGAAAATGGTGGAAAATGTTGTGATCACAGTTCCACTTTTTCATACTTGCATGACAGAATTATGTGTGCTTATGTAAGGGAATGAGTTTGCATCTTGAAATTGTGATGTCTTCAGTCACTGGATCCCTTCCCCCACAGATGTCTGTGCCAGGATCTTTCCAGTCCTTTCCAACATTTGCACTGTTCAGACCTTATAGATTATTTTTATAAAGACATCAAAATTAAAATACAGGATTAAATAAAAGCAAGAGATTTGACCATGTAATCCATGGATTTTGACTAGTTAATACAAGTTGTCCTCAACTAACAACAATTCATTTAGTGACTATTTGAAATTACAACATCATTGAAAAAGGTGGCTTATGACCACTTTTCACACTTATGACCATTGCTCCATTCCCATGGTCATTTAGATAACCAAAAGACAATAACAAATCATGCCACATTTAGGCAAGAAAAAACCAAATGCATCGGTATAGTATAGGTGGTACCTTGTTCAATAGTAGTAACTTTGAGAGGGATCTCAGAGTCCTAGTGGACAATCACTGCAATATGAGCCAGCAGCATGCTGCAACTGCCAACACAGTGCTAGGTTGCCTTAACAGAGGGATAGAATCAAGATCATGTGAAGTATTAATACCACTTTATAATGCCTTGGTAAGACCACACTTGGAATGCTGTATCCAGTTTTACGATGTAAAAAAGATGTTGAAATTCTAGAAATAGTACAGAGAAGAGCAACAAAGATGATTAGGGGACTGGAGGCTAAAACATACAAACAATGGTTGGTGGAATTGGGTATGTCTAGTTTAATGAAAAGAAGGGTTAAGGGAGACATGGTAGCAGTGCTCCAATATGTAAACGATTCTCACAAATGCTTGTTTCTTTGCTGGGAATAATTGTACTTCTTGAAATAAACTTAATTTAGTTTGTTTGGTAAATGCTTACTATAATTGTGAGCTTTGGTGGAGCAGTGGGCTAATGCCTCCTTAAGTAACACCAGCTGCCTGCAATTAGTGCAGGTTCGCATCCCACCAGGCTCAAGGTTGACTCAGCCTTCCATCCTTCCGAGGTAGGTAAAATGAGGACCCAGATTGTTGGGGGCAATTAAGCTGACTTTGTAATAATGCCGCTTGGGGTGTGTGTGAAAGCCCTAATAAGCAGGCATATACTTAGAATGAAGGCTACTGCTAAGCTTGTAAGCCGCCCTGAGTCTTCGGAGAAGGGCGGTATATAAATGGAATTAAAAAATTTTTTACAAGTATTTCTACATTAGAAAAGAATGATTCTGAGGATTTTCTAACTGCATGCAGGAAAAAGCACAATTTGTTATATTCATAGCAACTGAGCACACTGATGTATCCAGTTAATTCTTCTTCAATTCTTTTTCATTAGCAGTGTACCAATAAAGCAACATTCATCTATCCTGAATAAAGTATATACTTAGTGTGAGACAAGCAGGGTTGACTCACTGAATTCTATGTCTTAAAACAGTTTTCAAATATGCAAAAGTCTTTTGGTTTCTACTTTCTGATTAAGTGGCCAAATTTAAAATTCAATGGTGCATATCTGCCATGTCCCATATGCAAAGAGAGTGGGCTGGGAACGGAGCTGGTGAGTCAGGCCAATGGCTCATTGCACGTGTTAATATCGTGTGGGAGTAAAAATAAGGCAATTTTCCCAGGAACAGCAAGTTTCCACATGTAGCTGTATAATATAGGAGATACTCTTTCTCTGAGTCAATTACACAGTTCTTTGGCTCATTTTGCTTTTCTCAAGTGGGAAATTCCTTTCTCTGGGAATTTTGGTTGGCCTTCTGGACCTCTAAATTGGATCTTGCAGTTTTTGCTCCAGAAGATTTTTGCATTATCATATTTCGAAGGTTTTGTCCACAGATATGGTTGAAGGAGGGGGAGGATGGATTAATTAAAATTTAATTTTAGATCCTTTTTAAAAACGTAATATGCTTCTGGTAGGTGGAAATTTGGACATTGTAAACCCAAAGCTGGAAACTCTGAGTATAATGGAAGAAACTTCCCAAAGACTCATAATTTTCAAAATAAATACAAGAGCAAATCCATTCTTTTTATTTATTTTCTTTGACAAGCATGACTTAAAAGTATATACTGCCTTTGTTGGCTAAGATTTCTGGGAATTGTAGTCACAAAAACACTGAAAATCTGTTTCATACACTCAAGATTACTGGGGGGGGGGAACCAAAAGTCTTAGTTATATAAATATAAAGGATATTTATAGATATAATGTCCTATAAATAAAAGACCCAAAATATGTAAGAATCTTAGATATTGTACAAATATTATTCTTACATCTGGAATTTGTATTAGTCCTGAGCTGAATTCAATAACTCTTCTTGCTAGTTTTATTGAGAAATTATATTTCCTTCAATGTTAGCAAAGTTGAGGAATTGTGAACCTCAGTGTGAAGTTATATTTTGGAAGAATATGCAAGTGGCATTGTATTTTCCAAATTTAAAATAGCCATCAGCTGAGAGAAAAAAGAAAACCAACTGAAATACTTTGTCATGCTTTTATTATTTCATTAAAAATTATGGAAACTGTGACAGACTTATAGAGACAAATATGCAGAAGTGTCATTGTAAACAAATTAATTCATCCATTTGGAAGGTATACGAAATGAGCGTCCCCTAACTGAAATCTAATATAGTTATGAAATCAAATAAGAAACTACTGTATCAGGAACTGAACAATTTGTGATCTCTCTAAATAGCAGATTTGCCCTGTCTGTTTTGAATGTCCTTCTAATAAAGCTTATATCACCAGCATAACATTTAGAAATATTTCCTTAAAATAATAATTATGGTACTAAATAGACAGTTATTTCTGAGGGAATAAATCAGCTCCAGGCAAAATTAATCTTTCAAGGATGCCCCTGAATCTCACCCTAAGTATGAAAAACTTCCTGAGAAAATAGAAAACCAGATCACTGGTTTCTTTAGAGTACCCAACATACTCTATATTTCCAAAAAGATGAAGCAAAATTGAGGTTGCAGAGAAACAGAAGTGGATATTTGAGATGTGGCAGGAAGCAATTTCATTCGTTGCTTTGTCATAAATGTATGATTTGCAATTGGCCATGCCTACTATGTCAGCTATTTGGGAAAAGTGCTCGTAATGTGATGTCAACATCCCACTGTTCTCCTGGCCTAAAATGGGGGCTCCTTTGATACTACCCCCTTTCTATTGTAGATCATTACTCAAGTCATAGAGGGTCAACCTATTACTCACCTTGGATTCATCCACTTTCCATGTACTACTGAATTAGATAACTTTTGCTTGCAAATGATAGTTCAGTGAACATTTCTTTCATCTACCAGAGTAGGCACTGAAAATTAGACCAGACATTTCCTTGGGTCAAGCAATTTTCCTGACATCTGTATTCTACTAACTTTCTATATGCTTGAACTATACTCTGAATAAGCTCTCAGCTTGATTCTTTCTTCTTGGTCCTTGTAGCTATTTCCCTCTTGTCAATTAGCTGGACAGAAAGGTCCTTTTCTTTAAAAACAAAGAAAATGTAGAAAATGGCTACAACGAGGTCTTAGGCAGGGGGTCCCTTTAATTGGGATAGATAAGCTACCTGCTGCAGTTCTGCATTAATAGAAGGTGCTGTAATTGCTTTGTGAAAAGAGACTTATCAGATTCAGCTTTCTTGGGGAAGATAAATAAATACACTTGATGTCATTCACCCATCACTGTTTAAGGTTCTTCTTGTGGCAGAAATGGAGAAAGGGTTTTAATTATAATAACCAGATATGATTTAGAATCAAGACAGTTATCTATATAAGGATTTTGACTATGTAAGCAAATCCACACATTCAGCCGATCTCTAGCTTGTCTGAATACCAATTATTCTGATCCTCTGATAACTTAAGCCATTTGCAGATGATATTGCTGATATACTGATATGCACAAGGGCAAGGATTCAGATTTGCACCTGCTGTTTCTTTCTCTCTTCTATTCACATTTAGTCCACTCTTCTCCCCAAGCATCATGCTTTTTACTCTAATTCAGGATCAAAAAGCAAAAAATATGCTTGTCACACATTATTTAAATGATTTTTCTGTTTACATGAATATCTATTGGTCTTACACTGGCTTTATTGCCAGTTTGTATATATTGTATATATATATATATATTAAGATAGGTGGACCACTCCTAGAATTCTCCAGTCAGCTAGGAATTCTGGGAGTTGAAGACTCCTTGTGTTAAAGTTACCAAAATTGAAGAAACTCTGCTCTACTATATATGGGTATGTGCCTATATGGATAAACTACTTATGGACTGTTGCTACTTTCTTATAAACGGCCTAGATGAGTTGGGAATAAATGGTGTAACACAGTTAATAAAAAGCAACCAAGCAAGCAAATTATTTAACATAAGCCACATAATGGAGCAAATTTATTTTTCTGTGCTACCCACTAGGTCAGGGGTAGGCAACCTTAGCTCTTTTATGACTCATGGACTTCAGCTCCCAGAATTCTTGAGCCAGCATGGCTGGCTCAGGAATTCTGGGAGTTGAAGTCCATGAGTCATAAAAGAGCCAAGGTTGCCTACCCCTGCACTAGGAGCACAGAAAATGCATCCACTAGGTGCATTTGAAAAAAACCCAGCTGCTATGTATTTGAGTTGCATCAGCAAAGCACTCATTTTGATAGATGGATGATTTTTGGAGAATATGTAAAAACTATCTCTGTGGAACTTCACATATCCGCCTCTGCCTATATCTTTAGCTTGTTATAGATGTCAAGCTTGTTAGAAGTCATGTATGCTATCAAATGGGAATGACAATGAATATAGTTGTGAGTATTCGCTCTCGTTCAGCACATCCACATGCTGTGTCTTCTCTAAGGTGCTCCTGATAGATTTCTGGAAGATAGGAATTCTCAGATTACTGTAGAAAAACAGTGGATTGTTTTGACAGTGCAGGTAGAGCTCAATTTACAACCGGTCATTCAGTGACTGTTCAAAGTTACAACAACACTTTAAAAACTTAAAACTGGTCCTAACATTTATGACCATTACAGTAATATGATCAAAATAAGAGCTCTTGGTAATGGGCATGTACTTATCATGGTTGCAGTGTCCCAGGGTCGTGATCACTGTTCACAACCTTCTCAGCTGGCTTCTAACGGGCAAAGTCAATGAGGGAAGCAGTATTTGTTTAACAAACTCTTGATTTACTTTACAACTTCAATTATTCATGCACCAACCATGGCAAAATAGGTTGTAAAATAGGCATGACTCACTTAGAAGCCATATTGCATAGCAAGGGAAATTATGGTCCCAATTATTGTTGTTCATCAAAGACTGTCTATACTTAAAGAAAACTAATTTCTTTATTGTAGTAGATACATGAGTTGGGCATTTTTCTTTTCATTTGATAGGAATGATTAGACAAAAAAACCACCACTTAATATTGTTTATAAAGGATGGCAGCAAGGTGGGTTATACAATTATGGCAGTACTAAAATCATAGACAGTTTCTTCCTGCTAGTCTCCATGCAGTTTGACTAAGAATAGTTGAGTCCAACTAAGAAGTCAAAGAGCTTCCGATGAATGGCTGAGATCGTCATGCTTATTTTTCCCATTATTTCTCTCACCATTTTGAAATTAGGAACTTGTATGGAAACAGCAGGAAAAATTGCAGCCTGGCACAATTTCTATCCCCAGCAATCCTGAGTTGTTTTTTTATTCCTGTGAGAAGTCCTGCTGCCTCTATTTTCAGAGGAAGCCAGCAAGAAACAGGACGGCATGAAGGGTAGATGGTTAAAGAACGTGCATTCAGTTGAGATGGTAGGCCATTCTTCTAGTAAGAAAGCTGCCTCAATAGAAAGCACAGAACAGTCATTTTCAAAAGGCAAAATAATGGCTCTCTGAATTCTTAGATTTCTCTTCCAAAATGTGAAATGGTTTGTAAATATCAACAGAGACCAGACTTTTCATTAGCGTGGTATGGAGAAAATTTCATCTTTCTCTTTGCACATGAACATTGATTTTTTTTAGAATAAAGGGCATTCCAGCTTAAGTCTGCAGAATGAGAGTAGGGGAAATACTGAAATCCTTTAAAAAGCAGTGTCTTCTTCATATTTATTAGCCTTGGTGTTATCTTTACAAATCCCACTATTACTAAGCACGATTCTGTATATTAAGCAATACTACAGCCTTCACACTGAAAGCATGAGGGACTGTTAAGGTCAAATATTTGTTCTGTTGAGCCTGTTGCCCAGTTGAAATGGGATTACATTTAACATTTCCCCATGATTTAATCACTAACTAGTTAAGTGTAATCCCATAAAGATTTGGATCCAAATAAATAATTGAGCAATAAAATGAAGGTATTACATTCAGTTGCCTTGATGAAGCTTGAGCACAAGACTATAAAACATGCTGTATCTATAAAAGGAAACAAAATAAAAGAAAACATCCTAATGAAGAAATTATTGAGCATAAATTTAAAAGGGGGAACTGGAGAAAATAGTCTTGACCCATGGCAGTATCACAGACAAATACCTTATGAGGGTGACAAAACTTAAATTGTGTGATCCTTGGTGCTCTCTGAGCTTGGTTGTTTTCTTGCAGATGTTTCATTACCCTGCTAGGTAATATCTTCATTACTAGAGGGCAGTAGAGTTTGTTGAACACTGACAGGGCAAAATACTTCATATAAACAGCAAACAAATTCTATTCTCTTCTAGCATTGATGATGTTACCTAGTTGGGTAATGAAATGTCTACAAGAAAACAACCATACCAAGGACTCCACAGTTCAATCCTGAGCTACAATGATTCTGTTTCTGGATCTTATCAATCTGTAGACAAGTCACAACACTCTCTTCATTGTAGTATTATGGAATTTTCCTGGAGCCAAAGACTTTTCCTGGAGCCATTGAAGGTTATGCTTGGACAACACTTCAGAGTACACAAGACCAAGACAGACAAGTCCAAGACAAAAATTACATTTGATTTAATTTACATCTCTGTTTAAATTCAAAGCATCTTTTCAAATTACAATTATTTACCTCCATTTATTGTCTTTGGGATCAGAAAGCTGAAGCTGCCATCTTTACTTTTTTAAACCTTTCCCAGTAACCATGTGTTTATTTAATAGTTTCTCCCCCACCCAAGTAACATTGACAGTGATAATCTATGAGAATTTCTGAACAGAATTTGGAAACCATAATCATATGTGGCACTTGTAAGCTTAGGTCATATATATTCCTGCAAGGGTAGCTAGGTGCCTGAGGAAAGATTGATCTTGGATTGTGTTTAATTTCTCTCCCTCCTACTTCTCCAGCTATTCTTCATCAACTATTCTTTTCAGCACAAAATCATAGACATTATATCACTGTCTGATGGAGGTCATAAAATAGGTCTTTATAACATCTGCAGTGCTACCTGTTGTTCTTATTTGTCCAGAGTATCAGTAAACAGAAAGAACAACACAGGTTCATTGTTCATTTTGTGAATCTAATTACTGTTCATTTACAAATATGCATGCTGATATGCTCCAACCCAACTCAAAGTCTATTGGCCCAGTTGAATCTGAGGTTTAGAAAAATCCATCACATAGAAGATCTTGTTCCAAAAGGTTATAATTTTTATCCATTTTTTAATAATTTCCACCAAAGCTTGACAAGTTTTATCTTAAACTCGTTTCTGGTACTTTTCTTTTGAGTGTCATTGCTGCATCAAGATCATGTAAGTATCATTTCTTTTTTTAAGAACCACTTTGAAAACCACTTTTTTACTATATCTTTTTAGAAGTCTTCATTCTGATATTTTTCAGTATGCTACATAAAATAGATAGATGCTGAATTTTTACAACATATGATAACTACCTTATATTACAGGAAACAAAATTGTGATTCCTTCCTTTTCAAGCATACAGTCCAAGGCACCATGATACATTTGTAAATAGGTTGATGTTGATCATGTAGGAAAAAAAAAAACTATGCCAACATTTATCTACCATAGTAGGACAAAGGGATAAGAAATGAATCAATCTATTGTCATGAGAAAAAGATTAACAGATACCACATGTGACATATGGAGCTGGCATCAGACACTTGTAAGATAGATTGCCTGGAATTAGTTGCATTCCCCTCAGGGGTGTTTGTGAGAATAACTCAGCAAAGTGTTGATGTGTAATATATGCTACTAGGACTGCATGATATTATGGTGAATCATTAGTAACTGATGGGTGGGATAAATTAATATTAAGGTGAGGTCACATTGATACCCTGATAATGAAATATGTATAGTTCAGATATCCCAAGTTTATAACTGTGTTTCCACAGGCCTAAGTTTGGATATATGTATAATAAACCAAATCAAATTAATTTGATGAGTTGTACTTTTGTAAGAATTGGGGAAAATTGCAGTTAAATTTGCCACCTCCCTAGCAGTTAAATTCAAGTTGTATATTCTCCAAAAACAATGACTAAGTGCCAGTTGGTACATTTGTGTAGGATAGCCCCATTGGTTAATTCATACTGGAATTTCTTCAGACTTCCCCCCCCCTAAGCATTCTAAGTGAACCATTGTTTTTCTCCTGTAGAAAAATGTTATGGCTAATGCCATCATCTTTATCTGTAATATGGATTCCCTATCATTATTCCCAAACATTTCTGCCCATTATCATGGTGCCAGTAGGCCTGCGCACCCTAGCAGCAACCTGATGCAGATAAATGAATAATAATAATAATAATAAACCATCTGAAATAAAAATTGTTTACTGATACAGTCTTTAACTTGGCTTCATTTCTTACTGTATTGTCACCTGACAAAGTAACGCTCTGTGTGTGTGTGTGTGTGTGTGTGTGTGTGTGTGTGTGTGAAATATTAAACCTTGATCATTTAATACTATTCCCATTCCCAATATATATTATAACAAAGGCTAAACTGAGCATCTGAAAGGGGCAGAATGAAGTAAGGGGAAAGGAATCTGTAGGTCACAAGTAGAAAGGCAGAGAATAGATTCTCATCCCTAAATAATTTCATGCATCACAGATCACACAGTCATTCATTGGCTTTATGTAGTTATTTTGGGCTGTTGAGCAAAAGGAATATTACTGACAGGGAATTTCTTTTCTTATCTGTTTTTGCAAAGTAATGGCTTTTCACATTTCCCTTCATCTTGGGCCTGCAATAAATGAAGGGCAAGAAAGACTTAGCTGGGATTGGCATCATAATCAGTGCAGTGATGGGTACAAAAATCGAGAGACACAAACAGGAATTTGTACTTTAGAAGCAAAATGACAGCGATTTTCTTCACAAGCTTATCATTCTTCAGTTGTATCATACTGCTGCATGCCTTCAAAAAAATACAAAACATGCAACATTTGTGTTTGTGTGTGTGTGTGTGTGTGAATTAATGCAATTGGACAATCTGGGTTACAGAGGATGTATGGGGGAAGGACCTTTAAAAATCACTAAGAAAGCCAATAATAATTCTGAAAAAGCACAAGAAAGTTGAGTTTCAGAACAAAGAGATTTCAATTGTTCTTTTTTTTCTAACCAGGACCTTTTTGTGAATGGAGACCTATAGTGGTTATGAATCATGTTGCGAGGACAACTGTGCTATATATAGACAGCCAATTCTCCCTTAAAAGGGATGCGGTGGCTCAGTGGCTTAGGATGCTGAGCTTGTCAATCAGAAGGTCAGCAGTTTAGTGGGTCGAATCATGAGTGCTGCGTAACAGAGTGAGTGCCTGTTATTTGTCCCAGCTTCTGCCAACCTAGCAGTTCGAAAGCACGTAAAAATGCAAGTAGAAAAATAGGGACCACTACGGTGGGAAGGTAACAGTGTTCCGTGCACCTTTGGCATCTAGTCATGCCGGCCACATGACCATGGAGACGTCCTCGGACAAGCGCTGGCTCTTTGGCTTTGAAACGGAGATGAACACTGGCCCCTAGAGTTGGAAACGACTAGCACGCATGTGCGGGGGAACCTTTACCTTTTTAATTCTCCCTTATAAGCAAAAAAAGAATACATATGTTCTTTCTGCTGTTGTAAAGGAGGGGTGTGGTTTCTTCTTATTGAATAGGATACTGATGCATAGGTATTATAAATAACTTTTATACCCCATATTTCCTACACCAAGCTGAAGGAGATAGGCATCCTTCTCCTTTGACCCTCACCTGCCTCTTTCATGTGGAGAAATCTCAGCCTATTGGAGATAACTCATCCCAATAACATTCATTTGTAGCATGCCTCTTTCAAATTACGTAAGAAGCATCTGTTCAAAATATTGCAATGTTAGAGAACTAGGTTTACTAGAAATCTTCATTCAATAAAATTACAAAACCCTGTTCAATTTGCAGTAAATAAAACTGCATGTTTGTTGTTGTACACATTTCAGTATCCTTTAAGATTGAATGTGCTCTAAGAATTATTGAATCAATTAATAAGGCAAAGTAATTAAATATTTATTTATTTATTTTATTACATTTATATACCGCCCTTTCCCGAAGGACTCAGTATATGCCATTGCATATTACACACAAAGTGCCAGTAAGGCAATCAAAAAGTAAACCTAGATTAGAGTCCTCTAATTCTCTAATAAAAGGACACTGAAGCTTTTATTAATTTATTTTTATTTTACTTTATTTTATTATTTAATTAAAATATTTTTGTTTACTTAAAATATTTATCTGCCACTTCATATTTTAAAGATCTTCTTTAAAAAAACCCTTCTTTCTAAGATCACATTTCCTGTTACCCAGTAGAGTTGCCAAGCCCAAACATCAAAACTACTCAGATTTGTTCCTAAACCCTAACTGGATAGGAAAGTTGGTTGAGAAAAAGGGAATTTAGTTTCATAAGAGGTCACAAAACATTTGATTGAGGCTTGTGAAATTTTCTGTCAGAAATGTCAGGGATAATAGGAAGAAAAATGTCATTTACTTCTCTACCTTAGGCAGTGGAACTTGCCTTATTATCCCTTTAAAAGCTTACCTCAAACGGAAATATTGATAATGATGATGAAGAAGATGATGATGATGATATTATTATTATTATTAATAATAATAATAATAATAATAATAATAATAATAATAATAATAATACCAAATGAAGAACAGAATAGTGGCATGAGAAGACAAAGCACTACATGGCCAGTACATTAAAAATATAGCTGGGAAAGCAGATAATAAGAAGACCTGGCAATGGCTAAGAGCAGGAAAGTTGAAGAAAGAGACCGGGACTAATTCTGGCTGCACAAGACCAAGCCTTAAGGACAAATGCATACAAAGTCAAAATTGAGAAGACAGCAACAGACGGTAAGTGCTGCCTATGCAAAGAAGCTGAAGTGGACCACCTGGTAAGCTGCTGCAAGATCACACAGACTGACTACAAGCTGTGACATGACAAAGTAGCAACAATGGTGCATTGGAAGATCTGCAAGAAATTTCATTTGCCTGTAAGCAAGAACTGATGGGATCATAAAATAGAGAAAGTCATAGAAAATGATAAAGTTAAACTGCTCTGGGACTTCAGAATTCAAACAGACAAGCACCTGCAATGTAACACCCTGAACTTAACAATTGTTGATAAGAAAGATAAAAAAAGTCTGGATAGTGGATGTGGTAGTGCCTGGAGACAGCAGAATAGACAAGAAAGAACTGGAGAAGATAACAAAATACAAAGACCTACAAATAGAAATAGAAAGACTGTGGCAAAGGCAAGCAAGGGTAGTACCAATAGTAATAGGTGCCTTGAGTGCAATCCCAAAACAACTGGAGCACCACTTGAACACCATTGGCATTGACAAATTCGCTAGTAGTCAATTAATCAAGTAAGGCAAAAGGTGGCCTTACTAGGAACTGCTTCCATCCTGCAATGATATCTGTAATACCATCAAACATCCACATCTGCCTATCCCAGTTCCTTGGTAAGGACTCGATAGGTAGACAAAAATGCCAAATCCAGTCTGAACATCTGGCTGGCTGTGTGAATAATAATAATAATAATAATAATAATAATAATAATAATAATAATAATAATAATAATAATAATAATAATAATAATAATAATAATAATATAAATATAATGTTGGAAGGGACCGTGGAGGTCTTCTAGTCCAAACCCCTGCTCAGGCAGGAAACCCTATACCATTTCAGACAAATGGCTGTCCAGTCTCTTCTTAAAAACTTCCCTTGTTGGAGCACCCACAACTTCTGGAGCAGGTATTGTTGTTACTGATTAGCTATTAGCATTTGATTTTCTAAGACTTTGATTGTCTTGATTGGTTAAATTTGGGGGTTCCTTCAACTCAGGATAAAGTTTATCCCCATTCACTACTGTTATATATTGTCTTTCATTTCTAATGCATAGAAAATCTCAGCTTATTAGGATAAATTGTAACCGTAAATTCTTATTGATTTTTATGAGGTCTTAAAATTGCATACAAATTATCACCCTGAAATACAGAAAGTAAATCTACACCCAATTTCAACTGGTCTGTTCATTCCAAGCAGTCAGAATGCAAGACCCAAGGGGAAATCTGTGAAAAAACAGTACATTTCTACCTTCTATAACAGTACATTTCTACCTTCTATAATCATTTCACATACAACTATAAAACTGGAGAGCAACTTGGTAAATACATGAAAAAGACCATCACCATAAAGTAGGCATAAAGTAGTTTTTGAAAGTTAATGTGAAATCAAGGGGGTCAGTATGGTCTAATGGCTAGGTACCCGGCTAGAAAGCAGGAGATTATGAGTTCAAATCCCAACTTAGCCATGAAAGTTAGTTGGGTGGTTTTGAGTTGTTGTTGTAGAGAAAATTAGGAAGAGAAAGGTGTGTTGGATATATCTGCCACCTTAATTTATTTGTAAAAAATAACTGTTATTTGTAAAAAAAAAAAAAGGTGGGGCATAAAAAATCAAAAGGACATGGAGGAAAATACATTAAGGACATGTTAGAAACCAAATTAGAGGCTTAGACATTTATTACAGCACAGTCTTCAAAAACAAATGGTAAGTTTATGTATTTGAAAGCTGCTAAATGGAATGGTGTGTGCATAATTTAATTTTATATATAGCCACCAAATCCATAAAACAGTGACTCTGGGTAGCATACAACGTTTAATCAAGAAAAAGGCAAATAAATATATATAAAGAAGTAATAAATTAATCTGCCTACCTGCCATTATCTTCTAATTTTGTAAAAGTCTTTTTCTACAAAAGAGATTTCATATTTCCTATTTTTTAAAATGTTGAATCTCCTTCATAGTTATGAGGAGGAAGGGTGTGTGTGTTTGTGTGTCTGTGTGTGTGTGTGTGTGTGTGTAATTGTGTAACATATCTTGCCATAAAGTTTCCCTGTTCTGAAAAAAAAAACCCAATAATGTCACAATAATGTTAAATGAACTGTAGGAAGTCCAAGAAGGCTGCAGATTATTGTAGAGATGATGGCACACTTACAAACATTAACACACATGAGAAATTCACCAACATTTTACTGAGATTTTCTTTTTTATTGGGGGAAAATAAAATAAAAGCCCTTTAATTTCTATCAAATGGTAACAGAGTGATAAAACACATTAAAGGAAGCACACTGAGTGCCGAATAGCCTTTCCTTTCTCAAGGAGATAAATTTATCCACATTTTAGCATCAAATTTATAACTAAGAATGGCATATTGGGTTTAGCTTTTTCTACTGCAGAAATTAATGCTAAATAGGAGGACATTTCATCCCATTTCCCCTGTGAGACAAAACTAGCATATTTCTGTTGTGATTTATCTTCCTTGAAATCTACTTCACTGGAGTTCTTTGTCTATCATTATTATACTGCTTGGTCTATCATATTAGGCAAATTATTCTCTTCTGTCATCAGCTGCAAAATAAGCCTTGCTTCCTTCAGGGCTTTAAGTGTGTGTATGCATCTGTATGTGTGTAATCCGAACAAAGCAGTTTTGCGCAAAGTTTTTTTTCCCCCTCTCTGGCATTGAATAAAATGACCATTAAGAGGAATTAGCAATGTGTAATTATCCCCGATAATAATTAAAAAAAAATATTTCCAAAGGACCAGCACCTCTGTTGCTCATTTAAATTTTCTTTCCCTATTACCTGCTTCTTTGTGTCTATAACAAGCAGCAAAGCCCATTGCAGACCCTCAAGTAGACAATTTGTACTCTTCTGGGTATTTCTCTTTCAAGCTCTCAGGTTGTTTTTTTTTCCTTCAACCTGCTCTCAACCTGCCTACTTTCAAGCCAGTGAAGAAACATGAGGGTTTAGACAAGAATATGAAATTATATCCCCATTAAGGATTTTGTTCCCAGTTGTAAAAACCTTCCCCATCAAGAGAATACATTGGAAAACCTTCACAAATGCAGGTCGGGTAACAGACACATCCAACCTGAAGGAGCTGCTTTGTGACAGATTAATATTAATTTAGCATCTTGGACATTACACAGAAAAAGGTAGGGAAAAAAACCAGCCCCACAGCTAACAGGAAAGGGAAATATAACCTAGAAAACATTTATGTGTGCAGGTGTGTGTGGGGGTGTGTCTGTGTGTGCTCCTCTCCCTCTCTCCTTTGCTCTCTGTAATGTATTGGGATTTTACTTGAACTGTTCATGTGTCTGTTTGAATGCTGCTTAAGGTTGCACAATTGGTGTGTCTGTGTAATGGTCACTGACTAGCCAGACTTGCTGTCTCCAAGAAGATCATTGGATGATTTGGGGGTGGGAATGGGTTCCTTTAAACCTATTGGCCACCGCCTAGTGGCCAACCATATAAGTAGATGCTCAGAAGCCTCTGTTTCAGTTCTGTTATTGTTTGCCTCAATAAAGCAATGTTCCTGTTTGCAACCTCTTGTCTCGCTTACTGCGTCCAAAGAACTCACTACACAATACTGGCAACGAAGGTGGGATGCTGCTTCTCCGAAAGAGCTGAAAGTCACTAGAGGGTGAGGCCAGCACAGCGCCTGGCAGGACCCGCATTCCCCCATATATAAATACACATATGTATTTATATAATAATAATAATTGTAATGATAATGATAATGATAATGATGATGATAATAATAATAATAATAATAATAATAATAATAATAATAATAATAATAATAATAATAATAATAATAAGAAGAAGAAGAAGAAGAAGAAGAAGAAGAAGAAGAAGAAGTAGTTGGAAAGGATCTTGGAGGTCATCTAGTCCAACCCCCTGCTCAGGCAGGAAACCCTATACCATTTCGGACAAATGGCTGTCCAGTTTCTTCTTAAAAACCTCCAGTGTTGGAGAATTCACCACTCCTGGAGGCAGGTTGTTCCACTGGTTAATTGTTCTAACTGTCAAGAAGTTTCTCCTTAGTTCTAGGTTGCTTCTCTCCTTGACTAGTTTCCATCTGTTGCTTCTTGTCCTGCTTTCAGGTGCTTTGGAGAATAGCTTGACTCCCTCTTCTTTGTGGTAGCCCCTGAGATATTGGAACACTGCTATCATGTCACGCCTCACTCTTCTCTTCGTTAAACTACACATACCCAATTCCAGCAACCGTTCCCTATATGTTTTAGCCTCCAGTCCCCCAATCATCTTTGTTGCTCTTCTCTGTACCCTTTCTAGAGTCTTGACATCTTTTTTACATTGTGGTGACCAAAACTGGATGCAGTATTCCAGGTGTGGCCTTACCAAGGCATTGTAAAGTGGTATTAGTACTTCACTTGAGCTTGATTCTATCCCTCTGTTAATGCAGCCTAGCACTGTGTTGGCTTTTTTGGCAGCTGCAGCACACTGCTGGCTCATATTGAAGTGATTGTCTACTAGGACTCCGAGATCCCTCTCACAGTTACTATTATTGAGCAAGGTATCACCTATACTATACCTGAGCATTTGATTTTTCCTGCCTAAATGTAGAACCTTACTTTTTTCACAATTGAATTTCATTTTGTTAGATAGCGCCCAGTGTTCGAGTCTGTCCAGATCCTCTTGTATCTTAAGCCTGTCTTCTGGAGTATTGGCTATTCCTGCCAGCTTGGTGTCATCTGCAAATTTGATGAGTTCCCCATCTATCTCCTCATC
This sequence comes from Vipera ursinii, assembly GCF_947247035.1. Classification (NCBI taxonomy): domain Eukaryota; kingdom Metazoa; phylum Chordata; class Lepidosauria; order Squamata; family Viperidae; genus Vipera; species Vipera ursinii. The sequence goes on along the minus strand of NC_139517.1, from coordinate 112,388,542 downwards.
CAAATCGTTAATGAAGATATTGAAGAGCACTGGGCCCAGAACAGAGCCCTGGGGCACCCCACTACATACTTCCTTCCATGTAGATGCAGTTCCATTGAGGACCACATGCTGAGTACGGCCTGTCAGCCAGCTACGAATCCATCTGGTGGTGATGCTATCTAACCCACATTTTTCTATCTTATCAAGTAGTAGGTTGTGATCTACTTTATCAAATGCCTTACTAAAGTCCAAGTAAATTATATCTACAGCATTCCTCTGGTCTACTAATATTGTCACTTGGTCAAAGAATGTGATAAGATTTGTCTGTCATGATCTGTTTTTGACAAACCCATGTTGACTTTTAGTGATGACTTTGTTTGTATCTAGGTGTTCGCTGATTTGTTGTTTGATTATCTTTTCCAGAATCTTCCCAGGTATTGAGGTCAGACTGATAGGTCTGTAGTTTCCTGGAACTATTTTTTTTCCCTTTTTTGAAGATGGGAACTACATCAACTCTCTTCCAGTCCTCTGGTAGTTCCCCAGTGCTCCAGGATCTTTGAAAAATATAGTTCAGTGGTTCTGAGATCACATCTGCCAGTTCCTTGAGAACTTTGGGGTGTAATCCATCTGGTCCTGGTGATTTGAACTCGTCTAGGCTGGACATGTGCTCACTTACCATTATTTTGCCTATCTTAACTTGCGTTTCTATTCTGTTTTTTATGGCACTGGTTTTGGTAGGTTGGACTGTTTTTTTCCCTTTGTGTAAAGTCAGATGCAAAAAACGAGTTAAATAGTTCTGCTTTCTCCATATGTATGTATGTTATGTATAAATGTACCTGTTTACTTTTCCCCAAAAGTAAACCCATCCCCGAAAGTAAGCCCCAGCTGATTTTTGGTGTGGTGGGCCTAAGATAAGCTCTCCCCTGAAAGTAAGCTCTACTTAAGGGCCTGCAAGGATGGCCTGCCTGTGACAAGGCAGGGAGGAGGGATCTGACCCATGGTACTGGTATACCGGTTCCTTACTGCCTCCTTGCTTGTTCCAAGGCCTCATGGCAGCGGCATTGGCCAGGAGGCGGCAAATGGCCATTTTCGGCATAACATGGCACAATGCTGCTGCCATGAGGCCTGGCGGATCCTCTCCCATTGTGAGCCATGTGCCATTATACTGGTTCCCTACCACTGCCTGGCTTGTTCCGTGGCCTCATGGCAGTGGCGTTGGGTGTGATGCATAAGGCGGCAATGAATGGCCTTGCATGGGAATGGCACATGCCTCACTCTCCCACCACCATGCAGGGTAAGGTTGCTGTGCTCGCCCCTCTCCATATGCCCTCGCCTCCCCCAAACGTTGTTTTTTTTTTACTAACCTGCGTTTCAGCTACATTCCGTTTCTCTGTTTGCTTCTCACCCTTCGCCGCTTGTTTGTGGGACTACCGGTAAAAAAAAAATCAATCAGACTTTCTAATTTCTTGAGATCTCACGAGAAGTTAGAAAGTCTGATTGAACTTTTTTTTGTCCCACAAACATGGCTAAGGCTGAGAAGTGAACTGAGAAATGGAATGCAGCTGAAAGGAAGGTTAGTAAAAAAGAATGCTTGGGGAAGGCAAGGCAATCTGGGCAGGGGCGGGCATGGCAAACGTACCCTGTGAGGTTTCAGCAAGTATCTGGCAGGGGGAGGGAAGCAACTGGTCCGTCACCATGCTCTTGCTGCCATGTTGCTTCTACACCCCATGCACAGGCCCTACCCCACCCCTGTGCACTCGCGGCCTATTGTGTGTGTGTGTGTGTGTATGCATATATATATGTATGTATGTATGTATATGTATATAGCATGTATATATGTGTGTTATGTATGTGTAAGCGTAGATATATACTTTCCTTTGAAAGCAGGCAATATCTTATCTTATCTCATCTCATCTCATCTCACCTTACCTTACCTTACCCTATCTTATCTTCTCATATCATATTATGGTTTCAAGCTAGTTTGATTCATGATGCCTACATGGATAAGTCCTTGCAGTTTTTCTGGCAACATTTTCAGAAATGGCTTGCTATTGCCTTTACCTAGGGTTGAGACAAAAGTCTGGCCAAAGGTCAGGCAGCTGATTCTTTGATTAAGGATTGGACTAAAACTTGGCTTTTCCTTTACTAGTCAATCACTTTAAGGACTCAACCAATGTTTCTCAACTTTAAGATGGGCAGATTTCAACTCCCAGTATGCCTCAACCAGTATGCTTACTGGGGAATTCTGGGAGTTGAAGTCCAGACATCTTAAAGTTGCCAAGGCTAAGAAACACTGTACTGGACCAAATTAGTTCTCCTAATGAAACTAGGATAGATTTGTTAAAAAAAATAGAGCTGTCAATAAAAGGAGATCCAATCAACTGTTTTCTTTAATAAGTTCACTAATCAAACTGAAGTGTTAAAATAAATCAACTATAAAACACTTTGCTTGCTAAAATTGAGAATTAACAAAAATTGATGTTGCTGTTGTTTGACCAATTTCATCTAGAAGCTGAAAAAGGTTATTACCATCTACTACAAAATTCTGCACACCTCTGGGAAACCACGGGAAAGGTATTTGCTTCAGAGCCATTACTATAATATCTGCTAAGATGTTCATTTCTCTAATTAGGATTTTGATGTAGCTTCAACTAGGTTATATACATAACTGTATTCATCCAAAAGCTTTGACAGATGACAATGCTGGATAGTTTCATATTTTTCCTTTCATCTCAACAGACTAATGTCAGAATATTTCCAAAATTTAGATATGTCATCTTTCCCTTTATATCTGACAGTTGGTGGGTATATTATAAAAATTGAGTCTATCTTTGGAGGCATTAAGATCATTACGAATATTGTTAACAGCAACAATAGTAGGAAATCTTCCTATATTTAGTCAAGCTGGATTTAAAATCCATGTAAAGATGTGCAGTACAGCAAAATTACAATGAACAAATTTGGAGCAGGTTCATAATGCTCTCCAAATACTACAGTATTATAAATTCATCACACATTAATCTTCCATCCCCATAATGGAGGTTTGCATTTCTATGTTTTATATGCAGCAGCAAAAAATGTGTGTGAGAGAGAGAGAAAGACGGGGGGGATGGAGGGAGGGACGGGGAAAGAGAGAGAGAGAGAGAGAGAGAGAGAAAGAGAGAGAGAGAGAGAGAGAGAGAGAGAGAGAGAGAGAGAGAGAGAGAGAGAGAGAGAGAGAGAGAGAGAGAGAGATTTGCAAGTCCCAGAATATTCCATTTCTTTTATGGTTATAAATAATCAAATACAATTTGTGACTCTGTGGTCTGTAATGCATTTAGATTGACTTGGAGTATGATAGAAGGGAGAAAATTTGGTCTGTACTTGATTTCACCAAAGGAGTGCAATTCCCTGGACATCTTCTCTCTCTCCCTCCTCCCCACCTTCCTCATTATATAGCACACTCTTGTGTGTTCAGCAGCCTCTCTGCAGACTCAAGGGAAAACAAAGCTATCATTAGACATGTCCCAATGAGCACTGCTGATGGGAACTGGTTTTGCAGGGCAGACTGGCAGACTGTGATGGGAAAAAAAAGATTTTACCAAGACTGGTCAGCTACTAGTTGCTACAGGTTTTGAACTGAAAACTCTTGATGCAAACTAAAATGCATGGTGATAATGCACAGTCTGAATCTGCTCTGACAGAAATATGGTCAATAGCATGTTTTTTTACAGTTCAGCAAACATTTATTTCAAGGATGAGAGGAGCAAGTCATGGAAATTTCAAACCCGTTTTGGTGTTTTGAGGTCAAAGATACATAATAGACTAAGTTTTCACTCCATCTCTCTCTCTCTCTCTCTCTCTCTCTCTCTCTCTCTCTCTCTCTCTCTCTCTCTCTCTCACACACACACACACACACACACACACACACTCACACACATTTTTCATCCTCAAAGTTTCTGATTTATGTTTAGTATTGTTTCCTTTTTATAGTCAATTTGGTCTAGTGGTTAAAGGGAGACTGCGAGTTCTAATTCTGACTTAGGCATCAAAGTCAATTGGGTGACATTGGGCCAATCATTCTGTCTCAGCCCAACCCATATCACAGACTTCTTGTTCAGGGCACAAAAGGAGGAGGAAGGAAAATTATGCATATTTGCTACCTTGAGTTATTTACAAAAGGCAGGATAAAAAAACCACCTACTAGTAGTCCACTAAAAGTGGTTGAAAGGTAAGGTATTTACTATTTTATTTTGACCTGGATGGAAAAGTGACTTAAATGAAGTTGATAACTCTGAGATTTACACTGGAGGGTACAACACTACATTAGTTCAGGGGTGCCTATTTCTAAATAGAAGACCATCTGACTTACTTCTGTGATGCTGAATCAAGACTCGGGCACCAAAAAGTTGAGAGTGAGAGTATTAAAGATCACATGCATCCAAGTGTTTTGCCTTACATGCTCTAGTTATGATTCAGGAAATTATGTCAGTTCCATTGGCATTGAAATTAGGGGGGGAACCAAGTTCAAGGGCAGTCATTGCCAACATGTTCTCTACATCTTTTCTAAATTTTGGCATAGTTGGGTTATAGTTTTGGGAACTGAAGCCAAATATATGCAAACATGTTTCAATCATAAATCTTTATCTGTTAATTTAGAACACGCATCATGTATATATGTATATACAAATATCATTTGTATACATATATAATGGTACCTTGTATACATATACCTCTGGTTCCTTCAGTGCCAGAGCCCTGTTATTCAACAGCTTTGAAACTGATTGAATTCAGTACTCAACAGATTTTGATGCAAAAATTTTGTTCCAGTACTCATTTATTTGGCATTCAATGCACAAGCTAGAACTTGTCAGTGTTGGCACCTTGTGGCTCACTAAATTATCCTTCATGGGCGTATATGCATATACACAGAGACACAAATGCAAACACACTATTGTATTAACAAATATTGTGTATGTTATAGAAGATACTCACCACCCCAAAAAATAATAAAATAAAATAAAAAGGTGGTTAACAGGTGAGTTCCACCCCATTTTATAACCTTTTTTTCAACAGTTGTTAAGCCAATCATCACAGTTAAGCTAATCATGCAATAATTGAAGAAATCCAGCTTCATTGGCTTTGCTTGTTGGAAGCTGGCTGCAAAGATTGCAAATAGCACTAGCAAAAGCACTTAGACATATATACCGCTTCACAGTGCTTTACAGCCCTCTCCAATTGGTTTTACAGAGTCATCACATTGCCTTTAACAATCTGGGTCCTCATTTTACTGACCTCAGAAGGATGACTTCACATGACTTCAGAATGTTGCAACCAACATAAATACATGCTGGTTGCCAAGTGTCTGAATTTTGATCATGCAACCATGGAGAGGCTCCAATGGTCATGAGTATGAGGACTGATTATAAGTCATTTTTAGTGCCATTGTTACTTTGAAGAGTTTATTTATTTATTTATTTATTTATTTATTTTATTTATTTGTTTTTATATACCGCCCTTCTCCCGAGGGACTCGGGGCGGTGTACAGAGTAAGGTAGGTATACAGTTGAACAATAGTAAAAAACAATAGTAAAAAACAACTGAGACCCCAAGAGCTATCAGGCCAGGCCGGACTGCTGGAACAGGTAAGTTTTTAAGTCGTGCCGGAAGGTGCGGAGGTTGGGGGCCATCCGGATTTCGGTATGCAAGCAGTTCCAGAGGGTTGGCGCACCCACTGAGAATGCCCTCCCCCTGGGGGCCACCAGCCGACATTCTTTGAGCGGTGGCACCCTGAGGAGGCCCTCTCTGTGGGAGCGCACAGGACGGAGGGGTGTTGACGTTGGCAGAAGGTGCTCCCGTAAGTAGTCCGGACCCATGCCATGAAGGGCTTTGTATGTCATTGTTAGCACCTTGAATTTCACTCGGAAGGCAACCGGAAGCCAGTGCAGTTCACGGAGGAGAGGTGTGGTATGGGAGTATCGGGAGGCCCCCAAAAGTGTCCGTGCAGCTGCACTCTGCACCAGTTGAAGCTTCCGAGTGGCTCTCAAGGGCAGCCCCATGTAGAGAGCGTTACAGTAGTCAAGGCGAGAGGTCACAAGTGCATGGGTGACTGTACGTAAGGCATCCAGGTCCAGATAAGGTCGTAGTTGGCGCACCAGTCGAACCCGGGAGAAGGCCCCCTTGGTCACAGCTCCTATGTGATCTTCCAAGGATAGCTGTGAGTCTAGGAGGACACCCAGGTTGCAGGCCCTATCAACAGGGGGTAATAACTCATCCCCGATGTTAAGGGATGGAATGTTCTGAGTATCCTGGCTTGCCGGTATGTACAGCCATTCAGTCTTGTCCGGGTTGAGTTGAAGCCTGTTCCTCCCCATCCATTCCCGGACCACTTTCAGGCAACGGGACATCACGTTGAGGGCATCACTGATGCTGTTTGGAGTTGAGATGAAAAGCTGGGTGTCATCAGCATACTGATGGTACCCTACTCCAAAACCACGAATGATCTCACCCAGCGGTTTCATTTAGATGTTGAACAGGAGAGGCGAGAGAACCGACCCCTGAGGGACTCTGCAAACGAGAGGCCTCGGAGTCTATCTCTGTCCCCCTGCCAGCACCAACTGCGAGCGACCCAGGAGAAAGGAGAAGAACCACCGCAGAACCGTGCCTCCCACTCTATCGAAAGCCGCCGAAATGTCTAATAGGACTAGGACAGAGGAATGGCCCCTGTCCCGGGCCCTCCAGAGATCATTCATCAGAGCGACCAATGCCGTCTCCGTGCTGTAGCCCGGCCTGAAGCCCGATTGGCACGGGTCAAGATAAACCGCTTCATCCAGGACCTGAGGAAGTTGATTCGCCACCACACTCTCAACAACCTTCGCAAGGAAGCGAAGGTTGGAGACTGGACGAAAGCTATTCAATGAGGTTGGGTCCAAGGTGGGCTTCTTGAGGAGAGGTCTCACCACCGCTAAGTGCTAAGTGAATGGTTGTAAATGAAGTATGAGTGAGGGCTTAAATTCTGACTTAATGACTATGACATTTACTTAATGACTGCAGCAAAAAATGTCATAAAATTGGGTTGGTCATATATGCCTTGGCTTATGAATGTCATGACTTCCAATGGAAGTTCTAGGCTCCATTATAGTTATAAGCAGAGGAGTATCTGTACTGGGTTTAAATATATCCATTGTCTAAGTCAATTTTCAGTATCATTATGCTAGGCTGTTTTATGCCAATGGTAGATACTCTTTTCAGTGGAGACATATTTGAAGTGTTGAAAGAGTGTGTGATTAACAAAGACACAAAGTTTTCTGTCAAAGGAAATTTGCCCATTCAGAGAGTGTGGCTGTCATGATAGGCATGACTTTTATAAAATAAACATTTATGTGAGGTGACCTAGCCTTTGAGCATTATATTTACTGCACCAATAGCCCCATGATGGAGTCCAGAAGTAGTGATGCATATATAGCAAATATATAGTTCTGGAAGCTTATGCTTTGATTTCCAGCATGTTATCTTCCTGATTATTTTAAATAAGCTTGGTTTTAAAAATCAGGTGACCCAGGAAGATTAATTAGCATCCCCCAAAAAAGGTGCATAGTAGCATGATGCTGTCTATGAACACCCTGTATTCTTTATTGAAACGATTTTTAGCTTGTTACTAAGCAAAATTGTTTGCCTTCTTAGATAATTCACAAAACATACACATGGACTATATTAGTCAGCCAGACAAGCAATTCATAATGATATTTTTACCAAAATAGGATTTGTATTTTACTTATGCAGAAAGCTGTCACTCCTAAATGTATTCTCATCTAATACCAATTAAGCCCAATGAGGAAAACATTTTCTTGGGTCTAATGGAGTTTTGACATGATCCTATGAAGTGGGAGATATTATAGATTTACTTCTCTACCTCCTCTGGCAAGGTTAATAGATGCACCTGCAGTAAATAGTGCGGAAGAGGGCCTTTTAAGGAAAAAAAAAGACGTCAGATGCTTTTCAAAACAGTTTACATCCACTAAGGTTACCATTGCTGCTCTGGTTAAGTTCCTCTGCTCAACCGCAGTATCAAAAAACATTCCTTTGGTACCTGGCCCTTAGTTAGAAGTTCAAGTCTTTGCTCACTTTCATTTGTAGCAAACTCAGGCTGCCTTGTAGAAAAGTTCCTCTCTGTTTTACTTCCTGGAATTTGACTGCCTTCCTCAAGGCAGCCTATTTTGCTTTTTCATTCCTTGTTTTGGTCCTGTGAGAATGACCACCAGATTTGTTCAAAATCAGTTTCTCTCCTGTTCATTCTCACAACCTGACCAAAGTCTAGCTTCTTTAAACAAAGTTCCACATAGTAGCAGGTATATAAAATGTAATGTTACATACAGTGGTGGGATTCAAATATGTGAACAACTGGTTCTCTGTGCGGATGCCACCTCCGGAAGTCCATTCTGGGCCTGGGCAACAAAAACCTAGCTACCGGCCGAACTGGTGTGAACCAGCTGAATACCACCACCACATACCTACTGTTAAAGAGTGGGTTCTTGGCACAGGAATGAAGACGTGAAGCTGAGTACAAGGTCACTCATAGTTTATTTCATGCAGAAACTGTACTGGGGAAAAGGCTGCAACTAGCCGCAATATATTGTCTATCCCCTAGGCGGCAGCCAATAGGTTTAAATCAACCATTGCCACCTGGAGATAGCCAATTGCAGCACAGGAGACTTGTAGTCTGGGTTGCTGGAGAGCTGTTAGCTGCTCCAGCAGCCCACTTTTATTCTTTAAGAGCCCAGTACATAACACCCCTCCCCTCTTAGACCAAACCATAATAACACCAATTAGTCTCAACAATTGTCAAGACTCATTATCCAAACACACTAAAATAAAAGTGATAATAATAATAAAAGTAAAAAAAAACCCAATGTAGGTTACAATGTTATTAAACAATGTCTCAATGAATAGGCTTCAAAAATGGCACTATTAGACAGTTACATCATAGCACTAGTTTCTGTAGTGTAGTGCAACAGAAATTACAACAATATATATAGCTCTTTATTTTACAACATAATCTGCAAGATATGAAGGAGGCTTGTGTGCCCTAGAGGAACGTCTTGGAGTTCCCATCACTTTGTGGTCTACCAGCTTACCCACTGGGCTGGGTAGACTTGTGTTGCACTCCAGGGCTCCCCAATTTTCCCTCCGGTACTGCGTCAGTTAAAAAGGGAAAGTCCTGATAGTCCATGTTAGGACTAGCTTGGCCGCAAGTTTGAGGACCTTGGGAGGGACTTATGATTCAGTCCTTACTTACTGGCCGTTCTGAAAACCGTTTTCTGAGCTGATCAATGTGTCAACTCGCCCTCCCTCCAACCCCACTTCATAAGATAGGGGTCTGGATGCCTTGGTAATTTGACCAGGAACCCACAGATTCCCATGACCATAGTTCCTGGCCCAAACCCAATTGCCCTTGTGCAACCCCCTTGGGGGTTTTGGTAAAGAGGCTTCTGCTGCCACTCTATCTGGAGGCAACCTGTCCAGTTTAGTAATCAAACACCTCCCCCAACGTAGTTCTACAGGACTTTTGCCTGAAGCAGTGCAGGGCATAGAATGCTGGCAGAGTAAAAAAAATCTGCCAATCTGTGATGCCAGTCACCTGTGACAATGCGCTTGAGTGCTTCATTCATTGTCCTCACCATGCATTCAGCTTGACCATTAGAAGATGGATGAAAATGCACAGACATTGCATGTTTGATGAGATTAGCTCTAAGGAAGGCCTGAAATTCAGCAGCAGTGAATTGGGCCCCACTGTCTGAAACTAAGACATCTGGCAACCCATGTGTTGCAAAGAGTTTTCTCAGCACCTGGATGGTCCTAGCAGTAGTCATATTAGGAACTGGAATTACTTCCAGCCATTTTGAGTGGCTATCCACTACTATAAGGAAGAGCTGTCCCTGAAAGGGCCCAGCGTAGTCTATGTGAACCCTAGTACAGGGAGTGTGTGTTTCTTCCCACCTGTGAACTGGAGCCTGTGGCATTTCAGGCCTAGATTGATGGCATGTATAACAACCATGGACTTGAGCCTCAATGTCCTTATCAAGGCCAGGCCACCAGAGGTAGCTTCTAGCTAAAGCTTTCATTCTGACAATGCCTGGATGGCCTTCATGTAATGATTGTAAAACCCTGTCTCTTAGGGAAGTGGGAATTACGGTATGACTCTGTTTCCCCATAAAATGCATGCTTTATGGGCAAAATAGCTCTGAAATTCTGAGCCTGGACTTTTATCCAACTAGCCCATGTGTACCCAAGACAACACTCTACTAAGTATTTTATCTGTGGCAGTTTCAGCAGCAATGTCCCCTGCATGGAGGCAAAATTCAGGTAGGTCTTGTATGGACAATATTCTAGCATCTGGAGCCAGATCAGAATCCATTAGTGGCAGTGGTAGTCTACTGAGGCCATCCGCATGGCCCATTTCCTTACCCGGTTTGTGAATTAATTAAAAATTGTATGCAGATAGGAAAATAGACCATCTCAGAATTCTTGGAGATAGTATGTGGGGGGTTTGTTTGTCTGTTGTGAAAAGTCCCAACAGAGGTTTGTGGTCAGTGTATACCATGAAATCCCTGTCATATAAATAGTCATGGCATTTTTTTATTCCAGCAACGATGGCCAGGGCCTCTTTGTCAATATGAGCATAGTTGCGCTCAGCAGAGGACAATGTCCTTGAGTAAAATGCTACAGGAACCTGTTTCCCATTTTTCTATGTGACTTAAAACTACCCCCACCCCATATGGAGATGCATCACATGCAAGACATACAGGTTTAGACTCTTTGTAGTGAGTTCTAGTGGACTTTTCTGACAATAGTCCTGGAAACATTTTTCATGTAAGTTAGTCCATTTCCATGGAGCTTTCTTATCTAGAAGCCTGTGGAGGGGCTCTGCTATTGCTGCGTTATGAGGTAGAAATGTGTGATAGAAGTTTAGGAGGCCCAAGCATGCTTATAGCTCTTCTTTTGATTTGGGCCTAGGAGCCATTTTAATGGCCTTCACTTTTGAATCAGTGGGGTGAATGCCGTTAGCATCAATTCAGAAACCCAGGAATTCTGTTGAAGAAACCCCAATACTACACTTGTTCTTTTTTAATTTGAGGCCTGTTTCACAAAGCCTCTGCAAGACAGCCCTGAGCCTACTGGCCAACACTTCTGGGGATTTCCCTGCAATAAGAACATCACCAAAATAAGGGCAGAAACCCTGAATACCCTTGAGTGTACACTCCATGATTCCCTGAAAAATACCTGGTGCAACACTGACTCTAAACTGTAAGCATTTAACTTTGAAAGCCCCCCTGTGAGTCACGATCATTTGAGCCATGGCTGTGGCCTCATCAACCGGCAATTGCTGAAAGGCCTGTGCTAAATCAAGTTTAGCAAAAATAGTGCCCCCTTGCAAGGAGGCTAAAATATGGTTGACCACTGGGACCGGGTAAGCATGTTGCTTGAGGTCTTTATTTAGTGTGCATTTATAGTCAGCACAAATGCTCATTTCCCCATTGGCTTTACGTGGAGTAACTATAGGAGTTTCCCACTCCCCACCATCAACAGGCTGTAACATGCCCTGTTCTACCAGCTTATCAATTTTGGAATCAATTTTATGTTTTAAAGCAAAGGGGACACTACGAGGCTTAACCCTGATTGGAACTACATTGGGATCAAGCTTAAATGAGATAGGTGGGCCTGTGTATGTTCCGAGGGTTGAATCAAAAACATCCGCATATTCCTCACATACTAATGCGGGGTCTGCAGTTTGCATCCGGTTTATGCCAGTAATCTGAATACCTAAGGCATCAAACCAATTGAGTCCAATGAGACTCGTTCTCTGCCCCCCAATACTATTACATCCAGGTGCTCCAAAAACCCTTTAAACTTTACCAACAAAGTGGCTTCTCCCATGACTTTAATGTGAGCATTTTGAAAATCTGTTAGGATTATATCTGAGGGTCTTAGTTTGGCCCAATTGTTACTGCGCCTACGCACAAAGTTAAAAGTGTCTTGAGAAATAATTGAAACTGCTGAGCCAGAGTCCAATTCCATCTTACATGGAACTCCTTGTAGCTCTATCATGAGCTTAAATTTCGGTTTGAGAGGGTGTCAAGCCCCGGTGTGGCATACATTTCTACGGCTTCTGAAAAACCCACACTAACTGGACCCTGGGCCCCAGTACCTCTCCTAGTCAGTTCCTCCGACTGGTGTTTGGGTGGCCAGTCTCTCTGGCGGGCTCTGAAAACCAGTGCGATGTGGCCTGCCCTTCCGCAAGCTCTGCATGTGGCTGATCAAAATCTGCAGTTGGTGTGAAAATGGTTGCCGCCGCACCCCTTACATCTTGGTAAGAGAACTGCCTTGTAATTGTCCTCTTGCTGCTGGCTGTTTTGGTGTTGCATGTTGGGTTGCTTTTGGAGTCAGTTGATTTCAGGTTCTTCTTCCTCGGAGAATTCTTTGGTGCATTTGGCATCCTCACGGTGGACCGTTTCTTCAAACTTTGTTGATTTGGCGGGCTGCACTGTTTGAACAGCACCCCCGGCAGCTTCGTTGGCCATCACCTTGTCTTGTGCTTCAGAAAACATTAAATTTGGCCTAGCAAAGATTCTCTGCTGAAGCGTTCTGTCCCATAGGCCGCAGATGAGCCGGTCTCGTAGTCTCTCTTCTAAATTTGAAAATTTGCAAAGGCATGCAGCCTGCCTCATGCCCACTATGAACTCAGAAGCTGATTCACCTGGTTGCTGCACTCTTTGGTCAAACTTGAACCACCAAGCCATTTCAGACATCTTGGGCTGGAAGTGCCCGATAAGCTTCTTTCTGAGGTCTGCGTAGGAGACTGCTTCAATCGGTGTCAGCGCAAAAAGGTTCTAGGCCAAATCAAAGGTTGCTGGGCCGCACACACAGAGTAGCGTTGAGGCCTTCAGTCCTTCCTCTGCGATCTGATTGCCCCTGAGGTAGTTTTCTACTTGTGATAGATATGGTGGCCATTCCTCCGGGTGTTTCACATCAAATTCTCTCAGTTTCCTGACCTTCGGCATTCTTTTGCTGGTTCCTGCGTTCTTCCAGATCCTACTTCCAGGCTCAGGGAATGAGTCCACTGAGCATGAGGTCGCTATCATGGCTTGCTAGCCGACCTTGAGAGAGGGGGGGGGAAATGCCTTTTCCCTCTGGCGTGCGCTGCCTTTCCCTCGTAGACTTCAACTCTTAATCAGTGAATCAGGATCCCACCTTCGTTGCCATTGTTAACTAGTGGGTTCTTGGCACAGGAATAAAGACACAAAGCTAAGTATAAGGTAACCCATAGTTTATATCGTGCAGAAACTGTACTGGGGAAAAGGCTGCAACTAGCCGCAATATATAGTCTAGCCCCTAGGCGGTAGCCAATTGGTTTGTATCAACCATTGCTGCCTGGAGATAGCCAATTGCAGCACAGGAGACTTGTAGTCTGGGTTGCTGGAGAGCCGTTAGCTGCTCCAGCAACCCACATGGTATTATTTAAGAGCCCAGTACATAACACCTATCACTTATTCTCAGTCGTCCAGGTCATGGTTGTCCCAAAGATGCTTTTTCAGGAAGCAACTGGACTTTCTTCTTTTTCTTTGAAGACTTTCCACATCTTATCTAAGAAACGTCTTCAGCTCTGACTGGATGATGAAGAACAGAAGGATTTATATTCCTTGCAGACAGCTGGTCATTTGCATTCTTTTAGAGAACGGGTCTCAAACTACCAGCCCATGGACCAGTTGCCTCATATGGAGGCTGCACCTACCCCAGCTCTGGCAATGCAAAAATAGTTGTGATACGTCGCAACACATCACAGGACATGGCGAGTTTGACACCTGTGTTTTAGAGGCTATTGAGGCCATTTGGAGGTCTTCAAAGAAAATGTCTTCAAAGAAAAAAAAGAAAGTCCAGTTGCCTCCTGAAAAAGCACCTTTGGGATCACTTAAATATGTTAAATGTAAGCAAGGCATTGGTGATCCAGACATGTTTAGACCATGATTGTCTTCTTCCCAATTTATCAGTATGGGATGAATATATTTCTTTTCTAACTGCTGCATTCGGCCGTCTTGCTATAGAATTACAGTCTGATCACTATTGATCTTAGATCTATTGTAGCTTAATGTTTCAAAACATATTTCTATTCAGTGTATGTTCCACTTTTTCTTTGCTAGTTTTTTTCCTCATAGCTAGACTCATTACCTTGCATTATGTACTTTGAATTTCATAAGCTACTTATCTCACTCTGTTCTGAATTTGGTTGCCCTTCCTCTTTGTTTTGACTGCCCTGCCACTTTCTGTCAGTGGTGAATATAATCCACTTATCACTTCTTCTTGCTTGATACATAAAGTGAACAAAATTGATCTTAATGCTAATCCTTGTGACTTTCTTCTAGTCACTGCCCGACATGTTGAGCTCACATTTGCCTTTTCTTTCTGATGTTCAAGTAAGCCCTTTCCTTCCTTGAAGTCAATTATCATTTCCAAAATTCCAGACAGATTTGAATGTCAGGCAGCAATTGGACTGCACACATGAATCCCATACATTCAAGAAGACAGATTATAACTAATAATATGCCTGTTTAAATGATACAGTAGAGGTTTTCCTATTGGCCTTAATCCAGAGATGCTTTTGTACATTTCTGGAAGAACATTTTCATATATGTTATTGGCTGATTCATAAGCTCATCTTACAGAACCAGTGCTGCCTATGCAGAGATACTCTCTGCACTACTCCTCAATCTTTGTTTTCCTGAACTAACCAACTTCTAACCAAGTTCTTACTGTAGGTTATAAATTCTGAAGTTTTTGAGCTGTGATGAGCGAATTTGAAATGTTGAAGGCATATTATTATAATTTTTATTACAGTTTGCACAAGGAGGCTCACATAAGGTTGACTGTATGCCATCCAGAAGGCTCCTGCTAAAAATCAAAGAAAAATTACAATACTGCAATATTAGTTAATAAATAAATATGAAAACATTTTACATTGTAACATTGTAAATTAATTCAAAAGCAGAAGCTTCTAGCTAATAGAAAATAAAATCATATGTAATACTGTCCATAACATTTTGCAACAAACATTGAATAATATTTTCAAACTAATATTTCTAGATTAAGTCCAACATTCTATACAAATAAATTTACCACAGGCTAGAGTTATCCTGAAAAACACTTTCCTTTATTCAAGATTGCTTGCTAATCTTGAAGAGTATTCTTAAAAAGCATCAGTATTTTTAAAAAAAAACATTAATTCTTTAAATTCTTGCATGTTAGTTTGATTAAGCTGCCTTTCTCAGCTGAATGCTCTCCATGTACTGGACTGGCAACTCACCAGGATGGCTTCTGAAAATTGTAGGTTTAGCACCCTCAATGACATTGCTGGAAAGTTATATTCTGGTCCAATTTTATTTTGCTGCTGGCCAATCAATCTAATCTATAGTTCAATTTGTAACTGGAAAACATACAGAAACTCTTAAGACTGGATGGCATACACCTGTATTGTAAATATAGTGGCATTTATTATTCATTTTATAGTTATTCAGGACAGCTAATAGCAGTACTTGTAATAGTAATATGATTAACATTGATTTATATCTATTGATATAAAGCTAATTGTTTATTAATAATAATAATAATAATAATAATAATAATAATAATAATAATAATAATAATACCCTTTCATTGTTGAGAACATAGCTTGTTGCAAAATTTGGCATCTTCTTTCTGAGATGTCTGCTATTGTCCAAAGGAAACTCTTTCTTACTTTTACAAAAATAGGTTACTTTTCATCCTTTTACCAAGCTCAGAAGGGGCGGCTGGGGAGGGGAGAAAGAGCTCTATGCGTGGGTTTGCATAAAAATCCAGGTAAATTGGAAGCCTCTCTTTCTCTGTCAGCAGTTTTTATTACAGCTCCGGAAATCCCATTATCGTTTGTTAAGCACGAATTCCCTTTTGTGAATCCACGCTGACTTTTCCTAATTAAATTGTTATTCCCTTTATTCTCTCCCTGACTAGTACTTGGAGTTCTTTTTATGCAGCCAGCTAACAGGTGTGTGACAAATACAAGCCCTTTGTTTTGTTAGATTACCTCTTGTTTTTGAACTACACCAAGATGTATTTTGCATAGAAAGATGGACAGAAAACTAGTCTCTTGTCCAGACGATCTGGTTCAGCTCCCATGCCTGCCAAAGTCTTCCTATGTGAATATTTGTTTAATGAGACATGTATATCAACTCTTTCTCAACCATAGAATAAGAGGGTTAATCTTTTTTGAAAGAGTCAACTAGATGTTTTTCTACAACACCCTAGCATTTTGACTTATTGAGGTAAGCCCAGTTGCAATCCCTCACATAGCTGTAACTGGACTAGAAGACCTCCAAAGTCCCTTCCAACACTGTCATTCTGTGTTTACATTTTGAAATAGAGTGCAGGAATAGTCATTCAATATCCCCCTTGAATACAGAAAAAGCCAGCCTGATTTGGGTAGGTTTAAAGGTTTGAAGTACACTTACAACCTCTGCAAGTCTTACAGCACATGTTTTATTTCTGAATTCTCCCATATAAATGCAAACAATAAAGGCTATCCCACAAATGCACATATACATACACACATTCAATATTTCAAGGACTCCAGGAATTTTTTTGTCCTTGAAAGTGATATTATAGGCAGATGCAATATTCCAAGAACTGACTTCTATTCATATTGAATCCAAGCTGAAAAAAGCTAATGGTAACCATGATGTTCTGTCCATTCCAGGTCTTGAATTTGATTAATAGAGTTGTGAAGCTTTACTCAATCACAAAATGAATGTTGGAAGAGAGAGGGAGAATGTAAGTCCTACAGCAAAAGTCCAGGAGGAACTGCAAAGCTCTTAAAAAAAACAAAAACCTCAGGCACACTAAAACAGCTTTTGTGTTTCTTGAAGGTCACAGGCACTAGAATAATGCTGGGAATAAAACTCCAGGGTAATGACTTGCTAACCTCTGGTCTAATCACCAGCAAATATCTCCAAAACTGTCTTTTTTATTTTTAAATACGAAGAAGACATATAAATGAAATCTATGAGGTTTAGTCAAAGCCCAGAGCGTATTCCAGTAAATGTGTAATGTGTTTAGCTTTTGAACAGTGACATTTCCAGAAAAACAAATTTGTGATGAATCACAGATTTGGAAAACAGGAACAGAGTTAAACAACAACCACTAAAAATATTAAAAATATTGCAGCTATGATTAATCTTCTACTAGTTAAAGATGAAATATCTATACCAATCTTTTCAGACAGCATAAGATTTCAACTCTCAGAATTCCTAGCCAGCACAGAAGTCTAGAAGTTTTAGACTTAATACATTTGAAAATCGCCAATTTTGGGATTAGCATAATATGACATTTCTATGCGGTTGGTTTCGATACCAACTAGTATCTAAATAGGATCACCCAGCTCAGTACTGAGTGAAATTGTGGTGATAACTTTGGGAACAATGAGAATCACTCCTTTAAATCAGGAAATAAAGTCTTCAAATAAATTGGAAAACAAACTAGTGGCAAAGTTTAGGCTGTTTGTGATACCTATTGCTAACGGCTTATACGTAGGTTGAAGGAACACACAAAAAAGCAAAACAATTATTATTTTTATCAACAGCAATAACAATAACATTAAGTAAAGGAAAAGTAGAATATATAATATTAAGTATTCCTCAAGTGCAGAATCTATGGGTATGTTTTTGCCAATACATATGTATTCTCTTCCAATCTCAAACCATCTAGATTGCAACAGTTCCTGAAATTTTTAATTTTAATTTTTAGCCAGGATTTCTGGGAATTGCAATCCCAACATCTTGGGAGATGTAAGGTGCCCTAATGGGAAAGGTTGGTCTGGATCTGCAGGGTGCTCTGGAAGAATTCCCCTCCTAGTCAGGGATAACTTAGTGCAGTGATGGCGAACCTTTTAGAAACCAAGTGCCCAAACTGCAACCCAAACTCCACTTATGTATCGTCATGTGCCAGGTGGGTGTGGCCCATTGGGTGTGTGTGGTCAATTGGGTGGGCGTGGCTCATTGGGTGGGCGTGGCTGCAGTGGTAACGGCAGAATGGGTGGGACTAAAAAGTTCAATCAATCAATTGCAACTTTGCGAGAACCTTTTTTTGCCTGAGAGAATTTCAAATTGATTGATTGATTGAACATTTTTTAAATTTTGCACACGGCGGTGGAGGCCTAAAGTGAAAAGGTTTTATAAAACCCAGCTGAAGGCCTAGGACTGGGGTGATGGTATACGTGCCCAGAGAGAGGGCTCTGCGTGCCACCTGTGGCACGCATGCCATACGTTTGCCACCACAGGCTTAGTGAAATGTTTCTGAACCTTTTAAGATTGTGGATTTCAATTCCCAGAATTCT
Organism: Vipera ursinii; assembly: GCF_947247035.1. Taxonomy (NCBI): domain Eukaryota; kingdom Metazoa; phylum Chordata; class Lepidosauria; order Squamata; family Viperidae; genus Vipera; species Vipera ursinii. Next base: position 112,370,169 of record NC_139517.1, on the reverse strand, counting down.
CCAGCCAGTAATTCTGGGAACTGAAGTCCACACATCTTAAAGTTCCCAAGGTTGAGAAACATAGACTTAATGAATTTCTGCAGTCATCAGGGAGTTGAACTGAATGACCTTCATGCCTTCCCTAATCGTATATTCTATAAGTCTCTGATTTATTCTCTTTCTCTCTCCTTCTCCCTTCCTCTTTTATACACTGTCTGACATGTACATAGTTCCCTGCTGGGATGAAAGCATTTCTATTTTTCAGACATTTCAGTTTCTTGATTATGTGTTAGGTCATGACTTTCATCCTCTTTTATTTCCTTCTCCCCCCTCCCTCTCCCCCACACACTCCCCAAATATATTTCTTCCTCTCTAGGGAAAATTCTTTGTATTTCTGACAAGTTTATGACTTCTGACTCCTCTACTATTCTTTTGTGCCATTCAAGTTAAATTCACTTATTTATTGCTGTAATGTGCTTTCTGTTTAAGAACTAAAGTAGGTCTTCCTTTTGGATCAGTGGGATCTACCTGAGTGCACTTACAGTTCCAGCATAACAGCATATCAGTTTCTGAATTCTTATTAAAATGGCCCTTCAAAGTCAGGGTTCGCTTTCACTGTTATTAAAAATATCTTTGGTGTGTTTGCATAATGGATAGACAACTTCCTGGTGGACTACATATATTTCTGCTGGTGGTGAGTGTCTGTGGCTACTTAGAGATCTGTACCAAAGGTGCTTTTTTCAAAAGGCAACTGGACTTTTTTTTTGTTTGAAGATGTTTTGCTTGTCATCCAAGAAGCTTCTTTGGTTCTGTTCAATTCTTCAGAACTGAAGAAGCTTCTCAGATGAGAAGCGAAATGTGTTCAAGCAGAAACAAAGAAAGTCCAGTTGCCTTATGAAAAGCACCTTTGGGGCAGCCATGAACTGGATGAATGAGAATCTCTATAGACATTTAGAAAATATGTAATAATCCTGTATTAAACATTCTAGTATTTTTGCCAAAAATATATTGGTTCGCACGACTTCCTTACCTTCAGTCTGTATTCTTTTCTTTTCCTGAAGTTGAATGAAAACCCAGATTTTGAACTGATATAACCACATTGTCTTCCCTTGAGCCCTTTCTTGGAATTTATCTTTCTAGGCTTAAAAGGTCTTATCAGCCTTACTGAGGGACTAGAAAAGGGGGCAGGAACCACTTCATTATAGAAAAAAATGGATTATTTTTTTCCCTGGCCATGGCTACTATTACAGCCATTTTGTTAATTCAAAATGTCAGTGGCCTTATTATGTCATGGGCTCTGATGAGCAGGAACGAGGACACGCAGATGAGTACAGACAAACTCATACTTTATTTAAGCAGAAACTGTACCAAGAGATTGGAGTTACCCTGCTTCAATATATAGCCAGGCCCTATGGTATTAACCAATCGGATTGAAGCTATACTTGCCACCCAAAGTTGACCAATGGCAGGACCGGAGACGTCCTGTCTGGGTTGCTGGAGAACCGTTAGTTCTCCAGCAACGCAGGTGGTGATATTCCAAAAGCGCAGTATATAACAGGCCTGTCATTGAATGAAGGACAAATGGGAGAAGATAACTTTAAAGAACCTTTAAGGTCATTTATTTTCTGAGCTACGCTCCTGCTCTAATGTTTTGTTCTTGGTATTTAACTTTTTTTTGCGATAGCTATACATTTATGTTAAAATGATTTTGAATAATGATATGATTAAATATTTTGTAAACAGCTTAGTTACAGATTATTTTATACTGATCACTGCTCTGTAGGAAAGTTCAAGTCTTATTTTATTTTTTCACAAAATAATAGCTTTTCTTTGCTGGATTAAAATATACTTTGAACTTACTTTCAAGTGCATGATATCTATGAAAAGTGTTCTAGATGGCAGATCTCATATCTCCAATAGGCTGGTTTTGAACTATACTTCACTGAAAAATATAATCTAATAAATGGTGCTTAATTCCTTTAAGAATAAGAATCTTTGTGTATATTGTGTTACAATTGTATTTTAAGAAATATACCCTGAACACAAACCAATATCTGGTTCTTAAGATTTACATTAAGTAGATATTACCTCAAGTTCAGTGGAATAGTTCAGAATTCTGCCATCTTAGATCTATCCAAATGTATTAGATTATAACTCAGCATAATTCCCAAAGGATTCTGAGTGTTGTAGTGTGAAAGCTTACATCAGACAATCTTTCAATGTCCAAGAATGAGATTTTATGTTTCTAGGGACTGAAATGGACACAATAACATACAGCAGCTGAGACTATCTTTCTCTCTGTGTAGGAGGCTTAGATTTTCTTATTTTAATTTACAGAGAAATCATGCTTTTTCCAAGTGTTATGCAAAATCTTATTTTAGAGCTTTCAATAAATAATAGTCTCAAAATAAATAGAAGATATGATGTCATGTTTAAGATCCATGAGGCTTCAGTTACATATTGCTCAGCTATCTATCTATAGTGGCTAGATAGTCAAGTATTAGACTTTTCTAGACAATTGCATCTCAGTCCTACAAGCATATATTCATGTACTTTTATGTATGACTGTATTGTAAGAAGTCTTCTTATGTATAGTATATGAAAATGCTGTTTTTGGAAAGAGGTTCTCACTTTCTCCTTGATGTTCTGGGCAGGTTTACTCCTTGGGAATATGCATTTCTGCCTTTTGTGCCACTAGATTATATGTAGACAAGAAAGGAAAGACAGGAAAGAAAGAAAAAAATCAAACAAGATAAAAAATATATGAAGCCATTTAGATTCCACTTCAATTTGAAGAGGCTCCCTTTTTACAATAATTGATATTTTTTATTTATATAAGAAATAACATGAAGGAAATGAGTAAGAAGGGGATTTAGTCAAATAACAAGGTTATGAGTATACATACATACACGCAGGGAGACTGATATGCATTTCAAACTTATTTGTTTTCATCAGTCAGCCATACCCTTCTGAGATTCGAACCTGGGCTGATTGCACATTAGGCAGTTGTTTTAACCTCTATCTAAAATTTACACAAATATGAGATGTCACTGTTGTGGCTACTGCCTGTCGATGGCCTTCGGTTAGGCCGAAACAGGAAATAAAGATTTGTCCCATGTTTGGGGCCTAGCAAGGTAATCTAAATAGTTAATAAGCATGGCTAGGAAAGTCTGAAATATACCATTAAAATATGTTCTTCTGAAGAAAGCTGCCATGAAGAATACCTAAACATGGTACCTCTTCCAGCATTTTAAGTGCCCTCCATTAAGTTCTGAGAAAGATTCCTAGCTGGCCAAGTAAACACGAATTTAGGTTTTTCTATATTACTTATTTTCAAGGGAAATAGTGGGCAGGTAGGGAATTCCATATACCAATTTCATTCTTTTGGCACAGCTGAGGATGATCCAAGATAAAAACAGAACTCACTCAATTACTAAAGAATAACAATAAAAAGCAACAGAGAATTGATAAAGGGTTTTTGCAGGCTAATTGATATGCATTAAATGGGGGATAAATTCTCAAGTATCGGGAGACTCTTTTGGGTTGGAGCCTGCAGTAATGAAATGTGCAGAGAATACAGCTTCAGTTATCTCATTAAGTTACAATCCCATGCACCCTCTGACATATTACGTTGAATAAAGCAAGCCAGACTTTGGCATCTCAGCATAATTTATGCAAACCCCAATCAGTAATTAAAATGCCTAATTAGCCACTGGTATCAGATTCTCTAATAATCTGGAAAGTGAGATAACAGACACAAAGCACAAAAGTCCTCAGTGCTGCCCATAATAAAGAGTTTGGTCTGCATAACCTGGCAGTGATCATTAATTTGGCTCTGTTCTGATGTCGTGTTTGCATTAATATATTCCAGCATGTTTGAAGATCTGAAGTTAACACCTGGCATGCAAACTGCTTCCTCGGCAGAGCCAAATGAGAATTTGATTTTCTTGGTGTGGGAGTATTCCCATAAAAAAGAGTTGTAGGATTTGAAACAGCCAAAGGTACACTTAGCAAAATGAGTAAGTTGAAACAACAGTGAAAGGTGACCACACAGTGATATACAGAAGTTAAAGACTGGACAGCAATTGATCCTTGCCACAAAGTTCAAAGTCATTTTTTTTTAAGAAGAGCCTCCTCCACAGCTCATTAACCTGCTAGAACCACCACCCTCTATTTTACATATGTTCAGAAAGATAGCATGCGTACAACTTTGCAGAAATAAATTTTTTGTATCTGGGTATCTTTGAGTCAGTGTTAATCTTACAGTTTTTCTTGGCAAGATTTCAGAATGGTTTCTGCCATTGCCTCCTTACGAGGGTTGAGAGAGAGGGACTGGCCCAGTGCCACCCAGCTGGCTTTCATGGCTAAGGTGTTTGCCAAAAGTGGGACTAGAACTCAAGATCTTTTAATTTATAATCTGATATCTTCAACACTACGCTAACATGGCTCTTAATGTTAACAATGCACACTCCTTGCCAAATAAATATATGTCAGGGATATTAGTGGGCTATTACAATCAGTGAACTTAAAGGCAAGAATCAATCAACCTCCTACTACCCAGCAGCCTTTCAGATATTGGGACGCTCCAGTACAGATATGTCTTATGCAACAAGCTTCATTCAGAGGTTTAATTTTTTTGTTTTTGTTTTAATGGAATGTGAAGAAGATGCAAAGAAGCTACGTAATGAAGAAATGGCCATCTTTTTCTTGTCTATTTTTTTTGTCTACAAAGACTTGTTTCCCATTGATTTACAAGCCAAAAGACTCCTAAAGCTATTTATGGAAAAATAATTGCAATACTTGCTTATGCTTGAAATATAATGCAAAGTCTTATTCTCTTTGTTCTTGCTCTTTTTATATTGCTAGAGCCCTAATCTACCATAGGTTATTATCATGAGGCAATATATAACAGTCCAAGCCCTATAAGGAAGAATAACAAAAAACTAAACCCTATGAATTTAATTTTTCCATGCTTCTATAATCCATCAAAGGTATGTATTATTTTACACATTTTCTTCTGTTGCAATAACCAATGAGTAGAATAAGAATAAACCAGTGCTGCTTATTTTAGCTGTACCTTAAAAATGAACAAAATGTTGTACACTGTCATATACCTCTAAACATGCAACATTAGATCATTCTTATGTGGTTGAGATATTTGATGAGTTGCAGGCAAATTATGCATTTAATTCTGGCAATTAATATCTATTTGGGGCTGAGTAAAAGTGGCCTGCAGTTTTGCATTTGTTGGAAAATTAACTGAATGTTTTCTTCAAGCTCTATATTAAAGCTTTTCTTTCTTTACTTCTCCTATCTATAAATTGGAGTTGCATTTGTTATTGGTTCATCCTATGTAGGGGAGCACTCTGGTAAAAAAAAAGATTATTGTATTATGTATTATTGTATTTGGAAAGTGGTTTTTGAGAAGGTAGGAGAAAAAAAATTAATTTAAATACTACATATATCTTTTAGTATCAGTGTAATGTAGATATCAAAATATTAGACAAGATCCAGTAAGACCCGAACGGAAGTCCACTTTTAGCCATAGATGCTCACTGGGTGACATTCAGGCTCAAATCCTGCCAGATTATTACTATAAAAAATTGAAGTAACAATGATGCCTTGAGTTCCTGGAGGAAAATTAGAAGTTTATATAACAAACAATAAAATACATAAATAGCCAAAAACAAAGAGTAACAAGATGCTACTATGTCATATTTTGCTTGTGATCTTTTATACTGATCAATCTCGTGCCATATGCAATCTCGTGCCATATTGAATTATAAAAATGCTACTATGTTAGGTTGGGGAAAGCTAGGGCTATATTTAATACATTTAAATATCTGAATGTTTTAGTGGGCAGAGGTAATTCCACAATGTAGATAAACTAAGTATTTTCTGATTGGGTTTTTTTCTGTCCCAATAAGAGATGGATTATTTTCTTTTAAAATCTGATTTGCACCTATTCTAGTTATACTTTTGTGAGTCAAAATATCAAAAATGATTAAGAATACCAAGAAACTGAAATTCAGTGGTTCAGTTGGATACAGCTCCCAAAAAAATGCAAAAAAGAGATAGGAATTGCAAGGACCTTGCACAAACTGATTCATACATTATTGAAGGGTTGAGTTGAATGGTTGATCCAATAGGGCATTTGTACCTATTTTTTAAACTTTTTTCTCATTCTCTCTTCTCTGATTGCAGATCTCTCTGCATCTGATCAAGATGCAGAAACTTTTAGAGCAGCCTTATTGCCAGAAGCAGCACATTTCCATGCCTTTCATTCATGAAATAAACATATCTGTCTGCAGAAGGTATGTGAAACTTCAGCAGGTGTCCACCAATCCACAAGGTGTCTGCTGAGCTAGAAGGTTGCCTAATTAATGCACTGCTGCATGTCTTTTGGAGCTGAATGGGATAGGAATATAAACAATAAATGAGCTCCACATGCTTAAACAGATCTTCCTGAGGCCAGTGGGAAAACAAACAGAAAGGGAAATGGATTCCCAAATTCATGTCTTGGTTTGAAGTGGGATTAGCTCAGAATGTCTGTTAGTCAATCTCTTGTATGCTATGATTCAGAACAGAAGTTTATACACAATGGAATTTTTCTACAGCAACCAAGAATGAGATTAAAGATACTACAAAAGTCTGCTGAAACAACTCCCATTTAGCTTTTGTAGAAAAAATCCAAAGGCAACCACATATTACCAGATCCACATATGATAATGAACCATGGTTTAACCTTGTTAAGACAAGCTATGCACAAACATTTTTCATTGTCTCCCTGGTGAAATATATGTATTCCAGTGATTGGGAAGGAACTGGAATACCAAGTAGAACATATAAGAACAAGAAGTATTGCCTAATTAACTGTGGATAGAAGTGAAAAAATAAAATCATAAGACAATTGTCTCATATTAGAATTGAATGACAAATTCTAGATTAGGGAAATGTACAGGAACATAATTGAGGCAAACAAGATCCTAGATCTAATAGAATATCTCACAAGTTAGCTTCCTTCTAAGAACAACCTGTGGCCCACAAGGAGCAAGAAGGCAGCTGGAACCTAAGAATATTTTATGTCTCATCTAGCCTAGTCCAAAAGCTCAATGTTTTAAGCAGACCCATACTGAAAGAAAGGTTCCTGCTTGTTGCCTACTCAGCTCTTGATATAATTCTTAAGCTACCATATTTTAAGGACCTCATTGCAATATGTGCCATGTTTAACAGTGCCACAGAAAATGTTTAGTGGTCATTTATAACACTTCCAAGCCACATCTTTCATCAAATTATAAGGGCTCTGCTGGCTATTCACATTGTGCTTATCTGAAAAAAGAAGAATATCTTAGTAGCTCAGTGTTGAACTATTAGTTCTTTGTGCTTTCTGAGCTTGACTGTTTTCTTGCAGAAGTTTTATTATCATGAGAGTTAATGTCACCAATAGATATTAACCTAGCCTAGAAATGAAATGTCTACAAGTAAAGAACCAGACTTGAGAAACACCAAGCACCCAACAATGGGAATATATTTTATTTACACTATTATTGACATAAAAGGACTTCCTCAAAGAAAGAGAAATCAATACATATAATGAGCAACAAATGTTGATAGGATGCTTATCAATCGAAGCTGGAAAGCTTCAAGTGAATTCATTGGTTGAATCTTCCATATCCAAACAAACCTTTTATACCAGATAGTGAAATGGCTTTCAAATAAACAGTTCTCATAAGAACGTGAACCGTTCCTCTTCTATGCTCATTTTTCTTTTGCTTTGCTGACAAGGAGATAAGCTGTTAAGTGTGCAGCTGGTGGCGGTGCAAAGCAAACAGTTGCAAATTCACAAATCTGCATTCCTTCATTGTGAAGCTGCTGGAAGCTGCACATGTGTCTCATTTCATTGTACACGGAGCCTCCAGGGGAAATCCAGCTCTTGACAGCTGGCCAAGGAAGGGTCCTGATGTCACCAGCAGAACCAGCCGATCGTTTACAAACCCAAGCTGCAAAAATTGCTTTTAACAGTACTCACAAAGGATAAAACAATTAGTAGGATAGAAATGTACTGAATTGGAAGACGGTCTTGAATAATAATATTTCTGATGATAAAGAAAATACTCTAACAAAATCATAGTTCTTCTTATCCATTTTAAATATTTCTGCAAACCATTGACAAGTATGACTTTCCATTTCCAGTTCTTTTCTTGTTTTTATTTAGGTTCTCTTTTAAGAAAATTAAAAATGATATTGTAAAGGAGAAAACTGATTTTGAATTAGTGTCAGGACCCAACTAAATCCAAGTCTTAGGAAAACAAAAACTCTTGGAGTCACTTCTAGTCCAAAAGGAATTTTTACTAGGACATGTTTGGTTGTGAAAATACAAGACAGGACCTGGTATTGTTTTACAGATTGAAACTTTATAAAGAGTTCCTGGTTCAACCCCCCTTCCCTCAACCACATTTGGTCAGCCCCCATCATTTACTTCGTGTCATCCCTTTCGTGGGAAAAAGGGAACTTCAGATCTTTATGGTTATTGCCTTCGTCCTTTATAGATTCAAATGGAGACACAGGCCAGATGCCTTCTTCCCTAACCCTCCCCTTTGTTCCCCCAGTTCAAAAGGTTTCCCTTGGTCTTTGAAATAACCTAAGGCAGGCTGAATCCACATCCACTCCTCCTTCCTCGGGAGATGGCAAAATCCAGGGGGGCGGGATAATGTTTTAAACATACATTTATGAATGTGATATAAATGGATTCTGACAATTAGATTTGTGTACCAGTGGTGAGCATGTTGTCAGTAAGATGAATAAACTTTTATTGAAAATTAATATGGAAGATGAGTATATCAAGGACTATATAATTAAACAGGCAATTTTTTAGATACAGTGCTTGACCAATGGAAGAACATATGGAATAAACATTGAAATTTACATTAAATTATAATTTGGTCAAGAATTTTTACAAAATGATGAAACGTTGGTATTTAATAACTGATAAATTCTCAGATATGTATAAGGAAGTGTCATGTATATATTGGATATTCAAACAATGTGACAATTCTTTTTTCATCTTTGATGGATATTTAAGAAAGCTAAAAAACATTGGGATTAGATTGGTACTTTAATTCAGAAAATTCTTTAAATATACAATTAAAGTCACAGGTTTTCCTTGTAGGCTTGATAGATAGATTGCAAGAAAGCATGGGACTTTGTTTCTATATTTGACAATAGCAGCAGGATATCTGATGGTACAAAAGTTGAAAGACTTACAATTTCTTACAAAGGGCCATGGTGGCATAGTGGTTAGAATACAGTATTGCAAGCTAATTCTGCCCACTGCTAGGATTTTGATCCTGACAAGTTCAAAGTTGACCTAGCCTTTCATCCTTCTGAGGTCATTAAAATGAGGACCCAGATTGTTGGGGCAATGTGTTGACTTTGTAAACTACTTAGAGAGGGCTATAAAGCACTATGAAGTGGTATATAAGTGCTATTCCTATTACTATATAAGTGTAAGTGCTGTTGCTATTCCTACAATGGAAGAATGGGATGTTGAAGTTGGATTTGGCTGGAATGATAATACAATTCGTATTATCTTTTTATAAAAATATAAAACAACCATGTTTTGAAAATATATAACAAACATGTTTGGAAAAAAAGAAATTAAATTTATTGGCCACCTAACTCCAGTAGAGTCCTTTCTACTAAATTCTACTAAATTCTTTTTATTACCCAGTTTTACTGGCACAGGTTGCTATGGTTAGAGTAATATATTCTGCATTTTACATTTTTGCAGTTCCTTTTCCAGAAAATTTAAAACCTACCCCAATGTGTTTAGGCTTGAAATCCCAAGATTTGCTGAAAAAAATAATAAATCACAAAGATAAAGCCTGTGTGTGTCACATAGTATAATGTATCCTATCTGCATATTAAAGAATCAGTAAATGAAGTGAAAAGACAAACTTGTTTTTTATCTTTCTCAAAATATATTATGACGATATAAAAGTACATAAAATAGAGTACATTAAATGGATCGTGCAAGCATTGAAATGTGCAAAAAGCATACATTGCAAAGACTAGAACTTTTTATCTTAAGAGGATTGATCAGACACATAATTTAACAATCTAACATTTGTTTTGCTTGCAAAATAGAATCACCTATCATTCTATGCATCTCTAATTATTCCATGCCAAGTCAAAAAGACATCAGCACACACAAGAGTTTTTAATACCTCACAGAAAACAATTGTATCAACAATACATTTTGCTCTCTATTTCATTATAAGGCGGGGGGGGATCATGTTTTTCATTCTTAGAAACATTTCCTGTGGTTTTTGTCTCTTGACTCAAAGCTTTCACCATGTTTGCTTGTCTAATCTCAAGTTTGTGGTTGAAACCACAAAATACTGACCTAGTTGTAGCATTTTTTCCATGACACCAGTTTGGAGACTGATCAACTCATTTCTTGAAATTGAGTCTTAAAGACAATAATTTTCTGCCTCTAGGAAATCAGAGGAACCTATTTGTTATCCCAGAATACTATGCAGAGATAAATCCAAATTTGCCACCAACATTTAGATAACAGGCATTTGCATCTGATCACCTTTCCTTCATTGACATCTTGCTTCATGATAAATAGGGGTGCAAACAAGGTGAACTGAATTTTCAAAGACAAAGATTTACAAAGCAAACATGGAGTGAAATGGAAGTGAAGTCTGAGAAAGGTTTTACAATGGTATGAAAATCTAGAAGTTAAAGTGACTCAGCAGTTAAAGATGCTGAGTTTCTCAGCTGAAAGCCCATGTTCGAGATCTGATAAAACTTCCTTATGCCAACACTACTCACTATACCCACCATTCCATCAGCTCAGCTCATCACACACTGTTTCATATTGTTTAAACTTTTCTTCAAAAATTAAAAGTTTTGCAGGTAGAAATCATAGGATACCAATCTCACTACAGGTAGTCCTTGATTTTCAACCATTCATTTAGTGACCATTCAAAGCCATGATGACACTGAAAAAAGAATAGCAACAAAAGATTGTCCCAACAAGTCATCTTCAGTAACTAAATATTTCATGAATTTAATACATGCTTATCAAAGCAGACTGTGGGAAAAGTCTCAGAAAACGATGATTTGAGTTGAATCATTGAGTGTGAGATTATGATCCGAAATGGTTTCAGGCCTTGATTTTCTCCAATGCCAATTAAGTTGTTTCTTGCATTTAATGTAAATCTGGTTTGGTAGCTGCATCACTCTCTACAATCTCAATTATCCAAGAAAAACTTTTAAGTTATGCCAACTTTCAACCTCTCCTTTATGATAAAGATGCAGCTGTAATAATCATTCATAGTAACCATGAAAGTGACCTGCTTTTTCCTTTCAATGTGTTATATAATGCAAAAATGACTTAAGAAATGTATGAAGTGGTTTGCAGAGCATCCACCTCTTCTATATTGAGTGGTAATGTTTATTTCTTAGGGCATACATTAGAGGTATAATAAATCGGCTAATTTATTATAGATTTTTGATAACCATCCACTCCCATCAATGCATCAGGATATGTCTCAGTATATTAACCTTTCCTATCCAAAACTGAGATTTTAAGCAAAACTGTTCTGCAGGCTAAAATCATAGCAAAACCTAGATATGAGATGCTAAAAAGCATGTAATACAACATGTTAAGTCACAGTATGGTTTTGGTTTACTGCGTTCTAAATTTAATCAATGGGAGAGGATTACCATGATACATTGCTTGATGTATTTTGCAGTCAATTTTGGTTTATTCATTAAATTCTGGTTTGTTGAAGTAAACCATGGCTTAACATGCTGTCTGTATGCCTCTTGCTATTGTTCTGGTTTTATAATTTTTAGTGATGTAGATTCTTTACATTTCTTTTGGATGTGCTGCTTTAGGATTGTTTTTTTACTAAAAGACAGCACACTTGATTAAATAATGGTAATAAATATCCATTTGTACATGTTAGATTGATGATAAAGTAACAAATTGCAAAGATTGCTAATAAATAATGCCTGTTTTCATGATCTAGTTTGTTTTGAAAAAGATGGCTCAGTCCAAGAATAGTGTAATAAGCTGTCAATATTTATAACCAATTAAGCATTTCCTTTTGCAGAAAGCCATAATGATGTAGAAATAAATATAAGGTATTATGTTACTATCAGTAGGAATGATCTGCTTTTGTTTACTTGTTTGGAACAAATTACAATCATTCATGCTCTGGTCACCTTCTGGTTGGACTACTGTAATCATTCTACATAGTACTGCCCTTGAAGAATATACAGATGTTTCAGATTTCTGCAGCATGTGTGGGATTTCTGGGATTTGAAGTCTACACATCTTAAAATTGCTGAGGTTGAGAAGTACTGATTTGCAATATTCAAATAAAAAAAGAAAAAAGACTTACAATTCTTCAGAGTCTTTTTTTATGAAGAAAACTCAATCTCATCAAGACATGTAAATATTTAATTATTGTATAAATTGAATTCAAGAAAACATGTTCCAGTACGCTGACTGTAGTTCACATGGAAACCCATATACATGTGTGATCAAATCCTACATTTCACAAAACAAATCAATATGTACTGTATTTCACCAGGAAAGGGGAAAACATCCAGGTGAAGGAATTAATTAAAATAATACCTGACGCCTATCAGAGAAATGTAAGGAGATGAGTGAAACCTGAGAAATGTTTTAACTAATCATTGAACAAAAACAGAAATTTCTGCCAATTTCTCCATCATTTTATGATATTATTCTCTTCAATGCATCACCAGAGCAGCTTTCCAAGACAGAGGAATCTGCAAAAGCAAAGGAATCTCATTCCATTTCTGTTGAGTTAGAAGAGCATTCCTGGTGTGTAGCCGGTTCTTGCAGGCATTAAGCGAGATGGAAGGTTCAAAACAGCAACATATTTTATTGAAGGTCAAACAGAACAGAAGCAACAAGGGAGCTGCTGTGCAGCTATTTATATGGTTGGCCAATAGGTGGTGTCCAATAGGTTTGAAGCATAGGTTTCCCACCCAAAGACCTACTTAGCCATCTGGAGACAACCAGTCTGGGCCAGCTAGCAATCGTTACAACATACATGTGAACTATTGAATGCAAGCAATTAGCAAGCAGTGCAACAAGAGCAAACAAAACATATACAAAAGGCCAATACATTAGACCCCCTTATCCCTGGATGGAACACACAATTATTTGGTTACAAAATCTTGACGATATTTGGGGGGTCTTCAGGCTCGTTCACAGCATCTAGGGGTTGCCAGAATCTCCCAGTCTACCGGTTCATCTGCCATGCTTGGTAGACCCGAGCTCTGTAGTTCGGTGGAGTCAAAACAACTTGAGTCCCTTTGGCTGGCCTGTCCCAGTCAGCCTAGCCCAAAGTCTAATGGTGCCACTAAATCAGCATGGTTCCTGCTGGGTGTTGGGTGACTGCCCAGCCCCTGCAGTCCAGTTGGGGGAAGTGCTTTTATGGCCCTGTCCCTGTTCTCTGTCATGCAAAATATCTCAGAGCGTCTGAACTGCTCTGCTGAAGTGTGAGGTTGTGGGCTCCAGATCTGCTCCCCTTGGAAGTCCTGAGCCAATGACTGTTCCTCTAGTCACTGGCACAACTGATTGATATGTCAGAGAATGACTTGCCCATCTTCCAGGACCACCTCATAGGAGAGTGGTCCTGACACTTTAACAACTTTTGCTGGTACCCACAACTGCCCTTGCCCATAGTTCCAAGTCCAAACCCGGTCCCCCACCTGTAAATGCCTAGATGCCTTCAAGCATGCTGTGTTGGAGGTTACTCTATCTGGGCTCAGTCTGTCCAGTTTTGTTATTAGTCTCTTGCCCCAGCACAGCTCTGTGGGGCTCTTGCCAGTAGCCATACAAGGCATTCTATGCTGGCATAACAAGAAGTCAGCCAGCCTGTGGTGCCAGTCCCCTGTAGTAATGCATTTGAGGGACTCTTTGGTTGTGCGAATCATCCGTTCTGCTTGCCTGTTTGACAATGGGTGAAAGGGAGCTGATGTGGCATGCCTAATGAGATTGGCCCTGAGGAAGGCCTGGAATTCTGACGCAGTGAACTGGGCTCCGTTGTTGGAGACTAAGATGTCCGGAAGCCCATGCATTGCAAACAGTAACTGCAACAGCTGGATGGTCCTTGCAGTAGTCATATTGGGAATTGGAACCACCTCCAACCATTTAGAGTGACTATTGACCACTATTAAAAACAATTGTCTCTGAAAGGGCCTGGCAAAATCTACGTGGATCCTTGACAACAGTGTATGTGTTTTCTCCCAATGGTGGACAGGGGCCTGCAGCACCTCTGGTCTGGACTGTTGACACGTGTAACACCTGTGTACTTGGGCCCTGATAGCTTTATCTAGCCCTGGCCACCAGAGGTAGCTCCTCACCAGTGCCTTCATCCGGACAATGCCCGGATGGCCTTCATGCAGAAACTGGAGAACTCTGGGTCTGAGTGAACTGCAGACTATGACACTGCTTCCCCAAAGGATGCACCCCTTGTGAGCTGAAAGCTTATTTTTTCAACTGAAAAAAACTCTGGAACATGGGGCCCTCACTATTTTCCGGCCACCCTGTGTGAATCCAGGCCAACACACAACTTAGGATTTTGTCGGCTGCCGTTTCTGCAGTGACATCTCCCACATGTAGGGGAAACTCCGGCAAGTCTTGAAAATGCATGCAGCTGGAGCTGGATCAGTCTCCACATGTGCAATGGTAATCTTCTAAGGCCATCTGCATGGCCCATCTCTTTGCCAGTTTTGTGAACCAGCCTGTAGTTGTAGGCCAAAAGGAAGATAGACCACCTCAATATTCATGGCAACAGAATTTTTGGGGTCTGCTTGTCCATTGTGAACAAGCCTAACAAGGGTTGTGGTCAAAAAAGACCATGAACTGCCTCCCATATAGTCATGGAACTTCTTAACCCCAGCCATAATGGACAATGCCTCTTTGTTGATTTGCGCATAGTTGCACTCCACTGAGAACAAGGTCCTCGAGTAATAGGCAATGGGTTACTGTCTCCCATTCTCCGACAAGTGACTCAGCACAGCTCCAACCCCATATGGGGATGCATCACAACGATGCAAACTGGCAGCTTTTCGTTAAAGTGCGTGAGCACTGAGTTCAAGGACAACAACGCCTTGACTGCCTGAAAACTGCTTTCGTGGAGCTTGGTCCACTGCCATGGGGAGTTTTTGTCTAAGAGCTGGTGTAGCGGCTCTGCCACTGCAGTCTTGTTGGGGAGGAATGAATGATAAAAATTCAGGAGGCCCAAGAAGGCTTGAAGCTCTCCCTTGGACCTAGGGCTTGGTGCCAGCTGAATCGCTTTCAGATTTGACTCTGCAAGATGGATGCCCTTGGCATCGATTCTAAACCCAAGGAATTCTGTGGACAGAACCCCAGTCTTACATTTGTCTCTCCTTAATCTAAGTCCCACAGAGCGGAACCACTGAAGAATGGTCCTAAGCCGCTCAGCCAGAATTTCTGTGGACTCCCTGGCAGTGAGTACATCGTCAAAGTATGGGCAGACCCCTGAAATATCCTTGAGCATGCACTCCATGATCCCCTGAAAAATCCCTGGGGCTACACCTACTCTGAATTGATGGCGCTTTACCTTGAAGCCCCCCCTGTGTGTAACAATCATTTGTGCGGCTGCTGTGATCGCATCCATCGGCAGCTGTTGGTAGGGCTGTGCTAAATCTAATTTAGTGAATATGCAGCCACCTTGCAATGATGCCAGAATATGGCTGATGACTGGGACGAGGTACTCGTACTGCTGTAGTGCTTGGTTAATGGTACACTTGTAGTCAGCACATATTTGTACCCCTCTGTTGGCCTTGAGTGGCATTACAATGGGGGTCTCCCACTCCCCATTGTCTATAGGCTCTCAAAGCCCCTGACTAACAAGCTTGTCCAGGTCTGCATTGATTTTATGCTTTAATGCAAATGGCACATGGCGGGGCTTAACCCGAATTGGCACAACCTGGGGATTAAGTTTAAAAGCTTTCGGATACCCTTGTACTCTCCCAAACTTGGGCTGAAACATCTGCAAATTCCTTGCAGACAGAAGACAAATCTGTTGTTTGAGTCCGGTGAATGCCGGTGACCTGAATGCCCAATGCATTGAACCAATCGAGCCCTATGAGGCTCGTTCATTGGCCATCTACCACAATAACATCTAGCAGGCCTGAAAACACCTTGAACTTCACCGCAAGTGTGGCCTCGCCCTTGACTGCCACTCTGGAATTCTGGAAGTTGGTAAGTAGGCTATTAGATGGTCGTAGCTTGACCCATCTGTTACTATGGCTGCAAATGTGCTGAAAAGTTCCAATGGAGATGATGGACATAGCAGAACCTGTGTCCAGTTCCATTTTACATGGAATGCCTTGAAGTTCGACCTGCAATCGCAACTTCTGTTTAAGAGGTCGATGGGCACCCATGTGAAAAATGCTCCAGCAGCTGGAGCAGAACCCTACTCAATGTTGCCCTGGGGCCCCGGTTCCTCTCCTGAAAGTCTTGTCTGGCTGGTGGTCCCTCTGGCGACTTTGACAGACGGTGGCAATATGGCCTGGTTTTCCACACAGCTGGCACGTGGCTGTCCTAAAACAGCAATCCATGTGTTGATGGCGGCCTCTGCAGCCCAAACACCTTAGGAACAGAACTGCCTTGTCAGCCAGCCTCATTCCTCTTTTGTGGTGCCACTGAATTTTGTCAACTCATTTGGCGTCCTTGTGGTGGACGATTTCTGTAGATGGCATGCTTTTCGAGGGCCACAATGCCTTCATGGCCCCTCCAGCAGCTTCGTCCACCATAACTTTCTTTAAGGCTTCTTGAAGTGAGAAAGTCTCCTTCACAAATAGTTTTTTTGTTGGAGCTCTCTGTTCCTGAGTCCACAGACTAAGAGGTCTCTTAGTCGCTCCTCTAGGTCAAAGAAATTGCAGAGTCGTGAAGCTTGACAAAGCACTGCAGTGAATTCTGTTGCTGACTTGCTGGGTTGTTGTTTGTGTTGTTCAAAGGCGTGCCTCCACACTATCACTGAAAGCTTTGGTTTGAAATGGTCATGCAGCTTCTTCTTTAGTTCTGCACATGTGATGGCTTCCAATGGCACCAGGGTGACCAGGTTCTCTGTGATTTCAAAGGTGGCTGGGCTGCACACACAGAGGAGGGTTGTGGCCTTCAGCCCATCTTTGCTGACTTGCTTTGCATGCAGGTAGTTCTCTATGTGGGAAATGTAGGACGATCATCTCTTTGGGTGCATCACGTTGAATTCTTCTAGCTTTCTGACCTTTGCCATTGTGAGAAGTCTTTGTGGCTCATGTCTTGCATTGCCTCATACTGCTGGCTTCTGCGTAGGCCCTGGGACTGATCCTCAGGGCGGGGTGGTCTCCAGCATGGTTTGCTAGGCAGACCGAGGGGGGGAACGCTTTTCCATACCAGGTTCTGTGCTGCTCTCACCCCCTAGTGACTTCAGGCTCTTATGAAGAAGAAGCACATCCCACCTTCATCATCAGTGTTGTGTAGCTGGTTCTTGCAGTCATTGAGCAAGACATAAGGTTCAAAACAGCACATACTTTATTGAAGGTCAAACAGAACAGAAGCAACAAGGGAGCTGCTGCACAGCTATTTATACGGTTGGCCGATAGGCAGCGATCAATAGGTTTGAAGCATAGGTTTCCCACCCAAAGACCTACTTAGCCATCTGGAGACAACCAGTCTGGGCCGGCTAGCAACCGTTACAACATAATTGTGAACTAGCACCATCAATTGAATGCAAGCATTTAGCAAGCAGTGCAACAAGAGCAAACACTTACAACATATACAAAAGGCCAATACATTACAATTCCATAAGCAGAACTCTACACAAAGTATATATAGATTCCATCAGGGGATTTATCTGCCAAATTAACTTAATAGTATTGGAGTCTGTTGCTGGTATCCATTCTAAGCTGACATACCTGGACATCAATTGAGACTTCTCAGTCTTGCTCACATTCTTACCATTTCAGCATGCACAAATATATGTAAGAATCACAACAGGTAGCTGGCTCACTAGCTACAGAAAACAATTCTATTGTTCTCTTTAATAGCTGCATAGTAGAAGGGATGACAAGATGCCACTGTGCAGTAGAACAGCGTGACATGTTGGGGTTGCTGACATTCCTTCTTCTCCACCAACATTAAGAATTCAGATTGCTCCAATTCTGGTGCCATCTTCACCTAGTATGTCACTTACCACTTTCAGAGCAACAAAAGTCTTTCTCTGAAAAGCACAATATCTGCATATTACTGTCCTGCAGTTCTCTTTGTCAGAATTCATAATGGTTAATTGTTTCATTAATTGTGCAATGTAGCTACCAATATTGCAGCAGTAAATGTATTTATTTAGTGAGGAATAGAAAGATCCCTCTGAAAATACATTTTAGAATTAATTTAGCAGAAAAATATTTTCCATATGGACATTCATATATTCCATATATATTAGTAAATGGGGATATAGATTCAAGTTAATAGGTGGTCTTTCCATGTCATGTTATTTCTGTCAAATTTCCAAATCATTCTGAGAATTGAGAAAAATGGAAAGGAAATTCACATTATTTTTTGTTTCTTTCCCTAATATAAACATTATAAGCTGACAACTGTAACAAGGGCCATGGAAATATAATTGCACACTATTCTATGCAGTAGTTCAGGTAATACAAATTATATCTAATTAATTATCTAGTGACATATCTTCATCATGAATCAGCAAAGGAAGACTTTATACTAGAAATGGGAGTGTAAATTTGAATTGAACTCCCATAGTAAATCATCCTGTACACTCCAAACTAGCTTCAAATTTGACAGACTTATTTTGTAAGCATAGGAAACTGGGTGGTCTTTTTAACCGTGGGGATAATGATTCAAGTGTGAACCGCTCACCCAAATATAAAATTTGACATGTTGCACTATGAATGATTTTATTTATTTAAGATGAGGAGTGGATAAACTCCAAGCTAGAGGTGCAACAGAGAACTATAAGTGAGAAAGAATATATATTGATAATCCATGGAGAAACCTTCCTCAAAAACTAACTCATTAGTGGCTTTACACTTTTTGTTCAGTTTTGCCTGAAAGTTATCGCTGATTTGCTCAAGATTCCTGGTGCATCAGTTATTGTTATAAGTGTTCACATGTTAATGACATATTGATTAGTTGTGTTACAGCAAGTTGGAAAAGGTTCGTGAGGTAAATCTCCCTTGACAGTTCAGCACGCGGCAATTTGACAGCTGTCAAATTGCCGGCAGCTAATACGCAGGCGCAACTTTGACAGCTCCACACGCGGACCCTAGCTGTCAGGAACCAACGCAGACGATTGGCCCTGCCGTTGAGCGGGAAAGCAGCGGGTCCAGTGATTGGCAGAACCAACTTTCAGCGGACTATATAAGGGAGCTGTAACCCCACTGTTTCGCCTTGGTGTTCCTCAATAAACCGTGAAGCTGAACCTGCTGTCTCTGCGTAATCCTTTGCCTTCCCTCAATCCACTGGCGACGAAGGTGGGATTGGCTTGCTAGCTGAAGTCACTGAGCTTAGGAAGGGTTCCTTCTGGAGGCTCTGAGCTAAGTCACGGGAAGTTGTAACTTCCACCTCAAGCAAGCCGAAGGAGAACCGAGACAGCATGGCAGCATTCGGCCAGATACGCGAGTTTGATACTCGATTTCCCGAGCGCTGGGAATCGCACCTTGGCCAAATTGAAGGTTACCTGTTGGTCAGCAAGATAACTGACGACCAAGTTAAGGCGGCCGCACTCTTGTACCTCAGCGGAACCGTGGTGTACGACGTGGCCGTCGGTCTGTGCAGCCCAGAGCCGGTTGCGCAGGTAACCTACGCGGAGCTAACAGAGAAGCTCAGCAAGCACTACATGCCGACCCATTCCGAAATCTACTGGAGGGTCCAGTTCGCGAGGCGCCGCCAAAGACCCGGGGAAATGGCAGCAGACTTCGTATCAGGAGTGAGACAGGCCGCCAGATGGTGTCACTTCCCGGACCTGGAGGACCGGATAAGGGACCAACTGGTCATCGGCCTCCGAGACGAGCACCTCCAAAAGAAAATAATGGCAAAACCGGCCCTGAATCTAGCCGAAGTCACTAGAGAGATTCAGGCATACGAAGACACCCACTCCGAAGACTGCACCAAGGCTCAACAAAACCAAACCAGGGCCGCGAATCATGGGGAAATAGTCCCCAGAGACCAAGATGAAATAGAAGATCTCACCGACGTGGACGCCATCCACTGTCGATTCGAAAAGCTCCAAAGCCGAAAACCCGACAACAAGGAAGGGGCAAGACCCAAGAATATCAACCGTGAGCCCCGAGTCACTTGCGCCAGCTGCGGAGGAAACCACATCAGGTCCTTCTGCAGATTTAGAAACGCTCGGTGCCACAACTGCGGAAAATTGGGGCACATCAAAACCGCATGCAGAAGCCGCAACCGTGGGGAGCTTCACGAAGTTGAAACAATGTCCCCAGGTATGACACCCTGAAGCTGGGAAAAAATCAGGCCCCCAAGCCACCTAGTACAGGCTATTAACAAAACGGAAGGTGGGGGGGCAGCCACAAGTTAACCCCTAAAGTAAAAATTAAAGCCAAACTTCAAGGGGTACCTTGTGAACTAGAGGTGGACTCCGGCTCAGCTGTCACCCTCATTTCAGGGCAGACCTTCAAGGAAATTTGCCGGATTAACAGGAGGCAAATTCCCTTAAAACCTCCCCAGGTGAACCTAGCAGATTACCAGAAGTCTCCAATACCCCTGAAGGGCCAAGCAGAAATTCTAGTGGAATTCAAAAAATTCCGAGGCCCCCTCAAAGTCCTAGTGACACAAGAAAACAGGCCAAACCTAATCGGCCTAGATTGGTTCAGGGCACTTGGCATACAACTAACGGGCATCAACAGAGTACAGGCCACAAACCTCAAAGACGTCTGCAAACAATTTGCAGACGTCTTTGACGGTTCCCTAGGAACTTACACAGGGCCCCCCATCAACCTTAAGTTAAAGCCAGACATACCTCCCATTCGAGCCCGTAGGGTCCCGTTCGCCCTCAAACAAAAAATTGAGGACGAGCTGGACCGCCTCGTCAAAATAGGAGTCCTAGAACCCACCGACGGAGGGACCTGGGAAACCCCTATAGTTACACCTATAAAACCTAATGGCCAAATTCGCGTATGCGCGGATTATAAAGCTACTCTAAACAGAGCACTCAACGCACATGCTTACCCGGTCCCCGCGGTGAAAGACGTCCTCTCTTCGATCAGGTCTGGCGCCATTTTTGCCAAACTTGATTTGGCGCAAGCGTATTTGCAGCTTCCAGTAACTCCTGAAACCGCAGATGCGCAAACGATTGTAACTCACCGCGGGGCTTTCAAAGTCAAACGCTTACAATTTGGCATTTCGGCTGCCCCAGGAATCTTCCAAGAAATAATGGAAAAAACTTTAAAAGGAATTCCTGGGGTATGCCCCTATTTTGATGATGTCCTAATCGCAGGCGAAAACGAAGAAAATTTAGCAGAGCGCCTGTCAGCTGTTCTGACAAGATTCAGAACAGCTGGTCTCAAACTTCACAAACAAGAATGCCAGATAGGAGTCCCCTCAACAGAATTTTTAGGTTATAAAATTGATGCCCAAGGGGTACACCCCACCGATGCCAAAATTAAAGCTATCAAAGCAGCCCCAACACCAAAAAATAAGCAAGAGTTACAGGCGTTCTTAGAACTCTTGAACTTTTATCACGCATTTCTACCACATAAAGCTACCCTAGCCGAGCCATTGCACCGCCTCCTAGATAAGGGACGGCCCTGGCTCTGGACATCGGTACACGATGCCAGTTTCAAAAAACTCAAAAACGCCCTGTGCCATAGTTCTACAGTGACACTATTCAGGGAAGACCTTCCCCTCTGCATCGCCTGCGATGCATCGCCATACGGTATTGGGGCAGTATTAAGTCATCTATCGGAGAACAAAAACCCATAGCATTCTATTCTAGGACCCTAACAAAAGCAGAAAGAAATTACGCCCAAATTGATAGAGAGGCGCTAGCCATCGTTGCGGGGGTCAAAAAGTTCCACGACTACCTATACGGTAGAACATTTACCATATTCACCGATCACAAACCCCTTCTGGGCATATTCACGTGGAACAAGCTAACCCCGCAAATACTTTCACCCAGAACATTACGCTGGTCAACTTTCTTATCAGCTTATTCCTTCAAATTAGTCCACAAACCGGGGAGGGAATTAGGGCACGCTGATGGGCTAAGCAGACTTCCCCTGCCTGAATCTGACCCAGACCCAGCTGCGGCAGGGCGGATCCTGGCAATCTCAGATCTGCCAGACACCCCCCTGACAGCTAAGGACATTTCCACAGCCACAGCCACCGACAGAATTTGCAGCAGAATATACCAATGGGTCTCCGCAGGATGGCCGACCACATGCCCAGGGGAGGAATTTAAACCATACTATGCTAGACGACACGAAATCTCAGCACACTTAGGGTGCCTTCTATGGGGAAACAGGGTCGTAGTTCCCCAAAAGCACAGAGAAAGGACATTAATAACACTGCATGAGGGCCACCCAGGGATCGTAAAAATGAAAGCCCTAGCTAGAAGCTATGTGTGGTGGCCGGACCTAGATACCAACATAGAAAATTATGTCGCAGGCTGTTACCCTTGCCAGCTGACAAGATCTGCCCCACCGCAAAACACACCACACAGATGGGAGGCAACAAAGAACCCATGCTCCAGGGTCCACCTGGATTTTGCAGGACCGTTCCAAGGGCAAACATTCCTCATAGCCGTAGATAGTTTCTCCAAATGGCTGGAAATTGCCCCAATCCACAGCACCACTTCTAATAACACAATTCAGGCTTTACGAGGGTTTTTTGCGACACATGGCCTCCCTGACACCCTTGTCACTGACAATGGACCCCAATTTACATCCCGCGAATTTCAGATTTTCACGAGGGGCAACTCTATTAAACACGTAACATCAGCTCCCTTCCACCCCTCCTCCAACGGGATGGCTGAAGTCATGGTGAGAACCACCAAGGACGCCCTCAGAAAAATTGTTCAAGGCAACTGGCATCGCAGACTCTCCCAATACCTTCTCGCCCAGCACTCCACACCTTGTACCACCACCGGAAAATCACCAGCGGAACTACGATGGGGACGAAGACTGATCACCCGTTTAGACAGAATGCACCCAGACAGAGGCAACATTGAAAATGAACATCCCCTTCCATCAAGAACTTTTTCCATTGGACAAACCGTATGGGCCCGTAACTATGCATCAGGTCCAAAATGGTTACAAGGTACCATAATTGACCAAACAGGGCCACTTTCTTATACTATACAAACCCAACACAACAAACACATCCGCAGACATTTAGATCAATTGCGGAAGCGACAACCCCAAAACATTCCTCCGCCCACCCCGCCCCGCACAGCACCTCAAATGCAAACTGAAACACGACAAATCCCCATATTCTACCAACCAGCACCAGGGGAAGGGAAACAAGAGAACGTCGGAACCCCAAGACGCTCCTGCCGAAAAAGACAACCGCCAGCATATTTACGAGACTTCGAGTGGGGGGGCAAAACACAACAACGGAGGGAGAGGAATGGCACCAGTTCAGGGGAGGGGTAAGGGGTGATATGTATGCATCAGTTATTGTTATAAGTGTTCACATGTTAATGACATATTGATTAGTTGTGTTACAGCAAGTTGGAAAAGGTTCGTGAGGTAAATCTCCCTTGACAGTTCAGCACGCGGCAATTTGACAGCTGTCAAATTGCCGGCAGCTAATACGCAGGCGCAACTTTGACAGCTCCACACGCGGACCCTAGCTGTCAGGAACCAACGCAGACGATTGGCCCTGCCGTCGAGCGGGAAAGCAGCGGGTCCAGTGATTGGCAGAACCAACTTTCAGCGGACTATATAAGGGAGCTGTAACCCCACTGTTTCGCCTTGGTGTTCCTCAATAAACCGTGAAGCTGAACCTGCTGTCTCTGCGTAATCCTTTGCCTTCCCTCAATCCAGAATATATATTGATAATCCATGGAGAAACCTTCCTCAAAAACTAACTCATTAGTGGCTTTACACTTTTTGTTCAGTTTTGCCTGAAAGTTATCGCTGATTTGCTCAAGATTCCTGGTGAGTTTTTTCCCCCTTGTAAGTATCTTGTTGAGGAACTCTTCCCTTTTGCTCAAAGGGGAAGAGTTTGATGGGTAGATAAGGCTTCAGGACTACACACAATCCTGAACCTTTGATCTTTTATAAATATCACTAGTACAGATATGTTTTATTTCTTTGTTACATCTATACTTTGAATTTCTTTAGATAAGTCAAAGAGGCTAAGGTGGTGAAAGAGTTCTCCCTATTTTTTCCCCAAGGAAAATCCTTTGAAGTAGCTGAGCTGAGATATAACAGTTGGACCAATTACCTAGTAATCTTATGTAAGTGGGGTCTTCTGCCAGAATCCTGCCACTTCAAAATTGAAAACAAAAAAACAAAACAAAATTCTAGCTCATTTATTGGGGTCATTCTGTTGACCCCAATAAATGGGGTAAAAGCATTAGGATCAAACCATTAGACTGGGATCTTTGGCATAGATATATGTAATAGATGTGTTGTATTTTTAATACAAAAGGGCCTTAGTGATATTATATGGCTTTATTACTAATGTTTATATTTCACCACTTAGAGTGGGCCTCTCTTGGGCAACGGTGATGTCACTGCTAATCTTTTCAAACCGGAACTGCCTCTACACTGCCAACATGAGCGTTATGCAAACACTTAAGGTTTCATCAGATAGATGGGCAGCCCTTAAAACATGATAAATAAATAGATGGTCATCTTAGCAGGTCACATCTTCACTCTAAAACCTTTAAATGTAGTCCTAGCACTCCTCGGCTTAAACTAATCTGATACTTCTAATGAATCATTGTTCTAGTTGACAGAACTGTTGAACTAAACAAACGTTGATTTCCAAGGCTGAATTTATAATGTCATAGGACCATTTTAAGATGGAATGGTGAGTGGAATGTAAATACATACACTCAGAGATATACACAGAGACCCTTGTCCAATGCAGAAATTCCAAATTAAAACATTTATGACAGATGTCTGGCTTCCACTCCTATACATCCAGTGAAGGGGAACCCATCAATTGTTTGCTTAATTGGTTCCATTATCATTCTATTCTTCTTCCCAGGAAGTTTCATTTAATATTCAGTCAGAATCCACATTTCTATATCTTTAATTCCTTACTTCATGTCCTACAGTCTGGAACAATAAAGAACTGCTGGCAACCTTTTTAGGATTTCAAATTCACCCTTCTTTTTTCATAGCTAAATATTCCCAGGGTATTCAATCTTTCTTCTTAACACTGTAATTATTCTTGAACTGGACTTCAGATGGGATCTGATAAGCCGGGACAAAAGTGGATTTGTTAGATCTCATATTTTGGAAATTAAACTTTGGTTGATCAGTCTAAAACTGCCTTTGCCTTTTTCTGCAGCTCATCACACTGTTGACTCACATTCAGTTTGCAATCAGATTTCATAGATGACAGAGGGAGAGGGGAAGGGAGTTTAAAGATAAATACAGGGGAAAAAATAACAGAATAACAGAGTAGGAAGATCTTGGAGATCTTTTAGTCCAACTCCCTGCTAAAGCAGGAGACCCTATACCATTTCAGATAAATGACTGTCCAATCTCTTCTTAAAAATCTCCAGTGAAGAAGCACTCACAACTTCTGAAGGCAATTCACTCCATTGATTACTTGTTCTGTCAGGAAATTTCTCCTTATTTCTAGGTTGGTTCTCTCCTCGATTAGTTTCCACCCATTGCTTCTTTTCTGCCTTCAGGTGTTTTGGAGAACAGGTTGACCATCCTCTTTTTTGTGGCAGCCCATTAGAAAAAAATTAAACTTTAAATTTAAATAAAAATTAAAAACTAAAATAGCTCAGAAAACAAGAAATAAAAGTGCAGAGAAGAGAAAAAGAAGTAAGAAAAATAGAAAAAGAATGACTTCTGACTTTCTATGGTATAGACATAGTTAAAAACATACATCAAACTCTTATTCTAAGATTAACATTTGTCTACATTATTTCCATGGTCCCAAATAATTCTAATCAATAAAACCCAAGATCACTTCATTTCTTTCAGATTCTCACAAAAAAAGTCTAAAAGTGGTTTTCAAGTAGAAATAAAATTTGTCAGTCTTCTTCTATCAAGGCTGTTAATTTTTCCATGTCCACCAATTCCACCAGCTTCATCATTCATTCTTCCATTGTAGGTATTTGTAAGGGACTTAGAGCATATAAAAGTCTTCTGTTATGCAGTATGTGAAAACAAAGGTTTATAAGATATTCCCATTTGTTTGCTCCTTAAGCCCCACAGAAAAGTCTCTGGTTTCAATTGTACATTCACTTAAAATATTTTGCATCAGAATACATACTTGATCTCACTATTTTCTAGCTCTGTTGCATGTCCATCATAAGAAAGTACCCTCAGTTTGATTACATTTCTAAAAAAAAATGAAATTCTCTTGTACATTTTTGACATTTTACCTGATGTCATATATCAATGATGCATTTTTTTAAAAAAATGTTTTTAGGTTTATAATTCAGTGAAAATTTCAGGCCATGGTTTCCTTTTGGTCTAAATGTATATTACTTTTTTGCCCATTTCATCATACCATCTTTAAATTGTTTGTGCTCTGTTTCCAGTTTTAATAAAAACTTTGTACAACTTGGCAATAACATGATCATGATTTGTAAAGAATTCTACATTAATTTCAGTCTTACTCTTTTTGGATTCATAATTCTTCGTGTGTAACTGAGTCCATACTATCACCAACTCAGGTATCTCCCAATCTATATCTGATTTGATTTCTGTTTCCTAAGTTTCCCCTGTTAGGCTTCATTCTTTTATTTTCAACTCTTTTCTCTAATCAATCAAGATCACTTTGAGTTTCATTTCTGTCTTCTGGTGTGTTGGTCCTCCTAGCCAATTTTGTGTCATCTACGCATTGGTAAACATCTTCACCTTTTATAGGGACAAACATCAAAAATCTGTTCCTGTCCTTTGTGGAGTTTCAGAAGAGACAGAAGCCAACTGTTTGTGCAGGCTATGCACATTACTATAGTTTCTTCCTACAGTTGCTGGTTAATGATGCTCTCCGTACTTGTTTTTCACCCTTGAATAGAAGCTATCGGGGACAATCATTATTTGAAATCCCTTGGCTTTAACATTAACAGTGGCAAATAGATTAGACTTCACTAATGGCTACGTTTGCATTGGCCGCTTTTCAGCATGTAATGCTCCATGCACACATTGTGTAGCCAATGGTTCGTGTAAAGTGTATCCCAGAATGTTCTGCAGGGTCAGTTCCTATATTCCAAACTTACAATTGATTTAGCTACAACAGTGAAAATAAACTGGTTATGGAAAGAATGCATATTTGTTAGGAGTGTGTCTGAAAATAAATATGGCCGAGTTCATACAACACAGTTAAGCATATTATGTAAACCCACTAAACCATGCAACACCAGGTTACAAGAGGTGCATTCTCCAGGACATCTTGAAAGTATGGTATCCTGGATGCTTGTTAATTAATCAGTTCTTCTGATAACCTATTGAGGGAGCATCAGACCTATAAAATTCCCATCAGGAGGTTGTCAAGGGTCCAAGAACTATTGATTTTTTAAATCCAATTTATATACATGTAAGCTGGTATGCTTGATCTTTATTTTGAAGTCAGTTCACAAATCTGAAGTCATCAATTGAGAAATAATTGAATAGCTCTTCAAACAGACCCTTTCTATCTGACATTGCTATGATTTGTGAGTTATAAAGCAAATCAACATACATTCTGCAAATGAGAGCTGAGTTGTGGTACTTGAAACAGTTTATTTGCAAAAGACAATATTTGACAGCACCTGGTTCTGATATTGTCCTCTACAGCAATAGGGAACAAGTCTATCATTGATGATGGTATCTACTTTGCGTAATGAAAAATCTGCAAGAAAACAGTCGAGCTCAGAGAGCACCAAGGACCCCTCATTTCAACCCTGAGCTACAAATATTCTCCTTTATTGTTATCAATTTCTCCACTCAGTTTCTCTTCAGGAAGCTAAGAATACCATGTTGATTTAATATGTCCTCATAGGACTTGGTTTCTACATAGTTCTGTCCCCATTTTGCTAGGCTTTGTGTGTACTCATTCCAGTTTGTTGGTATTCTTTTTAGAATGAATAGTGAAGCCCCAAATTGGATATAATATTGCAAGTGGACCTGATCAAAACAAAGCATTCACTATTGTGAAACCAGATTTTGATGTTGTTACTAAAGCCTAGACCAGGGCTTTTCAACCTTTTCACAGATTGTACCACTTTTAGGAGATGACAATATTTGAGTACCACCAGTAGTTAGCAAGCCTAACCCTCACTTTTTTCTCCTTTTTCCTCTCCACTGTATCCTACTATTTGCTTTTGTATTTTTGTATTTTATTCTATAATCTAATAAAATGTTACAAACTGTAGAAAAAAGTACCGGTTTTAATTTTTCGGTGGCTGTTCCTTTGCTGAATCACTTTCCCTTTGCACTGACAAATGGATGATTAATTTATCCATGTTTATTAATATGCACCACTACCAGCTAGCTCAAAAGTCTTCAAACTTGGCACTTTTAAGACTTGTGGACTTCAATTCCTCTGTAGATAGTAGTAAGGACAGGGGAAGGAAGATGTGCTTTTTTCATGTGATGCAGAAAGTCCAGGTGTTGCTGTGCCCGCTTCACCAGTGTCTTGCTGTTGAGCGACCAAGCCAGCCCACTTATTAATTGCACACCCAAAAATTTGATGCTGGTAACCGTCTCCACACAAAATGTAGAAATCTATAGGGAAAGGTAGAGATAGAAGTAGATTGGAATTTTGATTTATATTACATACAACTATTTTATCTTTTCCTATGCTATTCCTGAAGATGGTAGAGGACAGGAAGGCCTGGTTGTCCATGGGGTCGCAATGGGTCGGACACAACTTCACAACTAACAACAACAACAACAACATGCTATTCTTGTTTTATATTTGTTTTGTTTGCATATATGATGTTGAAAGAGCAGCAGTTCATCATCCCAGTTATTATTTACTCCTCTGTCTTACCTTTCTTCATTTAACTTCACCATAACTTCCTCTTAATTATTTTATTCTTGATACAACTACTTAATAAAGACTTGATTCTATATTCTATATTTACAAAATGAATAACAATAACTGTATCTTTATTTCTGAAGTGATGGTAGAAGGCAGGTAGTAAGCATCACAGAATCCTGTTTCTCACCAATTATTCTATAGGAAAGTTCCTAGAACTTCCTTTGTTTTTCATCAGAATTGATTGTATATTTAAAAAGGTAAAGATTTCCCTCTCCACTCAGGTCTGACTCAAGGAGTGGTGCTTATCTCTGTTTCCTAGGCAAGAGAGCCAGCATTGTCCAAAGACATTTCCATCAAGGCACATGGAACTCTGTTACCTTCCTACCAAAATGGTGTCTATTTATTTACTCTCCTTTGCATGCTTTCAAACTACTAAGTTAGCTTGAGCTGGGGCAAGGTCGGAAGCTCACCCAGTCAACAAAGTGCTTGGTCTTGAACTGCCAAACTTCCGGTCTACAAGAACAGCATCTTAATCACTAGGCTACCTCACTGCCTTTTTTTCACATCTCCTTTTATTGTCTATAAAAGGTTTTGGACAATGTTATCCTGACCTAAAAAGACATAAAGGATTGGAATGCATAAATAAAATATGCAAATTTTCTTTAGAAACTGATTTTCTCTATATTAGCAATTTCTTATACTCCCCCCTCAAATGTAGTCCTTTTCTTTTACATATTGTTTCTCTTTATGCTTACTGAAAGAAACTTTATTTTTCTTCATTCTTTTCTTCGTGGCCTCTCCCTTGAGTGCCTATGCATAATTTTTACCACTCATAAATATCATATGTTTAATAAAGAATAGTTTGGACCTTCTGGGCCCACAGTCTCTCATCGGTTTAGTTCATCTTTCTTCTTCATGTCAGCTTCTTCCCCATTTTTATTTCTTTGCAATAAGACACAGAAAGTCCCCCCCCCCCAAAAAAAATCCCCCACACCAAAAAATAAAGCTGCATAGAAAAAAGAAATGGCTTGAATAATATTTAAATGGCTTAATTTTCAACATTTGAAGGAATAACATTCAGATGTTTCCATGCTCATCTCAGTGTGGGTGAATATTTCAAGTTCTTGGAAAATGCACCATACAATTTCCAAAAGATAGAAATTTTAATCTCTTTCATCTGCTACTGACTATATATATTCTTTTTGATGCCTGTAAGTCGATTGACTTTTTATTTAAAAAAAGCCAAGGATCATGCAGTACATCTGTCATTTATTGTGACAAATGATCTTGGATTTTTCCCATAAGAAATAAGAAGGCAAACTGATGCATAAATGGGGTTGAAATATGTACTGGAAATCTACGTGCATTGTTTGGAACACAGCCATATGTTTGCAGTTACATATGTAGTCCAAAACTGTAGTTTTTACAACTGGTCTTCTCTTTAAAGCAATCAGGGATGGCCATTTTAATCAAGCCTCCATTCTAAAATGAGGACAGCTTTGTATATGGTTCCAACCATTCATCTGTACTCATCTGAAGAATTAGGAATTAAGGCAATAGGAATCTCCACAATATTGTAAATTCTTTTCTAAAAGCGAAAGCTGTATTGCTGTCCATTTGATAATAAATTTAGAAAGTATTTTTAATTGTTTTTATATTTTATAATGTACATCACTCAGAGTCACTTGTTGAAATGGGTAGCTCTAGAAATTGAATGAATGAATGAATGAATGAATGAATGAATGAATGAATGAATGAAAAGCAGAGTTCACACCTTCTTTTTTATTCACAGGTTTTTTCCTTATATCCCTGAAAATAAAATAGAACAAATATAATGTAAATACATATGGTTCTAACACTAAACTATTTGCAAATAGTTAAGCAACTTGATTTGAACTGGTAAAAATGTTTATCATTCTCTGCATCATAACTTATTTCAAGGAGGAGGAGGAGGAGGGGAAGGGGAAGGGGAAGGAGGAGGAGGAGGAGGAGGAGGAGGAGGAGGAAGAGGAGGAGGAGGAGGAGGAGAAGGAGGAGGAGGAGGAGAAGAAGAAGAAGAAGAAGAAGGAGGAGGAGGAGGAGGAGGAGGAGGAGGAGGGGGGGGAAGGGAGGAAGAAACGAAGGAAGGAAGGAAGGAAGGAAAGAAAAGTGCCCTGGAAAGTAATTGAATTGCTGGTAGAATTTGCTTGTTCAAAAAAGGAGGCACTTGCATTGGATTTATAGTCCTGGGATATACAGACAAATGCCATAGCTGATAGATAATTTACATGGCAATATAATTTGGCCACAGTTGCTCTGAAGAATTTCACTGTAGAGCTTCTGTAGACCAAAAATGCAGGCATTAGTAAATGAACCATTGGAGATTCTCCTGCCATTGAACTCGGCAGGTGATCAAAAGTAAGCTTCTCTTGACTAGACACACTTTATATCACCGTTAGTTTACTATGCTCTGTTGCCTCCAAGCAATTCTTCAAAAGGTGAGATTTTGCCAAACATAGCTCTTGGACAGCAGGCAGTGCAATAACACAGTGGCATCAGTGTAATTGAAGCAACAGTGGGCAATTGCAACATAATGAAGGTAGCTCAAGATAAGGCTACAGCATCTGTGGGAGTGAGATCTACAATCAGAGGAGCAGCCATTAACTTTCCATGTCCTGAGCCTTTCCATTATTTTTGAAGGCTTTATCCCTAATGAGTAGATCACACTTAGCAGGTAGGGCAGTGAGAGATGGGTGAGAGAGGATTTAGTGAGATGCTTTTCACAGAGGGAAGTATGTGACAAATGGCTCACTCAAGGTAACATAATGCTACAAGCGTGCGGTACTCAGCAGGTTGCACACATTTGGCATTACACAGTCTTAGTTACCAAGCTTCAATTTGGCATTTTGAAATTCAGGGATCAGAGTGGTACAATTTAGGACCTTATGTAACATGATTATTACAAAGGAATAAAATACACTTCTTATTAAAATCATAACTGAGATGTCAGATTACTTAACTGCCTTGTTTTATAGATGCCAGAGGAGAAAAGCTAATATTAATTGATTTACCTGCTTTAGAGTTGAAGAATTGAAGCATTTAATTATCTTAAGATGACCTTTTCCCCTGAAAATTCCACCCTGATTTGAGTGGACATCTGACATATAATTCTTTTCTTACTCTACTCAGGAATCTAGACCTGATACCTGTCCATCTTAGTCACAGCATAACAACTTGCTCAATACTAGTAGCTATAGGTAACCACTAGTTGAAAAAAGATACACATTTCACTCAGAAAAGAATTTGAATCAGTTCTCCTCCGCCACCACTTTCTCTCTCTCCTTCTCCCTGCTCCCTGCTCCCTCTCTTTCTCCTTTTTCTTCTTCTCCCTTTTCTTCTCCTTCTCCTTCTGTTTCTCTTTCTATTTTCCCTTATTATAATTGGTCATAGTCAGGCAGATCTTTAGACTGGATCTGACATTTTGACACCTTTTGAGACCTTCCTAAGGACTGGAATAGGCAGATGTTGTTCTTTAATAATATTAATGTTTTATTATTATTGCTATATATATATATATATATATATATATATATATATATATATATATATATATATATATATATATATATATATATATATATATATATATACAAAAGTTATCCATACTTTCTCCTTTTAACTACAGTTAATCTGGTATGTTAGGAGCCAAGATTTCACTTTGTATTTGGAAATCCCACAATATTTTATCCTGGTCATTTTACTTTTTCAACTATATGTCCCCCCAAATTTCCAATATATTATATTAGTTATTATTATGTACCTGAAAGGAAGGTTGAAAGAGTCAAGTTTGCAATTGTGACAGTAATAACAATCCCTTTTTACAAGCATTGTTCATGCAGCCCTTATATTGATTTTTCTGACATTCACCGGCATATATCCATGCTATTAATCCTCCTTTTTTTAATTTGGGGCAATTAGTTTCCATATTCTATAAATAGCTCCTTATATTGCCCATCAAAAAGTGCCAGGCAACTATTCCATGATATGGTCACCTTCTTGACCTCTTTGACCTTCTCCCTTTTCCTGTGGCTATTTCAGAATGGGCTCCACACTCACTTTCTGCAGTGCTTGACATTTCCTTTCATCGTTCCACCATTTCATCATTCCACCATTTTGGATATTCATGCAAACAGCAATATTAAGTTAAAATAATGGCTTAGGATTGCCAACAACACTTCCTATCCAAAACTCGTCAAAGAAGATAAGCTGAAGTCATCCTAATTTCATAGACATGAGTCATCTGGTTGATGCCATTATCTTGCCCACTGTATATCCGACACTATGCTATGTTTTCTGGAAATATCAGTTCTAGATGTCTAAATGTTCATCTTTCTGACCCATATGTAGCAGAAACAATGTGGTAGAGAAGCAAAATCATTTTCCCCCTGCTGCGATGACAAGAACATTATCTGTAAGTGGCAAAGCACAGTCCTCTGATTGAATGAGCCAGATAAGTGTAAAGCGCACATCAATTTAATTATTTACCATCATTGGCTCACTAATTGCCAAAGTTAAAGACCTAAGAAAGCAAGGAGCATGAGAAACATGGCAGCAATTTCGGCATGGAAAGCAAATGAGGATTTTAATTTACACAAGGGCAACTAATAATACAGAAGTTCAGAAATAAGGATCTGTTCCAGTTCTTTGATTTGTAAATGGTTTTTTATTTGCCAGCAAATTTAACAAAAAACAAAAAAAACCTCTGCAGGGCATTTTAAAACTTGGTGGATTTCAACTTGATTGTTATGTTTAACAGTTTTCAGTAATGTGGCCCCCAGTTTTCCACTTACAAATGAATTGCATATGTCTCATGCTCTGATAAAAGTGATAAAGGACACGAAGCTGAAGTAGCTTGAAACATATAATAAGGAGGTCCAAAAAGACTGGGTTTCAGCTAAACAGTGTTACTATCTGGTGGACAAATATTTATTGAATTTTCATATATATATATATATTTGTTTTCGTAGATTCTCGCGGGTGTCTGTATGTGTAGATCTAGAGTCTCGGGTTTCTTCCCGCGTTCCTTTCATCTTCAGAAAGTTGTGGCGACGTTTCGATGAAATCCCATCCGTCATCATCAGGCCGGAGTGTTCTGCACTACCCAAATAATTTCAGGAGGCCAAATATATTCATCCTTCAGCATATGCATTTCACAGCATTTTCTTAATGCCATTCTGAGGTTTAAGGTTTAAAATAAATGCGAAAGTACAGGAGAAGATGGAAAAAGATATTCTGGGGAAAAAATATAAGAAAGAGCATTACGTGAAGAAAAAATTATGTGCAAAATTGTGTACATGGTTGAGGTATACCTGTAAATATATAAACAGGAACACAAACTGAGAAAAATTGCATATGATTGAATTAAACTGAGATTGGGAAAATGAAAAATAGAAAGCAGAAAACTAGGCTAATAAGATTATGACTACGATCCTGTCTCCCCACCCAATAAATTTTCTGTGTTATTTAATAATTTCATTGGACTAGAATAGTCTTTGCAGTGTCTGCTGCAAGTCCATCCATCTTTGACATTGATACTAATGATGGACTCCGGGCATGAACATTGTCTTAAGGAATATAAGTTGCCTTCAATAAGCACACTGTGTTTGTTTTTTCTAGTATACGTATATTAGAAGAGTAAATAGAGACTTGTTTGTAGCTTCTGGGTTTCTATGATTTTTTTTATAACGTGTACTTTGGATTATTAAATCTTCTGCATTGTCTTTGGATGTTATTACTGCTTAGCAACTTAGAACCATAAAAAAGGTCCTACAGGTATCCATGATGGCAAGCAGGAAAAATTGCTCCAGGATACAACTTCAAAAAACAATTACCAGAAAATAGTTGTGATGTGGAATCAAATTAAGGATATCTAGGAGAAAACCAACGATCAACATCTTAGCAGCAGCTGACAAGAAAAAGAAGATATAATGACAACATATTTGGGCTTGCATAAATGCATTTGCAATCATGAATCGATATTCTAATCCCCAAAGATATTAAAACAATAAACCTTATTAAGTACATACAATAACACTTGGTTTTCTGATATTATGGAAACTAGAGGAACAGGAGTATATGGCATATTACAACAGAAAGGAGAAAAGAATCACTAATCAAGGATCATTAATCAAATTATAAAACATTGCATTCAATTAAATAATCTTTTCATAAATTATTGCCAACTAGATATGATCAGGAAAATTGAAAGGCTGTCATGCTTTTCTTTAGTCTTTTAGCTCAGACATGAACCTATGCATTTCCAAAATAAGAAACAGATTTAACTTGCACATATTTGTCAGAAATTGGAGGATCAGCTGTTGGTTTGTCCAAAATGCTACCTGCAAGATGATGCCTGCTTACTTTTCTTCTTTCAGTTTCTACTTTCCATCTAGAAAACATCCCCTATAGTGCAGTCCTCATGATCACAACATCTAACTTAAGTTCTACACTGTCTTGTTCTCTCCCCATACCTTCCTTTTTCCCTTTTTCTTTTTAACTGTGTGACCTGATACTGACTTGCAGACAATCGGAAAACTTTGAATATTGTGACATCCTTGACATTCTCTTAGCTTGGTTGTTTTCTTTCAGATTTTTCATTATGCCACTAGGTAACATCTTCTGTGCAAGCCACTGTATAGAAAGACCAAGCCACTTTGTATAAACAGACAGCAGACTCCACTCCCTTTTAGCACTAAAGATATTGCTTGGGAGGTGCAATAGCTGAGTGGTTAAAGACACTGAGCATCTCAGCTGGAAACTTGACAGCCCAGGTTTGAGACCTGAGCACCATGCGACAGGGTGAATTCCCACAGGTCTGGCCAACCTAGCAGTTTGAAAATATGCAAATGTGAGTAGATAAATAGGTACCACTTCAATGGGAAAGTAAGCTGGTCACATGACCATTGAAATGTCTTTGTGCAATTCTGGCTCCCTTGAGTAAGAAAAGATGAGCATCACCCCCTAGTATCAGACAAAACTGGGCAGGGGAAACATTTACCTTTGTGCTACCTAGTTTCATAATGAAACATCTGCAGAAAACAACCAAGCTCAGAGAGCACCAAGGACTCCAGTTCAAACATGAGCTATATTTTTTTCTATTTTTCTATTGGTATTTTGAGCATTATATTGTGGTGTCTTGCTTTGTTCTATTAAAGTAATAGTTGAATAGTCAAGAATCAGACATGGCTTAGCGACTGAACAACAAATTCTATATCCAATAAGACTGATTTCATGGGCTCAGATGTATCCTATTTAAAAAAAACCTTAATTTTAAGAATGAGCACACTGTATCTCAGCAAACAGTGAACTCTGCATTACATCAGCTTATGTACATTGTGTTTACTTAATCAATGGAGATTAGTTTCAACTACTGTTTGGTTCTTCAGACCATCATAACTGCCTATATTGATTTATTGTCATTCCTGTGAATTGGAAGGAATTGGAATTTATCATTTTTTATGGCAACAGCTATGGTCTTACTAAGATTTAAATTTATGGAGAACATCAGTAGCAGAAGTCACACCAGGTCATTGATCTAAGAATAAAGTCAGTGAAGAGTGAAAAATAGAGCAAGTGCTACAGGCTGACAGTTTGGTCAACAATTTCTAAGAAAATCAAGAAATAAAAATTTAGGATGGAGTTTTAGTACAAAGCAAAGGCAGCATATGTCTATATTCTATAAAATATTTCATTTTTGACCATTAAAACTTGTAATACGTTGCAATTTAAAACATGGAATAAAGCCAAAGATCGAATGATACACATTTAAAAGCAAATTTCTTTGATTCATTTTTATTTCTGTTTTCCAGTTCATCATGTTTAGTTATTTTCAAAACTAGAACAATTTAGTTCAGTTTTCATGTATGTTAGTTCTTTCTCAGTTAACATGCACGCATACAGATGCATACAATTTGTTCGGCTGGGATAACATACATCACTGTAAATTTATTAGGAAAATAGTTGCATCTGCAAAAAAAAAGTGGCAGGTAGTTCTTATGATGTGAGGATGAAATCTTAAGTCAACTGCAGCAATGTCCCAGAAGCCATTGGGTAACCCCTTTCCCAGTCACTGGAGACCATCCAGCATTTTTTCCATTCACCAGGCCTACTCTTTCATTTTCTTTTCTATGACAGTTGACAGGGGTGGCACAATGGCTCAGTGGTTAAGACACTGAACTTGTCAGCTGGAAAGCCAGCAGCTCATGTCTGAGACCCACACGACAGGTGAACTCTGGTCCTCACCCCAGCTCCTGTCAACCTAGCAGTTCAAAAACATGCCAATGTGAGTAGATTAATAGGTACCACTTCAATGGGAATGTAACAGTGGTCCGTGATGTCATGCTGGCCACAAGACCATGGAAATGTCTTCAGAGAGTGCTGAGTCAATGGTTTTGAAAGGGAAATAAGCACTGCCTCCGATAGTCAGCAGTTGATATGTTCTAAAAACTTTGGTTGGTTTTAGTTTCCATTGTAACCCTAAGTTTTTTCTTTTATTTCAGCTTATCTAATTTTCTTTCTGCTGATATTAACTAATGCTGATAAATTTCCTTAGTGAATAGGCCCATCTTTCAGTTCCTATATGAGTTCCTGTAAAATCTTAGTTCAGTTGAATTCATATAGTTCCCTAAACTGCCCTTATTTTTTAAAACCATTGGAATTTTGTGTAATTGCACTTCTACAATATTGTTATTTGAAACTTCCAAACCTCTTGTGCTCCCTTCACCTAGTATTTCTCAAGCTTGTTGAAATTGCTTTTACTGAAATCTAATAGGCATCTATGTCTACACTTCAGTTTCTCTTTCCATATTATTTTGAAACTGAAGTTGATTGGGTTGTTTTCTTCCAAAATTCCCATTAAATTTATTACTATAACTAGAAATAAATAGGATTAACTACAAGGGACCTGATTTTCTCATTTGTCATTTAACCTTCTGGAAAATGAAACAGTCTACAAGAGCACTGGAGATTTTTGTGGTCCTAATATATTGACCAAGTTGGATTCCAAGCAGAAATCCAAATATTTGATATCTCCCATTATTATTGCATCATTCCTTGAAAATTCTATTGTCTGGTCCAGGATGGTTATCCAAATCTTCTGAGTAGCTTTGTGAATTATAGCATTTACTGACTATCTTTGTTTTGCTTCCTTTCTAGTATTTTTACCTAGATGCTTTTTACTGGATCTTAAGTTTCAAAATCCTGGATCTTGGTATACTGAAGAGAAAAATTCAATTTCTAATTCTCACTAAAACCCTCATAGATTTCTACAGTTTTGTGTTGACACATCGTTAACAGAGAAGAGAATTAGGCCAAAAAGAATTGGAAGTTTGGTATTAAATGAATAACATTTAGAACACATCAAAAGTAGCTCACAGAAAATGTTTTCATGCCAGCTGGCCTAATTTCATATATGTGGAGTGGTAAATATTTTTATATTCAAAGACTCTTAACCATTGACAAGTCAGGGTGTACTGCCTACTCTGCCTTCTGAGTAATCTGCTTCTTAAAAGACAAAAATAATGGTTTTACTTTTTGAATTTTACAAAACAAAAATCACCAAATAAGATGAGAAGTCTATTTTTGTTCACATTCACAGCCACCATATTAATCACAGAACTAAGCTTTCACTCTCTATGCATTTCACTTTTGAAATAAGTCAATTCTCTCATGCTGAAAATGGGAGTGTGAAAGTGATTGCTATAACAGAAATTAAAAATGCACAGGTAAAGCTTGATTTCTTGTGTTTTCATAATGAGAGTTCTTGGTTTGCTGTTGACATTTTTGGGAATTTTTTTTTTTATTTTTCAATCTAGCCTACAGCTTGGGAATGTGCCAGTAATTTTCCGTCCAGGTACTCTTAGAACTGATCCTGCTGCTATTAGTACATGTAACATTAACTATCCACTCTCCTTATCATATCTGACACAAGAAGTATTAATTAAGAAAATATTTGATTGTGCAGAAATGGATAGACTAACCTTAGAGTTTAAAGAGAAAGAGTATTCAGTTTACTATAAAACTTGGAATAAATTTTATGAGTGGCTAGAAAAACGAATTAGAGAGAAAGGAATGTATCAATCATTAGTTTTATTATTCTCACTTATATATATCTACCCAGACAATATGCTGTTTGCCAAATACTGAATGTTATTGGGGGAAACCCCAACCGTCATCCCAACCTCCCTTGTACCCCAACCCTAATCCCCAAACCGCCATTCCTTTCCCAACCCTATAAAAACCAATAAAAAATTTCAAAAAAAAAGAACTAACCCTGCTTAGCTTTTCAAGGTCAGATAAAGGCTAATGATCACTATTTCATATAGATCTAAGTTGTATTGTCTGCAACTGAAAAATCCTTGTTTGTATGCTAGCAAAGATATTGTGGAATTAAGGAGGAATGATGAGAGAGGCACTTGATGTTTCTTCTGAGATTTGCATATTGTATTTGACCAAGAATTATGGAAGGATCCAAGTGAAGATATTTTGTTTGCAATTGTTTGCAATTCAAGGTGCTGGTAATGACCTATAAAGCTCTCAATGGCTTGGGTCCAGACTATCTAAGGGTACACCTGCTGCCGGCATCAACTTCCCATCGTCCCGTGCGCTCCCATAGGGAGGGCCTTCTTAGGGTACCACCGGTCAAGGAATGCCGGCGGGTTATCCCCAGGGGAAGGGCGTTCTCTGTGGGCGCGCCGGCCCTTTGGAACCATCTTCCCACGGAGCTTAGGACCGCCCCCGACCTTCGCTCATTTCGCAGGGACTTGAAAACTTGGCTTTTTGACCTGTTTGGCCCAGACTGAGGGGTTTTAATTATTTATTAATGGGGTTTTAGTTTAAATTCAGGGACTTAATTTAATTTTATTTAATCAATTTTAACTTTGTATGTATGTATTTTTAATTTTTCCCTGTAAACCGCCCTGATTCCTACGGGAATAGGGCGGTATACAAGTTTAAATAATAAATAAATAAATAAATAAATAAATAAATAAATTTTGAGAGCAATTACAATGTCCACATTTCAGAAACAGAATGTGCAATGTTTTCCAAATAGGGTAGCAACAGTGTTAAAATGGGAGGTGATTAAAGACCCCTTCCTTTCTAACATGTGCTGCACACATCATAAACACATAAAAAAGAGCAGCATTTAAAACACCCAATTGTACCCACCCTTTTGACATCTGCACACCTTATAAAAAAAATGCTCCTGTTTCTGACACCAAAAATCTAAAATGTCAGTGAAGGAGCCTAGTAAAACCTCACAGTGAGATTCAAGGGCCTAAGCAACCCAAAATAATATTTCTCAAACTTATCAGATTTAGAGTAATGTCCAAAGAACATATATCTCCTTGCGAAAAGTTATTAAATATCAAGGAATGCCATTTATCACCCAGAGAGGCTTTCACAGTTGCTCCTTGACTCTCAATGTGACATCAGCATCATTCCCTGAAAGGAGACTGAACAATTGTCTCAGGAACTGAGTCTGGGATTATAAGGTCTGAAAAGACAGAAAAGAATAACAAACTGTAGTTTGCAATTTTGTAAGAGTAG
Organism: Vipera ursinii; assembly: GCF_947247035.1. Classification (NCBI taxonomy): domain Eukaryota; kingdom Metazoa; phylum Chordata; class Lepidosauria; order Squamata; family Viperidae; genus Vipera; species Vipera ursinii. The sequence continues at coordinate 112,329,392 of NC_139517.1, read as the reverse complement.
AACTTCCTTCTTGCCACCCACAAAAAGTGTAATACTTGTGGAGCATGAATGACCAGGCTCAAATTACCTTATCTCACATATTTCATACAAAGACCTGGCTCTGTGGAAAAGGCTTTTGATGACAACCAGAAGAAGGATAGATGGACTTAGTTAAAGTGGTGATGGCAGCCCAATTAGAAGACCTGAATTATCAGGATAGAGATGGATTGTCATAGAAAAAAATCTTTATATGATCACTATGAATTGAGACTGATTTGATGGCACATAATCAGTTACATCGATAATACAGATAGCCCTCACTTAGTGATGGTAATTGGGAACAGATTTCCCATTGTTAAGCAATGCTGTGGTGAGCAATATCACATGACTGTACTGCTTAATGAAAGTAATTCTGGAACTTCTAGTTGAATTCCATGACACTGTTAAGCATGACATCATATGGGACCTTGTCCATTGACTTTCCTTGTCAGAGGCAAATGATGACCATGGGAATGCTACAATTTCCGTAGTTTTGAGGACTGTTCAACACCATTGTAAGTTGAGACACTGAAGGGCTGCTTGTTAAGAAAAAAACTATCTGTACTTAAGTTTGTATACATAAAAATATTATAAAGGACATGTACTAGGGTGCTCCACATGAAATTATTTGGGATGCTAGTTCCTGCTATGTCAAAAGATAAAAACCCATATACAATGATTAGATGGTTGTCACATATATGAACAACCAAAAGAGAGAAATTCATAACTCTTGAAGCAAGTAAGAAAAAAGTATGTAAGTAGATAGTGCTGTCATATTTGATGCGTCTTGGGTATTTCACAAAGTAGAAAGGAGGAGGTATAAATTTAATAAATAAAAAACAATTGACTCTCTTATAAGGCCATTAGCAAGCCTGGTGAATCTGAACTGGTTTGAAAAATGGCTGTTGGCCATCCTTGCTTTAATTGTTTTCCTAGGTATATAAAATCAAATTATCAAGTTCTTCAGTGATTCTGTTGGAATCTGCCTCCTGGCTCTACAAACAGATCATATTTCTGCCTTAAGGACCATCTCAAAATATGCATTCTCTCTTCCTTATTACAATAATTATTTAATGATTTCCTCATGTGAACAATGTTTCTCCACTAATGTCCATGCCCCTTAAAACTCTAAAGCCCTGCAAAAAAGTAACAGTATATAAATAACTCCATTGTGATGAAAACATGCCTCAAGCATGTTTTCTTAGAGAATGTATTAACAGCTTCTCCTTGTTGTTTTTTTATTATTTATTTTTAAAATGGGAATCAGATTTTATTGTGCCATGTTCAATAGTTGGCTGTAAAATATGTATGGCTAGTTGAATTTGTGCAGCTGCCACTCTCAGTTGATTTACAGAAGGAAATACAGAGGCATTAGAAGCAGAAATGTTAGTGACATGTGACTCGTAAGTGGCACAATATGACAATAAACATGCAGTTGTGCCTAAATCTTCTTGTAAATGCCTTTGGAAAAAGAGGACATGCTCAGGCTGGATGTGTTTAGGATGTACACAAAGTATGAGATCACAAGTGGTTACATGTGGTGTTTTACATGTGTGAACTCCAATTTCTTCATTGAGGCAGTATAGCCAAAGGATGAATGAGTTACAGCCAATAACTCAAGGCAGTGAATATATTCAACACATCTTCCTCTTCCTCACAACAACAACATCAATCCTGTGAGATGGGTTGGGCTGAGAGAAAGTGACTGACTCAAACTCACCCAGTTTTCATGGCTAAAACAGTACTTGAACTCACAGTCCCCTGCTTTCTAGGTTGGTATCTTAACCGCAAGACCAAACTGGCTCCATTATATGATAGCTTTGCAAGATTATTATGAAGTGATTATCCAACATCCAAGAACACAACTCCTGAAGTAGACAATAGCATTCATTAACATTTTTGTCTGTAAAAGAAGACGAAAGTTATGTGGACAAGGCAGAATTCTTGAACAAGATACTGGCAATAGACAATAAGAGCCTTGATAGTACAGTGGTTAGAGTGTAGTATTATATGCTAATTCTGCTGACTGCCATCTGTTAGCAGTTTGGCAATTCAATTCTCACTGGCTCAAGGTTGACTCAGTCTTCCATCCTTCTGTGATCAGTAAATTGAGGGCCCGGACTGTTGGGGGCAATATGTTGACTGTGTAAAACACTTAGAGAGGGCTGTAAAACCCTGTGAAGTGGTAAGACCTTGCAGAAATCTTAATCTTGCAAGATCTCCATCTTAGATGTTCACTCTGCCTAATATCCTCTAACTCTGAATGATAGTTTTTCTTGTAATTAGAGAAGAAAATGATAGAAAGCACCCAGCAGGTTTTTCATCTCAACTCCAGGACCATTTTCAGTTTCATTCAGCAACTGTGTCTTGGTTGAGTCTTCCAGCAGATGAATTGAGCTTTGCTGGATTCTCAGCTTCATTTGGAAGCTGTGCTTCTGATAGTTTTTCTGAGTCCTGATTTAACTCATTGGATGAATTAAAGAGGTAGGGATGATAATATCTACTGATGACCCTTAAATCTCAGTTCCTGCAGTACTTACTTTTAAGATAACTGTGATGAAAGAATCAAGAGGATGATTATAAAATCTGCAAATGTTTTGTGCATAGGAGAAGTAGCAAACAGTTTAGAAAAGATGTAAAAAAATAATGCTACATAGCAGCAATCCACCCAGTTCTTTTCAATTCCTATACACCATGGGCCATAAAAAGCACCTCTTCAATATCTCAAAAGGTGGTATTGATTTTAGGAAGTCCTTTCACAACAGAACTATAAAAACATGATACTCCTTCTCCAGAAAAAGCTACTGTACAATCAGTCACTTAATTTTGTGATTATAGCTATTATTGATTTCCCTGCAGAATGAAATGTATCAATATCTTTGGTTTCAGAGGAACATACAGCAACAAGAAAACATACATTAAAAAAATCCTGGGCACAAAATGAGGTGCTTTATTTTAGATTTGCTGATTCTTCTAAGCGTACTGTTAGAAGCACCCTTTCATTGCATTTATAGAGAGAAGCAAAAATGTCTAGTGACTGTTGATTGACAAGCTTACCCTTTTTAACTTTGGAAAACACTGTTTAGCAATTAGAAGGACTAATATTATGCTTTTAAGTTACCAGACAAATTCCTCTAAATGATATAATAAATCAAGTAAGCTGATATTTGCTATGCACCCAGAATAGACATTTATGTTTGCCCCCAAAGACTTCTTTCATCAGAGTTGTATGCATGCACAAAATTCTCCTCTTTCTCAAAAGTCTTACAGTCTCTTGGGGTTTAAAGTAAATAGTGAAACCCAAAGCCTGACTCTCAATCATCATAACTATGACTTCTGTAGTATTGATAAATCTGTACCAGTAATACAGATTACAGTAATTTAAAGATAGGAAGTAAACAATGGAGCACTTCCAACTGATACAGAACCTGAGTTATAAGTTAATGTTTTGAGTTTTTGAAAAGTAGCAAATATAGTATGTCAACTTAACATATGCAAACCATTAAATTCTATAACGTACCTCATACATATTGGATTTCCTCAACCTGCTGGGCGTATTGGACATAGATGACAATGACAGTTCAAATCACCTGAAAGACTTATGATTTTGCTATGAATGTGTGTGTGTGTGTGTGTGTGCGTGTATGTAAAGAGAGAGAGAGAGAGAGTTTTTCCAGACGATCAAAGTACAAACTAATATGAGTGGATGAAATCTTGAAAAAGTTAAATACGGTACTGTAGTATCTATGGGATAGTCCAGCGAAGCATCTGTTTTTCTTATAAATGGGATATTATATTTTTATGATACTGTTGCTGCATTTTAAATATGTCTCAGAACATGCAGAAAAGCTGATCTTAGGCCATAATAAAGAATTATGGAATTGTACACTACAAAAAAGAATTGTGGAATTCTTTTTGGAAGCCTTTCTTTATTGTACTGGCATTTGTAGCACCTTAATAGACAAACTGTTTTTTTAAATAAGACTTAATTGGTTTCAGATTAAGAGCTATTATGTTCTGGTTCCAACAAGCCTCTTTTCCTTCTTGGTTCTACTGTGAAATTATACTTCTACTACATAACTTAATATAGTTGTCAGGGTTACAGCTCTACTAATGCTGCCCATCATCCAATATATTTTTATGCCTGATTAATAAATCATACATTAATGCTGCCAACACATTAAAGATATGCTATAGATGGGCCTTAAAAATATGAAAAACCTCCATTAATCTTTTCTGGCCGTCTGATCTGCTATAGGATTATAGAAACATTGGCGATTATTAGTTACCCTGCTTGTTTTTCATCCCAACATAAGAAATTCTAAACATGAGTCCATTCATTTAATATGTGACCTATTTACTTAGAAACAGACTGTAGGCAAAATGATTTTTTTAAGGAATGTTCTGTTTGGCTGTGAATAAATATAATGCCCATCAACTAAAGATAATATAATGTTGGGTCATAGCTACTCCCGGTACTTGTGTTTTTCCAAATTCTGGCATTCATTTTTCTATTTAACAAAATGAGTTAAAATGTGTCCTTTAGCACACATTGGGCAAAACAAGCATATTCCATAAAAATGCAAATAAATTGTACTGCAATAAAACTTGTACCATGTCTTAAAATGGAAAGAATATGGAATGGATGACAAACTGAATGCAGACAAACTTGATATGGGAAAGGCATTCATTCATCAATCCCTCCAAACACTCAGCAATAAGAATTGCTGAGAATAAGAAATAAGAAAGAATGAGTTTTTTTAAGTGCCAAAGAAGGAATTACCATATTTGTACTGTATGTGTCATTGTATCCTCTGTTTATCAGTCTGCAGTGCACTCCCAGATGTTTAAAAACATTAATAGTGTTGAATATGAATTAAACATCCAGAATCCCAAATCCACACACTTAATTCTTATTTAATAATTTGTTAAGCTTGTATGCTGCCCAATTCCCAATGACAATAAAGCAAAGAAATTGCAATAAGAGATGAAAGGTGACCATGTGTGACATATCAGATAGAATGAAGCAAGGGTTCTCCTTCTCTCTCACCAAAGGCCAGGGTGAAGAATCAGGTCTCCACAACAGCAGAGAAGGAGCCATCTTGATCTCATGGGAACATTTATTCCAGAGGGCAGATGTTGCTACCAAGAGGGTGCACTTCCAGGATCTGAAAGATGATATTGTTTAATCCAGCGGTCTTCAAACTTGACAACTTTGGCTGAGGAATTCTGGGAGTTGAAGTGCACAAGTCTTAAAGTTGCCAAGTTTGAAGGCCCCTGGTTTAATCAAAGGATTCCAGAGTTTGCCAACTAAGCAAGATCGAATCAGTTGGGCAGATATTATGAGAGACTGGGAGTATCTCACTGAGTACCAGTTTAGTGTAGGAAATAAAGGCATCAAACTGTGACAGCTGTGAGTTCTAATCTTAACTTAAGCATGAAGACAGCTGGGTGACCTTGGGCCAGTTGTCATCTCTCAGCCCTAGGAAGAAGGCAACACCAAACATTTCTGAAAACATTGCCAAGAAAATAGACTGGATTTGTCCAGGAGTCAAGAATGATTTGAAGGCACAAACCCACAAAATAAATCTTTTTTAATAATTATAAGCTTTCCAATTATCCAGAATTCTCCAAGTGAAATCTTTTTTAAAAAGCCAGAATCCAGAAGCTTTCTAATTTCCATTTAAATCTGAAGTATGGTGTTGTGATTCAGGGTCAGCCTGTGGGTTCGGCAGTTGGGTCGGATGATTCAGAGGAGGAGGAGGGGGTGTTGGAGAGCCTGCAGAGGACAGCCCTGAGGCTTCTCAGAGCCCTCAGCCAGGCCCCTCTCATCTGGTCACTACACAGACCCAGCTGTGTGAGCCTGACAGCATGGATGAAGATGACCCACAGCTGGCCCTGTTCAAGGACGCCCGACGCAGGAGGCAGTCAATCAGGAGTAAACAGAGGAAGGCAATGGGGCACCTCGGAAGGAGGCAGAGAGAAGCCACGCCTTGAACTGTTTAAAAGGGGAATGTGTGGGAGGGCTGGTTTGCTGAAGGCAACCATTTGAATAGCTCCTGTTTCATGGTTCATGTTTTGGTTTTGCTCTTTTTGCTCTGTTTTGTGTCAATAAATTTGGCAGGCTTAGTTCCAACACTAGTTTTATTTTCTTTAGAAAAAAAATTTCTTTCCCGCTCTCCATTCCATCATTTAGTGGTTGGAATTAATCAAGAACAGGCACAGCTCCACTAAATTAGAACACAATTAAAAGATTCCAAATGTAACCCTCATCTTTCAGCTGAAATGAAGAACCCAGCATCAGTAACCAATTTCACAACTAAGATTACATGGGAAGTCTTGCATCAACAGTTAGCTTCTCCGTGTAGCTACCCTGTAGGGAATTAATTTCCCCAGAGTCCCTTCTAAGAGCCATAATGCTTAGAGGACCATTTTGATGTTTGTCCAAAACAAACCCACAAAGGTCCTCCTGAAAAATGAACACTTTTGCACAAACTTGTAATGTAAATTAGATTCTGGCTGATATTTAAAGCTTTCCCTAGAGAACATTTGTGGGAAAGCTCAACTCTTTCTGAAACTCTTACTAGCTTCTATTATTGATACACATGCAAGCAAATATCAGACACATGCTTTATCACATTTTTCTGTAGTTCACTTATCTTACTGATTGTAATGAGCAGGACTCTGACAAAAAAGAAGCAAAAAAATAGGGACATATTAAGATGTTTTATTTATACACCTGAGCTAGAATGTCTGATACTTTTATCTCTTTAATCCTGGTTGTAGTGACAGGATAACATTAAAAATATAAATGTCCTTCCACTTCAGTGATGATGAACCATTTAGGCTTGGTAGGTCAAAAATTCAGAAAATACATAATTTCACATCGCTGGTGTGTCAGGTATCACATCCTGAACAAAAGAGAAACAATTCTTTACATTTCATTTCATTTTGGAAAAATAATGTCCAATCCAATCATGTGTGGTACACAAATTTATAATGTAAGTTTGACATCATAAGAAGTCAAATAATTACATAAAATGAAATATCAAGGGTCTGGAAGCCAAATGAGAGTACATCTAATTCTTCTGCACCCCTTCCACAACTTCTGAAAATTGTATGAGAATGGAGCATGCTTTTGAAAGTAGCTGTTTCATGTTGATGAACACCCGCATGTCATCCCAAACATGTTGGTGGGTCACCTTTCCCATTTTGTATTGTCTGAAATCTGCTATCTGATATAAACCTACTTTAGCCAATAGTAGGACTGTCCCTGAGTGGAAGTAGGCAGAGGAAGGAAAAGTGCTAACTGCTGGCTGTCAGTCCAAAATCAAGGATGACATTTGACTATTTGTCCAAGCTAAGTTCATTATTGTTTCATACCTACAGACAAAATCTTGCCAGACTGAGGACTCTATGATCTGCATCTACAATATACTCTGTGAACTGTTAGGAAGGTACTGCCTACACCCTCTTTCTCTCACACATAATATCTGGGTTGAGTGGCCCCCTCAATGGGGATTCACCTCCTCACTACATTCCCTCACATTTCTGATCATCAAAGGAATAACATTTGCACTATTAAACTCCAAGGTGTAGTTTGGCAACTTTTGTGGCTACTTTTGTGGAGATTCTCATTCATCCAGCTCATGGTTATCCCAAAGGTGCTTTTTCAAGAAGAAGTTTCACTTCTCATCCAAGGAGCTTCCTCAGTTCTGAACAGTTCTTCAGTTCTGACTGAAGACCTGCTCTTGCTTCTTGAAAAGCGCCATTGGGTCTTGTCGCTAACATTTAGGCTCTTAAGAAAATAGCTTTTTAAATTTGCTTCCTTTCTGGACAAGATGACTTTATCTTTCAGCTTTCTCTCTTGCTATCTTTCTCCTAGTGAAGTAGGGAATATGTGGGAAAGATACAAATTTTCGTTCCAGCCCATCAAGGCACCTTATTAACATTGCAAGATTGTACCTCTGATCACATTTCTTTTCTGATTGAATTTATGCCTACAGGGAACATTTCAAGGTCCCTATGAACATGTCAGCTTCAACAGAAAAAATATATATCTGAGTCATAGATGTAGAAAATTCACTTCTATGCTAAAAATCCATGCTCTGATAGCAAAGCACTTTTATGACTTGCGTGCATTTACTATAAACAGAACGCATTTGTTTTTGCATATGAATAAGATTAAGTACAATACAAAACACAGGCAGTAACTTCCACATGCCTTTGATTTGTCACTGATGTTTCTAAGCAAGCAACACTGGTTGTAATTGTATTTTTGATGTTTAGAAAACACGATGCTATATCTGTTAAGGCAGCAGATCGGAGCCACTCTCAAAAACAATTTTTGCAAGCAGCTGGTGACAGTAAAGGGTGTTGGGATCACCCATCATAAAGTCCTCTTTTAAGCCAGCTGCTAAATCTACAACAGCGTACAGCTCTAGTCATACTATGGAAAAGCACCAAGCACTGTGGGGCTGAGATAATTGGTACCAGGTGGGCCACAGATGTGGATTTCCAGTGTGCTTAGAAGGTGGCCTCTCAGCTTGCTAAGATGCTAATTTGTAACCACGATATAATGCAAAGGATGTGAAGTGCTTGTATTAACTCCATAAAGGTTTGCCACTTTGATGTTCCTTATTCAATTACTCTATAGCAGCAAGAACCATGGAAACTCATAATCACTCTTAATTCTGGATTTGCTTAAGAAATGTTTCCCCAAACATTAGTATTTGAACTGAGTAGAATTCAGTCCATCCATAGCTGTGGTCAGGATCTTGCAATTGGGAGAATGAAGATCAGGTCTGGATTGGGAATGTTATATGAGTCCTTTAAACAAACACACAAACAAACAAAATCCAAGGCTAAAAAGAAAGAAAATCAAGAGAGAGAGAGAGAAAGATACATCGTGGTGATGCTTGGTCAGCTGCCAAAATAAAGAGACTCGCAGATTTCTAGAGATGAGAGGCCATGAGAAAAGAATGCTTGGTGTTTTCAAGCAAACAAAATATACTAAAATATATTTGTGTGCACTCATCAAAGATTCAATAGACAAATTAAACAGATCTCAAACCAAGCAATTAAAAGTACAGGTGTTACAAAACAAGAGCAACTTTTTAAATGAGGATCAGAAAGCAAAGTGTTAAGGGAACCTGGGTTGCAGTTTCTAAATGAGATTTAAATTTAAAAAAAAAATGGTTGCAGGAAGTTCAATTTTTTTGTTTCAAAAATGTAAATGAAAGATTCTGCTGATTTTTGTATCAAACCAACTTAATCAGCATTTCCAATTATGTCCATTTACTCTGCCTTTTCAAGAGCACCCATAAGGTCTGTAAATCAAAAGGCAAGATGGTAACTTCACTATTGTAATTAAAGTCCTACCACATACACAGAGCATGTAAAAAGAGGTTCCTTTCTCTACAGATACCTCTGATGTTCTTAGAGAACTCTATCTACTTTCCCTTACCTCACAACTGAATACAATATTACCCCAAACAACCTTTGTCTAAACTGTTGAACAAAATTCCTTGGAGAAAGCCAGCTCCTGGTGCTGGTTATTTACCATGTTGAGTTGTCCTTCTGACAGGAAGTGAGAAATAACCCTGAGAATAAGGGAAATCTGTACACTCTTTAATCTTTTATTTTTATCATATTGAAGGTCAATGGAATCCTTATTCTTTTAACAGAAAAGAGTGAAATAATTCAGTCAAAATGGATTAAGCCATATAAAACCAAAAATAAATTAACAAATTCCATATGTATTTCCTGTAAGAAGAGAAGGAATTTATTTTCTGTTTTAAGCCATAGATCATCCATTTCCTTGATGAATAACAGTTATCAGCCATATCCATGTAAACTTTATGTAGAGAAATATGCCAGCAGTCAAAGGAGAATATTCTTTCATTCATCCCCGGTATTTCTTGCTTTGTAGAACTTTTGACATGATTGATGAGTTGGTGGAGAAGATGAAAATCAAGCTTGCCAATTCACAGAGCAAGTCATGTTGGTGTTCGTGTGATCACTAGCAAAAAAAGGATTGGTTCATTGTCATAGTTCCAGAAATATTTCAGTGTTCCAGAAAAATGAAACAAATTAATTTCTCAGGCTGGGTGGAAACTGGCAAAAAGATGGAGAAGGCCATCATAAGACCTGATCCAAAAATCCATTCTAATTAAGGAGGAAACACCCACTGGGAATGGAGAATGTTGCAACAAGAGATTCTTTCCCAAGTATTGTTCTCTGAGAAGGAAATTTGGTGAGAAACCTGAAGGCATAGTTCTACAACTTTGAGTGTGCCTTTGTTCAACATTGCATAATGGCTGAAAAAAGTCACAAATATATGTCTGATCATTACTTACCCATTTCTATATTGTACATACTTCCATATTGTCTCCAGTCTGACATTTCTGTTTTAGGAGCAGGAAACTACCTTTATCACATTTTTATTATTATTTTAAATTTAAAGAATTTCCCTTTTCTTCTGTTTTAACTCTGCTGCTAAAATTTAAAACTGCTGAAAAGGAACACAAAATTTTTAATTTGCTAGGGTCCAGCTTAGAATAGATGATATATTGAATACACTGTGTATTCTATAGCCTGGCACTCCAAATATGATTGGAAACCAACCAAACCTGGCAAAGATGTGGCAAATCAGCATTGAGTATACTGGTATCAAGCACAGGAAATCAGGAGTCCAGACATTTCAAATGATTACAGGTTTATTGCATGTTAATATTCTCTACAAGAATCTGAACTACTAATGATCAAGGCAAATTGGAGGTAGATAAGTAATTCTCAACTTACGATCAATCTTCAAAGTTATGATGGACTCTCAAAAAAGGATTAATGACATGAATTCAAAGTTCCAATAGTTGCACACACACATATATACCCCCCTCCATAGTAACATGATTGCATTTGCAATGTCCTGCTATCACATAACTGCAATTTATGATGTTTTTTGCTGGAAACCAGCATTTAGTGGTGACACAGTGGTTAGAATGCAGTACTGCAGTTTGATTATGAGCAGCTCAAGATTGACTCAGCCTTCTATCCTTTCGAGGTCAGTAAAATAAGGACTCAGATTGTTGGGAGCATTATACTGACCCTGTAAACTGCTTAGAGAAGGCTGTAAAGCACTATGAAGTGGTATATAAGTCTAAGTGCTATTGCTATTTACTTTTGGTTCCCGGTAAAATTGCCCATTTTAGATAATGGGTTTGTTTAACACTGTGTTGTTCATTTAATGAATGCAACATTTGCTTTTACAATCATCATAATCACTTAATGACCACTGCAAAAAAATGTGATAAGTTAGAGTTGGTTGCTTAGGTGCCTCAGCTTATGACCATCATAACATATGACAGAAATTCCATGCTCCATTGTGGTTGTAAGTTCAAGACTACCTATAGTCTTCCTCTTCTCTGTAAAGGTAAACAAATATTTTAATGACTCTAATACAGTTCTGATGCAAGTTCCTAGATTTACAATCTAAATAGTGAACCAACTTAACATAATATTATCATCCCTTTTTACACATGATCAGAGACTTCAAATAATTAAAGTTGGGAATATCATGAAAACTTTCTGCTACTTATTATTTTGCTATTTAGATGTGCATTTAAAGTTGCCCTGACAATTTCAAAGTGAAATTCAACTATCTCAACCTTCTGTTCTAAGCCTATGCAAATTTTTGGATCTTACCAATTTCTTAAGCTCTAATAGTTTTCTTCACGTTGACTCCTCAGCATTCACTCTAGTGTTTCGCTTTAAAAAGAATAGTTCTAACAATTTAAAATAAGTCCCAAGAGCCAAAAGCAATTAGGAACATTCACAGTTCCCAGAAAGAACAGTGGAATATTTCCAGGAATTCTGTCTTTCTGGAAAAGTTCAAGTTTTCCAAGGTTCCAGTGACAGAAGTCAAAAAATAAGCGCAAAAAAAGATTTTCCAGAAAAAAAAAACTTAAATATTCTAAGGGGGAAAGTATTGATTCTCTCAGTCAAGTTTTTCTAAATAAAATGCAATTGGTCTTAGCTCTGTTCTTGTGAGCAAAGATAGTGCTAATCATCACTTTCCGGACAATCACAACAGAAGATGTTAAAGACAAAATGGGCAAAAAGCTTTTTTTGCTCCGCAGCTAGTGCTACATGAAGGATGATGAGTTGCCACTGTTATGTTCAATGGGCTGAAAATTCAGAACTTCAGAGCTGTCAAGCTGACACATTTCACCAGTAATGACAGTTATTATAAAATATTTCTAAGAATGCAGGACTGGCAAGGTTTGTTCTTTCATCCCAAGGTGATGAAATGGTGATATAATTTTGCCATACTGTCTTTCAAGTACAGATATGTTAGTACTGAAGAAATTACTTAGTCCAATATTTCTACTACCAGAAAGTTGCTGGTAAATTATTTACTAAGCCTAATATGAATTAGACTCTGCCATGTAGATCTAATTCCCTAAACAAACATGGACTTAAATATAATACTTTTGGTAGAATGTTCATATCTTTCCATGTTACAATCCAGATTGTGGTTGAAAATGGTCAGAAATGAGTGCAATGGTGTGATAGTTTGAACATTCTTTGGCACTGCCTTTCTTTGGAATTGGAATGTAAACTGATCTTTTCCAATCCTGTGGCCATTGTTGAGTTTTCCAAATTTGCTGGCAAATTGAGTATAGCACTTTTACTGCATTGTCTTTTAAGATTTTGAATAGCTCAGCTGGAATACTGTCACCTCCACTAGCTTTGTTGTTGCTCAGCTTTCCTAAAGCCCACTTCACATTCTAGGATGTCTGACTTGAGGTCAGTGACCACCTCGTTGTGGTTATCAGGGACATAAAGCTCATTCTTGTATAGTTCTTCTGTGTAATTTTGCCACCTCTTGGCTTCATATGTTCATTATAATTCCCATGTTCATAGAACATTAATTGACCATAGTACTAGTAAAAAGGTAAAGTTGTCCCTGCAGATTTTACTCTGCTAGTCATTGCTGACCATAGAGGGGAGGTGCTTATCTCCATTTCAAGGCCATTGAGCCAGTGCTATCCGAAGACATTTCTGCAGTCACCTTCCTACCGAAGTGGTACCTATTTATCTACTTGCATTTTTATGTTTTTGAACTGTTAAGTTGGCAGGAGCTGGGACAAGGACAGGAGCTCACCCGACACGTGGAGCTCAGGTCTCGAACCTGGGTTGCTGTCTTTCCAGTATCTTAACTGCAGAGCGATTGTGCCACCCCACAGCACTAATGCTTCTTACATATTGGGCATACACAAACCCACACATATGGACATGGGGCCAAGTTGCTTGCAGAACCATTTTAATCACACCACATCGGTCCCTCTCATGTAGTCAGTCATGTTGCAGACTCCATCAGTTAAAGAATTCAAATTGGCAAGGTCCAGGAAGAGGGTTTTCTCTACTGTGGAATATTCTTCACCCCCAGAGGCTAGGTGGAATCCTGGCTTTTCCTGGTTCTGTCATCTTGCTTGAGGTTCACAAAGAAACATGCAGACATGTGGCTGGTTAGCACCCTGAAGGTTCTCTAAACCTTTTAAATTAACTTTTAATATCAAACTTTAATTATCTTTACCTCTATTTTAAATTTTTACACTCAATTTTAATGTTTTTATTATCTGATGGTCCCTCTTTGAGGGGATGGGCAGTTTCTCAATGTGATAAATATATAAATAAACATACATATACATTGTCTCTTATTTCTTTTCCTGCTTATTATCATTGGTAATGAATAAAATCAATAGCGGTCATGAATTGCATTTGACTGGAAGATTAGGTGTAAAATCAAAAACCTTGCAAAAAGCTGTCCAGACAGCACATTAAGAAGTTGCCTTTAGCTTTTAATAATTCTTTATTATTAATAATGCTTAATGGGAGCTGTTTTCCTACTTACATCTCAGGAACAGCTCATCTTCATTATGCTTTTTTAAATTCAAAGAAAAAAAACCACAGAATCAACTGAGTCTTAAAAAATAAACAATAAACAATACATTTGCAATGCAACATGAAACAACTGTTTTCGCTGGCACACCTTCATAATGGATTCTTTATGCAAACTTTATAGCCTAAGTAGCATTTTCAAGCAATTTCATTTCCAGTACATTTCATTCAATGAATGCCGCAGCAAACCTTGTGAGCAGTTTTAAAGACTGGTCTTTAACCCCAATCTTTGGGATGTGCATTTACATTAATAATTAGTATAAATTCCCAGTGTCAGAAAGAAAATAAAATACCCTCCTTAAGCTATATCCCTTAGAAAACAGATATCAGTTCCCATTGATTATGAGCTATTCCAATCTTTCTTGAACTTCCTACTTTGAATTTTTGAACAATTAAAGGCTGGGAAACTGTGAGATCTGGTCCTGCCTTAAGGACAAATGGAGCTGGATGACTTTGGACCAGACTTTTCTCTCAGCCTTTGAAAGAGTCTATGGCAAGCTGCTTTTGAAATCTGCCAAGAAAGCTCCAGGAGCAGTCCAGGTATTGCTGCAAGTCAACACTACATCAAAGCCACACACACAAAACATATGGACACAAAGCAAAATAAGTTCACTGGAAATGCTAATTGGCATCCAGAAGACCTGGCTAAATCTTTTAGCCTTCTCTCAATCAGAAATAAACCTGATGGCTTTGTGTGTCCTGATGGGTCACAGCAGGTGTCACCGTAAGAAAGATCAAGAAATCAAGATGGGCCTTTTATTAATGTGCACTGCCCACATTGTATACACATTTTTTTCTAAAAGAAAAAAAAATCCAGCGAATGAGTTGTAAAGGCACAGCCCCCATTGTGAGTTCCTTTACTGCCTCCCATGGATATTCCAGATTTATACAACACCCCATCTAGCTTGATGAGAGACAAAGAGGATAGGATAGGATAGGATAGGATAGGATAGGATAGGATAGGATAGGATAGGATAGGATAGGATAGGATAGGATAGGATAGGATAGGATAGGACAGGACAGGACAGGACAGGACAGGACAGGATAGGATAGGATAGGATACCATGCCATGTCATGCCATGACATGCCATGCCTTACCATACCATACCATACCATACCATACCATACCATACCATACCATACCATACCATACCATACCATACCATACCACACCACACCACACCACACCATGCCATATCATACCATTCAATACAATACAATACAATACAATACAATACAATACAATACAATACAATACAATACAATACAATACAATACAATACAATACAATACAATACAATACAATACAATACAATACAATACAATACTTTATTGGCCAAGTGTGTTTAGACACATAAGGAATTTGTTTCTGGTGCAAAAGCTCTCAGTGTAAGTTGATTTGATCAAAATAAAATAATTGTGGAACTTTTAAGGTACTGCTTTCCTTGTCCTGCTTTTCAACATCTATGACAAAGATACTAGAAACAAATTTACTTGCAGTGTTGTGATTGTGTAGTATTTTGCTTTGGGCTAGCTACAATTTCTGTACAAATACAATAACAGACCAATTTCTTATTGTCACCAGGAGAACAACACACATTTGTCCATGTAATGAAAAGAAGCTGAGCTGAACCCCAGGAAGTCTTTCCTTTTTAACCATACCTGTCAGATTTTTCCAAGCACAATCTGGACCAAAGTAACTCTTACACAGAGTCCTAGTTGCATTTCTGGCAGTGAAATCAGGGAGACATTAAAAAATATATGAATATGGACTGCTTGATGCCCACTGCCATTTTACCATTTAGTTCTTAAATATATTTCTGTGCTCCACAATCAAAAAGACACTGAGCAGCTTATATAGAAGCAGTAGAATTTTAAACATTCACAGTAAAAGTTAAAACAAAATAAAACATTATGATAATACAATACAGCAAAAAAAAATACTAAAGCACACAAATACTGTAACCTGCATACAAAGTACAACCATACAAAATAAAATTAAGAATGAAGATGGCTACATCATCTAATAAACTAAATAACTCAGGCTTCAAGACCTTCCAAAGGATCAGAAAAGAAGGAGTTAGCCTGATCTGCAAGGCATCCTGTTCCACAATGTTGAGATTCCCAAATTCTTACTAATTACACAATGCTGGGATCTAATTCTTACTAACAGAGAAGTGATAGAGGGAGATGAAGTTCCCAGAACTTTGGGCAAGAGTGACCAGGTCATATTGGAATTCAACATAATGCAAACACAAGCAACAGAACATAATCTAGCCAGTGTCTTAAACTTCAAAAGAGCTGATTTTAACAAACTCAGAGACAATCTAAGAAAAATCCCTTTCCAGAACAATGCCATTTAAATATGAGCAGTGTGCGGCAGAACCAAAAAAGCAAATACAATTCTTAATTGTATAAACAGAGGCATAGAATCAAAATCACATGAATTATTAGTACCGCTTTAGAAAGACCATACCTGGAATACTGCATCCAGACTTGAACAAAGGGGCCTATACAACAAAATGAAATTTAATGTGGAGATTTGGGTGATCATTTAAATGTAACCAGCAGCTGCCACAAGGAGGAGGGTGTCAACTTATATTCCAAAGCACCAGGACAAGAAACAGTGGATGGAAGGTAATCAAGGAGAGAAGCAACTCTCCTTGAGAAAAAAGTAAGGAGAAACTTCCTAACAGTGAGAACAATTAACCACTGGAACAGCTTGCCATCAGAAATCTTCATCATTGGAGGTTTTTAAGAAGAGAATGGATAGTCACTTTTCTGAAATGTTATAGGGCCTCTTGCTTGAGCAGGGGGTTGGACTAGAAGACCTCAAATGTTCCTTCCAACTCTATTCTGATTCTGAAATCTTTCACACAAACATACCCAAAGTTTGACCCCATCAAAAAAACAAGCAAACAGTTATTTCAATGTCTCCTGTCAATTGTCCAAACGATGGGATTATAATGGGGGAAATATTAAAATTATACATAACTGACCACCATCTATCTCCCTACCCCACTGTGACCTCAAAACCACACACTTATTAAACAGCTGTTAAGGAACAAATGCACCCCAAAGAACCAATGGTCACTGGGAATTGAAGACCACTCATTTTATAGTTGCTAAGTTCAAAAACAATGGGACAGGAGAAGTTAAATACCTAACGCTGGCCTTGACATCTAGTTTATCATGGATATACTATTTTTGTTAAATCATCCTTTTTGAAAAGTTTACAGTTAGAGTGATAAGCTAAGTTAACAGTTTTCAACTTTGGCAACATTAAGATGTGTGGACTTCAACTTTCAGAATTCCCCAGCTGGCAATAAGATGGAAGATGCAGAAGTAGGCATTTAAAATATATACTGTATTTTTTTTTTTCTTCTTCTTCAGTTACAAAGTTGTTGGGGTTTTTTCCCTTCTACAAGACTGGGCTCAGTGACAATAAAAAGCTTCTTTCAACTCACTTCCCCTTTCCTTGGTACAGCTGATTCAGACAGAGTATGTTTCTTTTTAAAAGGATGACGCTTAATATAGAGTGAATTACCTAAGGTAGACAGAGTAATTTATTCTGTAAAGCCTTGTGTTGTGAGCTGAAATTGCTTTTTCTCCTTCTGGCATGTGGCTATCCAGAGTACCCCTGTTGATGCATAGCCCACAATGACTAATGTAAGAAACAGCAGCAGCAGCCTGATGTTAAAACTTGATCACATTACTGGTGGCAATGCTTATGAAGTAGGACTGCAGAAAGAATGGGAACCAATCTTTTTCTTGTCCCTGCAGTGAAAGATTTTGAAGAAACTTAAGACATCTGCTTGATAAATCCTTAATATGTTAAAGACATTTTTTTAAAAAAAAAATCCCGTGTAGAATTTTGAAGAGGGATCACACTACCTTGTTATCAAAAGCAAACATTCCTAAATACAGTAGGCTGTGTCCTAATTAGCTGCAGACCACTGCCTACTTTATTCATATGTCAACTAAGAAAATTCTATTTATTCTGGTGGAAGAAGAGAGGAGAGGAAAATCTTTATTTAGTCATTTGACCATATTGATAGTATAAAACTAAAATAAATATATAAGTATATACAAAGAAAACAGTATGACATGTTCATAATAAATATATTATTTATTTATTTATTTATTTATTTATTTTATTGCATTTATATACCGCCCTTTCCCTGAGGACTCAGGGCGGTTTACAGGGAGTTAAAAATCAACCATACAAAAGTTAAAAAACCAATTTAAAAAAGATTAAACCAACCCTGTACAATTAAAAACCCCAATTAAAATAAATTTCTCCTCAGCCTGGGCAGTTATTGCTATATTGGGCTCATAACCTATAATGTTGCCCAGAAATTTTTGAAGTATGATGCAAACAGAGGACCAGAACAAAGCTACTTGCTCTCACACATGGCAAAGCCCTACAGAGGTCCCCTGATAGATAGATAGATAGATAGATAGATAGATAGATAGATAGATAGATAGATAGATAGATAGATAGATAGATAAAATGGTTCCTAAGTATGTGAATTATTAGTTGGTTAGAATGTTCTACCTCCATTCTAAATCTACTAGTTTTTCTAAATCCAAGAACTTTTATAGTGGATTTCATTTTACCAGAAGTAATTTAATTATACGTATTCTAATTTAGAAATGAGTCTGGCAAGGCTGTAGACTGTCACCCTGCCTGTTTAACTTATATGCAGAGCACCTCAGGAGAAAGGCAGGGCTAGATGAATCAAAAGTTGGAATTAAGATTGCCGGGAGAAATATTAACAATCTAAGATATACAGATGATACCACTCTAATGGCAGAAAGTGAAGAAGAACTAAAGAGCCTCTTGTTGCGGGTGAAGAAGGAGAGTGCAAAAGTTGGGTTGAAACTTAACATTAAGAAAACCAAGATCATGGCATCTGGCCTTCTCAATTACTGGCCAATAGATGGGGAAGAAATGGAGGTAGTGACAGATTTTATTTTCCTGGGCTCCAAGATCACTGCAGAAGGGGACTGTAGCCAAGAAATTAAAAGATGCTTTCTCCTGGAGAGGAAAGCAATGGCAAATCTAGACAGCACACTAAAAAGCAGAGATATCACCCTGTCAACAAAAGTGCGTATAGTCAAGGCTATGGTCTTCCCAGTTACAATGTATGGCAGTGAAAGTTGGACCATAAAAAAGGCTGAGCACCAAAGAATTGAGGCATTTGAACTATGGTGCTGGAGAAGACTCCTGTAAGTCCCTTGGACAGCAAGGCGATCAAACCGGTCAGTCTTAGAGGAGATCAACCCTGACTGCTCTTTAGAAGGCCAAATCCTGAAGTTGAAACTCAAATACTTTGGCCACCTAATGAGAAGGAAGGACTTACTGGAGAAAAGCCTAATGCTGGGAAAGATTGAGGGCAATAGAAGAAGGGGACAAAAGAGAATGAGGTGGCTGGATGGAGTCACTGAAGCAGTAGACGTGAGCTTAAATGGACTCCAGAAGATGGTAGAGGACAGGAAGGCCTGGAGGAACATTGTCCATGGGGTTGCGATGTGTCGGACATGACTTTGCAGCTAACAACAACATTCTAATTTAATCATTTTGGTGATCTGCTTAAGTTCTTTAAAATAAAATTGATTATTCCACTTTGGAATTTTCACATTGAATATTACATTTCTAACAAAAAGTTCTATTATTGGGGTGTATTCTGATCTCCTTGCAAGGAAAGTCAGTAGACTGGATTTCAATACTTAGGTATTATTATTCCTTTCCTCTGTCCTTAGAGAGGTCTCTAAGACTACTAGAGGCTAAATTCCCACTGGATAAGCCAGTCTTTTCCTGATTAAAATATAGAAATATCCCTGAAATGTGCAAATTTCAGTCCAATTCTAAAGCTTTATTGAAGACAGAGAATGAAATGAATGAATGAATGAATGAATGAATGAATGAATGAATGAATGAATGAATAAGGAAAAGGTAAAGTATGAATTCAAACAGTTAATAAAATGTTACACCAATATTGTCAGTATATTACAATATATTACAGTACCTTCATTTAAAATGTCTTATGTAAGAACAAAAAGAAATGCCACGAACAAAGGGGTTTTGTTGGCATGAATCAAGTTGACAATTATTTGACATCTGCCCAAATAGACAATAGGATATATCGGCAAGAGAAATACTATCATTCTCCTTACAAAGGGAATGGGGAAAAGCTCAGAGAATGAGATGATGTGGAGGACCTTCTCCAGCCAATTTATATTCTGAAGTCATCACTTTGATATTTCTCATGTTCTTTTCTTACTACCTTCTAATGATAGCACTTGCCAAACCACTTCTTTCTATTTCTTTTGTTAAACCACAATGTTCTGCTCTTAAGGACAGTTGCCTTAACATTTGTTGCCTTTCTTCTAACATGGTTTGAAGGAAGTCCTGACTATGATCTGTGATGCATTAAACCCTCTAGTTAAGTTGTGATTCTTCATCCAATTTTCAAAGTCTGGGTTCACACAACACTATGATATTTGTTTATTATTAAGTTTATAATGAAAGCACTATCAGATGTTACAAGTTAGGATCTGTAGCTGGTACAATAAACCAAGGAGACCTACTGGATTAACACATTAACTGGATGGGATCTTCTTCTCCTTCTCCTCCTTTTCCTCGGAACAAAAACAAATTTTGCTGATATGGCTTGGGTTGACAGTTATCTGACATCTGCCCAAATAGGCAATAGCACATAAGTGCTATACGCACAACAAAAGTGCGTATAGTCAAGGCTATGGTCTTCCCAGTTACAATGTATGGCAGTGAAAGTTGGACCATAAAAAAGGCTGAGCACCAAAGAATTGAGGCATTTGAACTATGGTGCTGGAGAAGACTCCTGTAAGTCCCTTGGACAGCAAGGCGATCAAACCGGTCAGTCTTAGAGGAGATCAACCCTGACTGCTCTTTAGAAGGCCAAATCCTGAAGTTGAAACTCAAATACTTTGGCCACCTAATGAGAAGGAAGGACTTACTGGAGAAAAGCCTAATGCTGGGAAAGATTGAGGGCAATAGAAGAAGGGGACAAAAGAGAATGAGGTGGCTGGATGGAGTCACTGAAGCAGTAGACGTGAGCTTAAATGGACTCCAGAAGATGGTAGAGGACAGGAAGGCCTGGAGGAACATTGTCCATGGGGTTGCGATGTGTCGGACATGACTTTGCAGCTAACAACAACATTCTAATTTAATCATTTTGGTGATCTGCTTAAGTTCTTTAAAATAAAATTGATTATTCCACTTTGGAATTTTCACATTGAATATTACATTTCTAACAAAAAGTTCTATTATTGGGGTGTATTCTGATCTCCTTGCAAGGAAAGTCAGTAGACTGGATTTCAATACTTAGGTATTATTATTCCTTTCCTCTGTCCTTAGAGAGGTCTCTAAGACTACTAGAGGCTAAATTCCCACTGGATAAGCCAGTCTTTTCCTGATTAAAATATAGAAATATCCCTGAAATGTGCAAATTTCAGTCCAATTCTAAAGCTTTATTGAAGACAGAGAATGAAATGAATGAATGAATGAATGAATGAATGAATGAATGAATGAATGAATGAATAAGGAAAAGGTAAAGTATGAATTCAAACAGTTAATAAAATGTTACACCAATATTGTCAGTATATTACAATATATTACAGTACCTTCATTTAAAATGTCTTATGTAAGAACAAAAAGAAATGCCACGAACAAAGGGGTTTTGTTGGCATGAATCAAGTTGACAATTATTTGACATCTGCCCAAATAGACAATAGGATATATCGGCAAGAGAAATACTATCATTCTCCTTACAAAGGGAATGGGGAAAAGCTCAGAGAATGAGATGATGTGGAGGACCTTCTCCAGCCAATTTATATTCTGAAGTCATCACTTTGATATTTCTCATGTTCTTTTCTTACTACCTTCTAATGATAGCACTTGCCAAACCACTTCTTTCTATTTCTTTTGTTAAACCACAATGTTCTGCTCTTAAGGACAGTTGCCTTAACATTTGTTGCCTTTCTTCTAACATGGTTTGAAGGAAGTCCTGACTATGATCTGTGATGCATTAAACCCTCTAGTTAAGTTGTGATTCTTCATCCAATTTTCAAAGTCTGGGTTCACACAACACTATGATATTTGTTTATTATTAAGTTTATAATGAAAGCACTATCAGATGTTACAAGTTAGGATCTGTAGCTGGTACAATAAACCAAGGAGACCTACTGGATTAACACATTAACTGGATGGGATCTTCTTCTCCTTCTCCTCCTTTTCCTCGGAACAAAAACAAATTTTGCTGATATGGCTTGGGTTGACAGTTATCTGACATCTGCCCAAATAGGCAATAGCACATATTGACAAGAGAAGACGACATTCAGTTGCAAAGAAATCAGAAATGGGAAAAATGCCATATATATGAGGATTTGAGCCCAGGGAGGAAGCTCAAAGGCAGTGCAAAGATAAATAAGGATATTGATTTTTCACAGAATGTTGGCTGAGTATTTAAATAAGGAGGGATGGGAAAGCATCATGGGGGGAGGAGGAACACACCTAGTAGATTGCAGTCCAAAGCAGGACCACTCCACAATTCAAGACCAACCATGCATAATGCCCTTCATTCATCCTAGCCCACTTCACATCTGATATTACAAGAGTTCAGACATGGTGCTAAGCTATGATTTGTTGAACATGTTATACTGAACTAATTCACATATATGTTAGTTCACATGTCACAAATCATGGACATGTTCAAGTAAAACCAAAACTTCATGTACAATGTGTGAATTAGATATCAGTGGCAAAAGGCCTTCTGCAACAATGCAAGTGATATTCCTCAAGATGTCTTTGCTTGGATCATTTGCAGGATTAGCAAATGCACCTTTCCTCAAGATGTATACACAGTACCTTGGTCAAATTATACTGATATGGAAATCATGTAACTTTTCTCCTTTTCTATGGCCCTAATGAATATACTGTATACCTTTGAACTCTAAAAATATAGTTTGACACTTATTTTCTGTTGTGAAACAGCCTCTAATTTCAGGATGGATCAAAATGAAATTTTTGGACTTTGCTTGTGAACATGATTAGAATGGCATCAACAGTTTTCTCCTACCCAGGTTGCCTACCATGTTTTGGGCCTTCTACCTACATTTTGGAAGTTATAATCCCAGGATAACTGGAGGCCACTAGGTTTAGGCTGTATATTGTTGCATTTAAAACTTAGCAACTTAAAACAGGATGTTGCCAAATTGACACTCAAAGGATTAGTACATGATTCCTATTTTGTATTATAAATCTAAATCATTCTTGTAGAATTTTGGACTATATCCTCTGAGGATACTAGCTGTTCTATGGTACTGCTATTGCCTTTAATTTATATTATTATCTTGCTACTTCAGAAGATGAAGTTAAGATGTGGTATAGAAAAGTTGACATTAATTAATTATCATGAATGAATCATCCCAAGATAAATGTAGGGTCTTTAGAAGAAGCTAGTTCCCCAGCTTTCATTTCTTTATTATTGCTTACTCCACCCTGCCTGTTTGGAAAACGTGTCCCATATCTGCTTATTATTCTACCATGGAACTCATTTTCAATTTGGAAAGTTTACCTATAATTCAGCATAGGCAGAACAATCTCATATTCTTTACACATCTGTTGATGCTGAATGGTCTTTATGTTCCATATCCATAAAATTTAATTGGATTGACTTACTACATCAAATTCTCAACCATGCTTCCATCATTTCTCTACTTCCAAAATCCATTCTTCCAGCAAGTTCTTGAGGATGTTGGGTCTGAATATTTTAAAAACATATGTACATTACATTTCTAGTCACATACAAGAAGAACAAAAAAACCACCTTTTTTCTGTCGAGCCTAGCATTGAGGCAATTACTAGAAGTATAATTCTTGAACTTATGTTTCCTGCCCTGCAACACTAATATGGAAAGTACAGATTTTCTGTATATTTTTCAATTCAGCTAGTATTGTTTCCATTATGTGATAATGGGTCAAACCAAACTACAATTTGTAAAATAGTGGTGATGAACTATTTGGTTTTTATGATAATGCTTTTTTTTAAAGGGAGGGTCTTTCTTCTCTTCTCTTCTCTTCTCTTCTCTTCTCTTCTCTTCTCTTCTCTTCTCTTCTCTTCTCTCTCTCTCTCCACAACTATGCTCAATAAATGGTTTTTGTTCATTCCATCCATTTTTATTATTCTATTAAAAAACCTTTATCTCTTCAGTGCTTTTGAAAACAAATCCTTTTTAAAGCTTTACTTTATTATTGTAAGAACAGTTGCCTGAAGTATATGGATGCATCTCAGAGTTAATGAATTAGAAAATGAGCAAGTAAACATTTGAAATTACCTAATTGTCTTAACTTTAAAAATCTATGTATTAATGAATTCCATTAATTCAGCTGCCATTTATTGCCTTTGACATATCCTTTATAGGATGTCTCTTGGTGTCTGTGTTTTAGTGGTTAGTGCATGGAACAAATGAAGGGAAGTGATTTACACCAGGTTTGCTGCAGAATGTGCTTGTAAAAATCAGGAGCTTCTTAACTCCACCATCTAATAGCGGTATATAAATACCTTGAGGTCTACTGGAAAAACACAAATGGAAAAATAATCAAGAATAGTTCTAAAGCTGATATCCCAAGACTGAATACTATCCACAGTGAGGTAACATCTCAATGAGAGGGGGTTTATCCATCATGCTAAGATATGGTTTGTTTGGAATATGGTTTCTTCAGCAATCCTGGGGTTAGTTTCATACAACTAGCCAAGCTGGTATATAATTTTTTGGCTTTGCCTTAATATAAGGTAAGGATCTAGCCATTCTTCTTGTCATGCCTTCTGGTGCTTTGGAGAATAGGTTGACCCCTCTTCTTTGTGGCAACCCCTCAAATATTGGAATATTGCTATCATGTCACCACAGTCCTTCTTTTCACTAGACTGGACATACTCAATTCCTACAACTTTTCTTCATATGTTTTAGTCTCCATTCCCTAATCATCTTCACTGCTCTTCTCTGCACTCTTTCCAGAGTCTCAACATCTTTTTTATATTGTGGTGACCAAAACTGGAGACAATATTCCAAGTGTGGTCCCTCTTATTTTTCTTTGAAGATATTTTGTTTCTCATCCAAGAAGCTTCTTCAGCTCTGACTGGATGGTGGGGAATGAAAGGATTTATACTCCTTGCAGAGAGCTGGTCATTTGCATTCTTTTAGAGAGCTGTTGAGACCACCTGGAGGTTTATGTGTGTCATCAGGGTCACCTGAGTAGTGCAAATGGATGTGGAGCCTTCTTGGAACTGCTGAAAGGACTGTGTTGTAGACTGTAGATAGATGATGTGTATTGCTCCCCCTTGTTGAGACAGGGCTCTTCAAACCAGTGGTCCTCTCTGTCCAAATTTTGGACTTTGCTTCAAAGGGTTGGCCTTTGTCTTTTAAATGCAGATGGACTGCTGAATCTGGTCCTGATGGGTTTGTTTTCCTATGTTGTACCATACGTTTATGAAGTTGTTATTTCATTTCCCCAATGTACAGATCTTCACATGGCTCACTGCATTGTACTACATATACTATGTTGCTCAGTTTGTGTTGGGGTGTTTTATCCTTGGTGTGGACAAGCTTCTGTCTTAGTCTTTTCATAGAAGTGTGCACGTATGTTGTGTTGGCTGAAGATCGTCCTGAGAGACTGCTGATTTGAAAGAGGGGTCAAAGAGGCTATGTATGTCAAAATTTAACAGCCCTCTCTCAACAGATGGGGAGGGATACAACATCATCTACCTCCAGTCCTTTCAGCAGTTCCAAGAAAGCAGTTCTCATTTGCACTACTCAAGTGACCTTGATGACAGAGTAAACCTCCAGGGGCTTCAACTTCTCACCAAAAGAATGCAAATGACCAGCTGTTTGCAAGGAGTATAAATCCTTCCATTTCCCACCATCCAGTCAGAGCTGAAAAAGCTTCTTGGATGAGAAGTGAAATGTCTTCAAAGAAAAACAAGAAAGTCAAGTTGCCTCATGAAAAAGTACCTTTGGGATATTACCTGGATGACTGAGAATCTCCATATACTTCCAAGTGTGGTCTTACCAAGGCATTGTAAAACAGTACTAACACTTCACATGATCTAGATTCAATCCCTCTATTAATACAGTTTAGGATTGTGTTAGCTTTTCTTGTAGTTGCACCATAAAGCTGTCTCATATTTAAGTGATTGTCCATTAGAACTCTAAGATTTCTCTCACAGTCACTGCTATTGAGCCACAGCTATTAATCTGTACCTGTACACTTAGTTTTTCTTGTGTAAGTATAAACTCTTATTTTTCTCTTCACTGAATTTCATTTTGTTAGATAAGGCCCAGTGTTCAAGTCTGTCAAGATCCATCTGGATCATGAGCCTATATATTCTGGGGTGTTGGCTATTCCTGCCAATTTGGTGTCATCTGCAAATATTTGGGAGCACTCTGAGGTTTGAAAAATATGTTCAGATCCTTGCACAATGGCTGTGCTATGAGTTATCCACCCTGCATAATTAAGAAAACTATCATAAAGAGTGAATTCAGTCATTCACAATGAGTGCAAGATACAATGACATCATAGAGTTCATGGTTGTATCATGTAATAGGATTGATTCATAGAAGTCATTACACTTCTGCAATTATGTCATGACTTCTGTGATATCACTTGCCTCCTATGACACTCATGAATGCAGAATCAGGAGCAATGCTAACACACGGGATGCTAAGCAACATTCGAGAAACCAGCAAGAGTTGTATTTGTACCTTGTGCTCAGCTAGAGCCAAATGACCTTGCCTAAAGCTTCTTTAATATCCAGGTTCAGATGACATGACTGATTTACTCCTGTGCATCTGCATCACACATCATTACTTGATGAGTTCAGAAGAGACTTTATTTTACCTTTTCCAGTTGTAATAAAAAAGGTTGTCTCCCCCTCCCTTTTTTCCTCTTTGCCAGAGCAAAAACAACCCACCTAAATATACTGTACATGATGACATATAACTGAGGTCAGTTTTTTTATGGGGGGGGGAAGGGAAATAAAATGATAGAGAAGCTATGCCTAGAGAAATGCCTAATTATTTGAACTCTCAGAAGGAGGAAGACAAAATTAATTCCCCAATCTGTAGTCTGCATAACCTGGTTGATCAGGGAGTTAATTTAGCATCTGACAATCCCAGAGCTGTCTGGAACTAGAGTTAGTGATTGGAATGTTCACAAAACATATAGCTGGTGATATGAGCAACTGAAAAACCCTTCCAACTGAATTCAGATGGAAGGATTGAGTGGCTACACTTTTGTGTCGAATTTAGCATGTTTCTTAAAACCTCTCCTTGCATGTCTCTTTTGAACCCGAAGATACTTCCAAAGTAAAGAAAGCAGGAAATTTCTAGTTCTTTTGGTTGGCAAATATAAGCTCTTTGATACTCTTAAAGATTTTGGCTGTGCTTGCAGCATATGCCTCACCCATCTGGTGTTAATGAGAGTAACATGATGGTAACTGTAGTGAAGGTTAACACATGCTTGTTGGATTAGTTCATCTGAGTGGCTGAACTGATAAATGCATATGCACAAGCAAAAATATTACTAAGGGAATAGGAATTCTCTCTCATTCTATACACACATACCTACATTCACTTAACCACACACACAAACCCATACACCTCACTCATACTCAGCAGAGAATTCTACATAAGAGAAAGCTATTTATTTTTTTCACCATTAATATTCTCCTGCCAGAAAGAAGCAGTGCACATTTAAATAACAGTGCTTTATTTTTCCGTCTTCAGGGAAGAAACTAAGAACAGTTGAAAATGTGTTTATGAATGCAATATACCTTGGATTAACGTGCAAGTCTTTTTTTTTATCAAGGATGGCCTTGTTACAGATGTTACAAACACCTGTTGAGGATGAAAGGAATTAAAAACATAGCTGATAAGATTCCTCCAATTCTTTTAACTCTCCCACATACACACACACACACAAAATCTCTTTGAGCAACTTAATACTCAGAGGCAAAAGGAGGGCTTGGGTTAGAATTTATTATTAATAATAAAAAGCTTAGATCTTTGTGACTGTTAACTTTTTTTCTCTGACTATTAATTAGCTTTCACAACTTTTAAAAATCATTCATTTTTAAAAGAATTGGCTTGCTCTAAGCACTAGTTTCTTTTTTCTTATTCTTATTAGGTCTTTTTGCTACAACATCAAAAGGATTTCCAATTATTTCTCAATTGCTCCTAGTCTAATTCTTTCTTCTGTTCATGAGAGGGTGGGAGAGTCCTACTCTGCAGTGGACAATTAACCTGACCCAAATTAAATAATGTTGGAGAAAGAAAAAATCATATCCTCCATCTAACTCTGAAGTAGATCATCATCACCTTCTCTCATGAGCCTGAAAACTCCTATGATTAGTGGCTACTACAATAGCCATTGCTGCTCCTTTATCTTGCTAAGTTGTTTTTCAGGTTTTCTCTTCATCTTCTCAGGATTTAAACCATTGAGATATTCCTGTTAAAGAGAATAATATACTTTCAATTAAAACCAAGGTACTATAACTCTACTAACATGCTAATAGTGAAACATAGATCTGGTGAAGACTTATCTGTCTTACACACTGTGTAATGTGGGGAAAAAGTTACACATTAGCTTGCTAATGGAAACAGTTAAATAGTAGCTGCCAGAAACAACAAAAGTAACTCAAGTTTTGATGGGAAGGAGAAAGTCAACCCTCAGGATCATGGGTAGAAGTGAAATCCCAAATAATGAAAACATCTAAGAATGAGGGCTTGCCCAAAGAATAAATGTGCATATGATAGAACATTGTGATGAAGATCATGACAACAAGATCTGGAGTTTATTTATTTAATTTAAATACCATTCTTGCTATTTAAAACTCATCAGTTTTAAATACGAGATATAGAATCAAGGTCACCCAGATAAGTCTTAATCAGCATAGCAACACAAACTGCCTTCTCTCAATCTACAGATAACTTCTAGATCCTACTATTTCCTTGCTTCTGAGACTCTAAGTCAGGGGTGTCAAACTTGCAACGTCACATTCAGTAAGGCAACAATCTTCCTTCCTTCCTTCTATCCATCTTTCTAGCATAAATAAAATCTATGTGGCATATGAAAAGATATGAAAATTCATTAACATAAGAGTGTCTCAAAGAGTTCTGATAACACAAATAGCTATGATCACAGGTTAATCTATTATCTTCTACCTCCAAATGATTTGAACCATTTCCCATAAGCTCTTGCATGGAAGCTAAGAAGCATCTGAAAATAATAATAATAATAATAATAATAATAATAATAATAATAATAATAATAATAATAATAATAATAATAATATAATGATGATGATAGTGATGATGATGATGATGATGATGATGTCATCATCGTCAGAAGGGACCTTGGAGGTCATCTAGTCCAACCCCCTGCTCAGGCAGGAACTCTATTCTATTTCAGACAAATGGCTGTCCAGTCTCTTCTTAAAAACTTCCAGTGTTGGAGCATTCAAAACTTCTGGAGGCAGGTTGTTCCACTGGTTAATTGTTCTAAGTGTCAGGAAATTTCTCCTTAGTTTTAGGTTACTTCTCTCTTTGGTTGAATTGATCTTCTCAGTCAATTCACATAGGAAAAGACTATGTTTACACAGTATGTAGAAGCAATTCTTAGTTGTGGCTTATTGAAAATCACACTTCTTTGAAATCTAAAATGTCTGATGTATAACTAGGGAGAGATATTCTGCCTAAGCCAGAGCCCACAATTCCTGTAACTGATTTAAATCAGAAGGAATTTATATTATTAATTCATTGTGTTGAATTGAAATGATTTATCCGAAGTATCATAAACATGTAGTTAGATATACAGAATTTTTTTCCAAGTGGGGTTATACTTGAACAAGTAGGCTTTTTCAAGCAGACTTCTGTCAATGTGCTGTCAGAAACCTAGGCAATGTAATTTGGAACTAAATAGTGGAAATAAATTTTTGGAATGTGATTATATATAAAAAAAGATTCAGTCTTTTCACTATCTACTTCTTACACAGTTTAATCCATGTGAATGATACTTGAGTTTGAACAGTGCAGCTGAGCATTATAGGCAGTTCTTGGACAATAAAAATAATTTAGAAACATGAAAACACATAAGAAAATGAAACCAGATGAAGACTTGGATATCACATTCAATGTGTTGGGTTTTTTTTAAAAGATTGGTAGAAAAAGCAGTGGCTATCATGCTTGTGCTGCAAAACCTTGATAAGCATTAGATTTGCTGCATCTAGTAGCATCCAGATTATTGCTGTCCATATCTTCAAAAACACAGAAATGCACTTTCTAAAAAACAGTCAAACAAAAACTTGTTACCTATTGCAACTTAAATATTGATTGTGATTTAGCAAACACCTTTTAATATAATTGCTCATATACTTTTATATTTAACCTAATCACAAAGTTATGATATTCTGGAATTCCTGTCTGTTAATGATGAGGATTGCAAAACCTCCTCAAACTTAGACATTCTCCAGCCACTATAGCCTGGTGATTGAGAAATTTTGGTAGTTGAATATCCAGAAGACATCCTGGTTTAGAAAAGCAGTTGCAAAAAATTAGGATTTCTCCTCTACTAACTTTTTTGTTTCTCTGTTATGATGGAAATTTGGTATTTGATTTTACAATTTCTCAGACTTGGACTAGTACAAAAAAGCAGATTGTTATAGGAGGATGCTTAAGGAGGATACCATGATTCATTACAATCATGTATCCCAACCAATAATTAATGTGCTTTTGACAATTAGCATTTTTCCCTCTCTTCCCTTAATTATAGTTCTGAAACTATAGTTTTCAGAAAACACATAAACACTTTTTTTCCCTAGCACTTTGGTTTACATTGTGAGATTTCATACTAAAAAGGAAGGGATAATAAGTAAATAACTCTTCACCCTATGTCCTCTTGATGGTAAACTTCACTTGTGGTTCTTTGTTACTAATCATTATCTTTCTCAGCTGCTGCTTAAGCACTGTTATTCAGTGTCATTAAATAGCATGTTCTTCTTGGGTCTAATGATTCCAGGCCATCAGGGATCATGTATCTGGAATTATAGCTAATCAGACACAGCTACCAGGTGATATCAGGTGGATGCTACGATCTCTCTTTGGGTGTCAAGGGGCAAAGAAAATAACACATTTCTGCTGCCAAAACATTTCATCTCATCCTGCTGTTGTCCAGTTGGGCTGCAGTGTTTTTATTATTTGACTTCACTATAGTATTCTTGTCTACTCTCAGGAAATAGAAAGACAACAAGACATTTCCTATTCCAGTTTTATTTTGCTTTTGTTAAAACAAACCATTTAATCTTGATGTAAATAGAACCTGAAACAGTTTTTACACCAAATATACATCTTTCCTAAGATGATATAAAATAACTAATTTTGAGGATTTTTTTTGTAAAAAATACTTTAATATTTTAATTCAACTGGTGTGCTTATGTTAAAATATATACAATTTTCTGGAATTTCAAGACTGAGAAATCTTATCCAATGTAATCTTACTTGATTTTGCACAATTCAGTGAGATATCTTACATACTTCCCATTTTCCATATGGGAAACCGAGGTTGGAGGATGGTGGTATAATATGAAGCCCAATTTCCAAAATAAAGCACAGTTTTATTCCTGTGTTTCATATGGTCTTCTGTGCTAACATTAGAGGGTAGTTTCTGAAAACCTGAAAGTAACATTTCTTTATAATACCATTATGCTAATGGATGATACACATGACTCTCAAGGGAATTTCACTTTGTCAGTGTGCTGGGAAAACTGATTAAGGAAGCTTTTTTAAAAAATAAAAATCAATATTCAGGATTCTGAAAATGAATCAGTTTGTAAAATCCATGTGTACTGATTTGCAAGGCTTACAAGAGATCGGGGGATCTGACTATTTTCTCTAAATAAATCCTTAAAAAAATATTGTGGGACTTAAATGATGATATTCAACAAGTACCACTTT
Organism: Vipera ursinii; assembly: GCF_947247035.1. Taxonomy (NCBI): domain Eukaryota; kingdom Metazoa; phylum Chordata; class Lepidosauria; order Squamata; family Viperidae; genus Vipera; species Vipera ursinii. The sequence continues at coordinate 112,297,362 of NC_139517.1, read as the reverse complement.
CCTAGCTTGTTCATTAGCATATTTGAAACATACCTGATAACCTTTCCCCTAGCACTATTTCCAATAATAATTCTATTTAATTCAGATACAAAAGGTATGAAAAAGGTAACCACTTTATTCATTTTCCTTCAATGGTAGAACTACATTAAAACTTGATAAATCTCAACATTTAATGTCTGTTATTATGCAGGGGTATGGAAATTACCTGCTTCTTAGAATCAACCAAAGTTTTTTCATCATTTTACTATCACAGAAAGGAATACTTCTAAAGAAAGTGATCTTTGATGGAGGACCTCTGGATATTGCTGAACTAGAGCTTGCCTATCAACAGACATAAAAGCATGGGCAGAAGGAAAGATTTTGGTAGATATAATTCAACATTCCCTTTTACCCTGGCTTATTTGAAACAGTTATTATACTATAGTTATGAGTTGTATGAAAAACTTAATTGGAACTACTGATTTCAAGAAGTTCAGCAAATCTGGTTATTTTTAAGATCTGTACATTGTATCATTGAGTTCCAATGTAAAAGAAAGCTGGATACAATTGTGATAAATAAGTGCCATTTGAACTGGCTTTTTGTGGGCTAGAGTATACAGATTGGCATATACAAGAAAAGTATATTTGAGTATTACTGTAAGTGTCTGGATTGCTGGTTCCCATGCCTTTTCTAGGAAATTTGCTTCTTTTTCTGGTGGTAAAGTGCCTATTGCAATGATGTTAGAAAGGTTTTATTCCATAAAGTGAACAAAGAAAATTTGAAATAAATGGTTAGATTGCTATTGCATTCTCTTTTTTTTTCCTGCATGTCATTGGTATCTGTGCACTGAAATTCAAGGGGTAAGAAGAATGATGTGAAAACAGTTGTCTTCAAATCTAAAAAAAAAACGATTTTTTTAAAAAAAATAATTACACTTTTACATTTTCTAAATTGCTTTTTTAACTGGCAACTAAGTGGTTTATTGGAAATTTCCTAATTGCTTGTTCCCAAGTTCATTTGCAATATCTACAGCGATGTAAGTCTATGGCTTGACTGGAAAGGTGACCCCTGCAAATAACTGCATGTTTTAAGAACCCAGGAGACTGTAACCTATGTGACAATTTATTATGATCAATTTGCTCTCATGGTGCAACCCATAATGATCACTCTGTGTAATGTACCATTTTCCGGTGAATCTAAGCTCTATAATAAGTAAGAATTGATTTTGCATCTGCCACAGTTTTCTGGTGATTGGAAATAATATATTGATTTTTTAAAATTAAAGCCATCTTCACATCCTTAATGGAAGGTTCTACCCTCGTTGAATTTTATTGCCAAAGCCCCCTGGGTAGAAGATTGGTCTACTTGGAATGTGTGGAATAGGAAAATGGGCTACTTAGGAAGATTTTTTTTTCTTTTTTTCCTTTTTAAAGTTTTATTTTGCTTTGGCTGTTAATAGACTTTACTGATAAAACAGAACCTTCTACATATGTGCTCAGAGGGGGGGAAAATGGCACAGAAAAGCAATTCAAGTCCTCATTTGCAAAGTGACACCTGTTTTCTCACACACTAGTCATGTCAGCCATGTATTGTCAGTCAACATGAAGAAATCACACCAAAGCTAAGAATCTGCAGATCAGCATAAATCTGCATAGAATCAGCATTAAGTGAACTCACAGACACTTTAGGAGAGACAACACAATGCCACAAAGTAAGAAAATTGTTGGGAATTGCTAAATGTTGCCTGGATACCGTGCTGGTGAATTTTAGATTCTAAATTAGTGCAAAGTTGGATGACTTCATAAACAAATGTGAGCAATAAGTTTTTCAACTGTCAGAAGCTGGAATTTGGCAGCTTTAGAAAGAATGTGCTTACTTTCCTTGAAAACCCCAGATTGATTTCCTTTTTTAAATATATATATGTTTTTGTGTGTGTGTGTGTATCTATCTATATCTATATCTAATCTATGTCTATATCTATATCTATATCTATATCTATATTTTTATTTATTTATTTTTATTTTAATTCCATTTATATCCCGCCCTTCTCCGAAGACTCAGGGCGGCTTACAAGCTTAGCAGTAGCCTTCATTCTATGTATATGCCTGCTTATTAGGGCTTTTCACACACCCCAAGCGGCATTATTACAAAGTCAGCTTAATTGCCCCCAACAATCT